>NC_133422.1:85169062-85780625 GCF_049350105.2 Macaca mulatta
TAGTCATGGTGACTCCTACCTGTAATCCTAGTACTGGGAGGCTGAGGTGGGAGGATCATTTGGGTCCAGCAGTTCAAGACTAGCCTGGGCAGCATAGTGAGATCCTGTCTCTACAAAACAAAAAAATAAAAACATTTCCAGGTGTGGTGCTGTGTACCTGTAGCTCCAGCTACTTAGGGATCTGAGATGGGAGGACTACTTGAGCCTGGGAGTTTGAAGTTGCAGTGAGCTATGAGGTTTGCACCTACCTAACTTCAAGACTTACTATAAAGCTACAGTAATTGAATCATGGCTGCGGGGTTTTCTCATGCTGTTCTCATGATAGTGGATAAGTCTCATGAGATCTGATGTTTTTTTAAAGACGATTTTCCCTGAACAAGTTCTCTTTCTTTGTCTACTGCCATCCATATAAGATGTGACTTGCTCCTCTTTGCCATCCATCATGATTGTGAGGCTTCCACAGCCACATGGAACTGTAAGTCCGCTAAACCTCTTTTTTTTTTTTTTTTAATTACCCAGTCTTGGGTGTTTCTTCAGCAGCATGAAAACAGACTAATAAAATTATTAACATATATGAAACCAAAGAAGATATGGAGATGGGAAATCAGCACATAAAAAGACGCCTCACATTATATGTCATTAGGGAAATGCAAATTACAACAGCAATGAGATACTACTACATACTTATTCGAATGGACAAAATTCAGAACACTGACAACATCAACTGATGGCAAGGATGTGGAGAAACAAAAACTGTCATTCACTGTCAGTGGAAATGCAAAGTAGTATATTACAGTGGAAGACAATTTAGCGGTTTCTTACAAAACGAAATATGTCCTTACCACACAATCCATCAATTATACTCCTTAATGTTTACTCAAAAGAAGTAAAAGTTGTGTCCACACAAAAACCTCCACAGGGCAGCTTATAATATTTTTGTTCATAATTGTCAAAACTTCACAATTGATGCAACCAACATGTTCTTCAGTAGGTGAATGTATAAACTGTGGACCAGACATTGGAATATTACTGATTGCCAAAGAGAATTGAGCTATCAAGTCATGAAAATCTCATGGAGAAATATGAAATGCGTATGACTAAGTGAAAGACTTCAAGTTGAAAAGGTTACATGTTGTATGAGTCCAACATGTTGTATGACATTCTAGTAAAGGCAAAACTATTGAGACAGTAAATATATCAGTGGTTGCTAGAACTTAAGAAGGGATAGAGAGATACATAGGGAGAGAACAGAGGATCTTTAGGGAAGTAAAACTATTCTGTATGATACTACAATACTGGACACATTGCATTATATATTTGCACAAATCCATAGAATATTCTACACCAAAAATGAAACAGAATATAAATGGTGGACTTCAGTGAATAATGATGTATCAACGTAGGTTCATTAGTTGTAATACATGATAGAGGGTATGTGGATAATGCGGGATGCTATGTATGTGCAGGGGAAGGGATTCATGGAAATCTCTGTACCTTGCTTCAGTTTTGCTGTGAATGTACAACTCCCCCAAAAAGTAAAATCTATTTTAAAAATATATATTTGAAAATAATTAATGCTGTAGTTTCTATTGGATGGCTATGCATAGAGACATTACATTGGATGTTCAGCTTTTAAATAATAAAATATAGTAAATATTAAAAATTAATATATAGTTTTATATCAGAAATTACTAGAGTTAAATTATTAATTGAGAAAAAGTATAAGCTCTCATTCTATATCTCCCATTTAAAAATAAGTAGTCCAAGAAATTGTTTTATTTTACAATAATAAGGTTTAAATGCTTAAAGAATATTTATTTTGTTATGTATGCAAACTATAATACTTAACACTTTAATATTCATTTTGAAGTTTTTGTAACATAATGTATTTAATTATGCCCATAAGAAATGTTAAAATGTAAATATACATATCTATGTAATTTTAAGACAGCATTAACATTTCTTACTAGTATATTTTATGTAGAATTTATTTATATCATTGATTTGTATCATTTAATTACCTTACTTTTCACACAGCAAAAGTTCATAAGAATACAAGAATCACAAAATTGATTCAATACATAATAAATCTTGTCAAGTATTTAAAGTGTTAAGAAAAAATAAGACCAGTTAAATTTAACAAAGTTTATTGAGCAAGAAATAGATTCTAGAACCAGGCAGCATTCCAGAGCTAACACAGTTCGAAATGACTCCCTATCCAATGTGGTAAACCATATGTATAGCCAGAAAACAGGAAATTACATACATAGATTACCTGATTGGTGCAGTTCATGGTTGACCTTATTTGGACAGAATTGGAAAACTTTCAGCTTGGGTTTGGCTGAAGGTTTGGCTGCTGTGATTGGCTGTGGTGCTGTTGCTTGATTACCAGGGTATAGTCATAAGTTTGGTCACAACTTATTTACACATCAAGTTAGGGTACAGTTCACTGTATAGGCCATTAGGAACACTCTTTATCCCACAACTACAGAGACAGGTTTAGGCCAAGTAACTCAATTTAATAAAAGTAAGACAATTTTACCAAAGGCTATTTTATGTCATTAAAATATTTTTCTCCACAATCATAACCTGAGTTCAAGATACTTCCCCACAATATTTTTATTCTTCCTATCAAAAATCATACTGTACCATAGCATATTTTATATGTTTACCACTTCCTATAATCATGTATTCTATTATTTGTTAAGTATAGCTCTTTTTTGTTTGCCTAGGATATCATTTTCTATGTCTCTAGAGAACAATCTAAACTGAACACATTATATCCCCTTTTGTTGGATCATGATTGAGAATCACAAACCAACAGCATGACAAATTTGCATGATTCTTGCTTGTCTATATGTACCTGTGTAAAATTATGTCCTTTCTTGTCTCTAATTCTATGTGCCTTTTCATAATTGTCTTGCTTATAGAATTTATTTCACATTTTTTAAATGACATATGTGAAAATTCAATTAGTAATGTGTGATAATTCAAGACTAAATCTATGATAATAATGTAACCTACAATATGATCAAGCATATGAACATATCATTGACTGCTTTCTTATATTCCAAGAACTAGAATGACTATACCTATATAGATTATGATGCTAGTGTGGTGTAAATTAAATGTACAATTTAATTCTTCATTTTTCTGCCATTTTCTTTCCTTTTCCTTTTTCCCCCCATCTTTTTTTTTTCCGCGTTTTTTTTTTAAATTATGATTTGTAACTGCTGGAAATTTATTTTTCAATGGCTGATTTCAGCAAGTCACACTAAAGTAGACTTCCATTGTTCCGAAAACATCAAAACGAAGACTCGTTTGTTGTCCAAGTGTAAATCTTCACCAAGCAGTTGATACACGAACATTGAAGGCAGAATTCATATTTTAAATTTGCAAAGGAATGCCGGAGTTGTTTTTACATTTGAAAATTTAAGATCCAGACTCCTTCTTTGATACTAACGGAACCCAGTATGTGCTTCATTAAAGTATATCAAAATTAGTTCACATGGAAAGCAGAGGCTATAGCAAACTGACTGCTGAGCAGGAATCTGACACATGACCCACGTCTACTTTATCATTCTCATTCTCAGTTAGATGTTATTTGCTTCCAACCTTTATGAGGAAGTATAGCCATGCATTTAACCACTTAAGTGAATGCTCCAAAGACACACAGCTACTTAGTGGCAGGTAGGCAAGTCTGAACTAAGCCCAGCTGACATTAAAATCTATGATTTAAAAATCTACCCAGGGCCGGGTGCAGTGGCTTATGCCTGTAATCCCAGGACTTTGGGAGGCCGAGGTGGGTGGATCACCCGAGGTCAGGAGTTCAAGACCAGCCTACCCAACATGGCAAAATCCCATCTCTCTACTAAAAATACAGAAATTAGCCGGGCGTGGTGGCACGTGCCTATAGGCCCAGCTACTTGGGAGTCTGAAGCAGGATAATTGCTTGAACCTGGGAGGCAGGGGTTGCAGTGAACTGAGATAGTGCCACTGCACTCCAGCCTGGGTGACAGAGGGAGACTCCATCTCAAAAACAAAACAAAACAAAACAAACAAAAAAATCCACCCAGAACTCTCATTGTGATATGATATCCTTCTTTACTATTTAATTATTTCTTCTTACGTGGTTGTTTTTTATTTAAAAGTTCACAATCTCTGGATGAATATCAGTTTTACCCAATCTCTTATAATTTTTCCAGCTTACTCTTATATGCAACTCAGGTAATTTATTATATATTTTCATTAGTCATGTATCACAGAGTGATCTATACCCATGACTAATCATTTTGCCAAAAGCAAAACTATTGAGCTCATTACATGATTAAAATAAAAAACAACAACTAAGTGTAGTAATCAATTTTCGGAAAAGATAAGAATTTGCCTAAAAGACAATACATAAAATGAGGAGTTTCTTTAATATTCATTTAATCAAACTTATAAATGTTTTCAGTGTATAGCCTAATTTTTTATTTTTATTTTTTAAACTGACAGAAGGTAGGAGTCACTATTAAATAACACAATTATTTATAAACTAATAGATTAATAATGAATTGATCATTTAAAAAGTCACAAATCAGTGTATAGTTGTAAGTATTAGTCATTTGCTTTGGAAATTCAATATATCTAATTTTGGTATGGATTTCAGGGTTAACATTTTATTCTAAGGAAATAAATAAATTAGGTCATTTGTTTCTAAATTATAATGCAAGGGAGAGCCCTGCTGGCAGACTTTCATAGATGCAGCAAGTAGACTCATAATTGAAGCAAACTATCTTAGGAAAAGCAATAGTGAAGTGTAATACATCTGAATGTTTTTTGGCTCTGTATATTCTATATTCTAGAATTGAGTTTCATTAACTTTTAACTCAATGTGCACTGTGCTTTTCAAGTTTTATAGCACCTTTCATGCAATTTCCCTATTGGAATAATCCAGAAATGTACAGTTAACTTTCTATGTGAATTTTATACACTTAGGAAAACAGGACACACAGTCTATTTCCAAGTATGACAAAGCAATTCTATTGCAATATTGCATTTATTAATATCTACCCTACTCACTAGATGCAGTTAACACATCTTGATTTCTTGATTTTCTCTGTTTACTTCTTGTATTTAAAAGTTCTTTATTACTACCTCTAGGGAACATTTTAAAAGGGAAAAAATAGGGATCAGAAACTGAAAGAAAATGCTTGTTTTCTATTTAAAGTCAGATTCAAGTATGAGCTGAGTAAAGGATCATAATGGGAAACTTAACAGAATCTAGTAAATTTTCTACCCTCCCCTCAGGGTGGATTACTTTACATGTTATTTGCTTGTTTGTTTGACATGAATGTACAGACACAAAAAATACACATATTTAAATATAAATGGAAAAATTTTCCTGTGTCAGGCTTTTAATATGATCTACAATATTGCACTGCATGCCCCACTGCTCTCTACATTTGAGTGGATACTTGAGAGTTAACTATATGTTTAGAGAAATGGCAGTAGCAATATTTAATACTTGAAGATATAAAGATGAATAATATATTAAAGCTTGAGGCATCATCTTGAGTAATGGAAAATTGAAAGCAAGCAAATATCTTAACACAACATACAAAAAGAGAATAAGCATTTTAAAAAATCATTGATCAAACTTTTTGAGCTCCTGGTATGTCAACATAGTAAGCAAAATTTCACCATAATGGAATCGGTGAACTATATCTTCTATTGCTTTAGGATGGTCACCTATGGAAGTTTTGAAACAAGGTGCTCGGAAGAAACTAGTTTCTTCTGAAATGGAGTGATTAGAAGATCATATGGGAAATGAGAAATATTTTTGTTTATATTAAGTATTTATCAAAATAAAAATTCTATTCTATTTTATAATAAATTATAATGTAATAAAATCAATATGATATATTGGGCCAACCCTAAATTATGTTATCGTATGTCTGGCTAGGACCCAAAGATCAGTATTTGTAAGCACTATGCCATATTTCATGTATCAAATCCCCACTCTTATAATGGTCAAACTTTTTGAGCTCCTGGTATGTCAACATAGTAAGCAAAATGTCACCATAATGGAATCGGTGAACTATATCTTCTATTGCTTTAGGATGGAAGTTAAATAACACAATTATTTATAAACTGATCCTCAAGGTTATAGTTTTGTATAGGTTTTCTCAATGCACTCACAATGAAATTCTATGAATATTTAAAATATTTAAAGATTATCATAAAGGCAAAATGATATTTTACTATTTTCTGGAATATCATTGCAAAATTATTAAGATAATAATATTAGTATTCAAATATGATTCGGTATCTGTCAATGTGTTAAGATCATCGAGAATTCACCTTCACTGCCTTTCAGAAATCATAACATCTCTTTGAAGAATTACACTCGTAATACATATTCTTACTTTGGTGGGCAAATTAGGCCAAAATGAACACACAAAAATAAACAAAAATAACAGCGGAGTTTATAATATATTTATAGTTATGAATAATGCACAATAAAATTATGCTTCCTCAAGGTCTGTGATCTGTGTGTTCAATAAATCAGACTTTAGTTTATTCTCACCTATGGTTTGATGTGAGGGAAGTGGCATTTCCATTCCAAAACTTGCTTTATTTTAGGGTTATGCACACAGACATGGCTCAAACAGGAGCAGTAAGAGCTTAAGAGGCTCAGAGGAAAGAGAAGAAGAGGGGTATTTGGAGATATTTATTAATCCAAGAACGCAATAGCGTCTCTGCCCATTAGAGAATATTATTGTATGTCTATAAGAAGTCCCTATCACTTGAACTTTGGGTTTTAATACTTAAATATCTAAGCTTTCACTTACTAATTACCTAGACTTCAGTTCTTTGCCCCTTCCAGTAATAAGTGAAAAAATAATAATAATAAAGGAGTTCAAGAAGGAAGAGAGAAGTGAAAATGACCCAATAGTCCCATAGACAGTTTTTTTTTTTAAATAAAGAAGGAAAGTGACCCTCTGCTCTTAAACTTGAAATTTATATTCGTTTTGTTTGAGTTCCTTTCTCAGGAAATGACTTTTAGGCTTCTCAAAGAAAGTATCAAGGAACTGAAACTCACCAGATCACAGCATCTAGACACGGAGATGCTGGACTCCATATTCATCATGATTTCTTCCCTGCCACTCCCTGGCTCCCATTTTCTTACACATTGTTCCATTTCTTCTCTGCTTTATAAACCCCTAATTTTAGAGAGATGGATTTGGGAATAATCTCCCATTTCCTCAGCTGCAGAACCCAATTAGGTGTCTCAGTGGTCAGCTTTCTGTGCTGCAAGCAGCAGGTCCTAGACTGAACCCTTGGTGTTTCAGTAACAGAAGGACAAAGAAGAGGATAAGGAAGAGGAGAAGGAGGCCGAGGAAAAGAAGAAGAAAGGAAAAATAAAAATTATGTTGTAAAGGGTAGCTGTGGTCAGTTCATGCCATGTCTATTCATACTTTTATGTAATTCCATCTTACTTCCTCTGTTGTGTATATGTATGTGTGTGCTTGTGTCTTTTTGTGAACAAGTACACGTGGCCTATAAAGATAATGTTAGAAAGAAAGGACTTTTTTTTTTCTTTTTTGAGATGGAGTCTTGCTCTTGTCGCCCAGGCTTGAGTGCAGTGGCTCAATCTCCGCTCACTGCAACCTTCGCCTTCCCATGTTCAAGTGATTCTTCTGCCTCAGCCTCCCGAGTAGCTGGGATTACAGGCACATGCCACCACGCCCAGCTAACTTTTTTTGTATTTTTAGTAGAGACGGGATTTCACCATGATGGCCAGGCAGGTCTGAAACTCCTGACCTTGTGATACGCCTTCCTCAGCCCCTCAAAGTGCTGGGGTTACAGGCGTGAGCCACCGTGCCCAGCCAGAAAGGACAATGTTTGTGGGAAATCAATCAGATTATCCCCCCATGCCATCAGGAGCTATACCTGAGCTTGAACCAGCATCATACCAGATGTAAATGTCTGAAAAATGATATGTTATAAATTTTTTTGCAAAATAATGACTGGCACAATGTTGGCTTACTTTTGAAAAATTTTGAAAAAACCTTACAAAACTTTCCTGCACTCTGTTTCTTTTATATACATACACACACATATAGAATACTTTTTCTTCTTTTATTCCCCAGACTGCAAGAGAGAATACAATTACATATGTATGATTTTAAGTACAAGTATAACATTTGGCAATTAGATTACCATTACATCAGTGAAAGTTTGCAAAAAACAAAAACATTTTAGCCATGGAGAATCTGTCTTCAAAATTTTAATCAGAATCTCTTTTTAACAGAAATATTATAATAATGTAGAAAATTAGCAGATGGCATTAAATGGTCATGCATTAGAAATTTGCATTAAAATTATGTATTATTACAGTAGTATACTCTAGTTATACCAGAATGTACCACGAACACTCCCCAAATGAGATTTAGGTAATGTATTTTCCTCTAGATCACTGAAGGGCATAATAGCAGCATTTGCAATCATTGAAAGAGTTGAGTGTTATACTTAGCTTTCTATCTTCTTTCTTGCTTTAACATGGCACTGTCTAAAAGGGAAAATCAACAACCTCCAATTAAATTTTGAAATGGAATTGTGTAAGATGATTCAGAATGTAGCCTCATTGCAAACGTTAGTGAGTTTTTCTTTCCTAAAAAGATTTCTTTTTGTTCTATAAAACAGCTAAGACAAAATTATCAAGCCAGGAGAACTTCCAAAAATTGACATGTATTTTACCTAGTTAATTACTGTTTTTTAATGAGAATACATCAAATACCAAATCATACAACAAATATTGAGGTGTTTATTTTTTATTTTTATTTTTGCTTTTTGAGATGGAGTCTCATTCTGTTGCCCAGGCTGGAATGTAGTGGCACGATCTCAGCTCACTGCAACCTCCGCCTCCCAGTCCAAGTGATTCTCCTGCCTCAGCCTCCTGAGTAGCTGGGATTACAGTCACGCACCACCACACCTGGCTAATTTTTGTAATTTTAGTAGAGACGGGGTTTTACCATGTTAGTAATGCTAATCTCAAATTCCTGACCTCGTGATTCGCCTACCTCAGCCTCCCAAAGTGCTGGGATTATAGGCATGAGGCACCACGCCCAGCCCCAAAGACTTGGTTTTTAGCAAGAAACCTAGACATCCTTAAATGTAAAAAGGCTGTTTAATTAGATTTTCCTTGATATTTATCCTAATTTTGAAGAACGACATATTGAACATTTCTTATTCTCACATTCTTATCAAACATTATTTTAATATAATAAGTTTAACCCATGAAACATGAGTATCAGAATTAGTTATTGTGGATTAAATTAACTTTTAATTTAAATACATTGAGGGTTAGATAAAGTATTTTCTTTCATATTCTTCTGGCTGAAACTCTACCTATTATTGCTTTAAGTCAGCAGTCCTCAGCCTTTTTGACACTGGGGATCAGTTTCATGGAAGACAATTTTTCCACAGACTGAGATTGCAGGAGAGATGGTTTCAGGGTGATTCAAGCACATTACATTTATTATGTACTTCGTTATTATTATTATTATTACATCGACATATATAATGAAATAATTATATAACTCATCATAATGTAGAATCAGTGGGAGTCCTGAGCTTGTTTTCCTGCAACTAGATAGTTCCATCTGGGGGTGATGGAAGACGTGACAGATCATCAGGCATTAGATTCTCATAAAGAGCAGGTTGACTGGATCCCTGGCATGCACAGGTCACAATAGGTTTGTGATCCTCTGAGAATCTAATGCCGTCCCTGATCTGAAAGGAGGCAGAACACACCGGTAATGCCAGTCATGGGGGTCCAGCTGTGAATACAGAGGAAGCTTCACTGATTCATCTGCCACTTCCCTCCTGCTGTGTGGGCTGGTTCCTAACAGGTCTATGGCCCAGGGGTTGGGGACCCTGTTTTAAGTGGTTGTGATAAAGTATTAAAATGCTAAGTTTCACTAGTGTATCAAAGTGCAATAGAAGTTATGTTCCAAAGTGTGTTTCTACGCTAAGAGGAAATTTATTAAATTATCAAATTGGTAACTGGTTACTAGTTTTTTATGATTCATACCTGTTTTAAACCTATAAAAGGTTTCTGACTTTAAGCTGAGAAATTAAAGGAAGAATGATGGACTGGCTAGCTTCTGAAAAAGAAAGGGCCTAGCTGGACAGAGGATGTATCCTGTGGACCGACGTGGGCTATCCATTAAAGACTGACAATGTTTTGTTATCTTGGGCACGAATCTTAAGACATAAGTAAATCTAACGACAGAAAATCAAGATTTCACTAGATTCTTAGTGGATGAAGACAGATAAGTACTTAGCTAGAAAAGAGTTGCATTTGCCTGCATGTAAGGACTTGCTAATGCAAGTGCAGGATCCCTAGTGATGTAGCAGCCGCCATGACAGGACGCAGTAGAAAAGAGAAAACTCATTCCAGTCCCCAGTGACATAGTGGGCAAGTTCTGTATGAGCATTTCTGTCCTCTTCAGTTATGCTCATCCTTAGCCCATCCTAAATCATCCTGCTGTGTCCTTCCTTTCAATTCATGCAGTCTCTTGCTTTTTCTTACCGCAACCACTGCTATCTAATTATTTCTTGCTAATAACGTTTGGATAAGTGGTCTCCAACCCTTTTGGTAGCAGAGACCGGTTTCATGGAAGACAGTGTTGGTACAGATGGGTGAGGGGTGGGGTGGTTTCAGGATGAAACAATTCTGCCTCAGAACATCAGGCATTAGTTATATTTTCATAAGGCGTGTGCACTCTAGATCCCTCGCCTGCTCAGTTCACAATAGGGTTCCTGATCCCATGAGAATCTAGTACCACTGCTGATCTGACAGGAGGCAGAGCTCAGGTGGTAATCCTCGCTTGGTTCCCACTGACTTTGTGCTGTGAGGTCCAGTTCCTAACAGGTCACCATCCGGTACCGGTCCACAGCCCGGGGGTTGGGGAACCCTGTTTTACATAACCAGACTGCTTCTAGAGTAGCCTGATTCCATTTCATCTCCCATAACGTTACTAGACTGGTACTCCTAATGTACAGATCTGACCATGTTGCTCGCCTATATAAAGCCTGTAGGCCAAACACATTAGCGTAGTAATAGAGCCCTTTATATATAGCTCACTCCTGCCTTCTGTTCCAGTCACATATGCTGGGCGTCTCTTATTTCTAAGATATAGAAGCCAAAATAAACTATCTAAGAGTTTCTCGATTCTCAGTGTTCTTCAATTCCACCAAAATGATGTTTTCTCTGCTTAGAATGCCCAGCTCCTTTTTTTTTGTTTTTGTTTTGGTAGCTAATCCATATATGCCTTTTATAGTCAAATTCACCTGGATAACAAAAACATAGTTTTTAATTTACCAGTTTTGTGTTCAAAAAGACGTTCAATTTTCTGTGATTAAGTTATTGCCTGCATAAAATGAAGATAATTTAAAATGGCCTCATAGAAAAAAAAAGGGTTAGCAAAGTTTTCCTATAAAGGGACATTCTGTAAACCATATAGTCTTCGTCACAATTGGTTCTGCTGTTGTAGTATAAAAATAGCCATAAACGGCCAGGAGCGATGGCTCTTGCCTGTAATCCCAGCACTTGGGAGGCCGAGGTGGGCGGATCACAAGGTCAGGAGTTCAAGACCAGCCAGGCCAACCTAGTGAAACCCCGTCTCCACTAAAAATACAAAAATTAGCCAGGCGTGGTGTTAGGCACCTGTAATCCCAGTACTCAGGAGGCTGAGGCAGGAGAAAGTATTGCCTGAACCTGGGAAGGTGGAGGTTGCAGTTAGCTGAGGTGGTGCCATTGCACTCTGGTCTGGGTGACAGTGCGAGACTCCATCTCATATATATATATAGAGAGAGAGCCATAATCAATATGTCATGAATGGGTCAGACTATGCTTTAATAAATATGTACAAAAACAACTGAGGGCCTGCCTCCTTCATGAAGTCATCACTTTATGTCCTTTTCCTTATATTCCTACTCAAATATGTTAAATACAAACTCTTAAATCAACCTTTTATGTAAAAGCCAAATAGCAAATGAGGTAAATCAGTAAAAACATACTAATATCAATTTCCTAAAACTTGAAGAATTTACAAATTTTGTGATTAAAAAGTTTGTTCTTTTTATTTCAAAATGTGGAATAAATGTGAAAGATATGCATCAATTAATGGAATGAACAATAATAAAACATTTCTGCCTTGTTCATTAAAGGAAATCCCCTGCCCTGTGTGTATCTGAAAATTCTCGAAATAAAGATCAAATATTCTGAATGTATTAAAAAACTTGTTTGATAGAATAAAGTTAACCTGGATTATATTTACATTTTACATTGTTAAAATGAATTCGAATTAGCACTGAAATACTGGGTTTATATTACATTTGACTATATAAGTTGCCTATATTTTTAGATAGAAAATGTTTTTAAATTGTTTATTGATTATGGAAAATATTACATACAGTTGACTTGGAACCCATGTAAATGTTAGGTTTAAAAATTCAGACTGTATACAGTTGGTGCTTTAACAGTGTTGCCAACTCTTCACGTAGTCAAATATCTACATACAACTATTGGCTTCCCAAAAACTTAATTACTAAAAGCCTGCTCTTGACCAGAAGCCTTAACAATAACACAAATGGTCAATTAACACATAGTTTGTATGTTATATGTATTATACACTATGTTTTTACAAAAATGTAAGGAAAAGAAAATGTTATTAAGAAAAATAAGGAAGAGAAAATATATTTAGTATTAATTACATGGGAGTGCCTCATCATAAAAGTCTTTATGTTGGTTGTCTTCATACTGAGTAAGTTGAGGAGGAAGAGGAAGAGGAGAGGTTGGTCTTGCTTTCTCCGGGGTGGCAAAGGCAGAGAAATATTTGCATATGAGTGAACCCAGGCAGTTCACACCTGTGTTGTTCAAGCACCAAATGTGTATTTTTTAATCTACTTAAGATTTATTAGATTTATTCTATATTCATAACTGTGCAGTCTTTTGATAATTCACTAATCTGCAAATGTAGATTAATCATTTTCCTAATGTGCAAAATACCAACCAATAATGGGCACTGAAAATACTTAACATGTAAATTTCATGAAGTAAAAATTATTTGAGATATCTAAGAGGATCTTTGAATGTGGCATTCTATTAGAATGATAAAACACTAGAAAGTTAAGAAAAAAAAAATCAACGAAAACATGGACACAAACCACATGACATTAAGTACTAGGGGGCTTTTTTTTCTTACTTCTGCAGAACTGATAGTCAAGAACCACAATTAATAGTCAAGAACCACAACTAATACTCAAGAACCACAACTAAGGCCAAACAGTATAGATCCAACATTCTGAGTTCAGAGAATCACCTATCCTGAGGGCAATCATCTCCCTATACTTACTGAGAGTTGTCATTTTAACAGATCCTAAAGAAAAAGTACTTCCATCTCACTGCTGTGTTTATATAAGAAATGTGCCTTTTTTTTTTTTTTTTTTTTGAAAGCAGGGCATATTTTTTAATAGAAGCTGAACCCTCCCCTCTTCCTTTCTAGTAATAGTGAAAAGAGTAGCAGGCGCCCTTCCTTAAACCAAGGAAGAAACCCTAAAATAATCATTCAAAACTGGGTGGCTGTAAAGAGGGAGAGGGAGGCTTGCTGACCTGATCATGGACACAGAAACCATATTGAGAGGAGAAAACTAAGTGGACTGAACAGATAGAAAGGGACAAAGACCATCTTCTTTCTTGCCTAGTTTCTGTGATGTGTGGAAAACAACTCATCCTCTCAGAAACCACAGTGAACCCTCAAAAAATACTGAATATTCAAAATTTTGGCCTTGCCAGGATGCAATGTGAGGCGAAGTACGTCAATCAGAAGGTTGCACAATGAGGCCAGCAGCTGAAAAGCAGAAGATATATCCAAATTATCCAGTTTTTTAAAGGCCATCAATGCCTAGAGAAGCTGTTTGAGATGATATGATCATCAGCAAAGCCTGTGGAAGAAATCATTTTATCACATTAAATCCGTACATACAATGGGATGGATGTTTACTAAGAATAACCTTACTGCAGCAGTTTTGAGAACTATTAATTATGACAAAATATGCTGTGAACACCTGAATGAAAAGAAATTGCATACAACATTCACTAAACCTTTTTGTGAACATAACTTTGGCTGCATTGGTATTGGCATAATGGAAGTTTCAAGAACCATGTGAATAGAATACAACTGTGAAACAAAAAAATGATGCAAAATGGTTAAAAATTAGAAAAACTGAATAACTTGATACCACCAATAACTATGCAAGTGTATCTATATAATTTCATATCTCAATATTTTCCTTTCTATCCCCCTAAAATAATTAAATCAATGATGTAGTCCATGAAGTTCATCTTAGTAAAATAATGACATGATTTCAGTTACATATAGGCAAAGCTTTTGCAATTGTCCATACTGTATTTAGACTACAGGAAACATCAGGTCAAGTTATAAAGTTGGATATTCTAATTTTTACTATGTTATATAGAAATAGAAATCAGTATGATGAATTCAATGACTCATCTAGTAAATTTAGTAGGAAAAAAATCAATCAATTGCATTATTCCTCTGAACTAATAATGCTTCAAAGGTAGAAAGTCAATCTGGAAATCCCTAAGAACACATAGTCAATCATTGAGGATTAATGGAATCACTTATGGAAAGAAAATAAATACTCCTGAGAATTGCAGGTGAAAATGATGCAATGTGCTTGTGTGAAAAGCATGCCAAATTAATAGTCAAAAGATCTGGCTCAAGTATGACTTACACAAATTCAATATGTAAGCTTGGGCAAAGAATTTAACTTTTTGGGATTTCCTTAGTCAAATCTATTATAAAATGACATTAAAAATGCAGTGCTTTTATCATTTTCTTTGACATTTTAAACATTACTCATTGTTCTGCAATGCAGCTATTACAAGAAGCCCAATAACTGGGCCTTAAATTGGATTGTTGATTGGCGATCACAGGGCAAAATCTGGAATCTCTGCTGACTCATATTCCTCCTTATTTCCTCAACAAATACCCTGTGAAATAGAAGCATGAATTCTATGGACCTAGGGATAACAGTTCATAATCCTCAAGACAGAAAATTTGGATTATGCCCCCATATATATAAAAAATCCAGAAGTAGGAGAAAGAAAACACTACTTTTATGAAATTCTTTTCCTCTCAGATTTTTTCTTTAAACAAAAAAATTTTAATCTCTGTGTTTTATTTGGATTTCTTGTTTTTTATTAAGATAATAAATTTATGCTGATTTAAGGCATTAAGTGTATGGTAATTTGTTATGGCAGCAATAATAAGCTACAACATAGCGTAAGAAATAATACTGAGAACTAACACTATGATTATCGTCCTAGAAAACATTGCGTCACTCCACACTGGGGTATTATTTCTTTAAAACAAGCCAAATCACTTGTGAAATTCTAAAATAGCCAATGAATCCTTCAATCTTGTTCTCTAGCTTTTAATTTTTCTTTCACCTTAAGGAAAATCCAGTAAACTTATTTCTATTCCATACATCATTTCAAAATCTTACATAAAATCACTAAATAATTTAGTACAATCTCCTTAGAGGGACTTTTTAAAAATGGAGTTAAATATGCCTTCATTTGATGTCCATAAAAATTGAAGTATGTTCCACACATTGCTTTCTTCACAGCTATAAGGCATGTTCAGATTGTTGTTACTTTAATCAAGAATTTTTGAAGCAGCTTATATATATTGCATACTACCAAATAGCTAGAGGAGAGGCTTTTCAATGTTCTTACCACAAAGAAATGATAAATGCAGCAGATGATAAATGACTGAAGATATGCTAAATACTCTGATTTGATAATTATATATCATAAAATATATATATCACACATTAAAAATCAATTAATTAAAAATATTTTGTATACAAAGTTAAGGCACCCAGATTTACTGCTATCTTTAAAGATATTTTGAAAGTAGACAGAACTTAACTGACAGAGGAATCCCATTAATTACATGTTCCCTGTATTTTAGTCTGCTAGAGACATTATGACAGAATACCACAGATGGGGTGGCTTAAACAACAGAAAGTTATTTTCTCACAGTTACGTAGGCTGGAAGTTCAAGATCAAGGTGCCAGCAGGGTTGGTTTCTGGTGAGGCCCCTCTGTAGCTCGCAGAGGGCCACTGCCTTCTCATTGTGTCCTCAGATGGCCTTTCTTCTGTACCCTCTGTACCCACACACTCCTGGTTTCTCCCTCTTCTTACAAGGATACAAGTTCTATTGCACTGGGGTTTCACCTTTATGACATCATTTAACCCTAATTACCCCTTTAAAGGCCCTGTCTACAAACACAGTCACTTTGAGAATTAGGGATTAAACACAAGAATTTTGAGTTTCCCAATTCACTCTATGACATTTTCTAACACTCTAACCTGTCAAGTGGTGAGAAACCATGAGATATTCCAGTTGTATCTTCTAGGCCATATATTAAAAAGTAGCCATTAACTGCTGTACATAGATCTGAAATAACATTTAACTGAGTGAGTGGATAGTATGATTCGGGAAGAAATTCCAAAGTG
The DNA here is from genome assembly GCF_049350105.2 of Macaca mulatta. Taxonomy (NCBI): domain Eukaryota; kingdom Metazoa; phylum Chordata; class Mammalia; order Primates; family Cercopithecidae; genus Macaca; species Macaca mulatta. The sequence continues at coordinate 85,185,666 of NC_133422.1, forward strand.
TGTATGCTGATGCACTGCTTTCACGAGATCTCAGAATCGTACCTCTTTAACAATCTAAACAGAGTTTAGAAACTAAAAGAAGAGAGAGGAAAACAGAAAAGGAAAAAGGGGTAACAGGAGAGGTAAAGAGGGAGGGAGGGAGAGAGAGAAGAAGACCAATAAATGCCACTAATTAGGGAGAAGGACTACAGAAAAATTATCACAGTATGAAAATATTCAAGAAAGGCAGTAGGTTGTATGGGAGAGTAAGAGATAGTATTCACTCATTTTAGAAAATATTTAGGTGTTGATTAGGTAATTTCAATGACTAGATTAAAATACAAGTTAGTAATATCCCAGTATATGTTATAGTCTAGCTCATCGAAAAATAAATCCCATTAACACCAGTTTTGAACTATGCTGAACTTTTTCTTTTTTTTTTTTTTTTTTTTTTTTTTTGAGACGGAGTCTCGCTCTGTCGCCCAGGCTGGAGTGCAGTGGCCGGATCTCAGCTCACTGCAAGCTCCGCCTCCCGGGTTCACGCCATTCTCCTGCCTTAGCCTCCCGAGTAGCTGGGACTATAGGCGCCCGCCACCTCGCCCGGCTAGTTTTTTTTTGTATTTTTTAGTAGAGACGGGGTTTCACCGTGTTAGCCAGGATGGTCTTGATCTCCTGACCTCGTGATCCGCCCGTCTCGGCCTCCCAAAGTGCTGGGATTACAGGCGTGAGCCACCGCGCCCGGCCGAACTATGCTGAACTTTAAAGGGCAAGGCAATAATCATGATCAAGATTGTAGCATATAATAATAATGCCATCAGCTATGAAAGCAAGTCTATGTAGCCAAACAATAAAATAAATATCCTCTGTCGTGCCCATATAGAGAATTAATGGCTGGTTTGTTCCAGAATACTGAAAAGGGGGACTAACAGTAAGGAAAGAAAAAAATAATTAGACATTCTGAAGGTAAGCCCTAAATAACATAACAGAATGTTTGTTACTATAATAGAATTCCATTATATAGAGAGGCTAGTGTTGCATGAAGCCAAAAAGAAATTGTTTTGAGAAAATACTTATCTGTTTTTAGGATGTGATGTACAAGAGTTTTAATAGTCCTACTCTTCCTCCTTGTGTCTACAAAACATATATAAATGTCTATATTTACTGGGGTAGGCAGAATAATGGCCCCCCAGAGATGTCCACATTCTAATTCCTGGAACCCAGGAATATGATACAGTAGATGGCAGAATGGGATTCTGCAGATGGATTTAAGTTTTCAACCATAAAATAAGAAAATTATTTTAGATTATGCAGATGGGCCAAATATAATCATATGGACCTTTCATAGGGCAAGAAGACAGTGGAAGAACCAGGGGAGTGGTTGAAGAAAAAGCAGAAAAGATTTGAGACATGCCAGAGAGACAGTCCACTGTTTTGGCTTTCAAGGTAGAAGTAGGGGTCTAGGATAGTGGCAAATAAGAGTGAGCAACAGCCTGCAGCTGATAGCCAGCAGGAAAATGGAGATCTCAGTCAGAAAACCACAAGGAGCTGAAATTTGCAAACAATCTGCAAAAGCTTGGAAGTGGATACCCCCCCCAACTCCCCAAACCTCCAGCAGAAGATTTTGCCTTGCTGACACTTTGGGCTCTCTTAATTGACAAGTAGTAATTGTATGTATTAATGGGGTGTAATGTGGTGTTTTGATATGTGTTTACGTTGTGGAATAACCAAATCAACTCAAATCAGTTAATAAATTTATCACCTCACATACTTATTATTTTGTAGAGAAACATACAAAATCTACTTTTTAATGATATTTATATATATTTGCTTATATACTAATGCTTTACAATTTATTATAGTCACCATTCTCCCTTTTCCCCCGTACCTTCCCCAACATCTGATAATCATCATTCTACTTGCTACATCTTTGAGTTTGACTTTTATAGATTCTAGCAATCTCCCTTCTGAGTATATATCCAAAGGAATTGAAATCAGCATGCCAAAGAGATACCTGCACTTCTGTGTTCATTGCAGCATTATTCACAAAAGCCAAGATATGGAAACAACCTAGGTCTCTATCATTGGATGAAAGGATAAAGGAAGTACGATATATATACACAATGAAATACTATTCAAACTTTAAAAAGAAGGAAATTCTGTCATTTGCAAAAACATAAATTAAACTGGGGGAGATTACGCTAAGTGAATTAATCCAGGCAAAGAAGAACAAACATGGCATGATCTCATGTACAATCCATGTCTTAGTCTTAACTACAAAAGTGTGAGATAATAGATTTTATTTTTATTTATTCTATTTTTTTGAGATAGAGTCTCACTCTGTCACCAGGCTGGAGTGCAGTGGCGCGATCTCGGCTCACTGCAACCTCCACCTCCCAGATTGAAGCGATTCTCATGCCTCAGCCTCCCGAGTAGCTGAGACTAGAGGCACGCACCACCACACCCAGCTAATGATTGTATTTTTAGTAGAGACGGGGTTTCACCAAGTTGGTCAGGAAGGTCTCGATCTCTTGACCTCATGATCCGATTGTCTTGGCCTCCCAAAGTGCTGGAATTACAGGCATAAGCCACCTCCCAAAGTGCTGGGATTACAGGCATAAGCCACCGTGCCCGGCCAGTATAATAGATTTATAATGTTTTAAGCCAATTGTAATTATTTTATGGCAGCAATAGAAAACTAATAACTTGTTTCTAAATTTTATAAGCATGAATAAAAAGCTACCTTCAAAAGTAAAGCAGAAGTAGACTAATGATAGATATGTCAGACTTATTAGAAAGAGGGATAATTTTGTGCTAAGGCAAGACCTGCCAAGTAAAAGTGATGGAAGGTATTAACTAGTCGGATATCCATTGAGTATGAAAATATTTATTTATTTTCTTCTGCTCAGCTAACATAATTAATGCAATATAATAGGGCTTTGTCTTATAAGATCAATTTAGTGAATAAAATCTATTCTATTTTAGTGATATTGGAAATAACTTAGTACCAAATCAATTATTGCAAGTTCATATATTTCAAGTTCAGTATAGAGATAAATGGTTTATGTATCTTTTATTTTGCATGAAAATATCATTTCTTGACATATCCATAGGTTTATTTTGAATAAAGTAATATATGTCCTAAAATGAGCAAAGTATTGAAAGCAATAAATTGAAAATAACATATTATACATAGCAGTGTCATTTTGAAATGATTTAAATATAATTAAATATGGCAGAGCTTATGCCATATTTCATTTTAGATCTTTTAAATATGGTAGTATTGGTGTCTTAATTGATAAGAGGTTTTAGAAACTGAGTACATGAAATGATAATTCCTCCAAGAAAAAAGTGGTCTTCAAAAGGACAAAATTACAACTTATTTCCAGTATTATATATTCTGAAATGAAATGCCATACATAGATTACAACTATAATGGAAAATCAAACTAGCAAACATTCTCTCTCATTACGTTTCTCACTCTCTATCTGACTTCTATGTGTCGGCCTATATTTCTATTTATCATCATGTAACTAAAAACAGAAAAACGTATCAGAAGATATAAGCAAGTGTCATATTTTGTTGTTGAATAACAACACAAAGATATAAGAAGAATAGCCTTTATTGTTATTCTATAGACATCTATTTTAAAGGTCTCCTTAACAAATGTTAATATAAAAACTACATGCAATTTTAGAATTTGATACCCTAACTTGAAATAGAGACAATAGTCATTTTTACTTTCACTTTCTCCAATATGATTTTTTCAAAAATAGCCACAGATGTCCAAACATTTATATGGAATCAAAAATCTGTTAAAGTGCTGCTTTAGCTTTGTTTACTTATAAATTTACAAATTTACAAATTAAAATAAACGATGAATATTCTTAAAATTTCTTTTCTTGCAGCCAGAAAACAAACTCGCTAAAATAAAACTGCTGCTGCAAAAATTTGATTTTGAATGTGCACGCCCAGGTCCGTCTGATTTTCCCAAAGATTCTACTAGATTTTCTCAAAAGAAGAAAGTTATTAAAAATCAATGGATTGGCCAGGCACAGTGGCTCACACCTGTAATCCCAGCACTTTGGGAGGCCCAGGAGGACAGATCACTTGAAGTCAGGAGTTCAAGACCAGCCTGATCAACATGGTGGAACCCTATCTCTACTAAAAATACAAAAATTAGCTGGGCATGGTGGCATGGCCTATAATTCCAGCTACTCAGGAGGTTGAGGCAGGAGAATCACTTGAACCCAGGAGGCGGAGGCTGTAGTGAGCCTAAATCAAGCCACTGCACTCTAACCTGGGTGACAAGGCATTTCTCTGCCTTGAAAAAATAATAATTAAAATAAATTAATTAATTAAAATAAATAGATTACACCAAATTTTTTTGACAAAAGAAATTGTTTGAAGATGATTATTTCTTGAGTATTGACGTTTCACACACTAGATACTTAGTGCCATTTAAATAGATTTAATTATTCATTATTTTTGTCAATGTGTTTGACTTCAAAATGTTTCTGCAATTTATATTCCACAAAATATGATTATTTAGCAAGGTTGGCACAGTTTTACAAGTTGTTTTTAATAATTTCTGGCTCCAGTTCAAATTCTGAAATCATATCAGAAATAAATGCAAACATTAATGGCTGCAAAATTGTTGTCTCATTCATAATCATTGAACACTCTTGGGTAATTTGATAATATTTAGTAAATTTTAAAACAATTTTCCACAATATATTTTTTTCATATGTCTATTTCTAATGTTAAACTTCTTAAATTCATTTTCAGCCAAATGATTGTACCAAAGGACTATTGTCATCAACTGTGCATTTTTCTTGTAACAATCATATTGCAATTATTAGAGCATTGCATTTATTTGCAATTCTATCTTACAATATTGGGCACGTACTTAAATTGCCTACTAGTGTTTTAATATCTTTCAATTGTTTGATTTTCTTTTAAAGAACTTCAAAGATATCTGAGAGGCAAAGGACTGTGATCCCAAAGACGATGTTTAAAGCCACATATTTTTAAATCTCATTTCTACATTATGCTAGGTGTGAAACTGTACAAGTTATTTAATATGTGTCTCAAGATGATCATGTGAAAAATGATAATAAAATATTTCTTTTTTCAAAGGTATAGTTATGATAAAATATGAAATATGGGAATGCTTGGCATATAAGTCATCGAAGTATCATCAAAATAAGTTTTGTATCATACTTAATGAACTGTTTGCCCACCCTAAGACCTTCTACTGTGTTTCATTACAGTCATCTTACAGTTTTATCTCTTAAACTTAGGCCAGGGATTGATTTGAATTAGTGTTTATGTTGTTGTTGTTACTAGTTTTGTTCTTTGCTGTTGTTGTTATGTTTTTGTTATTGTTATTATATGGTGTGAGGTAATAGTTTAACTTTTTCATGTTTTGTTTCTGGCTTTTTGTTTTTTGTTTTTATACATGTGTATAATCCAGACTGTCCCACATTTATTAACATAGGGGGAAAACTGGTCTTTCTCTAGTTGTAATTTACCATGAACTTCATTTTAGCTCAACCTAATTTTGCTTGGACTTTTCCATAGGTCTAGTAACATAAAGTTTTTAAAACTTTTTCCCCAAGTGAAAACTGTCAGAAAACTGTCAGGAAATTAGAAAATATAGTATGTTTTTAAAATTCATTATTTAATAAAAGTGATTATTATTTTAGATCTTCAAATATGCCTACTTAATTTCTCCCCAACTGTATATTCTTATTTTTGTCATGTAAGTTAAAAAAGCAACATTTATTTATGAAATACGTAAAGTTAAATTAAAAAACAGATTTACTTTTACTGAAACACCAACAAGAATTGTAATAGGAAATTAAATTAGAGAATATATAAGATAAACAGTTGCATAATGTTTTAAAATGTCCATGTTTATTTTCTTTTGTTTTCTCAGTGGATATCACACATTTCAATCTTACTATTGCTATTGCTGTACATTGCTATTACCTCTACATTTGTGCCCAGAACTTTCAGATTTGTTCCTATTATTCATAAGAAAGTAGTTCCAGAAAACTCAGAGATTACCTGGCAATCTGTCAAAGAGACGTGAAAACTTTTAAAAAGTAATGTATCTAAAATCCTTTCCTTATTGTCAACTAAAGTAGACATATTTTTCTGTATCAAATGTTTTCTTAAATTCGAGATAACTTTACCTAATGAGAACAAAAAATGTTCTGCATTTTCCCCTGTAATAAGACTATAATAACTAAATCAATAAGCTAGAATTTTATAACCTCATATTCCAAGATTTTCTGAATGAATTTGTCAGAAGGAATTTATACATTTAATATTTATGTTTATACTGTAAATAATTTTATTTTACAACACATTAGCTAAATAAAAATTAATACTATATCTTTCTTCTATATTACTTGTATTAATAAATTATTTCTGTGTAACAAATTATCCTAAAATTTAGCAGCTTAAAAAAGTGTGTTATATAGTACAGTTTCTGAGGGTCAGCGACCCAGAAAGAAACTTCTAGGTGCTCTGGCCCATGCTCAATCACCATGTTGTATTCCACCTGCCATCCAGGCAGCAGTCTTTCTAGGCCTGGACTGGAACTAGAGAATTCTCCTCCAGGCTAAGTCATATGGTTGTTAGAAATCATCAGTGCTTTCTGGTTGTTGGCAGAAGATGTTTCTTCTTTGCCTTGTAGACCTCTCTACAGGCTGCCTGATTGTCCTCACAAAATGACAGCTGGCTTTTCCCAGAGCAACTCCGAATATTTAAGAGAGTCTCTTATGATCTAATTCTGGAAGAGATATGTCTTCACTTTTGCCATATTCAGTTGGACATCCACACCAAAATTAAGCTATTCTGTGGGAGGGAACTAAATTATGGTCTACGTGAATAGCAGGAGGGGTTCACAATCACTTATATAAGCAGTGCAGTATCTTTTAATAATTTAATTTCATGGTATGTCTAGTTTAAATAAGAATATTAATTCTAATATTATTCTTATTAATTCTAATATAGGGTACGCTAAAATAAATTACTACCCACCAAAACTCTCTAAAATAAATACCGATTTAAATATATCATAGGATAACTTCACTGCTCTTAAAAATTATTACGTAGGTATATAAAATTTTAGTGGAAATATAATGTGTACAAATAAATATTATTTAGCTTAGTAGAAGAAAATATGTGATAGAGTTTTATTCAGTTCTAGGCAATGTCGAAATTATTTTTCTTAAGAAATGGCTGTGAATTTCTACCACCTCAGCTTAACTGTCATAAACACACCAGAAACACGCAACTACCTTAGGGGACTAAACTCAAGACAATGTGAGATGTTCTGAAAACCAAACTAAAATGTTACATAGTCTGAGAAAAGAACAGTTATATAATGTTTTCTCTAAGGTAAAGTCCATTTAAGAAAAACTATTCAGGGCTTAAGGATTGTATTAATGGCAATGCCTAGTACTGTTATGAATCTTTGCTCAGTCTTCACTAGCTTACTCAGTCGGTAGTTGAAAGAACCTCAGTTCTCTCATGTTCAGCTATGATTCTTTCTTTTAGTGCATGATGTCCTATTCTGTTATCAAAGACTTCCATCAGAATGCTCATTGGAGCCTTGTGACTACTGTAAAAATCACTATATCTAAATATTATTATTTTTGAAGAAATTAAATAAAATGCTTTAGTGTTACTGGACCAAAAAGTGTGTTTGCAAAAAACTCATGTTCATGCATTCATGTAAACAAATACACACACACACACACACACACATACCCCTCAGTCATTCTAAGTCTTCCTTATATGTCACAAATATGCAACTTTTCTCTCTGCCAAAATTGGATGATATAGAGTCACATATAACGTCTTCATTTTTCATTTGCTCCCAGTTTGTTTAATCTTCCAGTGGTGATTCACAGAGCTTTGCTAAATAGATGGAAATTACCAGATCAGTAACACGAGCCTCACAATTTAAAATATGACCGCTTTGAAGTAACATTCACATAAGGTCATTGTAGAGGTAAGTGTTTTGAATATAAGATTATGTGTAAAATGATCCGATTATTTTAATAATAGAATTATGTATAACATTAAATTAGTGCTTCTATTTTATGCTTTCAGCCTCATTATTCATAAACTGAATTTCAACTAATCAAGTGTAACACTCAATGACTAGTACAGATAGCATCAGTATCTGTAATACAGATAGCATCAGCATTTTCACTGTCATGTTAGATATATCTAATTCTTCGGGGAAATGAGTTAATAGTATAGGCTTTCACTGAAAAATGGTAAAGTGCAGATATAAAATATTTGTATACTTAAAGTTATAAAAGTTATCATCACCTTTTTTGTATGTTCAAAAGTGAATTTGTTCTACGTACCCTTTGATCATTATTTAACTTCTGGTATTTGTCAAATTCCCACTGCCATCTGTGTACTGTTTTGACTAAAGCATAATTAGTGTTTTAAAAAGTCATCTAATTTTAATTCTGAAATCCCATAACCTGAATTGCTTGATTTTTTTCTTAGCTCTTTGGCGTCACTCATCTTTTTTGTAAATTTTGCATTTATAGCAATTATTCCTTCAAGGTGTCTGCATGTAGGCATTTTCAATTTATTTCTCAAGTGGAGCTCCCTGACTGGCAGAAGAATAAGAGAAATGGCAGATTGGAGTTTTAACATGATTTCCTGTTCATTTGACTGCCAAGGCTAAACTTGTAATTAAAGGATAGTCCCACAGCAATACCAAGCACACAGCAAGTAAACACAAGCCTATGTTTATAGGGCACTTTTACTTAGTTCTTGGTTCCCAGAAATATTTTTATAAGAGTAATGCAGATAATTACCATAAAATACACTACTATTTAAGTAGCCCCTTTTATGCTGAATCTGAACACATTAACAACTTCATTCTTAGCAGAATCTTTTTAAAACATGAGAAACAGTTCTCGAGTCATAACTACGGTGGACAAAAAAGAATATAAAATCAGTGTCATAAAAAGCTAGGCTTTTGTGGTCTTTGGAATCAGACAGATATTTGTCCTTTTCACTAACCTACCTTTATACATAAATTCTCTCTTAATCTCTGTCTTAATCTTCCATAAAAATAGTAGGTACTTCAACGACTAAAAGAGAACATACTGAGTTTTTGTCATGACTTATATGTATGTGACTTAGCCTACTATCAGAAATCATTATAAAATAGGAAAATAGATATAAACTAACGTTTTAAGGCATTAAACAATTCAGGGATCTGATCTTTTATATAAGAAAAACAAATGAGGTAAACTCAGTATTCATTCCAATATTCTAACTGGGTGCACTTCACAAACCACAACACAAAGTCATTGAGCCCTAACAAAAAGCATTGCTCTCATTAGACAGAGGAACTGGAGACCAGGGTGTGGACTGCTGGTGGCTAGAATTTACACTGGTTTCTACAACAGAAAAATCTCTGCAAATGAAAGTTTCAGAGAGCTGAAGAGGGGTTTCTTTGAGTTTGTGACTAAATGAAAAGCTGTAAATGCATGTGATAAGACTCTGTGGCCCAAAGGGTTTAAGGAACTATTGGGGTAACTTAATTTAATCAAGGATGATGCAGAACTCACAGTTCTGGGTGTTACTGTAGTTCCAGCCATCCCACTGACAGAACTTGTTGAATAACTTGGTATTAGAAAGAAACCTCAGAGAAATTAATCTATCCACAGGATAACAACTACAGGAGGCATGAAGTAACAAAGCCTAAAATCATGCCTCAACAAGACCAAATTCCTGAGTCAATAGATTAACTGCCTTCCATAACAAAGTTAAACACTTCAAAGAATGATAACAGCAAGAAAACTCCACATAATCCATCCTTTTAAAAACTACTAGATATGTAAAAATTATAAAACTTAAAACACAATGCAAAGAAAAATCAGTCAGTAGAGAAAGACCAAAAGATAAACCTGATAGCAAGTGAGAAAATAAGTACTTTAAAACAATACAGTAGTTATGATTGTGCTCAATAAAATACAAAATAATTTATGCATACAGTGAGTAAAAAGATGATGAAAAAAGGAAACAATTAAAAAAAATAAAACAAGAAAGCAATGGTAATTAAGGCAGTGTAGTGTTGGGAAGAGAATACACAAACAGATCAATGGAACAAAAGATAGTGCCCAGAAATAGGCCCACACAAATATAGTGAACTAATCTTTGACAGAGGAACAAAGGCAACACAATGGAGTAGAGATTTGACTTGTCAACAAATGGTGCTAGAACAATTGGACATCCATATGCCAAAACAAACAAACAAACTAAATTCACACATAGACCTTACACCTTTCAGAAAAAGTTAGCTCGAAATGAATCTCGGACCTAAATGTAAAATAAAAAATTATTTAACAACCAGATGGTAACATAAAAGAAAATGTAGATAATCTTGAATTTGGCGATGACTTTTTAGATACAACACCAAAGATACGATGAAAGAAAGAAATTGGTCAGGCATAGTGGCTCACACCTGTAACCCTAATACTGTGAGACGTCAAGGTGGGAGGATCATTTGAGCCCAGAAGTTCAAGACCTGCCTGGGCAACATAACAAGATCCCGTATCTACAAAAAATACAACAAACACACAAAAAATAGCCATGCATGGTGACATGTGACTGTGGTCCCAGCTACTTGAGAGGCTGATGGAGAGGACTGCTTGAGCACAGGAGGTTGAGGCTACAGTGAGCCGTGATTATGCCACAGCACTCCTGCCTGGGCGACAGTGTGACACCTGGAAAAGAAAGAGAGAGAGAGAGAGAAAAGGAAGGAAGGAAGGAAGGAAGGAAGGAAGGAAGGAAGGAAGGAAGGAAGGAAGGAAGGAAGGAAGGAAGGAAGGAAGGAAAGAAGGAAAGAAGGAAAGAGAGAAAGAGAGAGAGAGAGAAAGGAAGGAAGGAGGGAAGGAAGGAAGGAAGGAAGGAAGGAAGGAAGGAAGGAAGGAAGGAAGGAAGGAAGGAAGGAGGAAGGAAGGGAAGGAATTAATTATAAACTGGACTTTGTCAAGGTTAAAAATGCCTGTTCTGTGAAAGACACCCAAGAGAATAGAAAAATTAAAGATTGAGAGAAAATATTTGCAAAAACCATATTTGCTACAAGGCTATTATCCAAAATATATAAAGAACGCTTAAAAAGCAGCAATAAGAAGATGAACAACTGATATGGTTTAACTGTGTCCACATCCAAATCTCACATTGAATTGTAGCTACCATAATTTCCATGTTTCATGCGAGGGATCTAGTGTGAGGTAATTGAATCATGGGGGCAGTTCTCCCATGCTGTTCTCCTGATGGTGAATAAGTCTCATGAAATCTGACAGTTTTATAAATGGGATTTTCCCCAGACAAATTTTCTCTTGTCTGCTGCCACCTAAAACATGCCTTTCACCTTCCACCACGATTGTGAGGCCTACCCAACCATGTGGAACTGTAAGTCCACTAAACCTCTTTTGCTTTGTAAATTACCCAGTCTTGGGTATGTATTTATCATCAATGTGAAAACAGACTAATACAGTAAATTGGTATTGAGAGGGCAATGCTATAAAGATACCAAAAATTGTTGAAGCAACTTTGGAACTGGGTAACAGGCAGGGACTGGAAGAGTTTGGAGGGTTCAGAAGAAGGAAGGAAAATGTGGGAAAGTTTGGAACTTTCCTAGAGAGTTGTTGAATGGCTTTGACCAAAATGCTGACAGTGATATTGACAATGAAGTCCAGGGTGAGGTGGTCTCAGATGGAAATGAGAAACTTGTTGAAAACTGGAGTAAAGGTGACTCTTGCTGTGTTTTAGCAAAGAGACTGGTGGCATTTTGCCCCTGCCCTAGAGACTTGTGGAACTTTGAACTTGAGGGAGATGATTTAGGGTACCTGGAAGAAGAAATTTTTAAGCAGCAAAGCATTCAAGATGTGACCTGGTTGCTGTTAAAAGGATTCAGATTTAAAAAGGAAACAGAGCACAAAAGTTCAAAAAATTTGCACCTTGATGATGCAATAGAAAAGAAAAACCCATTTTCTGAGGAGAAATTCAAGCCTGCTGCATAAATTTGCATAAGTAATGAGGAGCCAAATGTTAATCACCAAGACAATAGAGAAACTCTCTCCAGGGCATGTCAGACTTTGTGGCAGCCCCTCCCATCCCAGGCCTGGAGGCCTAAGAGGAAAAAGTGGTTTTCTGGGCTGGGTACCCTGCTGTGTGTGGCCTAGGGACTTAGTATCCTGTTTCCCAGTCACTTTGGCCATGGCTAAAAGGGCCAAGGCACAGCCTGGGCTATGGCTTCAGAGGATGCAAGCCCCAAGTCCTAGCAGCTTCCACATGGTATTGAGCCTGCAGGTGCATAGCAGTAGAAAATTGAGGTTTGGGAACCTCCTCTTAGATTACAGAGGATGTATGGAAATGCCTGGATGTCCAGGCAGTTTGTTGCAGGAGCAGGGCCTTTATAGAAAACCTCTGCTAGGGTAATGGAGAAGGGAAATGTGAGATTGGAGCCTCTACACAGAGTCCCCACTGGGGCACTGCCTAGTAAAGCTGTGAGAAAAGGGCCACCATCCTCCAGACACCAGAATGGTAGATCCACTGAAAGCTTGCACCATGCACCTAGAAAACCTGCAGACACACTCAGTGCCAGCCCAGGAAAGCAGTCAGGAGGGGGGATGTATCCTGCAAAGCCACAGAGGTGGAGCTTCCCAAGACCATGGGAATCCACCTCTTGCATCAGCATGACCTAGATGTGAAACATGGAGTCAAAGGAGATCCTTTTGGAGCTTTAGGATGTGACTGTCCCACTGGGTTTTGGACTTGCAAGGGGCCTACAGCCCCTTTGTTTTGGCCAATTTCTCCCATTTGGAATGGGTATATTTACCCATTGCCTGTACCTTCATTGCATCTGAGAAGTAACTAACTTGCTTTTTATTTTACAGGCTCATAGGTGGTACGGACTTCCCTTGTCTCAGATGAGACCTTGGATATGCACTTTTGAATTAATGCTGAAATGAGTTAAGACTTTGGGGGACTGATGGGAAGGCATGTTTGGTTTTGAAATGTGAGGACATGAGATTTGGGAGGGGCCAGGGGTGGAATGATATGGTTTGGCTCTGTGTCCTCATGGAAATCTCATCTTGAATTCTGTCTCCCATAATTCCCACAAGTTATGGGAGGAACTCGGTGGGAGGTAATTGCATCATGGTGGCAAGTCTTTCCCATGCTGTTCTCATGGTAGTGAGTAAGTCTCATGAAATCTGATGGTTTTATAAGTACCAGTTTCCCTGCACAAATTCTCTCTTATCTGCCATCATGTAAGACATGCCTTTCACCTTCCACCATAATTGTGAGGCTTCCTCAGCCATGTGGAACTGTGAGTCTATTAAACCTCTTTTTCTTTGTAAATTACCCAGTCTGGGGTATGTCGTTATAAGCAGTGTGAAAACAGACTAACGCAACAACTCACTTTAAAAATGGTCCAAACACTTACACCTTACCAAAAAAGACACATGGATGGGAAATAAACATTTGAAAAGATCTTCCAATTCATATGTCATCAGGGAAATGGAAATTAAAATGACAATCAGATACCAGTGCAGAGTCACTAGAATGGCCAGAATCCAGAACACTGACAGCACTAAATATTTGCAAGGATGTGGGGCAACAGGAACTCTTATTCATTGCTGGTGAGAATCCAAAATGGTAGTCACTTGGATGACAGTTTGCCAGTTTCTTACAAAACTAAACATATTCTTATTACATGATTCAACAATTATTCTCCTTGTTATTTACCCAGAAGAGGTGAAAGCTTATATCATCACAAAAACGTGCATATAGTTGTTTATAGCAGTATTATTCATAATTACCAAAATGTAAAACAACCACAATATTCTTTAGTAGGTGATTGAATAAACTCTGGTACTTTCAGATAATGGAATATTACCCAGTGTTAAAAGGAAATGAGTTATCAAGCCATGAAAAGATAAAGGAAACATAAATGCATAAAACTAAATGAAAGAAGCCAATCTGTAAACACTATATGCAATATAATTTCAACTATACATTTGAACCCTGCCTCCTGGGTTCAAGCAATTCTCGTGTCTCAGCCTCCAGAGCATCTGGGACTACAGGCATGCCGCACACTTGGCAAATGTTTTGTATTTTTAGTAGAGATGGGTTTTCACCATGTTGGCCAGGCTGGTCTCGAATTCCCAACAATTTTTTAACAAAGCTGGATATCTACCTACTCTGCAATTCAGGAATCCCATTTAACATATGGACTCAAGAGAAATGAAACTTTTTACCCACAAACAAACTTTTACAAAAACATTTATGTAGCTTAATATGTAACAGGTAAAACTAGAGATAATGTGGACATCCATAAAGAGAATGGTCAAATAAATTTAGGTATATTCATGTAAACTACTACTAATAAACAAAACACTGTAATATCTCAAAAACATTATATTGAGGGTAAAAAGTCAGACACCCAATAGTAAAAACTGTAAGATTTCATTAATATGAATTTCTGAAGCAAGCAATACTAATCTATGATGACGAAAATTTTCAGAGTTGCTAGGAGTATGGGGATTGAGCAAGGAGGGCCTGAGGGAACTTACTGAGATGATGGAAATGTTTTTGTCTTGATGGTAGTGTGAGTTACACAAGTACTACTTTTGTTAAAATATAGAATTTAGGCTTATATATGCTTGCTCTAATGCATATGCTATAATACAGAAGAAAATAGAAATAGCATACTACAACACAGCACAGGATAGAACACATATGAAATATTCAATACACATTTTCTGTGTGTGCGCGCGCGCGCCTGCTATCTCTATAATAAAGCAAATTACTACCAAATTAAACTCAGTAACAGAGCAAAATGTCTATACAGTAATAAGTAAGATATCGTATATCCTCAAATCCATATGTCTCATCTCCCCATTCAATATGCTTTTTGATGTGCTATGACACCTATGTCTCCAGTTAATGAGCCTGTGGTTCATTAAGTAAGATATTGTATATCCTCAAATCCATATATCTCATCTCCCCATTCAATATGCTTTCTGATGTGCTATGACACCTATGTCTCCAGTTAATGAGCCTGTGGTTCCATCCTATGCAGATAAAATTGCACAAAACTGGTTTATTACAACAAATTCTAATTAGCTGTTGCTGTGTACAGTAAAACTCAACAGTTTTCTGAACTTTCAAACATCTCAGCAATTTCTCCCTAGCTCGCTTAAGAGCTGAAGGTTTATATCATCTTATATTATATTATACTATTATATTAGTGAGATCAGAATCATAGACTAGGTCAGCATTAAAAGAATATAGGTTATAATGTTACCGACATAATACAACACCAACACAAAGAGTGGGAGCAGGAAAGATTTTGTGTGTAAGTCAAAGGAGTAACCTGATTCGTATAAAATGTAAGGGCAAAGAAAAGATACCACAATTTAGTGAAGACATGACATTGGCTAAGATGACTCTGAATATGTATTCTGATGTTCGAGGACTGAGATGTCCTCCATGTTCCCCTAAGATTTACTAAGCTTTGGACAGATTTCTTCCTAACTATAAAGCCCTGAACTCCCTTTTTTTAGAGTATTTACATTGGCAGTATTCTGATTGCAATTTTTTTTCTTTGCCTCCCTTGAAATGTACATGCATCTCTTCACAGTCTCTTGCCAGCTTTGAGACCCAGGGGATGTGTTTCTCAGAGATCTGGTAACTTTTTTTTTTTTTTTAATATAAATATAGAAGGAGACAGTATTCCTATCTCTCAGTCTCTATGTCTCAGTAGGAACCTAACATTAAGTGAGTGACTTTTTCCAAGTGGAAAGCTATCTTCTATCAAGAAGATAGGAGAAAGTTTATTTTTATGTTGGGTAAAACAAATTAGCAAACACAGGTGACCTATGACACCACACACTGAGGCAGGAAAATAGGGTCTGGATTTTATGTTTGTCTTTTCTTTTTTTTTTTTTATTCTTTATTTATTTTTTTGAGACGGAGTCTCATACTGTTGCCTGGGTTGGAGTGCAATGGAGTGATCTCAGCTCACTGCAACCTCCAGCTCCTGGGTTCACATGATTCTCCTGCCTCAGCCTCCTGAGTAGCTGGAATTACGGACGCACACAACCCCACTTGGTTAACTTTTTGTATTTTTATTTTATTTTATTTTATCTTTTTAAGACGGAGTCTCACTCTGTCACCAGGCTGGAGTGCAGTGGCATGATCTTGGCTTACGGCAACCTCTGCCTTCCAGGTTCAAGCAATTCTCCTGCCTCAGCCTCCCAAGTAGCTGGGACTACAGGCATGCGCCACCACGCCCAGCTAATGTTTTGTATTTTTAGTAGAGACAGGGTTTCACCATGTTGGGCAGGATGGTCTATATCTCTTGACCTCATGATCTGCCAACCTCAGCCTCCCAAAGTGCTGGGATTACAGGCGCAAGCCACTGGGTGCAGTCCTATGTTTGTCTTTTCTAGGTATTTTGAGATGTCAGTGTTTGTCATAGAAAGTTATAAAATTGTAAACCCAGCCAAAACAAAATGATCTTGGATTGCATGCCTTCTTTCAATGAATGAGAGTAATATATGAAAGGAAAATAACTTGGGCCCCCAAAATCACTAAGCTGAATGGAAAATTCAAGCTGGGAATGCTTATGGCAAACCTGCCTCCCACTCTATTCAAAGTCACCCCTCTGCTCACGGAGATAAATGCATGCCTGATTGCCTCCTTTGGAGAAGCTAATCAGAAACTCAAAATAATGCAACCTTTGTCTCCCCCCTACCCTTGACCTGGAAGCCCCCAATCCTCCTCCCTGGCTTGAATTTTCCTGCCTTTCCAAACCAAACCAACATTCATTTTATATGTTAATTGACATCTCGTGTCTCCTTCTTTAAAAGTCAAAGCATTGCTTACAATGAATGGGATAAATGTTCTAGGTACACTATTTGTGTGAATTAAAATCTGAAAGTTATTTTTGATGCTCATTTAATATCTGGGTCTATTCCAATTTAGAAAGGGTTGTAATATATGGAATTTTGTTTCTAAAATTGTGGAATTGTTCTTCTCTATAAATACCCATATCTGACACTTCAGTATTTCTTGCTTTTTAGGGTTTCACTAAAGTTTTAGGATAAGAATTCTAGTTAACACATAATTATGCATACAAAATTGCCAAAAAGAGTTATGTTATTAGTGAGAAAAATAATAATTTTGTCTAATTCAGAAGTTATCCAAAAGTTTGTTCAAATATAGATTTTAAAATGTTATTTATGAAATTATGTAGTAAGGAACCATTAAGTAGGAAAGAAAGATGTGGAAAAAGTTTAGATAATAAAACATTCTTTAAAACCTAATAGAGAATTGGAGACATTTGTCTAATTAATATTTTCATAGTTAAAGCTCTTAGTCAAGTCATCATCTGTTTCATTTATCTGGAATTCCTAAACCACCTTTGTTGGGCCCACAGGAATTAATGGAGCACACTAGCCTTTTAACCTTAAATTAAATTTTTTGGTTTTAGGCTTCCCGATACTTTAAGTATGTTAAGTATAGTCTTATAAATAGAATTTAAGTCATACTTCTCTCTCTCTGCCTAATTTCTTCAGAATTTGTAAACAATTGATGAATATTCTTAATTCCTGGTAATGTGTTTGTTTGTATACAGCTGAGTGCTAAGACTTTAAGGAAACACAGACCCTTGAACAGGTTTTGGTTTTGTCTCCTGCAAATCTCTATAACAAATATTCCTGACAGCATATGTATTCACCCTGTGAAGTTCTCATTAAATCTTTTAACCAAATTCATTTCCTCTCACCTGGAGACCTTCAAGCTTCAGATGATCATGCAACAAAGGTTCCTGCCAATTCCAGGTGAAGACACCACCTCTGGACATCAAGAAGCTACCCTGCCTCCACTAGACAGAGCAGGGCAAGAGTTCCATGATCCCCAGTAGGTAAAACTATGCCCCAAACCAGCATGAAGCTTTTGTAGAAAAAAGTCACTTGGTCCCTCTGCCTCCCATAAAGATTTACAGGGATCACATCTCTCAGGGGGGAAATGAGGCAGGAAAGTAGGGTCTGGAGGCAGGGAACATAAGACCAATTCACACTTCAGCTATGACAGGAAACGTCCTCTCCATAGGGCGTATGCTGAGTAAATGACTTTGTTATTTTACTTCATCCTCTTCCTTTACATAAGGTGTACACCAAGTAACCAATGGGATCCTTTACAGGGTGTTTATCTCCCAAAAATTCTGTACTGGGGCCCTTGAACCCCTGTGCTCGGGCCCACTCCCGCACTGCGTAGTGTACTTTTATTTTCAATACATTTCTTAATATTTTCCTTGCTTTGTTTGTGCATTTTGTCCAACTCTTTGTTCGAGATGCTGAGAACCTGGACACCCTCAACTGATAACAACATCACTCCAGCTTTCCAGCCCTTTATTTCAGGGAGTTGTTTTCAGTATCTCCTTTATCCCATTAGTTTTCAATAGTCTTTTTTGCCTGTTTACAGTTTATACAGTAAAATTTTTACTTTGCCAACCACTTATATTCCTTGCATTCTTCCAGAGAGTTGCACTTCCCCTAACTTGATTTTACGCTCAGAAATGTCTAGCTTGCTTTCATTAGGTATAGGTAATTTTCTTAAGCAGTGTTGCTTAAAACACATATTGATATCCTTACAGAGAGGGCGTGACAAGTTGGTTTGGGGATAGTCAGCTACAGAAGAGGCATATTATTTTAAGGAAATCAAAATTTGTCTTAGAATAAGCAATTCTTAAATGACAGTCTCATTTCCATTCATACTGTACGCTATCTTCTCGTTCAAGATGCCGACAGGTTCTGTTTGAGGAATTGTATAAACAGGTGTGCCTGACAGTTAATAAGGCTGTATCCAGAAGCTACATGTACTACTTTTTTCTTTATGAGCACAGCTTCATAGTCTTTGGAGTCCTAGTGACCCATATTGCAAGATGCATCCTTCCTTCTTAAATAACACTGCATTATCTACCCAGGCAGTTGGAGACTGACTGCTTCATTAGTAAGTCAATGTACTTCCACACTTCCTACTGATGCTATGATGTTTCTATCAATGCACATTATTCTCCAATTGGAACTGACATTTGCTGCTTAAATGTTCTAAAGTATATTACCAGTTAAGTCAATAAGTATCCTTAGAAAGTATGTACATTTGCAAATGTATGTATTTTTATTCATCTTTTCCTTCTTAAAGAATTCCAAACTTGCAAATCAAGCATACCAAAGAGCAAACTTTCTAAATGATTTCATTATTCCATCTGCTTTGAAGAAATAGAAAGAGACAATGCCTCAGATAATCAACATTCAGTTATTTAGAAATACATAGGCAGGATTCATCACTTTGAATTGTTCTTCACATCTAATAATTTTTAATGTAAAACAGTTTTATTTGGTCTTCATGCTTTTAAACTTCTTCAAAAGTATGATTTAATTACATCAGAAAAACCACTATAAGAAAGGTTAATTATTTTCAGATTTTAAGAAAAATTAACATTTTCTCTTACTATTTATGGTACTTTCTCTTTTTAAGTGTTATTTTTCTGTTTAATTTATGTCTACCAATTACCTTCTCAATAGAGATCAGATTATTACATTCACTTATAAGGCAGTCAGATACACTTAAAGTGTTAAAAAAAACATGCTAATATAATTACTTAAAAACAATGTGTAGTTTTTTTTGATGTTTTGTGATAAATTTTCAGTAGTTGGGTAAATTTAAAAGATGGTTAGTAATATCTTGTCTAGCTATTTACAAGGTCCAAATGAATTAACAAGTCTTCATTCTGGACACTCATATAAAGAAAGGATGTCTATATGTGGTCAACTGATCTTTGACAGGAGTGCCAAGAACACACAATGTAAAAAAGATAGTTTTTTCAACAAATAGTGTTGAAAAAACTGCATAGTCATATGCAATAAAATAAAATAAAACTCCAATTTTATACAATACCAAAAAAATTATCCTAAACGAATTAAAGATCTGACATTATAAAAGAAAGCATAAGAAGAAAGCTTCTTTCCATTGGCGTTAGGAATTTACTGGATATGACACCAAAAGCATAGGCAACAAAAGCCAAAATTGACAACTGAGATTACATCAAACTAAAGAGCTTCTACACACAAATGAAACAACCAACAGAATTAAAAGGCAACTACAAAATGGGGGGAAATATTTACAAACCATCTGATAAGGAGTTAATTTCCAAAATATACATATGGTATAAGAAACTACTAGAAATTAATAACACAAACAACAAACAAACCAATAAAATCCACAAAATGATGGGCAAAAGATGTGAATAGATCTTTCTATTTGTAAAAAGAAAACCACAAATGACCAACAGGTATATGAAAAGATGTTCAACGTTATTAATTACCAAGGCAGAGCTAGGACCTTCTATGAGGTGCCTGACAGACCCCTCAAGCATGGAAATAAAGGAAAATCTTTGGTTTTTCTTCAAGAGAAATTACATGCACCTAGCTATCCCTGAGAAGTAGATAAGTAACTTGATAAGCAAGAAGGGTAGCAGTAGCCTAAAACAATAGCCAAGGAAGCTAGGATCATAGGATGCTTTTTCCCCTATGGAAACTGAAGATAGAATCTCTGAGCTGTTTTTCAGAAACCCAGACCTTCACCAAACAGATCTGCTGGCAGGTAGACCTCAGAGAAAGATAAACTGAGACTGAACTATAACCACCACATTTTTTTTTCTAATTTTCCTGAGGTGCTTGAAGAAAGTCACACCCATGAGCCAGGGCTAACATTCTTTTCTGCTGAACCCAAATTTTTAAACAAAGCTATTCTTCCTTAACCAATTTCAAATCAGAAAATCCTTGGATCTACCTATGACCTACTTGTAAAAGTCCTTGGTTCAAGATATCCTATACTTTGAGGCCAAAACCATTTTGTTTCTGCTTAAACAATTCCCTTTAGGAATTTCTGAAAGGCAGGCCTGATGGGGCTTAACTTTCTTAGCTTTTGTTTGTCTAGGAAAGTGTTTGTTTCTCTGTTATTTCTAAAGGACAACATTGCTGAGTAAACTATTCTTTCATGGAAATATTTTTTTCTGAACTACTTTGAATATATTATCCCAATCTCTTCTAACCTATAGGATTTCTGCTGAGAAATATGATGAAATCCATATTGAGGCTCCCTTGAATGTGATATGTTTTTACGTATCACATACTTGCTGCTTGCAGTATTTTTTTCTAATCTGTGATTTTTGATAATTTGATTATAATTTGTCTCCTCTTTGGGTTGAATTTAATTGGCAACCTGTATGCTTCCTATACCTAGATGTTGCTATCTTTTTCAGACTTTGAAAATTTTCTGCTATTATTTCTTTAACATGCTTTCTACATCTTTCCCCCTCCTTTCTTTAATCCCTATTATGCAAAAGTTAGTTCATTTCATATTGTCTCACAGTTCCCATAAGCTTTCTGTATTCTTTTTCATTTGCTTTCTCCTCCTCTGAATAATCTTCAATATGCTATCTTCAAGCACAGTTATTCTTTCTTTTGCTTGGTTAAGTCTGCTGTTGAAACCTCCTATTGCGTTTTTCAGTTCTGTTACTTATCTTTATCTCTAAAATGTCTACTTTTTCATTGTTTTGATTTCTTTGTCAATATTGTCATTTTGCTCATAAATTGTTTTACTTTTTCTTTTCTTTTTTTGGGGGGGGAGGAAATTTCATGGAGTTTCCAGAACTCCCTTAAGAGGATAATTCTGTATTCTTTGATAGCCGTTTCATAGATCTGCATTTCCTCTAAGTCCATTTTTGGAGCTTCATTAGTTTCTTTTAGTGGTGTCCTATTTCCCTAGAAATTCATAATTTTAGTACCCTTCCATTGGTGTCTGAACACTTCAGGAGATGGCCACATTTTCCAGCCTTTGCAGGTGTTCTTTGGTAGTGATAGACCTTTACTATTTAGTCTAGCCCGGGATTCTGAGTGGGCTGGCTAGTAGCATCCACAAACAGGCAGTTCTTGGTGCCAGGTTCTATAGCTGGGCTACATAACTTCCTATGTACTCTGGTCACATGGTACTGCTGGCTGTGCTCCATCGTCCAGTGAGACCACTGTTTAAACTCTGCCATCAGGTGGAGCTTCTGGCCGAGCTCTTGAAATTGTCTCTGATAGGGCAGAATTGTAGAGTTGTCTTCCCTGGCTGAACAATACTGTTGTGGGGTAGAGCCATGTGCTGAGCTCTGAGTCTGGGAGAAGTCTGTGGAGTTGCAGCTTAGTCACATGATAAGGGCAGGGGCAGAGCTTATGCTTGACATATATGCATGAAGTTGGGCTTGCTTCAAGGATGAGGGTAGGCTTAAGCAAAGCACTGAGGTTTGGTGGAGTTGCTGCTCAGATACCAGGGTTAGATGGGTAATTGTGGACTTACAGTTGCCTCCTAGTCTGGGGAAAACTTAAAAAGGACACCAGAACTATGACAGGAAACTGGCTAGGGAATTGAGCCAGGTAGACTTGTGGACCGTGCTTTCTGCAATAGAGTGCTGTTAGCTAATCTCTCAGGTATGGCACCTCTGTTGTTCAGAATGCAAAGGAAGAAGATCTGCCTTCTAGTTGTTGTGAGCCTCACCTCCATTGTTTGTTTGTAACAGACCCAGGTAGTCTAGCACTACTGGTACTTTCAGTGTTTCCCATGAGATGAGACAGGAGTGAGCCTCCTGTGATGGGTCTTAGAAAACTGGAGAAGCTGGATGACTACCTCCAACTCACTTTTGCCTCTGTAGAAACTGGAGGTACAGGAAAATCCTCTGTGTGTGCTTCTACTGTTACTCTTAGCCTTCAAATGTAGCTTTTCTCAGTTCTGTAGTCTAAGAACTCAAGTCCAAGTGTGGGTCTTAGCCTCATTCTCAAGTTCCGGGATATTCATGAAGGTATTTTTGCCTGTGTATAGTTACTAGTTGGATTTCTATGGAAGGGAGTGCAAGTGGAGGAGACTCCTATTTTGCCGTCTTGCTAATGTCATTTCTCTTATGTTTTGATGTTACTAATGAGCATTCTTTCATTTCACTTGAACAATTTCTTTCAAGACAGGTCTATTGGGGATAATTTTTGTCTTCCTGATATCATTAAATTTTTTTCTTCCTGAAATTATCTTCCAATTCTCATTCCTCAGTGATCCTTAATGCTCATTTATGTGCTTTTTTCCGGCTATTGTTCTTTTAAAGTCTGGTAATCCAAGTATGTTTGTTAATTTTTTTTAGAACAAAAAACAAATCAATTGGTTAACTTTGCAGAAATGTATTCCCTGTGCTTTTATCAGCTTTTCCCATGCAAGAAAGAAGTAATTGTCTTAAATTGACAGAGAGAAATAATTGATGCTTACTTTTAGGGTATGGCCAAGAAACTGGCAAACAAATTGTTATTCACTCAATGCAGAAAAGAGAAAGGCTTATTCTAGGGAAACTCAGTTTTAGAAGTCAACCCCTAGTCTTTCTGACAAGCTACTAATTCCAAAACTTTTATTCTCCACTTTGAAGGAAAACTATTGCCTACTCTGCTAACAATTAATTTGATGACTGTTTTATAAGTTTAATGCTTCACTAACTCAATATATATTTATTGACTTCCTTGTGTGTATATTTATGACCAGCACTATGCTAGTACTTCTGAAAAGCAATCGTACATAAACTGAAGCTTCGTAATGCTTAGGTTGGATGAGGCTCAAAATAGTAAATAAGTCATACCAATAAAATGTGGTAAGTTATATAGGAGATAAAGTACAAAATACTATAGAAGTAACAGGAAGGGCATCTGCTTCCAATTTGGGGAATAAGGTTGCAGAAAGCTGAGATAAGATAATCAGTTATCAACAGGACAAAGTGGGTGGGTTGAGAGAGGAGTATTAGTATTTAACAGAAAAGAAACCACATACACTTACAAGGAACTTAACATAGTTACGTACAATGGTAAGAATAAAATCAGAAAGCAGTGCGGGGAAAAGCTAGACTTAGTGATTAAAAGGTGAGAATATAATAACAGTGAATGCAAGGTATTACTTGATGATTTAGTGATGGGAAGGAAAGAGACTCATTGGAATTAGACAATATCTCAAAGTAAACAAATTCTCCTAGCCCTCTGTAAGCCTCTTTATGCTGATTACTGATCTACACATTCAGGACTTAGAAGTTACATACATATTAAAAGTTAAACACCGAAATGTAATGAAGATTTACACTGTGTATTCCCTAAAAAGAGAAAGAAAAAGAGTCTAGGGATATCATATTATTTAGTCACTTGAATTAGAGACACTAAAAGCCAATTTCTGCTGTATAAGCAGACATGTTTTAGTGATGGCAGCAGCGGCCCATCTAGAGTGGCTGCTACAAAGACATCGACTGCAGCTGGAAAGTCACAGCCGCGGCTGTGCACTCTCCCGAGCCAGCTAAAGCCAGGAACAGTTGGAAGCCCCACCCCTTCTGAGCTGGTGAGGTGAGAGCCCCGTGTTTCCGGATGCAATAGCAGCACCCTAGCTGTGGCTGTGGACCCGGGCATCTCTGTACTCTCAGGGGCCCAGGGGCTTCCTCCTACAGGCATGGAAGTGCCTGCTCCCACAGCCTGGCCTCTCCCTGCTCCTGGTGGCCACTCCGATTTTGGAGCAAAGTTGAGGCCAAGCCTGGGCGCTGTTGAGACCTGGCTGGGTGTGCATGCACTTGGGACAGCACTGACATGCCAGCCCCTTGCCTCCTTGGCCTCCTCCAGACTTTGGCCATCAATGAGCATTGGAGGGTGGCTGAGGGTGGCTCAGCACAGGCCTGCAGGTGCCCCTCAGCATGAACAGTCTGAACACCATGGGCACTATAGATGGCAGGTTGATGGAGGCAGGAGTCACAGGTTCCTGGGTGGAGAGGAACTGGTACCCAGTGAAGCCCCACCTTCAGTCCAGGAACAGCCTGAAGCATGGGGGCCAGGCTGCCTCTTCCATGGTCCAGAATGAGAACTTATGGTGCCCATGAACCAATCAGCATGCATTTTCTCCCCTCTGAAAACCATTAAAAACTGACTCAGCCAGAGTCAGGCAGATGATGGGACAACCTGCCTGCAGAGAGGAGCTACCCACTGTGGGTCTGGGTGTCCTCTGTACTCAGAGCTGTACAGGACAACCTGCCTGCAGATGGGAGCTACCCATTTTGGGTCTCTTCTCTGCTGAGAGTTGCACAGACGTTGGAACAACTTATCTGCAGATAGCAGCAACCCACTCCGGGTCTTCTCTTTACTGAGGGCTGCACAAATGCTCACAGATTGGACCCAAAACCATGTTGGGTCTCCTCTCCACGGAGGGCTACACAGATGCTCAGACAGCCTGCGTGTGGAAAGGAGCCACCCACTTTGGGTCTCCAGAGAGCTGTTCTGTTGCTCAATGAAGCTCCTCTCCACCTTGCTCACCCTCCAGTTGTTCACGTACTTCATTATTCCTGGACATGGGACAAGAACTCAGACCTGCCAGATGGCAGGAGTGAAAGTGCTGTAACACAAACGGGTCTGAAACACACCCCAACCACCACCACCAAACTGCCACATTACAGGCAATGAGAAGGACAGAAGAGCTGCATCCCTTTGGTTAGCCCAGACCTAGGAGTTCCCTGAACCAAGGCTGTGACATCCTCTTTGGGTCTTTGTGATTTCTGGCATCTCCAAGCTTCTGGGTGCCACCACGTCCCCTGATGCCTGCGGTGGAAGCCACTTGTGGTATGCCTGGTCCAGGGACAGCCTTACAGGGAGCCAATGCCCAGGCCAGTGCCTAGAACTGCCTCCCCACTGCAGCTGGCATGCCTGGCTATGCACAGTGGCCAGACCTGGCATTTGCTTTCTCACACACCCCTTGCTGCTCCATGCCTAGCTTGCCCTTGGCAAGTGTGCGATCTGGGCCAGTAGCATGAGCTGAGAGCAGCCTGCTAGGCTGACTGAGTAGAATAAGCCCAGCAGGTCCAAGCAAAACTTGGTCAAAAGTGCCACCAGCCACAGAGGTTTCCAAGTGATTAAATGACAGCCAAAACATTCTTTGACAGTAGGAGAGAGCCACACAGATTAGGTAGCAAAACTTTTTGCCAAAGTGCCTTTATTTTCTAGATGAAGAAATTTGGGGAAAAACTCAGAGAAAGGTAGATGGAAGTCAATTAAAAATTTTTCATGTCAAGCCTGACAATGTTACCATGTACTGTGAGAGAATAAAATACTTTATTATTCACTGAAGAAGGCTTTCCGAAGAGGGCAAGAAAATCTCTCAACGTGTCTAAAAATGGCTTGAGATAAAAAAGAAAGGATAATTGAAGCTGGGTTTTATTCTGAGGTGGGTCTAGAATCTGGGCTTTCCTCCCACATTCCCCTTTAAATTTCATGGTTTAAACTTTCTGCTTGTGCCAAAGGAAAGCGTGTCCAGGCTCTCTTATGCCCCGAAGTAAACATCTGTGGGGCAGAAGGGGATGGGAGAGTGGTGGGGCTTTAAAAAGTGTCCACAGTCAACACCAAAATAAATCCAAAGTCTGTGTTCTGAAGAGCAATATTTCTAAAGCTTCAAATGTGAAGGAAGACTAAGTATAGCTTCATGCTGATGTGTGATACTAAAATACATTTAAAAATTACAGAAATTTTGACCTTGTATACTTCAACCATTTTCTGGGAGAAAAGAAGCCTTTCTTATTAGGTGTCACATTACATGTAATCAACCTAATCAAAATGCATACAACTATTAACTTTTTAGATAAATTCATTGTGGCTGAAAGAAAAGCTGTCTGCTGAGACTACCAACCTGAGGTCTCCTCAGAATATAACATTTGCTAAAGGTGTTTGAAGCCAGAAAGATAACCATTCCAAAGCAGAAGATTGGCTGTGGATTGTAAATTTCTTATTTGCAGGACTACCTCAAAATTAGGACCATGATTAGAAAGGAAAGTGCTTAGCAATTAATTGAAGTATTATAACAGTTGAAATACACTGGTGCAGTCATGGTATAGAAGTTAATGGAAAATTGACTTGACCAAGCTCTGAAAAATCAAGGCAGTTTTGTTTAGAAAACTCCAAAAGGACCAATGAAAATATTTTTGGAGAAGCCACCATGAATTGAGGTAATTATCATAACATCTGATTCTTGATAATGTCATCTTTCATGAAGTCACAAGTAAAAACTTATAATATTTCGTGGTATTCCTCCTTATGGAGATAGGCAGATAATCTTAGAGAAACAAAAAAAGTCTGTTGCCAGTATGATCGCTAGACCTTTTATACAGGGATACAAAGGCTTTTACATCATCAGAGAGAAGGGGCCCACGGATATTGATATTCTTCAATATGCCATATTGCTTTCAATTTGCCTGAAATTGCCCTTCTTATCCAGACAGAAGACATCGAAAGAGACAGAGTTAACACCATTCTGGAAAATTTTGTTGAGTGTAAACAAAATTTATCTCCCATAAAATATAGCTTTTGTTTTAAAAATATAGCTTTTGTTTTTAGAATCTTCCAGTTAAATGAGTTTATAATAACTGAATTATTACATAAAGAGAGATGGAGTGTTAATTCAGACCAACTACTTACGGGTATGCACAAGTTACTGTGTTCACAGATGGTTAATGATTCAAAAACACTTCCATTTCTAAAGAGAAGGAGATATTTGGAATATAGAGCATCAGCGGTACTTAAAAGAGGAGGTAAGATTCAAGATATCTTGTTTTGGTTAAGGCCGGGAGCAGTGGCTCACTCCTGTAATCCTAGCACTTTGGGAGGCCGAGCCAGGTGGATCATGAGGTCAGGAGATTGAGACCATCCTGGCTAACACGGTGAAACCCTCTCTCTACTTAAAAAAAAAAAAAAAATGCAAAAGAGCATTAAACAAACAAAAAATGTCTGCTTAGCACAGACATTTTTTTTCTAAATGAAGACATTTTGGGAGAAATTCAGAGAAAAATAGATAGAAGCAATCAAAAATGTTGCATGTCAAGCCTGAAAATGCTACCATGTAAACTTTTATTATGTGCCATAATAAAATCAACATATTTTATTATGGATTTAATGATTAAAAAAACACTTTGAATATCAGCCATAGCTTTTTCAATTATAAGTCAAAATCATACCATTTTCAAAAACTATAATAAATTACATTTCTGAATTTCAATTGGCTAATAAGGACTTGATATTTACATACGTTTACTTTTATAAGCTAGCAGTTTGTATTAAATTTCATGGTACTATTTTACATGAAAAGTATTAATTTTAGTGAATTTGTTATGTTAGGCCTGTGGAACGATGAGTGAAAATGTTATGCCAAAGGTCCTAAGCCTGCGTTCCATGTCTAATGCCACCACTTGCTAGCTGTATTGGTTCTTTCTCACACTGCTATAAAGAACTACCTGAGACTGGGTAATTTATGAAAAAAAGAAGTTTAATTGACTTCTTGTTCCACAGGCTTTACAAGAATCATGACTGGGAGGCCTCAGGAAACTTACAATCATGGCAGACGGTGAAGGGGAAGCCAGCATGTCTTACCATGGAGGATCATGGGAGAGAGAGAGCAAAGGGGGAAGTGCCACACATTGTCAAACAACCAGATCTGGTGATAACTCACTGACTGTCATGAGAACAGCAAGGAGGAAGTCTGCCCACATGATTCAATCATCTCCTACCAGGCTCCTCCCCCAACATGTGAAGATTACAAATGTATATGAGATTCAGGTGGGGACACAGAGCCAAATCGTATCACTAGCTATATGAAATTGCCAGGTTAATCTCTGTGCATCAGTTTCTTCATCAGTAAAATGGGTATGATATATGCTTACCTCATATTGTTACCATAGCAGCCAAATGTTCCCTGAATGTGAAATACAAAGTGTCTACTACCCATTAACATGAAATATTAGCTATTTTAAAAATGTTATTTTTTTCTTTGTTAACATTGGAAAGGCTCTTTGAAAAAAATTTGTTCTTAACTTTTGTGCATATATAGTAGGTGCATATATTTATGCAGTATATGAGCTATTTTGTTATAGGCATAAAATGTATAATAATCACATCAGGATAAATGGGGTATCCATCCCTTCAAGCATTTATCCTTTGTGTTACAAAAAATTCAATTATACTCTTTTAACTATTTTTAAATGTACAATTAAATTATTACTGAACATAGTCATGTTGTTGTCCTTTAAAATGCTAAATCTTATTCATTCTTTCTGAATACTTTTTGGTGCCAATTAACTATCTCCCCCACAGCCTGCACTGCCCCTCTCAATTTCCGGTAACTGTCATTCTACCTTCTATCTCTCTGAGTTCAATTGTTTCGCCTTTTAAATCCCACAAGTAAGTGAGAACATGTGAAGTTTGTCTTCTGTGCCTAGCTTATTTCACTTAACACTCCAGTTCCATCCATGTTGTTGCAAATGACAGAACTCATTATTTTTTACGGCTGAATAATATTTCATTGTGTATATGGACCACATTTTCTTTATCCATTCATCATCCGATGGATACTTGAGTTGCTTCTAAGTCTTGGCTATTGTGCATAATATCGTAGCAAACATGGTGGTACAAATATCTCTTCAAAATACTGATTTCTTTTGTGTAGATACCCAGCAGTGGGATTGCTGGATCATATGGTAGCTCTATTTTTAGTTTTTTGAGGGATCTCTAAACTTTTCGCCATAATGGTTGTACTACCTCACATTCCCACCAAGAGTGTATAATGGTTCCCTTTTCTCCATATCCGTGCCGGCATTTATTATTGCCTGTTTTTTGAATAAAAGCCATCAAAATACTGACTTTTAAAAATCATAACATTTATCTTCATTGTTTCTCATGCTTCAAATAAATGTCCTGAGTTTTGTGTAGTATTTTTGTCTATTTATTTATATTTTAAGCTCATGAATACTTCCCAAGAGAGTTGACTGTGTCATATCGAATTCAAAAGAAAGACTTGAGTTCCCTATTTGATAAAAATATGATGATAAAAGAAAAGCAATATAATCTGGCAAAATGGCAGATTTTTTTTCTGCCTAAAAACTTTGACACATGGTAAGTATTTAAAATAGGTGATTATCATTATCATTTGATCATAATTATTCATAATTTTACTTATTATTATATAACTAACGTTTAGCTACTTTACATGTTGCAGTCTTATATGGGCATGCTAAAGTCTATAATTATGTTTGGTTCTTTTATTTTCTCTTTTACTTCGGACAATTATTGTGTACATGCATTGATACTAAATTCCTTATTCAGAAAGTGACATAACTACCAAATTTTCATGCTAAAACTTAATATTAACAAAAAATTCCCTGTATGTTCAAATAATATTTAACCCAATTTGCTGCTCCTTGTATATGCTAATGGTGCCATTTCTGCAGTTTTTAATGCAGGAATTGCATGGTACATACTTCATCATCCCTTTAATTTCCAATTTTAGAATTTTAACACTTTCATATGTACTTTCATAATTCATATGTTAATAATGGTTAATAATTCTTTTCGTTCAGGTACCTTGAACTCACTATATTATTCTTCATTCGTTTTCTTTCTCAATTTTTAATTTGTTAATATAATCTGGAAGTTGAGAACCATATTATGGTTCCCATAAATATATGTCGTATTGTGTTTTATGGTATTTTTAAAATTTCCATGTTGAAATTTATTATTTATAATTAAATTAAAACAGTTATTTTTATAGGCATGGCTTGTCTTGTCCATATGTTAGTGTGTTTTTAGTACAAACTCACCATTTGTGTGATTGTTCCTAACACATAAAAACTGCCATATAGAATTGTTGAAAGAAAACTTTTATTATTTGAAATGCTCTATTGCTAGCACTGTTGTCTTAGGTCATTTATTGATGCAAAAGTAAAGTTGAAAGAGAACATGATCTTTGTTCAGTTACAGGTTATTTGGTATTTCTCTGACTGTGTTGGGCGAAGTGGCTGAGAACCAGGGAAGCATTCTTTTTCTTGCTTTGTGTTTGACCTCAGTTTTATTCTATGAAAAAAGTGTGGCTGTGTCTGGTACATGCCCTGATACTATAATTTTCCATGTCACTGAAAAGCTTCTAGAAAAGTTCATTAACCTGGTTTTCTGTTTGTTTTCCCACCTTTCTCCTTAGGTCTTCCAACACACTGTTGGGTGACTGTAATGAATCTGTAGTACCAAAGGCAGTTTCAAGTGACCTATTTCCTGATTTACTTTTTGTCTACCATGGATTTTTTGCAGCAGGAGAATATTTAGATTTCTGGCAAACACCTTTTTATCTTTTGTCACACCCCTCATGTCACTAAAGTTTCAGCACAGCTATAGTATAAAGTTTTGAACATTATGCCCCGCAACCCAGTTCAGGCACCCTCTACAGAGTCTCTAAACTTTTCTGTCTCAGGTTTTCCTCTAAAGCTTAAGGAAGGACACTGAGACATCAAAACACAACATTCATACTCGGGGGGGGGGAAATTATCAACAAATAGTAAAAGAGGTTGAAAGATAAATGCCCAGCTTCCAATCCCTTGTAGAGATGATTTTTATGGTCATTCTGGAAGGTTTTCTTACATTTTTGGTTTTCTTCCTTCTATGTCCCACTAATGTCATTTTTTCCTCCCATTCTATGGGATTTACTCCCAAATACATTGCTAGTTCTCAGGTTTAAGTGTCAGGCACTGCTTTTGAAAGAACGTAAATTACAACATGTCCTTCCAGTTTTATTTTATTTTAATCTCTGTAATGTCATGTTATGTTCTTGTGGAAGAGAGTTTTGAGTGAGGCTTTATCATCTCCCTTCATTATAGTACTGAATGTACTCTACCTAGCAGAAATTCACTGATGTTTCTGTCATGTAATGGAAATGAAGGCACATTTTGAAAAATCATTCTTACTTTCAATGTGGTCATATTTAATATAAAAATATAAATGGTGGAAAATTCTTCCACCCAAGATGGAGTAACAGATATAGACTTACCCACCATCCTTAAATAACCAAAAAGCTGAAAAAAGATACAGAGCAATGTTTTTAGATATTTGATAACAGGCAGTGTCGAGTAATGATCCTTGAGGGAAGTATGAAAGTCCTATAATTGTTTCTTGCTTAATGCCTGGAGAGAGGGTTGACTGGGCAGACCCAGTAGAATTTGAGCTGGGGAGATGCAGTTGGAGGTTAAAGGAGGCCAAAATAACTACAATTCACAAGGCAGAATACAAGAAAGGAGAAACTTGCACAAAGAGAGAGAGGGACCACCAGAGACCTTCAAAGTGTCCTTTCCAGCAGAGTGATTATCAGCACATGGATGTGAAGAAACTAACTGAGATGGGGCAATAATGTAAGGAGGAGAAATAAATGAAATAATATTGGAAAGAAAAAATAAGACTGACACTATTTAAAAGTGACATGATTGTCTCCACAGAGAATCTCTATGAACCTACAAACAATAAGTGATTACAAGCAAACACAACTAATAAATGAATTTAGGAAAGTTGGAGGATACAAGGTCAATATACAAAAATCAGTTGTATTTTTAAATACTAGCAGTGAACAATCAGAAATTAAAACTTTAAAAATAAAACTATTTGCAATGGCACCAGGAAACACAAAATGCTAGGTATACATCAAAGAAATGTGTGCATGAACTATATGTTGACAACTACAAAACACTGAAGAAAGAAACCAAAGCAGACCTAAAGAAACAGAAAGATGGCCAGGTGTGGTGGCTCACACCTGTAATCCCAGCACTTTGGGAGGCCCAGAAGGGCAGATCAACTGAAGTCAGGAGTTCCGAGGCCAGCCTGGCCAACATGGCAAAATCCCATCTCTACTAAAAGTACAAAAATTAGCCAGGCATGGTGGTGGACGCCTGTAATCCCAGCTACTCAGGAGGCTGAGGCAGAAGAATTGCTTGAACCTGGGAGGTGGAGGTTGCCGTGAGCTGAGATAGCGCCACTGCACTTCAGCCTGGGCGACAAGAGAGACACTGCATCTAAACAACAACAACAACAAAAAGAAATTGAAAGATACGTCATACTATGGATTGGAAGACTCACTCACTGTACAAAGATGTAAATTTTTCAAAAAATGTTATATGTTGTCAATGAAATTCAAAAGAAATAACAGCACAATTTTAGCATAAATTGAGACTTTGATTCTGTGATTTACATGAAAAGCACCTAAATTAAATTAGTCAAAACAATTTTGAAAGAGAAAGAAAAGGTTGTAAAGCTCACACTATAAATTCATAGTTAAGACAGCACAGTATGAGTAAAAAGATAGGCATATTAATAAATGGAACAGAATAGAGAGTCCAAAATAGACCTAGACATATAAGGGCAATTAACTAATTATGAAAGTGAAAAGAGGCCGGGCGCGGTGGCTCAAGCCTGTAATCCCAGCACTTTGGGAGGCCGAGACGGGCGGATCACGAGGTCAGGAGATCGAGACCATCCTGGCTAATATGGTGAAACCCTGTCTCTACTAAAAATACAAAAAACTAGCCGGGCGAGGTGGTGGGCGCCTGTAGTCCCAGCTACTTGGGAGGCTGAGGCAGGAGAATGGCGTAAACCCGGGAGGCGGAGCTTGCAGTGAGCTGAGATCCGGCCACTGCACTCCAGCCTGGGCAACAAAGCAAGACTCCGTCTCAAAAAAAAAAAAAAAAAAAGAAGAAAGTGAAAAGAAAACTCAATGAAAGGAGAGGTTTTTTTTCAACAAATTGTTTGGGTACAACTACGATTCCACATTAAAAAGTGCCCTAGACATTATCCATTGTGTCACTATTATTCAATTTAACATGGTATACTTTCACAACTTTCTAAGCTTTGTTGTAAGAATAGATATAGGCTTCTCATTTTAATTATTTTATCAACAATTTTTAATATCAAAATATGTATTATAATGTAAGAATCCGCATGGACAGTTATACATTACCAGTGGAGACAGACCAAGCTTACGAAGTCAATTTGGTGAAATTAATGGTACTGCACTGATATCCAAAATGCCCTTGTGACTTTTCTCATTACACCCCTACTTTTTAAACTATT
Organism: Macaca mulatta; assembly: GCF_049350105.2. Taxonomy (NCBI): domain Eukaryota; kingdom Metazoa; phylum Chordata; class Mammalia; order Primates; family Cercopithecidae; genus Macaca; species Macaca mulatta. The sequence goes on from NC_133422.1 coordinate 85,219,727, forward strand.
CCTTTCTGGAATTCAGCCAGTGCAATTTGTTCCAACTGCTCAAATTGTAGAGAAATAAATCATATAAATTATTACAAACAAATTTCTTCCTTTTACTTACTACACCTCATCTCCCCTACAGGAAATAGTGCAAACAGAGGTCATTGTCATTAGAAATAATTATGTTGCACTCTACTTGCTGTTATCAGATTCTTCTCATTTATTCCGAACAGAGAAGAAGCTTTTTTTATTATTATTATCTTTACAGGAAATATTGCAATTTCATTTATTATTCAATATCTTTATTCTGAATGTGGCTATTTAAACACATATATTTCAAATAGTAGAGTTTCAATCTATTAAGTTAGAGTTTCAATACAGAGTTTCAATCTAACTATATTATTTGAAAATGTATGTGTTTAACTGGTCACATATAGAATAATAAACTCATTTAAGTGTTTGAGTCATATTATCTTGGGTGAGACATGGTGAGGCCAGAAGCAGTTGAAGAGAGAGAGAGTTTTGCAGTTTTATCAAGCTCAGTTCCCTGGAAAAACACAGCACACCAGGCAGGGCAGGGTAACTCAGGAGGCACCATGGTCCACCAGATGGCAGAAGGAGAAAGTGGAACTGGGGGCAAATGCCTTCATTATGGGTCTCTCAAGAAGGAATGGGCCAGGCAAAGAAGGGTTTAAACCCCCGCAAAATTCATCTTTACTGTGACTGTTAGAGCATATGATTTGGGACTATCTAAATCTCCAGATGCGTTTAGGTGAGCCAGGGTTTACTTGGGAACATGTAGCGAATGTTTTGTAGATGTTAGAACACTGATTTACAGAAATGAAAAGTGTGTTTATTACATGAAGCCCAGGAGATAATAGGAAAAAACTAAAATAATATTTGCATGAGTATTATTTATATACTATAGCAAGTTCAATAGCGAAAGTTTAATTTCTACATTTTCAGCTGCTTGCCTTTTGATTTGCTTTATAATCTTCATATTATAATGTTGATGCTGTAGGATTGACAACATACATGAATAAAACTCTATGTATTTTTGTGTTCATGTTTTAAAATTAACATCTGCATGCAAAGAAAGTCTCTGAGTAGGTAATATTAAAATATACAATGTTTAAGATGATCATGTCTGGGGGAAAAAACATCGTAATAGAGCTCATCACAATAGATGCATGCTGACTGATGTCTTAAAAATCAATAACCTAATTATATCAGAATCTTTTAAAAGTAAGCAAAGATGCCATACCAATTTGGCTTATAGCTTTTTAAATTAAATATTAAACACTCCCAAGTTAATCTTTACAAATGAAATCTTAACTTGTGTTCAGCATAAGAGTGAAAGGTAATAACATCTAATATGAACAATACCTATATTGACTAATATATATAAATATGTGATTACAACCTTGATCATGCAATGCAAAGTATCTAAAAATTTTATGCACAGTTTCTAAGAGTGAGTTTGAGAAGAAACAGAGTTATAATAATTGTTAATTATTTAGACTTATCCAGGAACTTAATTAACTCTACATTTTATGTTCTATAGTTTTGTTTTTTAGTATACAATAGGCAGTTAGTCCGAATTTTCAGAAAAGCTGAATAAAATATGATTAAAAAAGAAGAAAGCCAAAGAAAGACAAAGGTAGTGTCTGTATAGCCCTTTCTCTTCCCTCCCTATTTCTATGCAAATAAGCTCTAACTACCTTAGCAGGTCACCTTTAAGCCTGGCAGAAACAGAGGAGGCCTCCTGCATCCTCCCTTCTTTACTTTCTGCAATATCCACATTACTAGCTCATCACTCCCCACTCTTTTTGACACACAGTGTCTCTATTACAGGCACTTTAAGCCTGGTGGAAACAGAGGAGGCCTCCTGCATCCTCTCTTCCATACTTTCCACAATATCCACATTACTAGGGCCAGCAGGACATGACTCATGTAACAGTATGGACATTTGGGGTTTTTCCTACAGCGACAGGCACTCACAGACAAGAGAATTTTCCATATGTCCAGGTATGATATATATTTTTAAAAGACATGGAAAGAATGCCTAACAGTTTGTATTATTGTGAATGGGAATACAATTTGCAATTTTATACCTTTCATTGCGTTATAAATTATTTTGCTCTTTTACTATACTTGTTTACCATAATATTGTGTTATAAATTATTTTGTTCTTTTACTATACTTTTGTACTTTTACTATACTCTGTTCTACTAATACTAGAAAAATTATATTTTGGAGAAAGAACAAAGTTAAGTTCATTATAATAAATGTGTACCAGTGCAAAATTTGCAAGAACATAAAATTGCGAATAAGGTGTTCTTTTTCAGCTAGGCAACTGGAAACACAGCTAATACATCTTCCCCTCACAGGACTGCTGAGCTCAATGCATTTGAACTTCCTTCTTTTCACCTCAGATTAATCCCAGAGTTCTCAAGCAGATGCTCACATGTTCTTCTAAGCCAGGCTGTTACCTAGACACGTTCTCATTTCTGCATATTTGCAGTCAACAAAACTCCCTAGAAAAGATTCACTTCTGCTGGAATCCATCATAAGATTCCCCATTCCCAGACATGACTGTTCAAAATACTAGGACAACAGAGACTGTGTGGAGAGGCAGAAGCTGTCTTCCCACAGCTATGATATTCATTGTCACCAAGATCCTCATAAGAAGATTCATTCTGGCCCAGAGTCATTGGAAGTGCCTCATGAACAACAGTTCAATCAGATTTTTTCCTCTAAATCGGTGAGAACTCCACAAGGAACAAAAAACATTCCAGAGAATAAATGTAAACACATGCTATTCTACTCCTTTCCTTCCTCTGAAGGATAGCACACCTGAACTAAAATATTTCTGATAATATAAGCCAATCTTTAAGTAATTTATGAATTTAGTAAGTATTTCTATAATACTAATAACTATGGTAGAACAGCATGAGAATAAAAAGAAAGCCAAAGTCTAAACATTAAAAAAAAAATCAAATTCCAACTGTGGTTAAACCAATATAATTTTGAATAGTCTGAATTGGAATTCCTAGCTTGTATTCCTTACGCTACACGTCGCTCTTATTTCGTGTACTTTAAAACCATTTCCCTCCCTATGGCTCTCTGTAGCTTTTGCTAAGTAAAACTTTGTCTTATTTGGGATCTTATCCCCTTTCTTCTTTGCAGAAGCTTCTGCCCACACACATTTTTGGCATTCCTGACCTTAGAAATGGGCCAGGAATTTCTCAAGTAGTTCATGTGAGATCGGGAAAGAAGGAGATGTGTTTCAAACACAGCCCAAATAGCACAAGTACACAGAAAATACACACACGCACGCGCACACACACATACACACACGCATCCCACTCCACAAAATACTGGTTTTATCATTTTAAGTGCCTTATATGGCATATATACTGCAGTCTTTCACTCATCTGTTCAAAGGACAGGTGAGTAGGGATATATTTTTGTTTTCCATGAATCTATATAGAGGAAAAAAATAAACAAATTAAATGAGAAAAGAAACTCTAAGACAGACCTATACTCTTAGCAGCTGGGCAAGTGTTGAAGTTACTTTCGTTCCTATGAGACATAAATTTGAGGACTGCAAGTTTTTAATCCAGGAAAATTGCATTTACAAAGTGACCAGCGAAGCATACATTAATCTCTCTCTCTCAAAGTTGAAGATAAACACTCTGAGAGGTTAAATTACTTGCTCAAATTTAAACCAATCAAAACCACTAGCAAACGCAAGCCTCTGAACTTAAACTTAGTCTTTTAAAAACCAATCTTCATCTCATGTACTAAAATGTAGCACCTTTATTGCTTAAGTTGTTTAAAGTCTTTTTAGGTCAATTTTTCCCTAGATAAAATTTAAAGAAATTAAATCTTTTCTGATCTTTGAATGTGTAGCTGGTTATGCTACCAATGGGTTTTCTTATAGGGATTAAATTTGTAGTTTTTTAATCTCTTAGAACAGTTAAGTACCAGCTAATTCACAGCATAGTCCAAAATAGAAATTTAGCCTAGACTTAATCAAGGATAGCTTTCTTTAGAAGGATTAATCTCATTAGAATCTCTCCATGTAGGCTCTGTTGGTCAGGCTTTTAAATAAATAACTAGGCAGTAAAGAAGATGGGAATAGCATGATTTATTGTATTTGAAAGTTTCCAAAAGAGAAGAAACTTACCCTCTATAGAATAATTGGTCACCAGAGACTCCAGTGGTCAACTAAACCAGTCAATTAACCTAGGAGGTAAGTAGACTTGTAAACTAAAATATCCAATTTCTAAGAACTTTAACCCTTTGGGTGTGGATAAATGAAACATGAAGGCCTGGTTACAAGAGAGTAACACTAGAAATTGATTTTGTTTTCTCTACAGAAAGCACTACAGCAATGATTCTACCAACTGTATTTGTTTCATTCTCTAGGCCCTGACCTTAGGGACATCAATAGCTTAACCACTGTGTTTTTGTTTGTTCTTTGTTTTGATTTTATAAATCTCAGGTGCAGAGCCTAGAGTTAATCAAATTCCAAAGCTGTGCACATTATCATTGGAATCAATGTCAGTCTCCTATTGTTTTATTTTAATTACAACTCTGTCTTATTTTCACTCCCATTTGTGCATATGAATATTAATTTAAGAAAACATTTTTCTGTTACTGATTTTATGCTTGCTTTTGCTTAATTTTACCTGGAACTGTGTATTTTAAGATTCACTCCTATTGTTTTGTGTGTATCTTAAACATTGTTTTTAACTGCTTTGTATTTTTTTTTATACATAGCGACCATTTTTCACCTGTGCACAAACTGTCAAGGAATCAAATATTCCTTAAACAGTGATTACTGCAGCTGTTTGGTAGGTCTACCATTCTTCTATAGATTTGTCCAGTAAAGAGAGGACAAAATAAGCTCAAATGGATTGATACTGTTTCTATACACACACACACACACACACACACACACACACACACACACACACACACAGCTTTAGCAAAATCAGCATGGTACCAGTTACTGTAACCCACAATTCTCACTGAAGTGGAGAAGCCAGATGAGAGATAACACAAGCAGTGGGCCACTTTGTCATGGAGGATCAACTTCTAGGCTATAATTAGACGGCCTTATAGCCCCCAGATGTACTTAAAGGCCAAGGGCAAAGTGACAAACTACATGCTTCACTAGAACCAGGAAGGTGGGTAAGAAACTGAGTTTCCTGCAAAATAGGGTACATTTCCATTAGGATAGAGAGGTGGATAAGAAAGGGCCTTGGAGAGCTGGGCACGATGGCTCATGCCTGTTATCCAAGAATTTTGGGAGGCCAAGGTGGGTGGATCACTTAGGTCAGGAGTTCAAGACCAGCGTGACAAACATGGTGAAACCCCATCTCTACTAAAAATACAGAAATTAGCTGGCTGTGTTGGTGCATGCCTGTGGTCCCAGCTGCTCAGGAGGCTGGGGCAAGAGAATGTCTTGAACGCGGGAGGCAGAGATTGCAGTGAGACGAGATCGTGCCATTGCACTCCAGCCTGGGCGATAGTGCGAGACTCCATCACACACACACACACAAGTAAATAAAATAAGGGCCTTGAAGGCAACTTCTCACAACACTGCGTGTCACTGCCTATCTTTCTATGTTCTGGAGAAGACCAAAGGGCATTCTGCTAAGGTGTGAGTTAGACTACGGTTGAGCCTTGTCAACACCATCTATGTGGAGAAATGCAAGTTCAATAGGTTGACATGGCAGAGCTGTTCACCTATACCCTCCTACTGATAGATGCCCAACCTGCCTAGAGCTCGTCACATTTTTGCTTATGTCTCTTATTGCCATATGAGATTCTCCTTGGGAGAAGGTAAATACATATGTGTGTGTGTTTGTGTGTGTGTGTGTGTATTCTCTACATAGATACATGAATTAATACATACATATATTGCACTGCAGAATGACTGTAGCAATTTACCTGCTCAGCATCACTATATAAAAGTTCTATGTCTCTGTCACACTCCTGCCTACACTTAGCATTGTGTAGATACCTAATTTTTACCAGTTTTACAGGGGTAAAATGATAATTTGCATCATCATTAATTACTAATGACTTTGTATGTCTCTTTAAATGCTTATTAACCTGTGTGTCCCCAAAAGCCCCATTTTATTCCATTGAGTTATAATTTTCTGTGCCAATATCACACATTATTTCCTGTGGCTTTGTCTTCCAATAATATCAGGTTCCCTTCTTTACTCCTCTTTCATAAGGTTGAATTTTCTCTTGAAAAATAGTTTCTTCAGGTTCTACCTCTAACCCCTCACTCCCTAGGTGATGCAAATATGTTCAAGGAACAAACGAGACAGATGTCCAACTCATGTATTCAGCATCATTCTCATAATCTACATGAAGGTAAATATTTACAATCTCAAAATACAAAGTCGGTTATGATTCTCCTGTTATTCCCCATCCTAAACATGGCCAATCCTCAGTCCTTATATTAGTAAATGAAAATTCTACACTTATAGTTCCCAAGGCAAAACTTCAGAGTTATCCTTGGCTGCCCTCTCTCTCTCACAACACACAATTGTTTCATCAGCAATCCCATTAGTTTCATGCTCTCCCAGGTATACAACAAAATCCCTATAATCCATGGTGACCATGTTCAGCTGATCTCTTAAATTTTAGTTTTGTGAAAATTGAGAAATAATTGTTCTAGGACTTTATTTTATTCTTGTTGATTAAGTCTTTGCTATTCAATTCTAAACAGAAGATAATTGATTATATTTAAGAAAGTTCAAATGGATTTCTCTTTAAAATCAGGAGAAAGACAAAGATATTAACTATTAACACAATGATTTAATATTTTATCTGTGGTTCTGATAAATGTGAGGAAATAAAATAATAATAGTAATAATAATGGCTATAAATCTTGAAAGAAAAAATTATCATTATTCATATATATTATCACCTAATTAGAAAAAACAGCAGGTTCCATAGACTAATAGTAAATATCAGCGATGAGAACCTTGCTGGAGCTTCTCAATGCTAGGCAATTGGATAACTGAAGACCCCAATTGTGAGGGATCCAGACTTGTGTCCTTTCCACTGGCCAATCTTTTTAAATTAGGGAGGTTTTCTTAAAATTAAAGTTAATTTATTTATGGAATTGGATATCCATTGAGGGAAAGAGGGAAATATAAAGGAAGAATCCAAAACTGTGCCCTAAGGCATTCAAACATTTAGAAGCAGTGAATACTATACGAAACCCAAAACAAAATAATCTAAAATCAAGTACCCCCAAATTTAAAAGAAAATCACTTGAGTGTGTTCCAAGAAACAAGAAAAAGATAAAGTATTTCTTTTTGTGTGTTTGTTGTGGTTGCTGTTATTGTTCTTGTGTGTGTGTGTGTGTGTGGTGTTTTTGTTTTTGTTTTTGTTTGAGACAGGTTCTCCATCTGTCACCCAGACTAGAGTGCAGAGATGTAATCATGGCTCTTTGCAGCCTTGACCTCCTAAGCACAAGCAATCCTCCCACCTCAGCCTCCAGAGTAGCTAAGATTACAGGCAGCTGCCACCATGCTCAGCTAATTTTTCTATTTTTTATACAGATGGGGTTTTACCATGTTGCCCAAGCTGGTCTCAAACTCCTGAACTCAAGCGATCTGCTTGCCTTGGGTTACCAAGGTGCTAGAATTACAGGCATGAGCCACCTCACCCAACCCCAAAGTATTTTATGGAGAAGAGAGTGATAAAATATGTCATATGTTACTTCTGAGTCCGAGAAAATGAAGACTGAGGATTGACTTTGGATTTGTTACCCTTGATAACACTGGCAACTTTAACAACAGCCATTTTTTTTTCTTTTCTTTGTTTTTTTTTTTTTTGAGATGGAGTCTCACTCTGTCACCCAGCCTAGAGTTCAGTGGTGCAATCTCGGCTCACTGCAATCTCCACCTCCTGGGTTCAAGCAATTTTCCTGCCCCAGTCTCCTGTGTAACTGTGACTACAGGCATGCACCACCACGCCCAGCTAATTTTTGTATTGTTAGTAGAGACGGGATTCCACCATGTTGGCCAGGATGGTCTCCATCTCTCGACCTCGTGAACCGCCCGCCTTGGCCTCTCAAAGTGCTGGGATTATAGGCATGAGCCACCACGCCCAGTCAACAATAGCCATTTTTGTTGATGGTGAAATAAAAAATCTAATTGAAGAAATAATGGAGGATTGGAAAATTACCCACATAAAGTATACTCAACTGCTTTGATAAATCTGGTTTCTTCATTTGTTTGTTTCTATAATGAGATAAAGACCAGTTTATTGGCTAATGAGCACAACATGGTAAATAGGAAAAGGGAATTTTGATATGCAGGAGATATTAAACAGGAAGAGTGGAGTTATATCCTTGTGGTAGACTATTTTCTCTGAGAAGTAGACACTGAACTATGTATTTTCACACAGGAAGCATATTGGGAAGTGCTCTCAGGATGAAGCCTGTGGGCAGGGCAGGCCTCATGAGTGTGCTGTGGGGCACAGGTCTCCATGATTAGAATGGTTTCACTTTTGTTTTAATGCTCTGTTGTCAGAATGTTGATTTTTTAAATTATTTTGGACCAACGGATCCCCCGGTTTCAATTTTCACTGAAATCTAAAATTTACGTAGTCATTCCTATCTATGGGGGAGCCATAAATCCAAAGCCAGTCAAACAAGGAACTCCACATTTATGGTTACTGTTCACAATTGTCTAGCATTGGAGTGAGGGATCCAGACTTGTATTCCCTACATTATCCAATCTTTGTAAGCTGGCTGCCCAGAAAAAGGTGCACAGCCTTGGGCATGACAGCTCTCTTTAGAACAGGGAAAATCCTAGACAGAGACACAGATAAGGGATGTTCACCATAAGACTAACAGCCACTGGAGAAGAGTGCTTCAGTCTTGGAGGATGAAGGTAGCAATCAGTGCATCACAATCCTTGAATAGACGACAGTGCACAAATACGGTGCACAAGGTAGTGGCCTTGACTGTGAGTACAGAGAGTTCCACATGGTAACAGCAGAGAAGTCAATGATATATGCCAGAAGATAGGTGGAGCTGGAGGATGCAGTTTGTGGAAGATACTTTTTTTTTTTTTTTTTTTTCCTGATTACTTCTATGTATTCAGTAAAATAGCAAACAAGGTCATCAACTAGCAGTAGGATGGTGAGTTGGATTTAGAATTTAGGCATGAACAGCACCAAGAACATAGGAGAGGTATACTAGATCAATCTTGAAAGCGTAATATTATTCTAATAGAATTTATACAAACGGTGGGTAACAAATACTGGGTGGATGTTTTTTGAGAAGAAGATGTAAAGAGAAAAATTTTTACAACTCTACAAAAGCTTAAATGAGCTTAAGAAATGCATAAGATTTCACACCGAAAAGTCTGCTGAATTAATAAAAATGATAAATAACAAAAAACTCTAACACACACTTGTGCAATTGCTATGCCTCAAAAAGAAGATAAAATCATAAAAGCATAGAGGGAGAAAGAAATAAAAGATCACTAACAAAGAGACTGAAAATAGAGAAGGTATAACTTTCTAATTAGCATCATAAAATTCAAAAGGATGTAGGACCAGTGCTTTAGATTTCTGGGGGAATGTTTTAAAATTGCATATTCAGAGATGTTTTTAATCAGTGAAAGCAAAACAAATGCATTATCAAAATGTTCAATTACTAAGATATTTTTCCTCCCATAATAACTGCCATGGAAACTACTTAAGAAAAACTTGCAGTGAAGCAATGGAGAAGCTGGGTGTAGTGGCCCAAGCCTGTAATCCTAGCATTTTGGGAGGCTGAGTCAGGAGGATTGCTTGAGCTCAGGAGTTTGAGATCAGCTGGGCAACATAGTGAGACTTCATCTATATCTTTTTTTAAAAATAATAAATGCATAAGTAAGATAAGGGCAAACTCTAAGAATGCGGAAGCCATAGGCTCAGGAAACAGAGATTCTAAACCCAGAGTACATCCCAGAATGACAGCAAAAAAAAAGAAGCCTGAGAACTACAATTTGGGAGCAAGAGTTCAAAGAATTCTAGGAGAAATATACTTTGGTAAAAAAAGAATTAATTAATTGCCATAATTGATGCTGTTATTGGAAACCTGAGGAGTAATGAAAAATGTGAACATTCACTATTCTTTTATGATAAAAATATTTAAAAGCCTGAGGGGAAAAAAAAACTCTATAAAAAGTGTTTCAAATATGAAGCAAATTATTATAGGACACACTTGAGCAGCTGGAGGTCAAATGAATTCATGTGACTTTAATGGTAAGGACAATTTCCACTGACATGCTCGGATACCTTGTATTTCCAATCCAAGTAAAGCAGAGAAGGAAATATAATCTTAAAATATTATCTGATTTCTCAGCCATAATTAATCAATTAACAATTACAGTCTTAACTCTTAAATATTTTTAATTTTTAGAATCAAATGGTGACAATACAAATGTAACTAGAATTATTAATGAGAATATCAACCTGACATATCTTGATAACATAAAAGTAATGGTATAGCTGACAAAGTGAGGAGGCACCAAAAAGTACAAGTGGAAGAGGGGATTGGAATGTGGATACTTACATGGTGGTGAGTTAGAAGAGAGATCAAGATAAGAAAAAGAATGTAAAAAACCCATGTAACAAACGACTATATGAATGGAAAATTGAATATGGAAACATTTTAAGGAAGATAACTCATCTACATGTGGAAAAATCAATGAATACATGAAATCAATGAAAAATAAAAATCAAATAAATGATTATTTGGAGTTATCTCAGTGATAGGAGGTAAAAATCTATTCTGAATAATGATAATTTCAAGGAAGGTGAGGAGGACAGGTCTTCTGTAATCCATAAATTATGATGGATAGTCATAACATTTACTTATATCATATTGATAAAATAGTTTTAAATTAATTAATAAACAGTAAAGAAGAAAATATATAATAAAAACATGAGATAATTATAAATTACGATGTAGAAGGATGCTTTGATGTGTTGTTGAGTAAAAAAAAAGGAAGTTATAGAAAATAACGTATAATATAAACCCGTGTTTTAAAACTACCAATATATGTAGTGTAACTGTGCATATAGAAAATTCTGGCCAAATATACTTGATAAAGTCAATGGTGATTACTAATGGAAAGTGAAAACAGGAAAGTAGTGTGGACTACAGGAAAGAAATTTAACCACATGAGTCAGAAACTTTAAGAAAATATTTTGCAACAAAATTTATACCTTTTGATTTTAAAATTATCAAACTGTAAATAAGGTAATTTTTAAAAACTATCCCAAAGAATTTGAAATACCACTACTGTCAGAAACTTTGCCTGTAAAATGCAGGTAGGTTTCTGGACAAATTTCCTTCTGGACTAATATGTTTCTAAGGAAAATAAATCAGCAAAATGTGAAGGTGACTGAGAAAAATGATGTATCTCATTAAATTTTTTAAAAGCTTCCCCCCCCGCAAAATCATTAGAATTTTAATCAGTGTTTTAAATACCTAAATTACTTTGGAGATAAATATTCTGCATAGCTAGTATGTTAAAAAAAAAAAAAAATGATGGCCGGGCGCGGTGGCTCAAGCCTGTAATCCCAGCACTTTGGGAGGCCGAGATGGGTGGATCACGAGGTCAGGAGATCGAGACCATCCTGGCAAATACGGTGAAACCCCGTCTCTACTACAAAATACAAAAAAAAAAAAAAAACTAGCCAGGTGAGTTGGTGGGCGCCTGTAATCCCAGCTACTCCGGAGGCTGAGGCAGGAGAATGGCGTAAAACTGGGAGGCAGAGCTTGCAGTGAGCTGAGATCCGGCCACTGCACTCCAGCCTGGGCGACAGAGCGAGACTCCGTCTCAAAAAAAAAAAAAAAAAAAAATGACAAACATCAGGTAGGAATTTCTACTGTTCATTTCGATGGTTCTTTGCAGTTAGTTTTTCCCTGCCCATTAGATGAAGTTGAGGACATGTCCAATAGATTTTATGGTCACTATTAGTGAGTGTACTAGTCTGCTCAGGCCGCCATAATAACATACCACAGACTGGGTGCTTAAACAGCAAAAATGTATTTTCTCCTAGTTCTGGAGGCTGGAAGTTCAAGACCAAGGTGGGACCAGTTTCAGTTTTGGTGACGGCTCACTTTCTGGATTTCAGACAGCAGCCTTCTCCCTATGTCCTCACTTAGCCTGTCTTCTGTGCACGTATGCCCCTAATGTTTCTTCCTCCTGTTACAAATACAACAGTCCTATTGGTTTAGGATGTTAGCCTTACATCCTCCTTTAAGTTTAACTATCCCCTTAAGAGCCCATCTCCAAATGCAGTCAACTGGGGGTTTGAGCTTCACAATATGAATTTTAGGTGCATACGATTCAGTCCATAACAAAAACTCAAGACTCTTCCAGACACTTTTATGATAAGAATATCTCATGTCAATAATTAAATGTTGATAAAAATCTCAGGTAAGTAATTAAAATGCCAAGTCAGTTCCTAGCTGGTACTTAGCAATGAGCAAGTGGTGTCTTCCCCTTGTTTATTTTAACCACTCAGATCTTCTACTTCTCCTTTTCATTTCATTTATACAATTTTATTTGTATAATTATTATGGGTACATAATAAGGGTATATATTTCTGAAGTACAAGCGATGACTTGATATAGGCATACAATGTGTAATAATCATATCAGGGTAACTGAGGTATTCATCAAGATGAATACAAATGTGAACCTTGTAAAGAAATGCATCTTAATATTGTTATAAATAATGTACAGTTCTATAATTAGAGTTTTCTGCTTATTTATTTCAAGGAACATTATATATCTAGGAAATGAGAATTTTGTCCTTCAGTTGTTGCCTGTCTGGACCAGTGCTTGGATACAGATTACTGCCAATTATACATGTAATGGAGTGCATTTGCGGTTATTACCAGATTAAGATTTGTCATTACAGTTCGTAAATGACCAATTTCCCTTCACAATTGTGTAGTAATTATTGTCAAAATGGAACATCAACATAACCACTTAAACACATTGTATTTTTTTCCTTTTCACAGAAAACAAATGATCTTTAAAATCAGCTATTACCATGGCTAATGAACACTTTGCACAACATAAAGATCCCCTGAATTTCCCTCTAGCCTAATCTCATTAAGTCCAAAGCATAACATAAGTTACATATCCAAGTTATGATCTACCAGCAAACTTTCTAGATAGAAGGCCTGTCAAGAAACAGTTAAGAAAAGAAAACAGATTTCTTAACTAAACTTAAACACTTTCTCCTCTATATTCAATAAGTTACCAGGCTCTGTCTATTATTTTTTTCTTTCCTGTCTTCCCCATTCCTGCTGTTAGCACATCTCTCATGCCATCATCTTCTCTAGAGTAAAAAAAGACTCCTAATTTTTTTCCATATGCTCAGTCTTTCTCTATTCAGTTACAGATTGTGCTAAATAAAACATAAACTTTATGACCTTAAATATCTTCTCATTAAAAATTTCCCAGTAGTTCCTGGAAAGTATTACCAAACTACTGCACTCACAAGACAGGATATTTATTTATTCATTCAAACAATGTTTATTAAACACCCTTCTTGGCTCGTTTTCTCTATAAATTTAATCTATGGTTAATTGTTGTGTTTATACATTACGATTAACATGTGGGCTTTTAAAAACAAACATGCTTTATTCAGTGGTAAGATTTTAATCTGACCTAGTCCTGATCACCTCACTCTGCATTTCAGAATCTTTATTTATATTAAGAGACCCATAGTCTTTCCCAATGTGTGTGTCAAATGCTATGGATATTTTCATGGCTACGTGTCATTACACAGATCTGTGTCAATGTTTTAAGTTAAGCTATGGCTCAGTGGTGACACAGCTATTTGCCCTACCCTCTTTCATTTGCTTTGGTAAAGTCACCCTCAAAAATCTAACTCACCCATGCTGTTTTGGCGGGCTCCAATTCTGCCATGAAAAAGGATAAAAATTTAGCAGGAGTCAATAGATCTCAACTTGTCCTTCTTTAATCTCTCCAATCACATTTTTTGTAATAAACATTTTTAAAATGTTAGAAAAGTTTTAGGTTTACAGAATGATTGTGATGATTCTATAGAGAGTCTTCATATCACACATTTGATGTGGTCTATTAATAATATCTGTATATGAATATGGTCTGTTTCATCTGTATGTTCGTTGTATGATTTGGGGGATTTTTATGTGCATTTTTGAATGTGATGAATACAAGTTACCTATTAGATATGTGCTCTGTAATATTTTGTCTCAGTTTCTGGTTGGTTTTTACATTTTCTTGATGGTGTCTTTTAAAATCCAGCCTGCCTATTTTTCCTTCATGGATTTTGTTATTGCTCTTGTATTTATAAATTTATGGCCAAACTCAAGGTGATGGGATTTTTGGCCCAGTCTCTACCCTGTGACATCTACAAGATTTTCTTTTGATATCACTTTTCTCATCCTTAGGTGTGACACGAAGCTTAGACAGGGCGAGGATGAGGAGAATATTCTTTCCCCACAGCTCCACAACAAGGTTCTGGTGAAGTCTCTCGTCCTGGGGAGTAGGTCTGTGTTGTGGAGTAGATTCTGGGACTGTGTTCTGAAGATGACTGTTTCCTGACCACTGCCAGAGTCATAGAGGGCCTTTATAGGCTCCTAATCCTGGAATTTTGGTGGGATTCCTGAATCTCATGAAAGTATAGGACACTTCCTAAGACTGCAGCTTCCAGAGTTTCTCATTCTCAAGCTAGTCGGCGCTCAGCCTCCAGCAATTTGTCAGAATTTCATTTAAGTATTCCCGAAGTTCCAGCAGTTTGTGCTCCAGTGGAACAGATCTTGGCTGTGACGCTCTGGATTCTCCTGTCTCCAGATTTTGGTGTGGTAGTGTTCCCTGCAATTTCATTCTCACTGATTTTCCATTTTCCAGCTTTTTGTTTTTGTTCTGGTAAGGATAGGACCGACCGTTTCCCAAGCTCTTTACACGTTGGAGCTGAAAACAAAAGTCCATCATGTCACTTTTTAAACCCTTTTTTTTTTTTTTTTTAATCTGCTGTGAAGATACCCAATTTGGTAAGTATATGTTGCTGAGTTAGGGAGGATTAGGGTAAAATATATCTATAACGCTCTTATGTACTATGTTAATTAACTGAGCGGTTTACTAAAATCAGGTAAAATGGTATAACATTGCTTATTCTTAGAACACATTGGGTAGTATTAATTCAAAAAATGTTTTACTTTAGACCTCATGTCCTTCAATGATAATCAGTCCATCTTCCAAATAAACTTGAAGATGTCAGCAACATAATCAATATAAACTGTAAGTAATATGATAATTACAGCATATTCCATTGTATTTTTGAGTATGCAATATTTTGGAGTCCATGTACTACACAAACCATCTATGTATATTATTGAAAGTAAGTTTGACTGCCTCTTCCCCAGAGAAATTAATTTTTGTTAATTTTTTTAATATTTTCTTTTTCTTGCATATATTTTAAGGCCTAGCTACTAAGCATAGTTAAGTTATATGTATTTGCAGTACAATACACTGCTTTAAAAAACCTTTGAAAAATAATTATGTATTTAGAGATGGAGTCTTGCTGTGTGCCCAAGCTGGATTCAAACTCCTGGGCTCAAGCAATCCTCCTGCCTCGAACTCATGACTAGCTTTGTTCTCTCTTTTTTTTTTTTTTTTTTTTGTCCTGAGAGCAAGAATAATAGCGTCCATTAATATATTTTACAGCTTTGAGAATGATTTTATACTTTACTACAGCATGGTTAAAATCCCTAAATATTTAATAAATCATGTATTAGTGCACTGCAGTGTTTATACATTACTGAGAACTCCCATGTAGTCTATATAATACTCATTCAAACATAATCATTTAAACATAACACAATCAAGCAAGCAATAGTTACATAAAATTAATGATAAATCTTGGATAAAATTCAACGAAAAATTCAGTTATAGAGAAGATGCAGTTTGGCAAATGCAAAGCTCATATAAAGGAAATTGTTTCAAAATGTCACTTTAAAAAACATTTTATTTTGTAAATATCATCTGAACTGCTCAACTTGAATAGAGTATTATGGAAACCAAAGTTCTGGATAAAGAATGTAGTGCAACTTGTTAACAATTTAAATGAAAAGAATGTATTGTGTTTCTAATTTGAAAGGCAAGGGAAACTGCATTCTTACCTAGGGGTATTTGGCAGAATGACATCTTCTTGTGATTGACATTAATGGGAGTTTCACATGTGTATATGGGTGGAAAATCTCCCTAATTAGTGTTTTCCTCCTATACATTTCATTTCTCAAAAGGTTTAGTTGATGAGCTGTATCAGCAATACAGTTTTAGAAATGTTTACTAAGGAAAGAATGAATCATAAAAACATGTCTTCCTTTGCATTTAGAGAGAAATCCAATATAATTTCATGCATAATTAGAGTTTAAATGATACCATGAAAACACATACTACAAAAAAGTAAACATATACACTTCCCATCCCAGAACCGTAAGCCTTGGAATTTAAAATTATGCTCTATGTAGAGCTAAAAATTAAAATAGATAAATGATTAATGAATATAAGGAGAATCTTTACAACTTTCAACATTCATAGATCCATGAAACATCTTAAAATTAAGTGCCTGCCGTTAAAAGTATGAAATTATTTGAACTTGGTCTACAGAATTATTGTGCAAAAATTTTTTAAGAATTGTATGCATCAGATACATTTTAAATGATTTATATTTTATTAAAACATTTTATTTATTGGTTATTATTACCATGTCGTAGGTAGATTTTTAGATGTTAGAGTGCCACGTTCTTAGGTTTAGTCGATTTTTAAATCTCTACAAAGATTCATGTTATAATTATGTGGAAATTATTGAATATATTTGTATAGAAAATATCAATTGATGTTTTCATTTAAAAAATATATAAAATTATGAGACTTATTGGTAAGGTCTGGGTATTCCAGCACTTAATTGCTTTCATCCATTAATACCTGTTATATATTTCTTTATTTCCCTCTATAGCTGTCATTTTAACCATGAGAATCTTTTAAATTAATGACAAACTTAATATAATAGCTTCATACACAGCATATCTGTTTTAAACAGAATAATAGTCCTCTAAAGATGTTTACACTGTAACCCTGCAGGGGCTGGGTGCAGTGGCTCAAGCCTGTTTGTAATCCCAGCACTTTGGGAGGCTGAGGCAGGCAGACCACAAAGTCAGGAGATCCAGACCATCCTGGCCAACATGATGAAACCTCGTCTCACTAAAAGTACAAAAATTAGCTGGGTGTGGTGGTGTCCCAGAGATGCTACATGAAAAAAACTCAACTTCCTACTCCTGTCTTTGAATATGGAGGAAGTCATGAACCGAGGAATGTTTACAGACTCTACAAACAAGGAAAAGCAAGTAATTGAATTATCCCCCAGGGAATCCAGAAGGATCGTAGCCCTGACAACACTTTGTTTTTAGCACAGTGAGATCTACTTAAGACTTCTGACATCCAGAACTGTAAAGTTATAGGCTTGTGCTGTTTTAGGCCATCAAGCTTGAAAATTTGTTACAGCAGTAACAGGTAACTAATACAATATCCAAAATATAATTAATTCACCCAAACACAGTGACAGAACATGAATGCCAAAGCCCTCCTCCTTCTCCTTTCACACTTCACCTGATTTCAAGTTTGTCTTTCTCCGTCCCTTACACACTTATTTTTAGTCATACGTATTTTATAAATTTGTTCAGTTTGTTTGCTTTTTCATTCTCGTGCATTTCTGACAGCCAGGTTCTCTTCTTCATTCACCCAGATTAATGCAATGGTGCCCTGAAAAATCTCCATGTTTTCTTTTTGAACCAAAAAGTTCTTCATATATCTTACAGAGCTGTAGGCTTTTCAAATAAAGATGTGATATTAAAATAGGTTTTATAAATCTTTGATGAATCTTAGCATATTTCCTGTAACATCTAATACAGTTACAGTAATCATGGTAACAGTTATTGTTTATCGGATGTTTCACTGAATAAATAATAGCCATCATTCTAAATATTTTACTTTCATCACTTAATTTTTCTTCTCAGTTATCTTATGGGGTATTTCTCCTTTGCATAAATGAAGACATTGAAGTTCAGAGTGAAATAATTAACCAAAGGTCATCCAGCTAAATAGCTGCACAACAATAGTTTGAAATTAAGAATATGTGAATTTAGGTCAGGCACAGCGGTTTATGCCTGTAATGCCAGCACTTTGGGAGGCTGAAGTGGGCAGATCAGGAGTTTAGGAGATTGAGACCATCCTGGCTAACATGGTGAAACTCTGTCTCTATTAAAAATACAAAAAATTAGCCGGGCATGGTGGCATGTGGCTGTAGTCCCAGCTACTCGGGAGGCTGAGGCAGAAGAATCACTTGAACCCGGGAGGCGGAGATTGCAGTGAGCCAAGATCGCACCTCTGCACACCACCCTGGGCGAAAGAATGAGACCCCATCTCAAAAAAAAAAAAAAAGAAAGAAAAGAAAGAATATGTGAATTTAACCCACAGTCTTATGGAATACACCAGTGACGGGTCATCCCATAAATCATGTAAATTTTCCTTTTTTCTCACACCCCCGTAGCCATATAGATTTTCCAGGCTTCTTTTTAGCCATTCATTGTTTGATAAACTTATTATGTTTCACTTAATAAGAAATGTATTCATATGTTTTCAAAGTAAATACATATTAAAAGGCTTCTAGAAAAAAGTTTCCTTCTTGTTTCATCCCCTCTAACTTGTTTCTCACATTTCTTTCAAAATTATCTTGAATTTTATTTTTGTGTTCCCTTCTAATTTTATATGAAAATATAAGAAAATAAAAACATATTGTATTTTACCTTTCTTCCAAAAGATAGTATATTATATATAATGTTCAGCACCTTCTTTGCTTTGAAAAACTCCCAAACTACAGAAATGTGAAACATTAGTACAATAATCAACCACATGCCCTTTGGTTAGATGCATCAGTTGTTTTGTGCAATATTTGAAAAAGTTAATAGTGTTTTCATTAGAAAGCATTCCAGAATCATCTATTAAAACACAAAAAGGAGCAATCAAATGAATGACTAGCAAAATTTGCAAACAATTCCATGTTATGCAAGAATCTTTTGCATTCCTGTTATCTGAAAGTAAAGATTTGTCATTTTAATAATTTGTCATGTGTTTATCTAAGTGTTTCCACTGCTCAAAAATATACCACTCTCCTAGAGAGTGTCTACTTTTTTTTTTGAAACAGAGTCTTGCCCTGTTATCCAAGCTGGAGTGTAATGGCGTGATCTTGGTTCACCGCAATTTCAGCCTCCCAGGTTCAAGAGATTCTCCTGCCTCAGCCTCCCGAGTACTGTGATTACAGGCACCCACCACCATGGCCAGCTAATTTTTTTTGTATTTTTAGTACAGATGGTTTCACCAGGTTGACCAGGCTAGTCTCAAACTCTTGACCTCATGATCCACCTGCCTCAGCCTCCCAAAGTGCCAGGATTACAGGTGTGAGCCACCATGCCCAGCAGATAGTATCTATTCTTATACCGAGAGTAGCACATTACAGAAGCCTTCAAGATAGCACTATTCAATTGACTTCTGTGAGGGATATTGTAGAATCCTTCCTCTGGGGCTTGAACATGTGATTTGTGTGATGTGTAACAGTTTATATGTTAGAACCCCAAACAGTATTTGTGTGTTGTGTCACAGTTTATATGTTGAAATCCAGAAGAGGACCTTCTTCTTTGTGTTTAATGACATAAATTAAAAAAAAAAAGTTTGTTTAGAAAAGGCAGGGTAATGCTTCCAATGTTAGAATGAGAATAACTCAAATTTAAGAAATAAATCAACATAAAATGAAAAAAGAGAATATAATTGAGTAAACTAATAAATTTTTTAAAGTATGAAAATGAAAGGAAAACTTTTTAAAAAGACAAAAAGATTTTTAACAATAAAGGATAATCAGAACTTCTGAAATTCAATGATAATGATATGTTATCATATAAACTAATAACCATAACAACACAAACAGCAGATTTGAATCTACATGAATAATATGTGTTTTGTTTTCTAACTTTTCTATGTCAAATAGCAGATATTAATGGATCAATAATCTCAAAACTGGAAGAAATGTTATATTACCAGCGTTCTCCAGTGAAAAGGAACAAACAAGATGTTTTTATTTACAGAAAGATGTCTATTTTAAGAAATTGGCTCATGTGATTATAAAGGCTGGCAAGTCCAAAATCCACAGGGTGGACCAGCAGACAGGGGACCAAGTAAGAGTAAGGGAAAGATGCTGTGGTTAAAATGAAGACGATGTCTAGGAAGCCAGCCTTTTGTTCTCTTCATGTCTTCAGCTGATTGGATGAGGCCTAGCCCCATTGTGGAAGGCAATCTGCTTTATTCAGAGTCCACTTATTTAAACATTAGTTGCATCCAAAACTACCCTCACAGGAATATGGAGACTACTGTTTGGTCACATATCCCAACACTGTGACCCAGCCAATTCAACACATAAAATCAAACATCACAAATGCATTGCACTGCATCTCATATTCGTATGTTATTTGATTATTGTTTCCATATGAAAGTAACTAGATGTTAAGTGAAGATCAAAATTAGCCTGGCTTATACTAATTTATGAAATTGCATTAGACTTGTGAAATCAATAAGCACCATAGATTCAACAAAATACACACACACACACACACACACACATATATATACACACACACATATATATAGTGCCCCATTGTCTAGTCAAACAATAGATTAGATGTTGCTGTTTAGGTCTCTTTAAAATAAGATTAATACTTAAATGATTACCCTCCATAATATGGGTGGCCACACCCAGTTGAAGGCCTTAAGAGAAAAGACGGAGTTTCCGTGAGAAGGAAAGAGTTCTGCCTCCAAGCTGACTTCTGACTCAGGAATGCAACATTAATTCTTGGAATTCCCAGCCTATTGGCCTGCCCTGCAGATTTCATACTTGGCAGCCTCACTAGCGTTTGAGCCAACTTCTTTAAATCTCTCTTTCCCTCTGTCCCTCTCTTTTGATATATCATAGGCACCAGAACATGTGTTTACAAGGATAAAGAAATAAAGACAGAGAAAAAGAGAAACATTACCAAGAAATATGAGACAATTACCATTTAAAATATAATTATCAGCATATTCTTTGATTGGCATCCTGTGACATTTTGTCAGAGAATAGTTGAATCCATTAAGAATTGTTCGGCTACAAGTGACACAAAAGTAAAAAACTGTGGCTAAAAACATATTAGTACATTTTTAACATCTAACAAGAAGCCTGCAATTGAGTATTTAAAGGCTACTGTGTCAAGAAAACTCTCAAAATCCTAAGTTATTTTTGCCATTCTTCCCTGCCATCCTTAGCATATTGGCTTTTTAAACTCATCATGTTTGGAGTTCTATGGTCACAAAATGATCTCCCTACTTCCAGAAACAAACATTGTCTACAATTTAGGCAAAAAGAAAGGTCAGTTACAACATTATTTGTCCCCGTGTGTGTCTCACACACACACACACATATATACACACACACACAAATACATATATATATATGTACACACACAGGAAAGTGTCATGTGTGTATGTCTATATGTTCATATAAAGCCTCCCAGATTTCTTCTTGAATTTCTTTGAACAAAGAATCCAGTGAAGTCTTAGCTCTATTAAGGACAGAGTGATTTATATAGGACTAACCTTCCTACAGATGTAAAATATTATACACCGAACCAATAAAGCCCAACTGTTTGAAGACACTAGATTTTTACCAAAAGTAGTTTCTTCTTGCAGATAATTTAGTCCTAGCAAGAATTGTGGTGCTGGAATCATGGGGCAGCTGGAGGTGAACAGAAAGGCACAAAAACTCAATCTGAAAAAAAAAAAAAAAAGATATGGAATCCAAGCTCATCGACGCCCCTCTGAGTTGAGAGCCAAATTCTTATAGTGGAGAAATATTCCAAATTATTCTAATAAATATCCTTCAATTTTTTTATGGCCACTAAATTACACAAATGCAGGTGAGATTACAAGCAGCTCAGAAGAAAACAATACGTGAAAAACTCAAGCAGCTCAGCATGCACCTCAGCTGCTGCTGACAGAAGGAACAATGGAACTTGGAGTTTCATTCAGAGGGGCCAAATTAAAGAAAGTAAATTAAAAACCTATTGAAGACCAGATGCGGTGGCTCACGCTCGTAATCCTAGCACTTTGGGAGGGCAATGTGGGCAGATCACCTGAGGTCAGGAGTTCGAGACCATCCTGGATAACAGGACAAAACCCCATCTCTACTATAAATACAAAAATTAGCCAGTGTGATGGCGGGCAGCTGTGATCCCAACTACTTAGGAGGCTGAGGCAGGAGAATTGCGGGAACCCAGGAGGCGTAGGTTGCAGTGAGCAGAGATCGCACCACTGAACTCCAGCCTGGGCAACAGCGTGAGACTGTCTCAAAAAACAAAAACGTATTGAAAACACAAAATGGTCACATCACAAGAATAACAAACATGCCCCAGTGTACTCAATTAAGAAGTTAGTTTCTAACTCACTGAACACAGAGCCAGTTTCATGGATGAGGGACCAGTATAGACATTTAAGACTCTCTGCTCAGAGAGACCCAATTTTTTATAAGCTTATCTTCAAGCATACTATCACACAGTATCCATCCCTTACCCTCCTGCTTCCCTGGGATGTGTTCTCCACCACTTCCTGCCCCTGACCCTGGCACCCTGAATCCTATCCATCCTGTTTCTCCACTCCAGCCAGTTACTTCTGCTCTGCGGCCATCCTCAGCAGAGGCCTGGATGCAGAAAGAGTGGAGGTCAGGCAAGCATACACCACCTTGTCTGAGGGCAGAGCAGGGCAGCAGCCATTCAGCACGATGGCATATTCAGTGGGTGGCTTGTGTGATCAAGCCTCTCACACATCTCTAATCTAGATACCAAGCATGTCCTAATGCAGAAGTTGCAATGATCTGGGGTCACTCATGCACCAAGAGTTAGTTCGGAAAGCTTGTTGGGGAAAGATAGTTGCCTGGCTCAACTTCCGCTTCCCTCTGTGTGAGCATTTTGATCTGGTTTGGTGGCCATGCACTTAGGTATACACGTGCCTGGCCACAGGATGGGCCGCTGGCCACCTGTAAGTGTTTGCACTCTCCTGGCAATCATCTCCTTGCCGAGGTAATGCAACATTAAATAGCGAAAACCATCATGGCAGGCTAAGAGGGAAACTGTGAGAGAAAGAAAAAATGTCTTATATTTTGGTACCCTTAAGAAAAAATTATTCATGTTGTTTGAATAAGAGTACTACATTTTTACTTTTCACTGCGGCCTCCAAATCATTGATCTGGCCCTCAATGAAAAGGACCCTTTAAAAATCACTGTGATTCACACTTTGTCAAGCCCAGTGGTAAATCACCTTCCCTCTTCTAACTCAACCTAACAGCAGGATTTGTCATAGTTGACGACTCCCACATTCTTGAATTCTTTCCTCCTTTAGATTTCCTCCTGTTCATGGTCTCCTCTGATGTCACCTCTTCTGCATGAACTGCTTAATACTGTTTTGACCTAAGCTTAAGATTCAAGTATTATTTTTGCCTGTTGACACCAATTTTCCAAGTTGATATCACCAAGTCTCATACAGAATACCATCTGTATGCGGATTGATTCTCCAATTTATATTCAAATTCCACAAAGCTTCCATCAAGCTGTTGACTTGACCTTTCTACATGAATGTCTAATTGGTATCTCAAACTTCTTACATCCAAAACACATCCCCATTCTAATTCTCAGAGCTTCCACTTCTTACTTAATGTTATTTATACATTTGTACAGACCCAAAATGTGTCAGTGATGCTTAATTCCTCTTTCCTTCTTAACCTATATCTGATTTATCAGCAAGTTCTATTAACTTGCCATACAACTTATAGAAAATGTGATCACTTTTCCTCTTTTCTGTTACTGCCATCTTAGTCAACACTCAACTGGGCAATTTAATCCTACCTGGTTTCCTGGTTTTCAGAGGAACCTCTTCTAAATATAATTCCCACGTGGGAATCAGTTAAGTATGTAATGTCAATTTTTTAAAAAGTCTTGAAATAGCTTCCATGGAAAATTTGAATAAAATCCGAATTCTTTACTGTGGACTAATGGTTCTCTATAGCCCTATAACCTACCTTTACTTCTCTCTCTGGACTACAAATACTTTGTTCAGCATTTGCTAGAAATATCATCATTTCCGGTTTTCTCAAACATGTCAAACATCTTTCTATCTGGGGATAATTGTGAGTGTTTCTCTCTACCTGGAATTTTCTTTCCCAGATCGTTTCCTGCCTGACTACTTTTCATCATTCAGGTCTCAATTTCAATATCATCTCCTCAAAAATGCAAACCTGTCTTAAGAGACCTATTTCAACTTGACCCTCAGTCACTCATTATCCCATTATGTGCTTTATGTGGTTTTATTTCCTTATAGCACTTATCAAGGATTTTTTTTTTTAATTGGCTCAGCGTGGTAGCTCATGACTGTATTCCCAGCACTTTGAGAGGCCAAGGTGGGCAGATCCTTGAGCCAGGAGTTCCAGACCAGCCTGGCTGACATGGGGAAACCCGCCTCTAACAAAAATAAAAAATAAAAAATTAGCCGGGCATGGAGGCACATGCCTGTAGTCCCAGCTACTCAGGAGGCTGAGGCAGGAGAATCACTTGAACCCAGAAGGCAGAGGTTGCAGTGAGCAGAGATCGTGCCACTGCACTCCAGCCTGGGCAACAGAGTGAGACTCTGTCTCAAAAAAAAAATAATAATAATGCAATAATGATAATTTAAGACTATTTGGCATGATCTCTTGAAAACTGAGTGTCAACATAGGAAGATGAGTACACTCTTCTACTTGACACCCTAAAACTCATGGTTGAACAAGCAGCTAACAAATAGCACATGTTCACCAGTAAATGTATGAAGGAACATCAAATTTATTCAGCCATCATTAACAGGGACATTGATTACATTATTAGAGATAAGGAATTTATTTATTTTTAACTTTCATTTTAAGTTCAGGGCTGCATATGTAGGTTTGTTTCATAGGTAAGTCTGTGTCATGGGGTTTTGTTGTACAGATTATTTCATCACCCAGGTATTAAGCCTGGTACCCATTTGTTATTTTTCCTGATCTTCTCCCTCCTCCTATGGTCCACGCTCCAAAAAGCCCCAGTATGTCTTGTTCCACTTTGTGTATTCATGTATTCTCATCATTTAGCTACCACTTATAATTGAGAATATGTAGTATTTAGTGTTCTATCCCTGTGGTAGTTTGCTAAGCATCAGGACCTCCAGGTCCATCCATGTCCCTGCAAAGGACAAAAATCTCATTTGTTTTTATGGCTCCATAGTGTTCCATGGTGTACATGTACCACATTTTCTTTATCCAGTCTATCACTGATGGGCATTCAGGTCTTTGTTATTTATTAGATCCATGTCTTTGCTATGCATATGTCTTTAAAAATAGAATTATTTTAGACACACCATGCATGTGTCTTTAAAATAGAATTAATTATAATTTTGTTGATATATACCCAGTAATGGAATTTCAGACTAATGATATTTCTGTCTTTAGGTCTTTGAGCAATCACCATACTAAATTTATTAAATTAATATTTAAAGTCTCTATTTGTTCAAAACTTTGAGCAATATCTAAAATGGCTAAACCTCATAGACAAAAGTAATTACGCTTAGGTTTTGGAAATGACATAGACATTGTTCAACATTATATAACATTGAACTTATTTTGAATTGGTCACTGAAGAGACTATTTTTTTCTTATTACAGAAAAGTTCAGTCAGAATCATGTGTCAGTTAACAAATCAGAAATGTACAAAGCAAACAGATTTTATTCATATTATGAAAGTTAATTGAGCACACAATTATGTCAGCAATAATGTTTTGATTAAATTACTGCTCATGAATTTGCCAAGTCATTATGAATCATTAAACCCTCAATCACTTGTGCAAATCTGTTGCTACTACCATCTTTTTATTTTTATTGTCTAACATTTGCCTTGGTTGTAATTTTAGGGATGTGTACATAAATACACTACTCATAGCAAGACAAGAAATTAGGTAGTATGTATAAAAGCAATATGTAATTAAATACCAAGTGAATAATTTGTTTATTTTACAAATAACAGACAGAACTAATATTTTAAGCAATAAAAATTTTGGTCAAAATGAATAAAACATGCTTGGAAATACTTTTATCATCCTGATTGCTTGCCTTTAGCTACAGCTTTGCAATGATTAAAAAGATAACCATTTTGCTGAATGACTTAAAAACTCACTGTTGATAAGTTAAATTTGAAAGCATCTAAGGCCATAGTGTACAAGTTATTTTACCACTCTTTTCAAAGAACTATTCAAATATTTCTAGAATTAAGACATAAAACTGGTACAACAAAATGAGTATGGTTTTGCAAATCAATAACATGTTGAATTTTTAAGTTGGTTGTCTCTGCTGTGGGATGCAGAATCCATTTAGAAACTCAAGCATGTCCATTGCCATTTATGCAATTTGACAATTTGAGAAAAGATGATGAGGTTCATGTAAAAATATTGGCTATCTACAAATTCCTGCTATCCATTTTTATTTTATCCAGTATATTTTTTTCAACACCTTACATATTGGGTAATTAATTATACATATTCCGTCACAATTTCAGCCCATTGGTGGCCCCATCAGCCAGTAGACTCTTTTCTGAAACCAAAAGTGTAAATTCAGGGAAATGTGGTGTAAGTGACAATTGAGAGTGGCTAGCAATGACCTCATGGAGAATGACTCTCTTAGAGCTGCTGTTTATAACTTCTAAATAGTAAAAAAAAATATATATATTATATATATAAATATATTCTGAGCATAAATATCTGCAGTAGACACTTTTGGTTGGGTGCATCAAAAGTTTTGCCTCTTTGAATGATTACTAACACTGTATTGACCTCTGAAACCACAGTTCCTGAAGTAAATTAAGTCCTGCCAGTTAGAAGCAGCCTTGAGACATTTTAAATCATCTTCCTCTATGGCTGCTATCCATTCTTGAAGAGACAAAGGTTTCCTGTGGCAGCATTCTTATGTCACATCCATTCTCCTGTTTTTTGTTTTTTTTGTATCAAAAGACAGCTGCAATAGTTTCAGCACTTTATATTGAATGAAACAACTGAAATCAAATAAATTTTGTTAGTTAAATCATTTAAATGTGAAAATGAGCAAACTACGAATGTCTAAAAATATTCTATCACATCTAACTAGGTGATCAAAGCAATCTATTCAATCCAGTTGTAACATGCATTGGAAAATGTCAGAGCTAATTCATGACTCTCTGACATAAAAAAGAATCCCAGTCCAAAATTAAAAAGGCCTTCCTGAAATTGGAAAAGATATGACACCTACAGAAACACGGTCTGAGTTACTGCAGAGAAAAGTTGCAAGCATTATCAAAATAATAATTATAATGCTTGTAGTGTGAAATATTAAGTTTATATAGTAAAGAAGAGACCATAAAATAATTAGATTTAGGAAGTCAAATATAAAATAAAGTCTCTGGAAATAACAGTAAACAAAGAAAAGGTGGATTTTATGCACACCCCCAGCCATAACTACAAGTCATCTCTCAGGACAGAAACCAATCCATTTTCAAAATGCTCCCCTGATGGAGGAGTGAGAGCGTTTCCCTGAGCTCGCCAGTCAGAAAAAAATTTACATGTTCAGACCCATAACAAAGTGGACAGTCCATTGACAAGTGATCCTGTAGCACATCACCTAGAGATGGCAGTAGTACCTAAACAAAGTTATCAATGATCTCAAGTAGAACAAAAAGTTTAAACGCAGGACAGATCAACAGGAATAGAAGTCCACTGGAATAGTAATTGTCACTGCTTTGAAAGAAGATAGGCTTTGTCAGGACATAGGCATGGGCAAAGACTTTGTGACTAAAACACCAAAAGCAACGGAAACAAAAGCCGAAATAGGCAAATGGGATCTAATTAAACCTAAGAGCTTCTGCACAGCAAAACAACCTATCATCAGAGTGAAAAGGCAACCTACAGAATGGAAGAAAATCTTTGCAATCTACCCATCTGACAAACGGCTAATATCCAGAATCTACAATTTAAACAAATTTACAGGAAAAAACAAACAACCCCATCAAAAAGTGGGCAAAGGATATGAACAGACACTTCTCAAAAGAAGACATTTTTGCAGCCAACAGACATATGAAAAAATGCTCATCATCACTGGTCATCAGAGAAATGCAAATCAAAACCACAATGTGATACCATCTCATGCCAGTTAGAATGGCAATCATTAAAATGTCAGGAAACAACAGATGCTGGAGAAGATGTGGAGAAATAGGAACACCTTTACACTGTTGGTGGGAGTGTAAATTCGGTCAACCATTGTGGAGGACAGTCTGACGATTCCTCAAGAATCTAGAACTAGAAACATCATTTGACCCAGTGATTCCATTACCCGGTATATACCCAAAGATTTATAAATCATGCTACTATAAAGACACATTCACACATATGTTTATTGCAGCACCATTCACAATAGCAAAGACTTGGAACCAACCCAAATGTCCATCAATGATAGACTGGATTAAGTAAATGTGGCACATATGCACCATGGAATACTATGCAGCCGTAAAAAAGGATGAGTTCATGTCTCTTGCAGGGACATGGATTCAACTGGAAACCATCATTCTACGCAAACTATCACAAGGACAGAAAACCAAACCACATGTTCTCACTCATAGGTGGGAGTGGAACAATGAGAACACATGGACACAGGGTGGGGAACATCACACACCAGGGCCTGTTGGGGTGTCAGTGGCTGGAGGAGGGATAGCATTAGAACAAATACCTAATGAAAATGACGAGTTGATGGTTGCGGCAAACCAACATGGCACATGTATACCTATGGAACAGACCTGCAAGTTGTGCATGTGTACTCTAGAACTTAAAGTATAACAACAAAAATTTTTTAAAA
Source organism: Macaca mulatta (assembly GCF_049350105.2). Lineage (NCBI taxonomy): Eukaryota > Metazoa > Chordata > Mammalia > Primates > Cercopithecidae > Macaca > Macaca mulatta. The sequence continues at coordinate 85,248,820 of NC_133422.1, forward strand.
GCAGGAAGATTGGTTTTGTTCATCTAGCCAAACCTCTAACTATAGCAGGGAGAGAGCTATATGGTATCTTCCATCAGGGCATTGGCACAGCTGACAGCTGTATTGACCCTTGGTGTGCTGGATGATCTTGAAATTCTGCCATATATATGATTACTCATTCAAATCATGACTGATTACCAGGTTGTCAGTAAAACTGACTGAGCAACAATATACCAACAATTCGGTTTCAATATGCTTGTGATAGTGGCATGTATTTTCCCACTTAACTGTTAGATTATGTATTACGGTTGCTGACCAAAAGAACATGTAAAAGAAAAACTTTAACAAGTATCCTCAAATTAAATTACAAATTGGGGCTGATACCAGAAATCTGGCAACTTGGTAGACCTTAGATAAGAAATGTTGGAAGATAGATAGGTGTAGGTATGTATACCTAGAAGAGTAAAGGGGGTTGCTATAGGAGAAGAGGAAGCATGTCAACTAGTGTGGGGATCTACTGACTCCTGAACAGTATCACATGGGTATGAAGAGAAGCTCATCACAGATGAAATCCATCCTAAGTTAACTATTTTAGGAATGCTCAGTATTAGTTGATGGGCTGTAATATTTATGTGTAACTGTGTGTGCTCATCTGTGAAAGGTGGTCAATAAATCATATAGGCTTTTTGGGGAAACCTGAACCCGCTTTCACATAAACATCATGATGTGTGATGCTGCTTCTGCTGTATACGAGTTGAAATTCCTGTAGATGGGAAGAATCCATGTAAGGAAACTCTTGGAGGAAAAAAGATGGAGAGAGACCAGAGCAACTAAGGTAAAACAAAGAGAAATGACCTAAATTGAAAAGCTGTGTATAGATATATGTAGGTGTAAGATGACACTTAACATTTTCTTTATAATGTTCTATTTCAAAACTTTAAAATAATTGTAAACTAAAAATCATTCAACCCTAAGAACAGAAACCCAAACTAGGAAATGTATGATACATGCAACAAGATGTCAAGGATTGGTGATCCAGGGGTGATTCAACAGTTTCAAAATATTACCTCAAATTCTTCTTTATCTCTACATTCTAACAACATTGGTTTTTTGTCCTTTGAGAGGATAGCAATATGACTGCTAAAAATTTAAGCACTGCACCCATATCCTGCCAACAATACTCTGGATGACAAAACTCTGGCTCTAGGGCTCTCTTCTTCATTAACAAAGAAACTACTCCCTGAAATCTCCCAGCAGATTTCTTTTTCTTTTTTAATATAACCTTTGTTATAATCAGTTCTTTATTTTTTGAAATGTATTTATTTTAGTTGACAAATAATTGTATATATTTATGGGGTACAATGTGATTTTTTATCTATGTACACATTGTAGAAAGATTCAAATAAGCCAATTAACATACTCATCACTTCACAAATACTATTTTTTAGTGCTATAAGCATGTTAAAACCTATCATTTTAGCACTTTTGAAATATATGACACATTCTTTTTAACTGTAGTCATGATGTAGTGTAATGTATCAGTGTAGCAACATTTCTCCACTCTGAGGCTTTGTACTATTTAATCAACATTTTCCCTGTTCACTTCCCTCTGCCTTTCTCTCAGCCTCTGGTAACCACCTTTCTACTTTCTGTTTCTATGAAGTCAACCTTTTTTTTAGATTCCACATATAAGTGAGAGTGTACAGTATTCGTCTTCCAGTTATTTCAATGAGCATAATGTCCTCCAATTTCATCTATGTTGTCAGGAATGACGGAATTTCCATCTGTTTTGAGGCTGTATACTACCCCATTGGTGGGGGTGTAAATTAGTACAGCCATTTTGGCAAATAATAAGAAGTTCCTCAAAAAACTAAAAATAAAATAACTATATGATTCAGCATCCTCACTCCTGGGTATATATCCCCCAAAGTAAAATCTGTATGTCAAAGCGATATCTACACTCCCGTATTAATTGCGGCATTATTCACAATAGCCAAGATATGGAAGCAAACTAAGTGTTCATCAACAAATGAATAGATAAAGAAGATGTGGCGTGAATACCCAGAAAACTTCTCATATCACTACTCTTACAACATTGGCTATGTGACCATCAATAGCAGAAAGGGAGGCTGGGAAATAAATAATCTGGCTTTGACAATTTTCATGATGAGAATAGACAAGCATACTTAAGTGAGAGTGTCTGCCACAATGATCCTCTATCATGTTCATGAAAATAAAATTTGAAATACTTCAGAATATTAAGACATACAAAATTAGTCTAATGCATTGCATTAATGCACCCTTAGGTAATAAACTTAAATAAAAACCAGAACATTACCAATATATGTGTGTGTTCCAAGCACCCTCTCTCTAGATTCACTCCCCTTCCTCCCCATCACAGGTAAACATTCATTTGAATTGGGTGTTTATTATTCCAATTCACTTGTTTTTATTTTTATTAAATACACTACACATACAAACACACACAGTGCATATCTGTATACTGCGTATGTTAAAATTCAAACAAATATATATCTACATATCAAGAAAAAATAACAGTAAGATAAATTTCCTAGATACCAGTTGGGCAAATGCTATTGAATCTGATAACACCAGTGGTTGATTAATCTGTGCAGAAACAAAAACACTCACATGCCTCTGTTGGGGGTATAAATGATAAATTCATTTTGGAGAAAATTCGACACTATCAATTAATTGAAGATATACATAAATTGAATCCTGCAATTCCAGTTCCGGTAGAGGCGCTAGAAAAATTTCCCATATGAGCAACAGGAAGAACAGTAATAATCCTCACAGTATTGCTTATTATAGAACCATTTGGAAACAGTTTTCATTCTTTCAGATGAACAATAAATAAATAATAAAGGATAAATAATAATTCATACACAAACACAGATAGCTCTATTTCGTTCATTTTCACTGCTTTGAAAATGAACGAAATAGAGCTATCTGCGTTTGTGTATGAATCTCACAAATATAGTAGTGAACAAAATGCAATCATACAGAATTTAATATAATATACTTTATAAAGTTTAAATACATCAAAGTGCTATTATGTATCACTTTCATAGCATACAAGTATAAAAGAGGGGACATAATCTAAAGTCCATTGAGAGCCATGATTGCAAAGAAGTGATCGAAAATGATATTTTTTTCCTAGAAGAGATATGGTAGTTAGGAATAGCATAAAAGAGATAGGAGAGGAAAATTATCCCGAGACCATCACATATCATTTATTCTAATAATCTGCCACACTCACATATGGATGGGTTGATATTAGCACGTTACATCTTCTAATGGTGGCTACAAATCAGCAAGGAGTGAACACACACACGTGCACACACACAAACACACCCATATTAATTTACTGATTTTTTTAGTCAACATTATCAAAAATAATGATGAGCCCTATGAACAGGAGGAGATGCAGCATATTTGGTGGGTGATAATTTAAGTATGAATTAAATACCTAATTTTTTATTGTATTTTTATGCAAATTACTTTGATCCTTATTTCAATTATCCATTACTTGGAGAAAAAAACACTCCAAATATTGATGTTGAAAATAATAATGTGTTGAAATACTTTATTTTTGGATCAACTGATGCTTGTATCACAGCTGAGCAGAAAGTACAGAGTTCCTGTATACCATCCATGTATAGCCTCCCCCATTATCAGCATCCCCCACCAGAGTGGTACAGGTTATACACTGATGAACAAATCATAATTACTCAAAGTCAGTAGTTCACCTTAAGGTTCACCCTTGGTGTTGCACATGCTATGAGTCTGGACAATGTATAACAGCATGTATCCACCATTGTAGTATAATACAGGGTAATTGCACTGCCCTAAAAATTTTCTGTGCTCTGCCTTTTCATCCCTCCCTCCCTCTTAACCTCTGGCAACCACAGACCTTCTTACTCTGTCCATAGTTTTACCTTTTTCAAAACAGCATATTCAGTAGTTGGAATCATATAGCATGTGGCCTTTTCAGACTGATTTCTTTCACTTAGTGATATTGCATCTCAGTTACCTCTATGTCTTCTCGGACTTTATAACTCATTTCTTTTTAGCAGTGAATAGTAACTGTCTGGATATACTAAAGTTTATTTATCCGTCCACCTACTAAGGAAATTCTGGCTCCTAACTATTTCTTACGATTCTTTGGTTTGATCTGATATTCTTCTGTTTTGCTTGCTGTTGGTTAGGCTGGCATTATGGGCATGACTGGCAGTGTGGCACAGGTTGCCAATCAGGAACTCAGCTCTGACTGTGGGACAGGTTCCTCACGGTTTCTTTATGTAAATCCCTTCATGTGGCTGCCTGTACTTCCTCATTGGCTGATTTTAAAGACCTCTTCTGAGTTCTAAACATGGATTTTTGAATCTTTTAATGGCCATGCTGTTATCTCCTTAGAGATATCTATAATGCTGCATCCTAGAACCTCTATATTATACTGTGAGCCAGGTCTTTCTCTACATGTGCCTGAGAGTTAGTAGCTGTGGAATAAAGCTGTTACAATTCATAGAGGGTTTTTGTCTCTCCGAATGACTCTGTGAACCATATCCTTAGGAACTTTAGCACACAGGTTCTAGGATGTATGGCCATTAATATTTCAGAATTTGTTATAAAGAGTCAAATACCCTCACATTTGACTTCATCTTCATCCTAAGCATTTTTTTGTTTAAACTGGCAGCACCTTAGATTTCATTTCTTCCGCAAGGCTGCCAAATAAAAAACCTGGTAACAAGAAACAGTTTTATTTTTCAACCATACAAGTCATGTTGGAGAAATTTCCAGAAGATTCACCTGAAAACTGAACAGTTCCTTTTTTAGGTCATTCTTCTTTATATATGTTTTATTACAAACAGCGAACATAAGCCAAATGGTAACTTTCTGCCTGGAAACACATTTAGATTCAAAGGTCCATTTGGAACTTTTTCAATCTTTTTTTTTTTTTCGTGCTAGTAAATAATATTATATTTTATCACACCTCCAGTATCTACTCCCCCATTTCCTTTCCAGCCTTCTCCCTGCCGTTCAGCCCTCTCAGATCCAAACTCAATGTCTTTTTCTGTCTGTTTGTCTGTTTGTTTTAATTTTTGTTTTAGCAGTATCCTTTGCCCAAATGCAAATTTCTGGGTCAGTTATAGATTATATAACAATGCCCCCTGCCAGCCTATCTACATAAAGTAAGAATAATTTATGGAATTTCATGATTCTACGGGAAGCTGAGGTGGCTTTCCTCCTTCGTTTGGTGTTAGCTGGGATACATAGATGCCAGGAAGGTCCCAAATGGCCTTAGTAAGAGGGCTGAAGTTTTGAGTGCAGACCCATCCGTGGGGAGGATGTCTTGGTTTTCCTTAATGTGGGTCTCCCCATGTGGCTGCTTCTGCTTCTTTACAGCATGGTGGCTATTTTTTTTTTTTTTTTTTTTTTTTTTTTTTTTGAGACGGAGTCTTGCTCTGTCACCCAGGCTGGAGTGCAGTGGCCAGATCTCAGCTCACTGCAAGCTCCGCCTCCCGGGTTCACGCCATTCTCCTGCCTCAGCCTCCCGAGTAGCTGGGACTACAGGCGCCCCCCACCGCGCCCGGCTAGTTTTTTGTATTTTTTAGTAGAGACGGGGTTTCACCGTGTTAGCCAGGATGGTCTCGATCTCCTGACCTCGTGATCCGCCCGTCTCGGCCTCCCAAAGTGCTGGGATTACAGGCTTGAGCCACTGCGCCCGGCCAGCATGGTGGCTATTTTTAAAGAATTAGTACCGTGTAGTGAAGACTTAACCTGTAGATCTCTCAAAACACACTGTCTGAAATCAGAGAGTGTAAATTATGCTATTTTTACTTATTCAACAAGTCTAAGGGCAATCCCAAATTTGAGGGGAGAGGAAATAGACATCACTTTTCAATAGGAAGAGTGGAAAAGGAGTTTCACCAATTTTAATTCACCACAGAATAATCAGTCTGCAAAGCTGGGAACCTCCTAGACCTAAAAAAACATACAAAAACCTTAATTGACTTACCAATTTTGTCTTAATTCAGGTTTAATTTACATTAATACATCTGAAATTATCATATAAGGCCACTTTTACTGACATTGCCTCTCCTGGTTTTGTAACCAAATCCAGTTTTCCTGTTTCCACCAAGAGTGAAATGGCAGCATCAGTGCCCTGATGTTTCCAAGCAGTGTGTCCTTTCCTGAAGCCATCTGTAACCCTAGATTCCATTTTCACAACCTTCTAAAGAAAACGTGCCATTTTTTATTTGAATTTATACTTTTTTGCATATTACCTTTTTTCATCCCTGGTCATATATGAGAAAATATTCACAGTCTTAACGTTTTCCATTGGTGTATTTATTGTTGGCAAAAATATGAAAGAATAAACCACTTTGAATCACACTATGCATGTATCCAAATCCACATAGCTAATATTTCACAAAGAAAAGTTGTACCTCACATTTTGTACAAATAGACAAGATGTGCACCCATGTACTCTCAACATAGAAATAGGAACTTGTCCTCCAGGCTGCCTTCTCTTATCTGAAGAGACTCCTCCCATGGCTTCATCAAGATCAAAGGGCTTAGAAGAAGAGACTTTTGGCTCTTTGACTTATTTGCTTCTAAATTCCATTTGAGTAACAAGGAAGCTAATTATTTTTGCTGAACTGCTTCTCTTTTCTTGAGATTATATTTTCAGTAATAAAAATACATACTTTGTGTGTGTTCATATGTCAATTATCAGTCATCCTAATGGTGACATTTGTATTTTATAATATATGCCATTCAAAGAAATTGTTCACTTGTTTTCTTTAGCTCAGTTCTAAAAGAAATATATCAGTAAAATTGTTTAGAAAAGTCTGTTTGTACTATGGAATGAATATACCTTTTACCATTAATAGTAAACAATAATGACTAGTAAAATTAGAGTGGAGGCAGCAAATTATGCTTTATGGTTTTTCTAGTTTAGGGGAGATTAGCTGTTACGAAGAAACATGAGAAAAAACTAAAAGTAGAAAAAGTTACAGCCACAAATTGATTCGAACACAGAGATTGGGACAGTGAAAAGACAAGGCAAAGTATGCCAATTTCTCTTAATCTGCATATCTATTTAGGACACAATTAGGCCATGCATGCTAAGAGACTAAAAGCTCCACCAACTTTTAAATTGTCAGCTTCTGTATGTCTGCTTAATTCACAGAAATATCTTATACATCCAGTACAGTATCTGAAACATAGTAGGCACTTGATAATTATTTTTGATTTGTTAATTAGGGATTATATTCAGTCTTTGCAATCTATAGTGTCTCACATGGTGCCTAGACCACAGAATATCAATTACTGTCATATTTCATAGTCTAAAGGACTTAGAATCAGGTTATATCAATTTAGATAACTACCAGTGCCCTAATGTTTCAAAGTTTTCAACTTAGGCCACATCATTGTCCAATCAATAGAAGTAATTCCTTGGGTCAGATTCTCATCCCCTGTAACTATCATCACTATAAGCAAGAACAATGCCTTCATTTTTTCTTATGCCTGGTGCCCTGAGTGAGGAGTTTTACGCTAAGACAAACTGTATTATAACCATTACGTGGACAATATTGCATTGGCTCTTGCCAATACACAAAATATCTAAACCTACATGCATTTGCATGGGCGATATTTTTATACCAAACAGGATTGTTTTATCAATGTTAAAAGTACCTGTAAAGACAGAAACTTGAATCTTAAGTCAATGAGATCAAAATTTATTTAAAGAATTATCTGCTCAACAAATTGGTTCATCAGAGAATTGCTTGTTAAGATTCTTCTTGAGAATGTCAGGAGCAGTTATTGTATCTAATGAACTTAATTACAATAACTGCATGAGTCATAACTCTGAATTTGGGGAGACAAAAATGTTTGGTCATTAAAAATACTGTGATAGAACTGTTTTTCACATTAGAGAAGGGTAAAATATTACTGTCGATAAGTAAACATCTTCTTAGTTTCATATTTATTTTCCAGTTGAATCAAATGTTTGTTACTTCTTTTATTTAATAACTTTTGAAAGGAGTTCTACAGGTGAAAGACTTTTCTATATATAAGTATACAATAGGTATCTTCTTGTTTTTAATTTATTTTTAATTTTTTTTAGAGACAAGGTCTTGCTCTCTCACCCAGGCTGGGGTGTGGTGGCCCAGTCATAGCTCACTGCAGCCTCAAAGTATGTCTGCTTAATTCACAGAAATCTCTCAAGCACAAGAAAAACATATGGTGATCTGAGTGAAGGCTCAGGAGATCCTTCCACTCAGCCTAAGTAGCTAAGACTGCAAGCATGCACCACCATGCCCACAGTATTTATTTTTTGTAGAGACGGGGTCTTGCTCTGTTGCGTAGGCTTGTCTCAAACTCCTCTCTTCTAGCCATCCTCCCTCCTCAGCCTCCTAAAGGGCTGGGATTATATACAAGAGACTCTGTATCCACTAGGACCTCTTTAATTGGAATTTCTTCAGAAAGGGAAATTCAGGTTATTTAATACAACTTTTTTCCTTGTTAAAATTTTGCATTATAAAGTGAACAAAATTCTAATCTCCCTTATCTCCACATGTATTCATTACGGAAACCTACTGATTTATTTTTCCCACACATTAGTCGAGTAAATTAGGAGTATCATTTATAAAGAAATATGGCTTGATACCATGATTTTTCAAAAGATTTATAGAGGTAACTTTAAAAAACGTAGAACATATTGCTGTATTCCAAAGGTCGGCAAGCTGTTGTCTGTGGACTAAATCTGCACCATTCTACTCTCACTTCTGCTTGGTTTTGTATGGTCTTTGAGCTAAAAATATATATATATATATTTCAATTTAAATGGTTACATTTTAAAAATGGTTAAATAAATATGTACATAAAAATCTAAAATTTGTTCTCTAGGCCTGTAAAGTCTACGGTATTACTATCTTGCCCTTTTTAGGTAAATTATGTCGACATTTGTTCTATACATGCCTTATATATTATTGACCGAGTTATTAAGGATATCAACATATCTAACCTCAATTTCTTCTTTTTCTAAAAATAGCAAGAGAGTTTCACCACCCAATTTTTCAGTAATCACAGAGCTAGCCTTTCCTCTCACTTTGAAATTTGCTATAGCATAGCAAGAAATTTTATATCAGTATAATAACAATAACAGCATATTCAGTTAATAAAGCAATTTCATACATATTCTAATATCATTACTGAAAAAAAAAAAAACCCATGAGTTAAACAGAGCTATCTCTATAAACCAATTTTATAGGTGGAAAGAAAATTAGTCTCAAAGAGGTTAAATAATTGGCCCAGGGTTGTAAGTCTTGTAATTATTAGCACTTTTCCTGCCACGTAGATATTCTCTTTACATGACTTCCTGATGCCTACTGAAATTAAACTGAAATCTTAGTTCACTTAATTATGCAAGAAAAGTAATCATAAGTTAGTTATGCATGTGACACTGAAAGTCAAAAGATAATGAATATAATATAATCACCAGTGTTTTGTTGCAATTAATGAATAAATCACAACAATCAGGTCACCTGGTAGACAACCTAGTAAAATGAACAAATGAACAAAGAGTTATCTACATAACATGTGCTATAGAGGATAAAGTAGATTAAGGGATTAAGTAAGCAACCAAAAAGTACTGATCTCAACTTTACAAATGAGAACAAAGCCCTTAAACCAGCCACTTATTTTCATTAAATCTTTGACAAAGTTTAACAATATAATTTTCGCAACCACCTATCCATTTCTTAATGACTTCTATGTTAAATTTCAATTTCATTAAGCAATTCCAAGTCAAATTAACAATTGGTTTGTATTTCAATAATAAGTAATTGCCTTACATGATACCAATGTTGTTATCACAATTACATATCCACAAATTTAGAACATTTACTTTTAATTTCCTAGGGAAATTAGTCATAAGAAAAGACATCATGTGGGGCAGAAAATGGGAGGTGAAAGCTCATCGATGTGAAAAGGAAGTATTAAAATTAAAATATAAATTGTTTGTATTTCAAAATGTTTTAATACATATTATATATATTTCTTTGGAACGATATTCTAAGGTTGCATTGAGTCGTGAAACCATGTTTAATTAAAAAAATTAAACTTTATGCTTATTTTCTACATAGAATTAAAAGCCTATAAAGGCACTACTATAAATTATAGATTTTTAAAGTTTATCTCAGGTAATTTGTCAACACATTTGAGTATTTTTTCTGAAAACACAAGAATTTGGTGATAATTTCAGAACCTTGTTTTCTGATTATTTCTCCAGTTGTCTTTGGAAATGAGCAACTTGTTGGGAAATACAATTATTAAATCATGAACAGTTTCCTCAGTACTCAGTAATTGATATGACCTTATTTTCTTCTCATTATTGTGAAATCTGGGCCTATAGAGATTTTTTTTCTTTAATCTCAAAAAGAAAATAAAAACTACCTTTATATCTTCATCCTCCTCCCTTATTTCTTAGTATTTCCCAGTGTATTTTCCTAAAATACTTTCCACTTATGTTTCAGGTACTTCTTAAGTATCTCTTTTGCTTATGACTTCTTAAAAGTTATTCTGTTGTTAGAAAATAGACGTTTATTCTGTGTTCTCTGTAATGTTAAATCTGATATTTTTAAAATCTTCTGTATTCTGACAGAGCATTTTAAGGTTATTCTTCTCGTTACTCATTATATGTCATTGTCATTTCTGTTCTTCTTTCTAAAAACTGTGCTTTAAAATTCTATATCAGGTTTCTAGTTTTCATGTCATCTTACTTGGTCTTATTTAGTTCCATTTCTATCTGTAACCTTTTCATAATATACTTGTTTCCTGTTTCATGTTTTATAATTTTTTGTTGAGAACAAAAAGCAGATGACTTAAAATAGGTTCCTAGGTTTATTCTTCCAAAGCACTGATGTCCTCTCAATCGCAAATGGTCTGGTAGCAATCTCATTGCAAAATCCACCATCATTCCACTTTATTTTTCTACTTTAACTATTTTGATTATTCCCTGCTCCCATAATTGGACAGATCCATAAATGTCCTAGTCCCTCTTGTCAAGGTTTCTCTGTGAACCTTTCTCCAATGCAACCTCAGAATATCATTCCAAAGAAATATATATAATATGCATTTTAACATTTTGAAATACGAACTTAAGTTTGTGTTTCAGTTCTTCATATGGAAGGCAAATTAATATCAAGAGCCTTGAGTCAGCTTTCTCTGGTGTTGGGCAGCAGTTATCTTATAGGATTCAACAGGAATAAAGACATGTTTTTCTGACTCTGCTTCTTCGTATAAAGGGTGATTTGAGGCTTCAATTTAAAGAAGTATATAGTTCACCCCTTGCCCAAAGCACGATATAAACTTTGCAACTTCTGGACTATAAGTTTTATTATATTTTTTGTATCTTTGTCCCTTGCTATTACTGAATTACTGAATTTGAAATGCAGGTTTTCAATGTGCTACCATCTCCTCCTATCTGACTGGGGATGTGCAGTAATTGTGATACTTACTCCAATACCTAGTAAGAAGTAGAGTTGGAGGCTTGGAGAATTATACATCACTGGTCCTCTGGGATTCTTAAATGTCATGTGAACAGCCTGGGTTTTAAACTTAAGTCTAGCCAACTACTCTATCTCATAAACCCCCTTCAGATTCAAAAGCCTATTCTATTATTTCACCCACAGAAAGTGAAGATCCATATTCTTTCTCTAAAAGAATCTCAGATCCTTTGATTTTTTGTTTGTTTATTTGCTTTGTTTTGAGATGGAGTCTTGCTCTGTCTCCCAGGCTGGAGTGCAGTGGATCTATCACGACTCACTGTAACTTCTGCCTCCTGGGATCAAGCGATTCTCCTGCCTCAGCCTCCTGAGTATGCCCAGATAATTTTTGTATTTTTAGTAGAGATGGCATTGTGCCATGTTGGCTAGACTAGTCTCAAACTCCTGGCCTCCAGTGATCTGCCCACGTTGGCCTCTCCAATTGCTGGGATTACAGGCTTGAGCCACCACGCCAGGCTCAGAGCCTCTGTTTTAGAGGCTCAGGCTCACGGAACACAGTCACCTCCTTCTAGATTGGAAATGTTTAAAGATCAGTGTACCTTGAAAAGAGCAAAAACAAAAAGAAACAAACAACAAACAAAAAAATCAGCAATGACTCTAGAATAGCCTTAAGGAGTTTAAAGACCTTGTTTATTGACTAGAGACTTAGATTATTAGTGGAAGAAATGTTCAATAAAAATTGGTTTAAGATGAAAATAGTATATTAACTGACATAACTCAAAAAGTCCAGAAATAGAGCACGATTAAAGCCTAGCTTTACAGAGAAACCTTGTAAGAAACAGGGTATTTTTCTTAAACCTGAGATTTGTTAATATTGATGCTTGTTTCATCTTAAACAAATTGTACCTGGAGTTTCAGGAGATCTGGATCTACACTCATCCATGTTCAAGTACAATAAAGAGCATCTCTTAATATTTCCTGCAAAACTCCTAGGTTTCACTCTGATTAAACAAACTTGTAACATTGCCTTTCACGAAATATGGTTTGTGAGGATTTGGGGAATCCTGTTTTGCCAGCATTTGGTCAGACGTTCTTCTCATGAAGCCTAGAGTAGACAAATGGACAACTGAAAATATTGAATGGTTGATACTAGCACAAATTATTGGTACATTGATAAGGATTCTAAACAGTGAAAATAATAAACATTCATTCTACCATAATGAGTTTGTGTTAAAAGTGTAATGACATACCATAATATTGAATGGTTGATACTAGCACAAATTATTGGTACATTGATAAGGATTCTAAACAGTGAAAATAATAAACATTCATTCTACCATAATGAGTTTGTGTTAAAAGTGTAATGACATACCATTAAAGCATGCAGAAGACTGATAGAGAATTTTAAAGCACGGCTTTTAGAAAGAAGAACAGAAATGACAATGACATGTAATGAGTAATGAGAAGAATAACCTTAAAATTCTCTATCAGAATACAGAAGATTTTTAAAATATTAGATTTAACATTACAGAGAACATAGAATAAATGTCTATTTTCTAACAACAGAAAAACTTTTAAGAGGTCATAAGCAAAAGCATGAAGGGCTGTTGAATTTTGTCAAAGACCTTTTCTGCATCTATTGAGATAATCATGTGGTTTTTGTCTTTGGTTCTGTTTACGTGATGGATTATGTTTATTGATTTGCATATGTTGAACCAGCCTTGTGTCCCAGGGATTAAGCCCACTTGATCATGGTGGATAAGGTTTTTGACGTGCTGCTGAAGTATGTGGATGAGTATCACTTAAAAGATGGCATTCCTTCTCTTTGATTTTATAATGCCAGACTTTAATAATTATATCCTCTTATCTCTCTAACAACTCTAGGTTGCTCTGTAACATTGATAATCTATAGTTTCTAGATCAGAGCTGTTCAACAGAATTTTCTTAATGATAGAAATGTTTTTCTGTGCCCTCCAGTACATAGTCATTGGACATATGTTTCTGTTAAGCACTTTAATTGCAACTGATACAACTGAGGATCTTTATTTTAAATTCTACTGTATAACTAGATGGTCAGTGGGTATTGCATTGGACAGCAGTTCTAGACTCTTCTCTCACTTAGAAGGGTCTCATCTACTCTAGGATTTTAAATAGTCACTGATACTTTCCAATTGCCCTTTGTAAACTTTTCTCCAACTTTCTTATAACAGTTCCAGTTTAAAATGCCACAAATAATTATATTATTCTCAAGATATTCTTTATTTCCTATCTTGTTTTAGACTTGATCTATTTGTTTTATATTTTCTTTGATTCTACATATTCAATAGCTCTTATACTGCTAGTTCCCTTCCCCCTAATTGCTACCTCTTTAATGTAAGCTCTTCTAAGCCTTTTCCTTGACTAACAGAATGCCTTTTCATTGTTTACATTCTTTTATTTCCTCTCTCTCTCTTTTTTTTGAGATGGAGTTTTGCTCTTGTTGACCAGGCTGGACTGCAATGAAGTGATTTCCACTTACTGCAACCTCCACCATTGTTTAATTTCTTAATTATTTTGATAGGATCTTAAAATTTTGAGATGAAGATTCAGCAAAAGTCCATGTTTTTTGAAGAGCATTCACAACTTTTTCTTCCTCTGTGTTCCCACCACACTTTTTTCAGGTATCTATTATAGTAAATAGCTTATTATAGATTATTTTACGCTATACTATAATCTCCTTGAGAACAGAATCATGGGGAAATTATGTATTAGAATAGTGTTAGTTATATAGAAGGCTTTTAATTACTAGTTGAAAGAATACTTACATCACTATTTTAAAAAGATTATTTAAATTATCAACAACTCAAGGAAATATATCAGAGAGGGAAAAGGCCAAGCAATAAAGAAAACTTTGAGGAGTAAGTATGTGTTACCTACACATACACAAAAAATAATTTTAACAGTCTAGGAAGATAAGCCAGGGTTACAAAGTCCTTGAAGAAAAACAAAAGTATGCCTGTTAAAGCAAAAAATATATGCCTAAGTGTGTGAAGTATATTTCTTAGTTTTATATACTGAGTAATCAAGGTATAATTATTTAAGTCCTAAATCTATTTTTAGACATATCATAAAAATTATTTTGATATCACTATTATTTTTTTTAACATCCTCAGAGTAAGGTCAATATATTTAGGAGGAGACTAAGAAGACTGCAGGAAGCAATGATGAGATGAACTCTGCAACCTAATCCATATCACTATTGACAATGTCAGGTAACACAGTTAAGAAATAAATTCTGAGTGGAAGCTCTGAGAAACTTTGGGGTGCAGAAAATGGAGAAGAGCTTGACTGCGGGAAAAGAATAAGATAGAAGAGAAAAATGTAACAAACTATTATTAATATAAAAGTAGTAGATATTCTTGGGTGGCTCTTGAGAGCTAGTGAGAGATGGTCAATTGAGCATCTTGGGCATGACTTCAGAAATATTTGTGAAGCACAACAGAGACATAAATAAATTCCAACATAACGTTGGTCAAGCAATTATATCTCCTGTATAATAATCCTAATTCTGAAAAAATCGTTTACATAAAATTTGACATATTCATTATTCAGCAATACAGTATAGAAAAAATAATTATAATAGCTAACATTTCTAACATAAGAGAGTATTAATTAATCTATGATAAATACCCTTTATGTTTTTAGACATATGTTGCTGTTTCTAGAAAACTCATCTCTGAATGCTAGTTAATTTTTCTCTGTCTAGCTCCTAGCAGCATACTTATGTCTAATAAAGATACAATAAATGCTTTTTGATGTCATAAATTAATTCACAAAAATTAATTACATGTTTAATGTGACCATATATATAAAACAAAAAATCTCACCACAAAAATATACATGAAAATAACTTGAAATGCACACAGACGCACAAGGATTTTGCCAATGAATGATTAGAATGTGTTGAATGTTTGTTATTCTTATAATTGTTTTCCAAATATTTTATAATGAACAGAAATCATTTGGTTATGAAAATAAAAGTACAGTCAAATTTTTACCATGTAATAAGAGAAAACTAACCAATACACAATTTTACCTACAATCTTCAGAAGAATTTGTAAAAGGATTAATTTTTATCAAGTACAAAGAAAAGAAAGACAAATTTTTTTAGAAACCCTCGAACTCTGAGTTCAAAAGTAAATTTTGTGGAAAATTTGCATTTTTCTTCTAAGTGTTTTACTCGGGCTATGTTATATGACTCCCAAAAAGTCTTAAAATCACATGCCAGAAACACCATAATAGTCTCCATGAAACACTTAAAGTCTAGTCAAGTTTATCTGACCTACAACCCTCAGGCTTCATGGAATACAGACCAACACAAATTTGTAAATTTACTTAAAACTTTATGAGATTTTTTTGAGATTTTCTTTTAGCTCATCAGCTATCATTAGTGTTAGTGTATTTTATGTGTGACCCACTCCCCCAATTTCTTTTTTCTACCAATGTGGCCCAGGGAAGCCAAAAGATTGGACATCCTTTGTCAAAAAAAGCTTGGAGGGCTGGGTGTGGTAGCTCACACCTGTAACCCCAGCACTTTAGGAGGCCAAGGAGGGTAGATTTCTTAAGCCCAGGAGTTTGAGATCAGCGTCGGCAACATGGGGAAATCCATCTCTACCAAAAAATATAAAAAATAGCCTGGTGTGGCAGCTCAGGTTTGTAGTCCCAGCTACTTGGGAGGGTTAGGTGGGAGGGTGAGGTGGTAGGGCTGCTTGAGCCCAGGAGGCAGAGGTTTCAGTGAGCCAAGATCATGCCACTACACTGCAGCCTAGGTAACAGAGTGACTCTGTCTCAAAAATAAAGAGAAAAAAAAGCTTAGAGATAATATTTTAAGGTGTTACGCCACGCTGCCTCTGCAATTCAAAGTACAAGCTTTAGTAGTATTCCACCTTTAGTGACATGCAAGAAGGTAAAGGAAAGTATTAAATCTTAATGAAGGTAAATAATTCCAAAACTTCCATTTATTCCTTTCTTTCCATCCATTCTTATTTCTAATCTCATATATGCTTCTACTTATGTTATACACAATTTTTTTTTTAACTAAAAGGGATAGTGGTAGACATACTCTAAGGTGATCTCCAATAAGCCACATTCTTGTATAATTCTCTGTCTTTGAATATAATATAAAGACATAAAGTATAAAATATACAAAATATACTTTTTTAAAAAGGCAGAACCTACAGATTACTTCTAACTAATAGAATATGGCACAAATAAAAAGATTTGCAGATGTAATTAGGTCACTCATCAGTTGACTTTGAGTTCATCAAAAGGAATATTGCTTTGAGCAGGCCTGTACTAATCAGGTTATCCCTTTAGAAGAGAGTGCAGTCCTTTCCTGTAGTTAGATGATTGAAGTATCAGAAGCTTTCTCTCTCTATTAATATATTTTAAGAAGCCAGCTGCTATGAATTCTACAGCCACAGACTTATGACATCTGTCAAAAATCTGAGGAGTTGCCCTGGTCAAGCCTCCAGATGAGACCACAGCTCAGCCAGAACCTTGATTTCAGCCCGTGAGACCTTAAGCCAAGAACTCAGTTGAGCCAAGGCCAGACTCTTAGCCTATAGAAAGTATGTGATAATAAATGAGCTTATTTCAAATCACTAAGTTTGGTGATTTGTTACACAGCACAGAACACTAATACAAGGATGAATTAATTATAGATTCTATTAAATTTTAATTAGATTTAAAATTATATATTAAAAATTAATCATATACAAAACTAATTTAACGTTTTGAAAGCTACACTAATGTTTTCATTCCACAAATATTATAAAGGCATTTTGTATACATTCAATATATTTAATTCTTATAACAATCCTTTTGGGTACACATATTAGTACATTTTGCTCTTTGCTCCTTTATTTGAGGTAACTGACATTTACTGAGTTTAGACACATAGCTTCAGAGGTAGTGGCTAATCTAGGATTAGGACCTAGGTCTGTCTTATTTTCAAGCCTATCTTGTATATTGACCTCCACTGATGTTCGTTCAATGACTGTTATAAGGAACACAATGCTAGTGCATCTGGAGAGAAAATTAATTACACAGTTAAGGAAAATCTGGCAAATGTATTTATTTTGCTTTGTCTTCTGATTTTGCATTTTAGTAACATTGTGCATTTTGAAAGGAAAATTCTAGGTTTATTTAGAATGGAAGAAAATAAACTAATAATGACAAAATGGTACTTATCTAAACATTTTGGGGACAGAATAAGACAAATATTGTTGCAGGTCCAGTTTATCAGGCAAGAATGTTTGCATCTGAGCTGGCAGTATGCCTTTCAGAGTCTGAATTGCTAAAAATAGTGCAAAACTGGGACGCTGCTTAGAATACAGTGCAGAAGAAATATTCCATTAGTTATCACAAGCAAAATCTCTATTTCTAATGATAAAAAGAGTCAGTTGGGATGACCCAAATAAGTTATCTGAGAAAAGGTCTATGCCTTAACTGTGCTACTGTGATTAATGATTCTTGCTTTATTCTAGCATAGCTCTCTCCTTAAAGAGATGAACCAGAGGTAAGTTAGAATTATATAAGGCAAAAAATAGAAAACATTTATTTCTCATCAGTTTTTAGAATTTGCAAATCACTATTCAAGTCACATAACTCTTGAAAACTAAAACAGGAATATCAGGTGTGTTATGGCAGAGTAATATATCCTAAACATATTGTGATTCATTCTGAGGAAATCATCACAGAATAAAAGGAACTGAATTGAGGTAGAGGCATTGTTACTAAATGGATTCAAGGCAATAAATACATAGATTTGGTCTTGGTTTTTGTTAGTCAAAAGGTGCTGGGATAAAATAGTGACCAAGTTGGATTTATATGAGCTACCTTTACTACTGTCTACGAATTTAGTGATGTTGAAATAAAATTGTGTAAATTAAAATATTTTAAGCAGTATAAAACACTATATAAGTGCAAAAAATTGTTATCATCAAATTAGACATTCGGCATACTGGTGTTTTCCTCCCCCCAGATAGATTCAGAATTATAGAAATCACTTATTTCCTTTAATTGGAATTGTAACCCTAATTTTTCGCTTTCAGTAGCTCTCTACAGTACATTATCACTAAAGTCCTTTCTGGAAGATACAGTGTCACAAAAATCTGAAAATTCATAAAGTACAATTTACTCTGTAACATATAATTGCCTGTATGATACTTAAATATATCTAGTTGTTATTTCCAATTTGAAATCACAGAAAACTAAGTACTAAAAGTTTTATGTTCTGAAAGTTCAATAAAAAAGTGACCAATCCTGTTAAAGGTTATGATTCCTGAGAAACTCAGTAGATGAAACAAGTAATGACTTATAAATGGGCATCATAATAATATGATAAAAGAGAATTAGCAATAGCAAGTGATAAAAAGTTACAACTATAAAACGCTTTTTTGCTTTTGTCATTATTCCCTATGAGATCTACTGCTAGTTTGCTATTGCATCCACATTACGTTCTCAAAAAGCTAAATAGAAAAGTCACTATCCAGCCATTATTAAAGTCATTAAAATAGAGCCAACGATACACCAGACAATAAAGACAATAACCAGCGTACTTTTTTTCCAAACACAAATCACCTTTCCTGTCCCTTGTCTCGACAATACACAGCATCAAATCCTCTCACATCTCCACTCTATATTTTAATTAACTAAAAATGATTAGTGAGCATTTTTTGCCTGACCCAAAACAGGTTTTTCCTGACAAACTTCATCTGCCTTTTCATTCATTTTTTGTAAACTTTGTGTTTTCATCCTGCTGATTTCATGAATAACTTCACATAGGACAAATTTTCACATTTTCTCCAAGCTCAACATTCTATCCTCCTTTTGATGAAGACAGAGTACCTTAATTTCCACTTTTGAGAGTAAGGGCCTTAAGCAAGAACTATCCAATCTGCCATATTTTCTAACCATAAGTCTGTCCCTTTAAACTTATCAACTCCTATATTATTTGTGTCTCATATGAAATGTCTTTGTTACTATTCAAGCCTAAATATTCCTCTTTTGACCTCACTTTTTCTAATATCCACCACAATTCTTTCTCCCTTAGCTGTTTTACTCATATCAAGTTAGATTTGCATCACCTCAACTTAAGGAAATAGGTCCTAGAAGTTCTAATTTAAAGTAGCCTCCGAATAAGTTTTAGATCTATACTTTTTTACAGAAAACAAAAATAGAAAACTGCAATACCTTTGGAAACTAAGTCTGATAGTCAAGCCATTTCTGAAATATGGAAATATTTCCACTGAAAATGTGATAGATGAAGCTCAATCAGTTTTGATGGCTAGTGTATACTTCGACCACTGAAACAGAAAAATTCTGCTAATTTGCAAGAAGGTAGAGAGATAACATATGACCCTTGTTTTCCCTGCCTCTGTTTGAGAGGCCTAGAAGATATTAACTAGAAATGAAAGAAAACCTGCGGCAATGCGCATAGTGGGCATTTTAACCTGTCTCAGTGTGTTATTGTATGTTTGTATTTTCTGGCCTTTTGGTCAGAATAACAGAAAATTAGCATTAACTCTGCAAGAAAACATCCAGGCCTAGCTACAGTGATTGCCTGCTGTGAGATGAAATTAGGTCATAAACCTTTCTGAACTTTGAAAATCTGATCTCCTACCAACACCAGAGTACATATCAAACAAGACCAATAACAAAGCACAAGCAAGAATTAAATCCTCAACATATCACATTTATCATGCCTTTTCCCCTGTCAATTTTTTAAATGTAATATTTAATATGCTTTGGCCATAGGCCTCTTTAGGTAACACAACCACTGCCCATAGGCCCTTGGTTGTGTTACTTGCTAAATTTTAGCCCCTCCCCCATTATCCAAACACCTGTGTTGTCTTCTATTTTACCTCTGAAAATATAGAAAGCTAACAATATGCCAAGCATTTCTAAAACAATACTTTAATAACAGTAGTCATTAAAAATATGTAAATTACATCCATTTACATTGGCTCTTGCTGATTTTAAGGTGGTTTTACCTCTTGCCTAAATTTTAAAACTTGTACTAGCCTACACCTTTTTTTTTTTTTTTTTTTTTGAGACGGAGTCTTGCTCTGTCGCCCAGGCCGGAGTGCAGTGGCCGGATCTCAGCTCACTGCAAGCTCCGCCTCCCGGGTTCACGCCATTCTCCTGCCTCAGCCTCTCGAGTAGCTGGGACTACAGGCGCCCGCCACCTCGCCCGGCTAGTTTTTTTTTTGTATTTTTAGTAGAGACGGGGTTTCACCATGTTAGCCAGGATGGTCTCGATCTCCTGACCTTGTGATCCGCCCGTCTCGGCCTCCCAAAGTGCTGGGATTACAGGCTTGAGCCACCGCGCCCAGCCTAGCCTACACCTCTTGAATGTACTTTGCCTAAGCTAAGTTAAAAGCTGTAGCTTATAAATGAGCCAACATTACCTTCACTGTCTCTCTAGCATGATTCATGCTCCCCATTCTTCTTAGTATAAAATATACTTTATATTAAGAAATGCAGGTAGTGGAAAAGCCTGGCTCAATAGTTATGACAACGAGGGTAATTGTTGGCTTTCTTTTTCTTTTCTGAGACTGAGTTTTACTCTTTTTGCCAGGCTGGAGTGCAACTGTGTGATCTCGGCTCTACCTCCCAGGTTCAAACAATTCTCTTGTCTCAGCCTTCTAAGTAGCTGGGATTACACGCATATGCCACCATTTCCAGTTAATATTTTGTATTTAGTAGAGACTGGGTTTCTCCATGTTAGGTTTGTCTTGAACTCCTGACCTCAGGTGATCCACCCACCTCAGCCTCCCAAAGTGCTGGGATTAGAGGTGTTAGCCACCGTGCTCGGCCATTGTTGGCTTTCTTAATCACTAGTACAAATATAGGAGCTCTTTAGAAGAGATATTCAGTTGCTCAAAATATTTGCAATCTCAAGGTTTTCCTTCTTATTTTTCAACTATACTATACTTGGTATAAGAGTTTTTTCCTCCAGTGATAGAGTAGGTTCACAAAATGCCTATAACAGTTCCAGGAAATGAACACAGTAAATGATTTCACCTATTCCTCATATCTCCTTGTATTAGTCCATTCTCATGCTACTAATAAAGACATACCTGAGGCTGAGAAATTTATAATGGAAAGAGGTTTAATTGACTCAGTTCCACAGGGCTGGGGAGGCCCAGGAAACTTACAATTATGGCAAAGGGAAGCAAACAAATCCTTATTCACATGGTGGCAGGAGAGAGAAAAACAGAGTGTAGGTTGGGGGAACCCCTTATAAAACCATCAGATATTATGAGAATTAACTCACCATCAAGAAAACAGTATGGAGGTAACTGCCATCATGGAGGGACCCACTGGGTTCCTCCCATGACAAATGGGGATTATGGAAACTACCATGCAAAATGAAATTTGGATAGGAACACAGGCAAACCATATCATTTCATCTTGGCCC
Organism: Macaca mulatta; assembly: GCF_049350105.2. Lineage (NCBI taxonomy): Eukaryota > Metazoa > Chordata > Mammalia > Primates > Cercopithecidae > Macaca > Macaca mulatta. The sequence continues at coordinate 85,270,801 of NC_133422.1, forward strand.
CTCCCAAATCTCATGTCCTCACACTTTAAAACACACTCATGCCTTCCCAAGTGTCCTGGAAAGTCTTAACTCATTTCAGCATTAACTCAAAAGTCCAAGTCCAAATCCAAAATCTATACACCCATTCCAAATGGGAGAAATTGGCCACAACAAGGGGGATATAGGCTTCATGCACATCCAAAATCCAGCAGGGCAGTCAAATCTCAAATCTCCAAAATGATCTCCTTTGACTCCATGTCTCACACTCAGGCCTCGCTGTTGCAAGAGGTGGGCTCCCATGGCCTTGGGCAGTTCCACCCTTGTATCTTTGCAGGGTACAGTACCCCTCCTGGCTGTTTTCATGGCTGGCATTGAGTTTCTGTGGCTTTTCCAGGTGCATGGTGCAAGCAGTAGGTGGATCTAACACTCTGGGGTCTGGGGGATGGTGGCCCTTTTCTCACAGCTACACTAGGCAGTGCCCCAGTGGGGACTCTGTGTGTGGGCTCCAACACCACATTTTCCTTCCTCACTGCCATAGCAGAGGTTTTCCATTAGGGCTCTGCCCTGCAGCATATTTCTGCCTGGACATCTAGGCATTTCCTTACATCCTTTGAAATCCAGGTGGAGGTTCCCAAACCTAAATTCTTGTCTTCTGTGCACCTCCAGGACCAACATTACTTGGAAGCTGCCAAGGCTTGGGGCTTGCACCCTCTGAAGCAATAGCGTGAGCTGTACCTCGGACACTGTTAACCATGACTGAAGTGGCTGAGACACAGGGCACCAAGTCCCAAGGCTGGACCCAGACCTGGAAACCATTTTTACCTCCTAGGCCTCCATGTCTGTGATGGAAAGGGCTGCTGTGAAGGTCTCTGATAAGTTCTGGAAATATTTTCCCCATTATCTTTGTGATTAACATTTGCTGCCTTGTTACTTAAGCAAATTTCTGTAGCAGGCTTGAATTTCTCCCCAGAAAATGGGGGTTTGTTTTCTATCTCATTGTCAGGCTACAAATTTTCTAAACTTTTATGCTCTGCTTCCTCTTGAACAGTTTGCTGCTTAGAAATTTCTTCCACCTGATACCCTAAATCATCTCTCACAAGTTCAAAGTTCCACAGATCTCTAGACAGGGGCAAAATGTTCCCAGTCTCTTTACTAAAGCAAAACGAGAGTCACCTTTGTTCCAGTTCCCAACAAATTCCTCATCTCCATCTGAGACCACCTCAGCCTGGATTTTATTGTCCATATAACTATCAGCATTTTGGTCAAAGTCATTCAACAAGTCTCTAGGAAGTTCCAAACTTTTCCACATCTTCCTGTCTTCTGAGCCCTCCAGCTCTCTAGAAAGTCCCAAACTTTTCAACATTTTCTTGTCTTCTTCTGAGCCCTCCAACCGCTGCCTGTTATCCAGTTTCAAAGTCGCTTCCACATTTTTAGGCATCTTTATAGCAATGCCACACTCCTGGTACCAATATACTGTATTAGTCCATTCTCATGCTGCTAATAAAGACATACTTGAGACTGGGTAATTTTAAAAAGAAAGAGGTTTAATTAACTCATGGTTTCACAAGGCTGGGGAGGTCTCAGGAAACTTATAATTATGGCAGAAAGGGAAGCAAACACATCCTTCTTTTCATGGTGGCAGGAGAGAGAAGTACGGAGCAAAGTGGTTGGGGGGTGGGGAGTCCTCTTATAAAACCATCAGATCTTGTGAGAACTCATTCACTATGACGAGAACAGCATGAAAGTAATCACTCCCATGACTCAATTACTTTGCACTGGGTCCCTCCCACAACACCTGGGGATTATAGGACCTACAGCTCAAGATAGGATTTAAGTAGGGGCACAGCCAAATCATAGCACTCCTTTTTTCTTAATTAAGTGTGAAGAGGCCTCAAAGATTACATTCTTCTAGCATGTTGCTGGTCAGATTTAAATCACATGGCCAACATTAAATCAAGTTATAGCAAAAGAAATGGAACACTTTGATTGGCTTAGAATAACCAAGACTCATATCTTATGATTTGGACTGGGTTTCCTTGGACGACAGTGGACACTTGGACAGCACTGGGGTTTATTTTGGATAAACAGTTGGGGAGAATGGACATTGAGCTGGCAAACAACAGTGCCTCACTCTCCTTTCCATTAATCAAAATTTTATTTCAAACAAACACACATGGCTGTATGAAAACCTCTCTACCTGAGAACTCTGAAAAGTAATAATCTATACTACTTATATGAAGGTTAATTCATCATGAATTGTAATTTTAGTTTTAATTTAATATGCACATACTGCCTCTCAAAATAGATATGAGCTCTCTGAAAACAAGAATGTCTGATTTTTCTTACTAATTCTCTTTCAACCTAAGATAATATTCCATACAGAAAAATAAAAAAGCAAATGCACTAATTAATTGATTGAATTAAGGGGTGTTTTATTTACATTTATTTTATGCTTTAAAATTACTTTTCCATGTTTCACTGACATTTCAGAAGCTTAAGGTTTTAACATGAACAAAGTAAACTGAATTGAAGAGGATAAATGGATACCTGAGAAGAAGCTATCTAAGTCATACTACTCTAGAAAAAAAAAGGCTTATTTTAAATATAGAAACATCAAAGAAATGTACCATAGGAAACATTTATTCATAGATAACTCTGCAATATGTTACTAATTAACACTAGCTGCTGCAAGATTTGTCAAATCATATTATTTAATAATTATAGAAACCCACTCAAATTTTAAAACACAATTAACAGCGATGCTTTTTCTGTGATGCTTTCAGGAGAGCAACCAAAGCATTAGAACCATCTCAGCTTGTAATAACCCCTTTAGGTGGTCTTCTAAATGCTGCCTTTGCAAAAATACATATATTTTTCACCTTTTTAAAAATAATTTCAGAATTAGCAAAACTTTTCTTATTCATTTTTCTCTGGTGAATATACCTACCAAGGTAATCAGGAATAAACTGACCAACTAAATCAAAATACAAATCTTTTGTGTGATTTCAGCTTAGTACAGCCTCCTCCTCCTTGGTTCAAGCAACTCTCCTGCCTCAACCTCCCAAGTAGCTGTGATTACAGGCACCCACCACCATTCCCAGCTAATTATTGCTTTTTTAGTAGAGATGGTATTTTTGCCATTTTGGCCAGGCTGGTCTAGAACTCCTGACCTCAAGTGATCCATCCGCCTCAGCCTCCCAAAGTGCTAATATTACAGATGAGAAAATCTTGTGAACTATGGAAAGATGGAGAACCAAGATGAACATGGTTAGTTTTAGAGAAAATCTGAAGTGAGCAGTGGGAAAAACATGAACCAGATATTTACATATTGAATATTTAATATCCAAGAGAAACTTTCCCTGATGCATTAGGGCAACGGTTATAAAATATGTTTGAACATAACTCTTTCAAATGAAAACCTATACTGATGACATACACACAAATCTGATAAAAGAAGAAATACTAAGCTTAATGTTAGGCTATGATCCTAGAATTTGTATGTTTAATTAAGTACCTCCTAAGGACTTCTGAGGATCTCCTGACACATGGAATAGCACAGTTTGCAAAGTATGTAATTCCAGTGAATCAGGAAGACTCCTGAGATAAAATAAACTCAGTATAAAAACTAATATAGGTAATTTTGGCAGAAATATAAATCACAAAAGACTACTAGAATTTGAAAGAAAACTAAAATATTATCAGTAAACATTAAATGAAAATTCAATAAATATCTCCTAATTTGTGTTTCACATATCAATAAAAATTATTTTGTGTTTAGATAATTTTCTCTGATATAAATGCATTAAAGAAAATGTCACATGGGGAAAAAAATCCCAGGGGTAAAATCCATAACGTGATTTTGCCTACATATTAACCAAGGTTCCCTAAAGTTTTTCATTATTTCTGAAGAACTAGTGCTATTAAAGTCTGAAAAGGAACTGGGAGGACTCAGTCTCCCAAGTTAGGAAGAGTTAAGGAATTTATTTGCACTTTTATACTCTTTTCAATGAGTATAAAATAATTAAAAGGCTACTCATGTGTACTTTCTAGTGCTATAATATATTTTTCAGGCCAGAAATAAAAATGTGAACAAAAATATTCACATGTATGTACATCAAACTTATAATTTTCAGTGTGTGATTTACATTTGTGTTAAAGCCAGCATTATAGAAAAAGTGGGCAAAAATATATGGACCAAATTAGAAGTAAATACTGGGTACGGCAGTTGTACAAAAAATTAGAATGATGAAAGGTTTATTGCACTATTGAATAGGAAAAAAAAAAAAAACTGAAATAAAAAGAGGAGTATCCAAGGGAGAAATTAGAAAGATGTTTAAAAGAAACTGAGAATTACCCATAAACCTAGGTTGAAAGGACAAATTAGAGTATTTATCCTTAAATAGCTAATTTTCTCAGAAAGAATAAAACTATTACTTTCGCCTATATAAATTGGCTTCCTGGTCATGAGTCCGCACCTTGGAAAGAAATGCAACTGCCTTCAAAATAAAACTAAGCATAGAATGGTAATTCTATAGAACAAGAGAATTTAAAACTGTGTGTGAGTTGGAAAGCTTATGAGGAAAAGGTACATTTATCTGCCAAAATCTCAGTGCTGTGTTAAATCCCTAACATTCAGCACTGGAGATCTCAGGGGACTGTTGTAGACTTTAATCGAAAGAACATTTTGCAGTTTGATTTAAAAGGTCAAACTTGCTAACTTATCCTTATGTGATGGTAGTTTAGTAATGGTCTAGTAACTTGGCTTGTGGTTTGTCATGACCTAGATCACTCTGTGGCAATAGGAAATTGATGTGACTACTTTGAGCTTTATTCAACCATTATAAAGAGAATTAGCCAGGCTTTTGTGTCAAACACAGTATAGCTACTCAAAGAGAGAAAGACTAAGAAGTTGCAAATAGAGGAGATCCAAGAATAGTTTTTTTCTCCATAAACATTTGAATGTAACACAAAAATGTAAACATCAGGGTCCTTCACATAGAATAAAAAGAAGTTGAGAACAAAAGGCAGAAAAGGGTGTTGGTGCATTTGGTTACTATGAGTGTCTGTATCCCTATCAGTCCTGAATATTTGCTCCAATATGGAAGATAAGGAGAAGTGACCTCTCATGCCTCCACTACTTGTACTTCTAAAATGAATGTTTCACAGATACTTAAGGCAGGAATGGATAGTAAATGAGTTATCCAATTATACAGATAATTAATGAAAACATTGGTACCAGAAAACTAGGGGAAATTATCTATTACTTTAAAGAACAATGTTCTCAAAAATTGAGGTGGGAAGGGAGAAGTTTTGGCTCAGATACTTCTTGATTCAGTGCATAAATGAACATAGTTAACATAACATCTGAATTATTTATATCTATGGGTCATTGGACAGATAGTGCTAATAAATGAGCTAGCACAAAGTTTGTTAGATAATCAGGACATTGCTGAATTCAGGCTGTTTTAATTCTTACAGTACTATATTGAAAGCAATGTACTGGTTTTGGTTTCATTTTATTTTGACTTGTTAAAAAATTATACTTCTTAAATTGACACAAATTATAATTGTACATATTCATGGAGTACATACTGATATTTCCAAATGTATAACGTATAGTGATCAGATGAGAGTAATTAGCATATCAATCATCTCAAACTTATATTTGTCTGTGTTGGGAATGTTCATTGTCATCCTATAGCTACTGGAAACTATATATTACTATGAACTATAGTCATCTTACAGTGCTATAGAACACCGAAACTTATTCCTTCCATCTAGCTTTAACTTTGCATTCTATAACAAATCTCTCATTCTGTAGGTTTTAGTAACAGTGCTTACATAATTTTATTATCTTTTTATAAATATATAGAATATACAGGTGAATAAATTCTTCAGATCAATACATCATGGTAGTTTTAAAGATATGTCCACAGACTCTCAGATACTTCTTTCCTCAAGACATCGAACTTAACTCGCTTCCACATGAGGGTAGACTGATTTCAGTGACTTACTCTAGTGAAGAGAATATTCTAATGATGGGATTCTAAAAATACTATAGCTTCTCATGTTGATTTCTCTCTCTCTCTTCCTGTCTCAATGTCTCGCTCTGGGGGAAGCCAGTTGCCATCGTGTGAGGATCCTCAGGCAGCTTACAGAGAAGCAAGGCAAGGAACTGGGGCTTATCAGGATTTGTGTGACCTTGGAAGCGGGTCTTGCCCCACTCAAGCCATGAAAAGATTGCAGCTCTGACCAACAGTTTGATTTGAAGTTCATGAGAGCCCATGAGCAAGAACTTCCCAATTTAACTGCTCTTGAATACCTGATCCCCAGAAACTATGAGTAATAAACATGTGCTATTTTAAGCCACTGATTTCAAGTCATTTGCTATGCAAGAATAGGTAATTTATGTGTATACAAAATGCAATTAGGTTAAACTAATACTGCATATATATGCATATTTTTAGAATTTCCAAAGACTATACCTATGTGAATAAGGAGGAAAAAAATTCAAAGACAGTGATAAGGCCAGGTGTGGTGGCTCACGCCTGTAATCCCAGCACTTTGCGAGGCTGAGGTGGGTGGATCACGAGGTCAGGAGATCGAGACAATCCTGGCCAAAATGGTGAAACCCCGTCTCTACTAAAAATACAAAAATTAGCTGGGCGGGGTGGTGCATGCCTGTAATCCCAGCAACTCGGGAGGCTGAGGCAGGAGAATTGCTTGAACCCCACAGGCAGAGGTTGCCGTGAGCTGAGATCATGCCACTGCACTCGAGCCTGGTGACAGAGCGAGACTCCGTCTCAAAAACAAAAACAAAAACACCAAAGACAGTGATAAAATATTCTTAATTTTCACATTAAGCAACAAAAGAGTTTACTTGATTTTCATTTAAGAAAACTGAAGAGGCTTTTGGATTTTAAAGGGCTGTTTTAATTTGCTGGACACTGACGGCTGACCCAATTTTAAGTAGGAGAATGATAAAGAGTGGTGGCCAGTAAAGTGAATAGCTTGCTTTAGTCTCTCTCTCTCTCTTTTTTTTTTTTTTTTAAACACATATTTAGCTAGGCCATCAGGGTTGAAAGCAAATATTTCAATAACGGGAGCAAAACAAGGGAAAAAAGTCAATCTAAACATATTTAAAAACTTGGTTTTACATGACTGCTCTCAATGCATATACTTCATTTCAAATTATTTTTTACCTTTACTAATCTTTTACAGAGCTACACAAGATCATTAATGACCCATTCCAAGGCAAACAATTTTAATTATATGAATATATCACTGGGAATCTAGGCACTGACCTGCTGAACAATCTGGGAAGAAAGAAGAAGACAGAAAGCAGAGACTGGAGAAACTTCTCTCCTTCCTTCTGCCATTTTCTTCCTTCATTTCCTTCCAGAAGCCTGTCACATAAACTAAGTGACCACAATCACATCTTGGAGAGCAGACCTCCATTTATCTCCATGACACAAACAGGAAGCATTTGATTGAATAGAAACAAAAGTCAAGCATGTGATTGAGGTAATCATTTTTAGTAATAGAGGCATGTTGCTAGGATGAACACCATCTACAACAACCATCTATGATACTGAGTTTCAAAACATAATATTAAGTTCTACAAAAATGTGTTTATAACCTGTCCATCTCTCTCAATCTATTAAATATTCACATTCTTTTAAAAAAATAATGGCAGTTCCTCTTGTCAGGCACATGCTAGTTCTTTAGTGCAAACTATATTATTTACTCACTATAGAAACTCCTATGAGATTGATACCGTTTGGCTCTCTATCCACACCCAAATCTCATCTCAAATGGTAATCCCTGCTTGTGGAGGAAAGGACTTGTAATCCCCATGTGTTGACAGAAGGAGGTGACTGGATCATGGGAGTGGTTTCCCCATGCTGTTCTTGTGATAGTGAGTTCTCACAAGATCGGATGGTTTTATAACCATTTGACAGTTCCTCCTTCACTTGCTCTTGCTCTCCTGCTGCCTTGTGAAGAGGGTGCCTGCTTCCCCTTCCACCATGATTGTAAGTTTCCTGAGGCCACCTCAGCCATGTGGAACTATGAGTCAATTAAACTTCCTTTGTCTATAACTTACCTAGTCTCAGGTGGTATATCTGTAGTGGTGTGAAAATAGACTCATACAGAAATAGATATTATAAAAACTTTTTAAAGAAAAACCCAAAACTTAAAAAAATCAGGCAAGACGGGGCCGGGCATGGTGGCTCACAGCTATAATCCCAACACTTTGGGAAGCCATGGCAGGCAGATCTCCTGAGGTCAGGAGTCTGAGACCAACCTCATCAACATGGAGAAACCCATCTCTACTAAAAATACAAAATTAGCTGGGCATGGTGGTGCATGCCTATAATCCCAGCTACTTGGGAGGCTGAGGCAGGAGAATCGCTTGAACCCAGGAGGCCGAGGTTGTGGTGAGCTGAGATCGTGCCATTGCACTCCAGCCTGGGAAACAAGAGCAAAACCCCATCACATCCAAAAAAATAAATAAATAAATAAGGCAAGATATTATACAAGTAAGAGGTTTTATTTCTTTCCCGTGCATCCAGAGTCTATGTTTGTTCTAAGATTCTATACTGTCTCATACACTAAATCAAGGAAAGCACAGAATGTGGATGACCAAATCTGGGTTCTATTTATTGTTCATCCACTAGGTATCTTGCTGTTTCAAAGTAAACCACTGAACAGGTGTAGGACTCTGCTAATTCCTTGAAGTGCTGGTGTATTTGCTTTAATTTTTAAGAACGACTGGTCAATTAAAATAATCAATTCCAACATTTTCCAATCAGATTTTTGTCATGTAACGGATCTAGAAAGAGCCCCATGAAATAAATTGCTCATGCCTCTGTATAAAGTGCAATGTGAAAAATTTCTTTCAGAATATAGAGCCCTCCAAAAAATATGTTTCTTGTAACATGTATCAGAAAACATGGCCACAGTTTTTAAAATAAAACCATGAAACAGTGAAAAATTTTGAATGCAATATTTAGAAGCCAATGTGATTTAATCGCATTCACCCTTTATTCACCCCTCTTACAACTCTATAATTTCCACTGCATTTTTCTGTCTTGATTCATTATTTTGTTTAATATGTTTTATAAAACTGTTTAATATAGTTTATGTAAAAATATATAATGCATATATATTTATAATAATTTATTGCTTCAGTTAATATATGTTTAATGTATAATAGTTAAAAATCCTTTGTAAAATGAAGTGAAAATGAAAACAAATAAGTTGCTTCTTCCCACTTTTTTTTTTTTTTTTTTTTTGAGATGGAGTCTCCCTCTGTTGCCCAGGCTGGAGTGCAGTGGAGCAATCTCGGCTCACTGCAACCTCCACCTCCGGGGTTCACACCATTCTCCTGCCTCAGCCTCCGGAGTAGCTGGGACTATAGGCACCCACCATCATGCCCGGCTAATTTTTTGTATTTTTAGTAGAGATGAGGTTTCACCGTGTTAGCCAGGATGGTCTCGATCTCCTGACCTCATGATCCACCCGCCTCGACCTGGGATTACAAGCATGAGCCACCGCGCCCGGTCCCCACTTCTTAAATTATGTCATCAGCACAGCCTCGGACCTAGTCATCTGAACAATATTTAGCAATATTACCAAACAATAGCTAAGTTAATCAACAGTACTAGGAGAATCATAATAATTCAATCAGAGTGGTTGTTTTTAATTATACAAGTTAAGAAACGTTTCTAAATTCTTCGGTTTTGAAACACATTGTTTAGTCTAAGGCTGTGAAAACACCTTTAGTCCCTTGTCAAGTTAAAGCACATATCCAGGCCCGGCACCGTGGCTCACGGCTGTAATCCCAGGACTTTGGGAGGCCGAGGCGGGCGGATCTCGAGGTCAGGAGATCGAGACCATCCTGGCTAACACGGTAACCCCGTCTCTACTAAAAAATACAAAAAATTAGCCGGGCGTGGTGGTGGGCACCTGTGGTCTCAGCTACGCAGGAGGTTGAGGCAGGAGAATGGAGTGAACCCGGGAGGCGGAGCTTGCAGTGAGCCGAGATGGCACCACCGCACTCCAGCCTGGGCGACAGACGGAGACTCCGTCTAAAAAAAAAAGAAATAATAAAAAAAAAGCACATATCCACCCACATACATTCACAAAGCATGTATTTATATCTGTTTACATAAGCCTTTTAAATTAAGTGGAACACAAATCAGTGAAAGCAGCTACCTGGCACAGTACAATCAAAACAGCTGGCTGATTGATTAGGTTTTACCACCTGTAATTAACTATTGTATATGTATAGCTTCAAAATTAAAATACTCCAGGAATACAAAAAAGATGCAAACTGTATGCTCTCATTTGGTAAACAACTTTAATTTCATGCCTTTTTGCTGCATTGTTTGGAAGTTCTTTGAAAAGCATGTATTATTCAAAAACTGAATTTCAGTCTGTTGCTTCAGCTGTGTGGAGAACGCATATAATAAAACATACACAAGTATGCAAGTTATTACTGGGTTCTAATTTATAGAAAATTGCTCTCTGGCATAGTTTTTCTGCCCACTGCATGTCCTTGATGTAGAGTATAATATATACAATTAGTATTCATCCATGAAAAATAAAATTTAAAAAAAATAATAAATCAAATCTTAATGTTTTACTTCAAACTTTTTTAATTTTATTTTTGATGGAAAAATAATGATTATACATATTTGGAATACAATATGATGTTTTCATACATGTATATATTTTGTAATCATCAAATCATGGCAATTAGCATATTTGTCACTTCAAACATTTATCATTTCTTTGTGGTGAGAACATTCAAAATCCCCTCCTATAGCTCTTCTGAAATATACAATTCATGATTTTTATCTGTCACTCTTCTTTGCCATGAGAATTCCAGATTTATTCCTCCTATTTAATTATAACTTTGTACTCATTGACTATCATCTACCCTTTGCCCTTCCACCCAGCTTCCCAGCTTCTGGTAACCATCATTCTACTCTCTACTTCGATGAGTTCAGTTTTGTTTAGATTTCACATATGAGTGAGATCATATAGTATTTGTCTTTCTGTGCCTAGCTCGTTTCATTTAACACAAGGTCCTCCAGGTTTATTGTTGTTGTCACAAATGACAGAATTTCCTGTGTTTTTAAGACTACGTAATATTTTATTGTGTCTATATACGTTAAAAAAATATATTCATCCATGGATAGACACTTAGATTATTTCCAAATATCTGCAATTGTGAATAATGCTGCAAGCAAGATGAAAGCACAGACATCTCTTGGCCATATTGATTTTAACTCCTTTGAATATATACCCAGTAGTGACACTGCTAGAACATATGGTAATTCTATTTTTAGTTTTTTGATGTGCCTCCCTACTGTTTTCCAACATAGCTAAAGATATACACAGTTAACACATAATTGTTACAGTATTATTCTGAATCTGACTGAGTACTTACTGTTACAAGTAAGTTTTATACGTTTTAATTTTTTTAAATCAATAGGATTTTTAAATTTCAGCTTGAAGAACTGTCTTTATCATTTCTTGTAACATAGGTCTAATGATAATCAACTAAACTCCCTTAAATTTTGTTTTTCTGTAAAAATCTTTGTTTGCTTTCTTTCTAAAAAAATTTGTTGGATAAAGTATTCTTAGTTGAGAGGTTTCCTTCAGCGCTTCATATATATCATGCCACTCTCTCCTAGCCTATAAGATTTCTGCTGAGAATTCTGCTGACAGTCATGTTGAGACTTTCTTGTATCTGATATGTTTCTTGTCTCTTGCTGCATTCAGAATTTTTTATTTGTCTTTGATTTCTAGTAGTTTGATTATTATGTCTTGGTGTACTTCTCTTTCTGGTGGATTTTACTGGAGATCATTGTGCTTCCTATACTTTAATGTTGGCACCTACTCTCTGATTAAGGAACTATTTGGCCATTATTCCTTCATATGTGCTTTCTGGCCCTTTTTCGCTTTGTTCTCATTCTACAAATTCTATTACACAAAGGTTTAGTCTCTTGATTGTGTCCCATAATTCCCATAGGCTTTTTTCATTCTTTTTCTCTATTTTCTCTTTTTTCTCCAGTGACTGGATGTTCTGTCCAGCTCATTGTTTCTTCCGACTGATCAACTCAGTCTTCTCTTGAAGTTTTGTGTTGAAATTTTTAGTTCAGTCATTGTGTTTTTCATCTCTAGAATTCCTATCTGGCTCTTTTTATTGTTTCTACTTTCTGTTGATCTTCTATCTTCTTTCTTGTATTGTTTGCCAAATTTTACTAAATTGTATATCTGCATATTCTTGTCATTCACTGAACTATTTTATGAGTATTATTCTGATTCTTTTCAGTTATTTCACAAATTTTCATTTCTTTGGGGTTCATGATTAGAGCCTATTTATTTTTTATTGAGGTGTCATGATTCCCTGATGCTTTGTAATCCTTGTGTTTTTATGTTGTTATCTGCACATTTTAGGAGATAGCTTTGTTTTCTGGCCTTTACAGGAGTTCTTTGGCAGGAACAAAGCATCACTATTTTGTTATTTCATTTTTGAGACAGGGTCTTGCTGTGACATCCACGCTGGAGTACAGTGGCAATCATATCTCACAGCCTCAAACTTCTGGGGCTCAAGCAATCTACTCTCCTAAGCCTCCTGAGTAGCTGGGACTGCAAGTGCACACCACTGTGTCTGGCTAATTTTGTTTTTACTTTTTCTTTTTTGTAGACACAGAGTCTTATCTTATTGCCCAGGCTTGTCTTAAACTCCTGGCTTCAAGCAATTCTCCCTCCTCTGCCTCCAAAAGGGCAAGGATTATAGGCATGATCCACCACTCCCAGCCCAGAGCTTCACATACTTGGTCTAGCCTGTGATTCTGGAAGGTTAGATAGTGAAAATCCCAGGCAGGTAGAAATTGCTGAGTTCTCTAGTTGGCTGATCCACTGTCTTTGCTGTGATATCAGAATGGGCTATTGATTGGCTTTACTGACCAACGAGACCACTGTCTGGGCTTTTCTGTCAGATGAAACTACTGGCTGGAAAATACAATGGCTTCTGTTCAATTCAGTCATAAGATGTATTCCTGGCCGGAAAATTCTGCTATTTGAAATCTATAGTTAGGCAAGATTGCAAGTTAGACTCTGAAGTTAGGCAGGGTCACAACCCTGGACAGGTAAGACCTGAGGCTACAATATACTACTTATATAAAACTGAAGATTTTTCTCCCTAACTGGGTGGAGCCATGAAGTGGGCTTCCAGCTGAGTTTATTGTCTCATTGACTTCCTGGATAATGTAAGACTAGCCCTCGTGTTTCTCCAAAATATAGAAAGGTGGACATATTCTTTCCTGGTTGGAGTCATTGTGTGGGTTTTTTGGCTGTGTGGAGCTGCTACTTGTTTTCCCTGGTCAGGCCCAGTCTACCTCTGATCTTCTCACAAATAGGTGAAGCTGTGTTTCCCTGACTGGGCAGAGTTGTTCGCGTGGGTTCTAAGGCTGAGCCCAGAGACTAGCAGTCTAGGGGCTCAAGTTAAATTGTATTCCCACTGTGCCTCTGAAGGGAACCTGAACCAGATTAACTTTGTGGTTGTGCTGTGAGGTTGGCTGATATCCCTGACCGGGAAACACAGCTGTCAGGAAAACAGAGGATCTGTGCACCAGTAACTTTTTTGTTTCTACCTGACCCTAGGGCAGTCAAGCCATGCCATTTCCCCTAGTATTCTCCATGAGGTGAAGCCAGAGTGGACTTCCTGAGTAGCATCTTAGAACATTAGGAAAACTGAATGATTGCCTCTTATTCTCTTTCTTCCTGGGAGAAATTGTGAGTGCAGGGAAACCATCTCCATTTGCTGTGCCAATTTGGGGAAAAGGAATGGGGAGGCCCAGGTAGAGTGAGACCATTCTTCTTACCCTTCAGATTCAGATTTCATTCAATTCTACATCCCATGCTGGTATCTCCGGCTGGTTTCCAGGTGTAGGGGTTTTCAAAGGATGTTCTAGTTCGTGGATAGTTGCTAGTTAAACTTTCTGTGGGCCAAGTAGAGCCTGAGATTTCCTGTTTGACTATCTTGCTGACATCACTACTAAGATCTACCTTTGGTAGTTGAGACTGCTGAACTGTTTTCATCTTCTAAATTTTCATTATAAATTATTTTATTGATGTTAGAATAAGAAACAATACTGAATTATAATGCATGGCCACTCTTCAAAATATAACAGTGCCTTTGTTAGTCTTTGCAATCGTTGACGTGATAAAGGATTGTTTTTAAATAGAATGTCAGTTTTGTAGAAGAGATAAAGGTTTTATTTATCCTGAAACATCTATCTTTGTATAAGTATTTCATAAGAAGCTCTGTGGGATCAGAAGTAAAACCTCAAGTAGTCCCTCCACCAAAAGCACTTCCTAAGGACCATTTTGCGTCAAAGCCCTCCTACAGGCAAGAGAAGCTTACTGGACTTTCTAGGAGAAAATGTTGTTGTGGCATGAGGCACTTCTCTGATCATATCACTGCTGTACTAAAGGTATGTTCTACATGTACTTTTTGGGAAGAAATTGATGGTTATTTCACTAGTGTTTATTGTTGATACAAAGGACCAAGTAAATCTCTGAAGACTAAGGTCTATTTTCTTATAAAGAAAAAATATTCAGACTGATGCAAAGTTACTTTCTTAGCATAAATTCTAGAGTTATAGTTAATACCCTGACTAGAATACTTGGGCCAAAGTCCAGCCATCTTTGTCGGGCTACTTATTCTGTAAAACTGCAGTTTTCTCTTCTATGCTATTCCATCATATTTTGCTGGTCATTGTGAGAATGAAATTAAAGTAAGCATGAAAAGCATTTTACACAACACATAATATTTAGTAAGTGTTCAATAAATAATTAATTAGAATTTAAATTTTTGTGTAGCTCACTTTAATAAATAAAATTCTAACATTTTCTACTAGTAATTAAGCAAACTTCTTCAAATATCAGGCCTTGTTAATTTCTCAGCTTTTACTCTCATGGAATGAAGTAACCTAAGTACATACATTGTTATACCATCATTTTGCTATTTTTGGAGTCACCTTTCTGAACAGTATATTGATAATCACAATAAAAAATTAGACAACACAGCACAAGGGATCTCAAATCATAAATTTAAAAGGAAAAAAATGTATATAATTTAACCCAACAGCTGAACATAAATTATCCTAGAACAATAAGGGCAAAAAAATGGTTAAAGAATAGAAAGTAAAATTGTGGGCTAATCTCCATAACTTCACTAGACAACAAACAGTGCTTTCACAATCTTGATCAAAGATTTTTCTTTTCAACTTATTTTGGATGCTGTTGTTCAAATATGTATGATCTACTCAGGCTAGAAGGAGGAAATGTATCAATTTGGTGCCTACTAAAGCAATATTTACTTGAATTAGATTTAGCAAAGTATTTCAACGTTATAAGATGGGTAAAATGTTCAGACATAGATCCTTTCTGGGGGAAAATATATTTATAATTATTGCTTTTAGAAATTATTAAAATATAGTTAGTTGTGAAGCAATATTAGTAATGCTGGACTGTGTGTCAGATCTGCTACATATCTGACAGACAACATTTAAGAGCTTTATTTTCTGCATTCTTCAAATTGAAATACAGCATTTTTTCAAATGTAACAAAAACAATGGTAATATTCTTTGAAAAAATTTAGCTCTGTATTTTAATACCAACAGACTTGAATTATGAGCATTCATGGAGAAGGGATTTATTAGGAGCTGAAATGACTATAGAATACTGTCATTATTGGTTTAATTCTGACTAGAAATTCTCTCTGAATGTTTATGGCAGTCCTATTTTTGATCAATGAGTTAGAGACTTGAATCAAATTATCTCTCTTCTGTTTCTCTTTCTTCCTCTCTCTTTGTCTGGCTTTCTCTGTCTTGCAAATGGAAAACATCATTAGGTATACACAGAATATAATTTGAAACTTCAAAGTTTTTATGTGATCTGAAAATCATGCCCATTTCTAGTCATATGTGTGTGTAATCAGTATTCATAAGAATGTCAATTTATGCATTTTCAATTCTGTTAGATTCACTGAAATCATGTTTACTATTGCCACACATTTTTTAGCATGTTGTATTTAATATTGTCCTTATTAATATAACAGAAATGTCGATTATTCATTAAAGAAAATGTATGACACAGAGAAATTTTAGATTTGTACTCATATCTCTTATGTTCATATCTCTTATGTTTTTTACAAGCGAAATGTTTTTCCGACCTTATAATGAAAAATAGGTTACTGAAATATAAATGACATTCAAATTAATTTTATTACATAGGCAATTATACAACTTCTAATATGATTCTATGATTATTTATCTTACAACACAAAATTGTGCCCTAGGTATAGAATGTATTCGTTGTTGAGGAGTTTGGACAGTATAGCAGCAGCTGCTCTAGGTAAGATAATCAGGGCAGTCCATTCTGAGAAGATGACATAATATACACACACAGAAATATATAAATAATTTAAAGGCACAGTCTCATTTTTGTATGACATGCTTGTTTGTCACAGTAGGAATAATTGTCTTCATCATTTCTTGGTTGTTTTCTTGCTTAGTAATGTTGATCCTGAAGATCAAGTATGTTTTCAAAAACACTTTAGCATGGAGTAAGAGAACAATGTAGATTGTGCTCTCTCTCCCTCTCTTTCCCTCTTTTTCTCTCTCTCTCTCACACACACACACACACACATATCAACATTCTGATCGCCACATAAAAAATTTCTGAGATCTTTCATTTCTATAACTTGATTTATGAACAATAAACCTGGGTCATGTAATAAAATGTAACTTAGTTTATGCATGGAACATATAGCTTAGAAAACCACTATATGTATACTATAAATAAATAGACAAATACAGATAACGGGGATACAGTACAATACAGTTACAGAAACATAGTGATCTTATAAGCGGTAAGCAAATTGGACTTCGAGAATAGATAACACATATTTGTTATTGTTTTTCAAGTTATTTTTAATTTTATTTTCTCCAAATCTCTATTCTCTGATTAGTCTATTTATTTCCAGATGGCATAATTATGTTTCCAAATTTCTAAGATTCTGCCCTTATGGTTTAACTTGTTTTATTTATACCAGGACAGCTGACTTCAACAGCTGTTTTTTCCTGAAATAGATTTTAGTCAATAGTTTGCCATTTCCATCAATTCAGATCATCTGATTTACTACAGTAGAATATTTCTATGGAGTATTTTAGGAGTTTTCTTGTACTTGAAATGAAAATTTAACATTAGATGTTTCAAGTTGTTTGGCCAGTATCTCCCTGAAACTTTCCAATGAACCAAATTAATACGTACTCATTTAGCATTGATATTACCAATTGAATAATATGGATCACTAATTCTTCTTTTGATAGGTAATCATACATATCTTTGCCAATTTTTATTAAATTCAGGTGTCTCATGTTTCTTACATGTCAATAATAAGTTGTGTTGGAATATTTTCCCAGATATGCTATTTACAGTTTTTAATTTAAAATTTAAGTATACTTCATTGCTTTAAATACCAAAAGATTCAATACACTTAAAATTTATAAATACACATTTAAAAAGGAAGTTAAGTTAAAATAATAAAATACAGATGCTCCTCAACTTATGATGGGGTTGTGACTTGATAAACCCATTTTAAGTCAAAAATATAAGCTGAAAACACATTTAACACCTTGATAAAACTATCATAAAGTCAGAAACCCGCAAGCCAAACAATCACAAGGCAAGAATTCTCTGCAATACAAATTTCACATAATTTTTACATAATTTTTTTAATTGTTTTTTAAATATTTTGATAATGTTCAACCATAGAGGGAAGCAAGGGTAATTAATGGGTGCAGATACTGAATTTTGATGGAAGCTTAATGGTATTCAGAAGGAAATTTATGCTTTACTTGCTTTTATAAAACAAAATGAATAATAATTTCATATTTTACAAAAACAATGTTCAAGAAATGCATGATCCAACAAAAATAATGTGTAAAAAAATTCATGAAGAAAAATATAAAATTGATTGAAAGATCTTTGAAAGGCCTAGGTAAATGAGTAAGTTCACCATGTTTCTCTTTAGGATGATACACTGTGAAAAGGTGCATGCCAGTTATACCTACATCAACCTACAAAGGCAATGCATTCTCTTTTTTTTCTTTTTCTTTTTTTTTGAGACGGAGTCTTGCTCCATTGCCAGGCTGGAGTGAGGTGACACGAGCTTGGCTCACTGCAACCTCCGCCTCCCGGGTTCAAGGGATTCTCCTGCCTCAGCCTCCCGAGTAGCTGGGACTATAGGCGTACACCACCACGTCCAACTAATTTTCGTATTTTTAGTAGAGATGGGGTTTTACCATGTTGGCCAAGATGGTCTTGATCTCCTGACCTCGTGATCCGTCTGCCTAGGCCTTCCAAAGTGCTGGGATTACAGGTGTGAGCCACCATGCCCTGCTAAGGCAATGTATTTTCAATCAAAATGCCCCTGATTTATTTTTAACCTATTCAGTATGAGTAAACAATTAATATTATCATGTTTATTAAAATGAAAAGCCAAGAACAAAGGTGTCAATTTTGAAGAAGAAAGACGTGAAAATTCCACATAATAAACATTGTGGCTTACTATAGAATTATATATTGTAACACTGGTGAAAATTGTCCAGTAACACAAATGCAGAGACTGAGGTCTGTATTTTCTTGTTGGCTCTAGTTATCAGTTCAGAGACACTCTTAACTTCTAGAGGACTTTCGCTAGCCCTTGAGCATAGCCCCGACATGGCAGAACCAGAAACTGACATCATGTGGTTCTCATATCACATCTCTTGGGGCTGCTTCCACAGTCACAGATCTCTCTGACTACAGCCAGGACAGTTACTCCACTTTAAAGGAGCCATGTGATCAGACTGGGCTCACAGAGATAATCCAAAATAATCTCCCACTCTCAAGGTTCATAACCTTAATCACATTTGCCAAGTCTTCTCTCCCCTTTTCGGCGTAAGATAACATATTCACAGGTTTTGAGGATTAAGACCTGAATTTCCTTGGGGATCATATTTTTCATTCTATCCCATAAACTGACGATGAGATAGGCAAGTTGATAGACTAGATATGTACAGATCAGATATAATATATATAAGAGCAATTTTAGCTTACTGTCTGATACTTTTTAAGACTAGAAAGATATTTATTGAAAAATATTCTGTTGTGCTCATACATGTTCTCTTGATATTGAGTCCAGTTATTTTTAGTACTTGGTGCAGGGATAGAACAGTAGATACACTGACTTTGCCTAGTTTCCATCTATCTAGAGAATCAAATCTGTTATATCTGAAGCAGAAACATGTTTTCATTGACATTTTTACACATAATTTGCATCTAGAAAAAATGTGGGGACAGAGCTGCTGTCATCAGGTCTGCTGAAGGAAAACGTCACCCTCCCCAACCAAAACCAACTATTCATGGATCAACTGCTTTATTTGACACAAGGAAGAAATTTTGGTGAGAGCAAGAAACATTCCTCTGCTTAAACTGAAAGACGGGGACAATATTATCTGTAGCTATCATTCATTGATTTCTAGATATTCAGAAATCACAAGTTATCTCTTGTATCAGAATCACAAGTTATCTCTATTACTTGTGTATCTATTTCTCAAGCATAAAACATCACAATAATATTAATCTACAATGCCTAATTTTTAAACTCATATGTGCAGTGGTTCTTAAATTTGAGTGTGCTTCAGAAGCACCTGAAGGACATGTCAAAACACAAATTGTTGGGAGCCACATCCAGAGTTTCTAATTTATGTGTACAATATACAGCCATACAAATTTGTGCATATGTAAACACAGGCAAGATACTTGTTTACAAATAAAAGAGTAGAAACAAAACATATAAAACAGAGCACTATTATCTTTCTCCTTCCCTAAGAGATCATCAACATTAGCTGAAGATGTTTCTTTCCTTGTAATTTCTTGAAGGTAAAGATCTTCATTAGGTTAAAAAATAATAATAAAGTCATAAATCGGTCTCTAATCTAGCCAATGAACAATCACTTGATATCCCTGGTCTCAGATATAAGGAGCAAACCTAGCTCAGTAATCTCAACTGAAGTAGTTATAAGGGTGAAGCCTAGGCTCTCTGCAGAACCCAGAAGGGTAAAAGAACGGAGGGGAGGTCCAAGAATAAGGGAATTTAAGGAATCCACTAAAAGGAGGCTGTGTGTAGACTGAAAGGTGACAGGAAGGCAAAGGAAAGAAATGCTTTGCCCACACTCTGGGCTCTAGATTATCAGGATCAGCCATGACTAATAATAAGTCCTCCCGCCAATGGCTTGTCTGTGCCTGTGTACCCCACCAGATGCCATGGCCATGATGGAAAGGCTATGCTTTTGTGCACTATCACCCAGAGTTGTTGAACTGTGATGCAATAATCAGCAGCCTCACTTGTAAACTTGCCATCAAATTGAGCAAAGCACACTACACCATTACATCCAAATTGTTAGTGGAGGGGTGCCAGGGAGTGAAAGCAGATTCAGCAAACACAGTTATCGTGCCAAGAGTAGGCACTCAGTGAGAAAATGATGCCATGTAGACCACTGGGTAACGTGAGATTCAAGACTAAGTGGGCCAATGAGAAAGCAAGGAGCATACTCTAGAGTGCCTGTTCTTCTGGAAGTTTCCACTGAATTTTTCAGAAGTTATTACGGTAAGAGAGGTAGCTAAAGGGCAGCTGGATAGAGTGTGATTGATTGCAGTTTTCATCCTTCTAAGTATATGTGCAACTTAAGAAAAATAGTTTTAAAGAAAGCTTCCTTGAGAGCCCTTTTTACCAATTACCACTACCTTACCCTTTCATACAGGTACCACTGAGAAAAATGGAGAAAAAGTAGCTATTCCAGATGCCTATACTCTTCAATATTATTGTGCAGCAAAGGGTTAACTCAGCAGGTCTAGCTTGCCCAAACTGCAGATTCCAAAGGTCTTCAGGACCAGCCTTTGATCAGTTCCTGAAAGATAACCTCTGAACTCCTGGAATCTTTTGAAATACAAAGAGTGCTTTTATAGATTTGAGACCTTGGGAATGCCAGTTTATGCTAACAATGTGATTAATGGTAGATGCTTGTTTTCTGTTCCTAGACTTTGGGTCACACTGTACCAGTTTGAATTCTGGGGGTTCTGGGTAGGAGTAGCTAAGGTGAATCAAATGAGAGCCACATGCCTATAGATTTACCTTTAAGTCATATAGGTAAAAAAACTATAAGTCATATAAGTCAAAAACCCTGGGAACCATGGTTCAGGTGAACTTCTCTGATTGTCACCATTTTACAAGTGCTGTCACACATCATTGCTTGGAGAATTAAGCACTGTTTCAGTGATTCCAGTGAGAAAGGACAACTAGAAGCTTGTTCCTGTTCTCTCTTGGACCATCTGCCATAAGTGTCTTTTCTCATGCTATTTTTAAGCTGTATCTTTTAACTGTAATAAACTATTACCATGAGTGTAACAGCTTTGCTGATTTCAGTGAGTCGCTGTGGTGAATCTCTGAACCCGACAATGGTCCTGGGCATCCCTGACACAATTACTCAAAAAGCTAACTGTTCCTCCATAGTGACAGAAATATGTATCATGAGTGTTTTTGGCAAAACCAATGAGATAACTCAGTGTATTCAGAATACAACAATACACTACACATGCATACGCACACACACAGACAAAACTAGGACTCTGTGCTGGAGGGCTTGCGGTAAACAAGAGATAAAATTCATAAAATTCAATGTAAACTGCATACAAATTATTTTACTTACATAATTGTTTCTATATTTTTGGTATTTATGATTTATGGGCTTGTTTTCATATTTGGTTCTAGGTGACTCCCACTTGAAATATTTTGTTGTATGAAGAAAAGGCTAAGCATAAGGAGGTAGAGCCTATCTTTTAAAGAGTAGTAATAGATAACCTGTATGACATAGGCATTGGATTAGCAGGAGACAGGGCAAAAGGTCTCTCTTTTATCACGAATAAAATAACAGAGGAAGATGAGCTGAATTGAGGAAGATAGTAGCAAAAGAGGAAATCACCTTCACACCTCTTTGAAACTAGTGATGCTGTTCTTAAAACCTCAGCTGACCCGAATGTCACCCTCTAAAATAATCAGAATGTCACCCCATTTTATGAATAATTTACTACCATTAGCCAAGAACTGTCATAATAAATACTCAAGTCTACGAGACTGTGATGGGAATGGCATCCCCAAGATGCAGTCAGTGGTTCCGGCTGCTTGGCTCCTCAAACAAAGCTTTAGTTGAGTTTTTGATGTCCAAATCCACCCAACAAATAGTTATCAGAGTTCAATTCAAGTTCAGGCAACATTGCATTTGAGTCTTGGATTTACTACCAGAGTTTTATTTCTTCTCAGAGGTATTGGGTGTGAATGATTAGCATAGGTTATTTTATAAACTCTGTGGACATGACTGGAATCCAAGCTCAAAATCCTCATAAACTTCAATTAATTGGAAAGTCTAACTTTGTGATATTGATTAGGGTCAGTAATTGTCTGATCTTTGCTTAGCAATTACGGATAATTGCAATGGCATGCATTAATTAATAGAAACATATGGCAGTTAAACATATTTCTTTATTAATTTTTACTGAGCTGATGTTTGTGCTAATTAATATGAGTGTACTCTAGAAGGCAATAAACAATAATCTCACAGGTACACATGTTGGCTTACAAATATCAGGTTCAAGAAAGGTTTGTTTCCCGGATAGAATGCAGTAAATTTTTTTTTTTTTTTTTTTTTTTTTTTTTGAGACAGAGTCTCGCTCTGTAGCCCAGGCTGGAGTGCAGTGGCCGGATCTCAGCTCACTGCAAGCTCCACTTCCCGGGTTCACGCCATTCTCCTGCCTCAGCCTCCCGAGTAGCTGGGACTACAGGCGCTGCCACCTCGCCCGGCTATTTTTTGTATTTCTTAGTAGAGACGGGTTTCACCGTGTTAGCCAGGATGGTCTCGATCTCCTGACCTCGTGATCCGCCCATCTCGGCCTCCCAAAGTGCTGGGATTACAGGCTTGAGCCACCGCGCCCGGCCAGAATGCAGTAAATTTTTTAAAAATATTATGTATGCTTGGTTCTGTGCAATTTTAGATTTTATGATAAATTTTAACTTTTGCATTTTTAAAATGTTTGCATTATAGCAGTAAATGATTTAATTTCACTTTCCAGATTAAATTTTTTATGTATCTATTCATTTTCTCTTATGCCTATTCCCTAGTTATGTTCCCTGCTGTCCTGAGTGCTTAGAATATATATATACACACACATATATTTTAATATAACTTTTGTTTTTGTGCAGGTTTGTTGTATAGGTAAACTTTGTGTCATGGGGGCTTGTTATACAGATTATTTTGTCACCCAGGTATTAAGCCTCGTACCCAGTAGAATGTATCTTTAAATTGTATTTATTCTTTTAAAATACGTAGATCGTGTATTTGACTAATGTAAATGACATGTTGCTATAGATATTTCCTGTCGTGATTTTTTACTCAGCATTGTTTAAAGACCTATTCACACTGCTTGCCATACAAGTAGCCTTTTTGGCTTTTGACTCCTGAAAGTATTTCACTGTTTGTGTTTCATCTATCCCTCAATAATGTGCCCCTACACTGCCTTCTACTCCTTACCACCACGTACCATTGCAATTAAAATCTCACTCTTGGCTTGTTTGGGAAATTTATAAGAATCTTTCTAGGATTTTTGAGCCATGAATGCTAATACTTAAACTATCTAATACTGCCAGTAGGGTTGCACCTGTGTACATTCCTGCAGGAAGGGCAAGATAGTTTTCTGTTTTCAGAAAACTTCTCAGTTTCAACCTTACTCACTTTTTGCCACACTGATATATGTAGAGCAGCACCTTACTAATGTTTTACTTATTCTACACACTAAAGAAGTTGATTGTCTCTTTAATTGTTAATGATTTACTTTTCCTTTTCTACAAATTGACTTTGTCCATTTTTCTATTGTTTCTTTTGCTTTTTGGTCCATTTTAATTAGGACTTCTTTTGTATCATACTCTTTCACCGTTGATTTTATGTTTTGCAAATATATTCTAATATGTTAAATCTCTGTTAAATTTGCACAAGTTGGGTTTTATTGAACAGAAACTCTAGACTTAGACAGTGAAACCTTAGTATGATTAATTCAAACTTATTATTTATTCCCGTATGATTTGTGATTTATTTTGGCATGTTTAGTGTAGTGCTTAACCATTCCTAAGACATAAAAATATTTTGCATATTTCTATACATCATGTTTTTTAATTTGCTTTTATACAAGTTTTACATTAATCCTAGGTCAGACATTTTAAACAGCATAATTTTAGTTTTACTCTCTTTCATGTAACAAACCCATTTTCCTAACACTACATTATAAATAGTTAAACTCTTTACCCTTTGACTTGTGAGACCATATATTTTCTACATAAAACACTTATAAATGTCTCCAAATTGTGTATGTCTTTGTCTGATTATCTGTTCCTAATCCATTATCATACTGCCCTTATCATATAATACACATGCTAAAGCCTAATAGGGAAAGGACTTCATTATGACCCTTATTTTTTCGAAGTTAATTTAGCTCTGTGTGGTCCTTTATTTTTAATTTTAAAAGGTTTCAAGACTCTTGAAATTGTAAAGCCTGATACTATGATGACTATTACTCCAAAACTCATTTTGAGTTTTTAAAAAATTATCATCGTGGCCGGGTGCGGTGGCTCAAGCCTGTAATCCCAGCACTTTGGGAGGCCGAGACGGGCGGATCACGAGGTCAGGAGATCGAGACCATCCTGGCTAACACAGTGAAACCCCGTCTCTACTAAAGATACAAAAACTTAGCCGGGCGAGGTGGCAGGCGCCTGTAGTCCCAGCTACTCAGGAGGCTGAGGCAGGAGAATGGCGTGAACCCAGGAGGCGGAGCTTGCAGTGAGCTGAGATCCGGCCACTGCACTCCAGCCTGGGTGACAGAGCGAGACTCCGTCTCAAAAAAAAAAAAAAAAAAAAAAAAATTATCATCGTATTTAATTTCATAGGTAAAATCTTCCATGCCATTATTGACATTTTGATTGTGTAGGGGTTTAAATTATTGCAAATAATGTTACTGTGAACATTTTTTCTGGGTACATATATTTATGATTTTTTTAAACAGATATGCCAATGGCTAAGATTTGGTCTTTGTATCCATATATGTCCAATTTTAGTGATTAATGTTTGGTATTTAGTATTTATTATCAATTTTAGTAAAATTGTTTTGCAAATATAAATTGTATTTAATGTGATCTAGTAGAACACGCAATTTTAGTAAAATTGTACCTGATGTGATCTAGTAGAATATAATAGTTGTACCAAATATTATACTCAGTGATAATGTATGAATGTCCCCTTTGCTACAAATTTTGCCACTTTCATATTGTCGAACATTTAAACATTTTGCCAACATACTGTGTTTGAAATGTGGTTCTACCCTGGAGTTTTAACTTGCATTTTCTAGGTTACTATTAGTATTGAGCATCTGACCAGGTTCCTGGAGGGCCCCAAGAAAAGCTGCCAGATTTATTTGACTGGCTGCCTATCTGTGGGACTCTAAGTTACATAAAAGAAAAGTAAATCACATAGTACTGGAATTTCTTTGTATGCACAACTAAGTCTAAACTCTCACTAATACAGAAAACTTGGAGGGTGCCTGACATTTTCTGTTTGGGTCAAACCTCATTTTTAAAATAGACAAATTTTAAATAGTTTAGATTTAACAGAAAATTTGCTGAGATAGTACAGAAAATCTCCATACATTCTGCACCCACCTTCCCTTATTATTATCTTATATTTGCATGACCCATTGCTGCAATGAATGAAAGAATACTGATACCTATCTTAGTTCGTCTGGGTTTCTGTAACAAAATACCATAGACTGGATAATTCATAAACAACAGAAATTTATTATTCACAGTTCTGAAAACTTCAAAGTCCAAGATCAAGGCACCAGCAGATTTGGTGTATGGGGAGGGCCCTTCCTCATAGATGGTGCCTTCTTGCTGCATTTTCATATAGCAGAAGGGGAAGGTGTATTTCTGGGGCCTTGTTTCTAAGGGCATTTATTGCATTCATGAGGCTTGAGCCCTATGACCTAATAACCTCCCCTAATACCATTATGTTGTTGGTTAGGTTTCAATTTGTGAATTGTTAGCGGACACAAACATTCAGAGCATACCAATACCTTTCATTTTATTAAAGTCCATAGAATATTTATATTCTCTTGGTTTTAATCTGATATCCCTTTCCTGTCCCAGGATGTAATCACATTTGTTGCCGTGCCTTTTAGGTTCCTCTTGGCAATGATAGTCATTAAGACTTACCTTGTTTTTGATGATCTTGACATTTTGAGAAGTACTATTGTAGGATTTGCTTTACAGGAATTTGTTTGATGTTTTTCTCGGGAGTATATTGGGATATATGATAAGTTGGATTCCATTCAAATTAAAAACATTTGCTCTGCGAAAGACACTGTCTAGAGAATAAGACAAGCCACAAATGGAGAAAGAATATTTGGAAAGAAATATTTAATAAAATACTGTTGTCTTTAATATTCAAACAACTCTTAAAACTCAACAATAAGGAAATGAACGAACAGGCTGTGGCTGCAGTCCCAGCTACTCGGCAAGCTGAGGTAGGAGGATTACTTAAGCCCAGGAATTCAAGTCCAGCCTGGGCAACTCTACCTCCAAAAATTAAATAAATAAATAAAATAAGGTAAATAAAACAAGAAAATAAAAACTTAATTAAAAATGGTCAACATATCTGAACAGACACTTCACCAAAGAAGATATACATATGGTAAATAAGCATACACAAAGATGATCAGCATCATATGTCATTTAGGAATTGCAAATTGAAGCAATAAGATACCACTAGCTATTTAATAGAATGACTAAAGTCTCAAACACTAGCAACAACAAATTCTGATGAGGATTTTGAGGCAATGAGATTTTGGTAAAAATGAAAAATGGCACTGCCACTTTGGAAAACATTCTAGCAGTTTCTTACAAAACCAAACACTCTCTAACTGTATGACCCACAAATTAATCTTCTTGTCATTTACTTAAGTTCATTGGAAACTTATGTCCACACACAAAAAAATGCACATGGATGTTTACAACAGTTTTCTTCGTAATTGACAAAACCATGATGCCCTTTACTATTTGAATTGATAAGTAAACTGTGGTACATTCTGACAATTGAATATTATTCACTACTAAAAAGAACTGAGCTACCAAGCAATTAAAACATATAGAGAAAACTTAAATGCACACTACTAGGTGAAATAAGCCAATCTAAAATAAAATACATACTATATGATTCCAAGTATATGACATCCTAGAGAAGTCAAAATGATGA
Source organism: Macaca mulatta (assembly GCF_049350105.2). Lineage (NCBI taxonomy): Eukaryota > Metazoa > Chordata > Mammalia > Primates > Cercopithecidae > Macaca > Macaca mulatta. Next base: position 85,298,256 of record NC_133422.1, read on the forward strand.
AAAAAAGAAAATGATCAGTGATTGCTGGGGTAATGGGGGAGAGGATGATGAATAGGTGAAGCACAGGGTATTTTTAGGACAAGGAAACGCTTCCATGTGATACCATCATAGTAGACATATAATATGTATATGAATAGTCATTATACATGTCATTATACATTTGCCCAAACCCACAAAATGTACAGCAGCAAGAATAAAGAGTCAACCCTGTAGTAACTATGGACTTTGGTTGATAATGATGGGTTAATGTTTGTCCATTGATTGCAACAAATGTACTATTATAGAGGGGAACATCAATGGTGGAGGCTACGTGTGTGTAGGGGGAGGAGGTGTGTAAGAACTTCATATGTTTTAGTTAATTTTTCTGTGAAGCTTTATTCTTATTTACCATAAAAAGAAAGTCTAAGTAAAAGATAAGGAATACAATTATGTACATTAAAGATGTACACTATTAAACCTAATGCAACCACTGAAATCATAAATCAAAGCATTATACATAATAATAAGCAACTTAAGAGAAAATGAAATCATAAAATGATATAACTACTCTAAAATAAAAATAAAATAAAAAAGAAAGACAGGAAAAAGAGACAAATAGGCTATATAAAAAAGCAAACAGGAATATAATAGAGCTAAACTTTGTTATAGCAATTACCATATAAAATGTAAATAGTTTAGACACTCAAATTAAAAGACAGATTTTGAAAAGATCCGACTATATGCTGTCTCAAAGAAATGTACTTTGAATAAAGAAACAAATCGGTTAAAAGTGAATAAATGAGAAATATATCAAGCTAACCAAAAAAAAAGCTGATATGAATATATTACAATAATGCAAAGTAAATTTTAAAACAAAAAACCCCAATATTATCAAAATAATAAAAGGGTTAATTTATCATAAGAGCAACATATGGTTACAATTATGCTTATATGTAAACAATTATATTTGCACATTTAAAATAAATGAAGCAACCACTAATGAAACTGCAAGAGATATAGATAATGCCATAATTGCAGTTTGAGATTTCAAAGGAACTCACAGTAATTGATAGAACAAGTATACAAAGATCAGTAAGAATACACTGACCAACTGGACTGCAGTAATATCTACAGAAGCCTGCATCCAACAAAAATAGAAAACCCATACCATTTAGGTATACGTGGAGTACTTTTGGACATAGAATTACTCTGAGCCATAAAACAAATACCAATCAATTTAAAAATATATTTTCTACTAATAATGGCATCAATAACAATCTACCAAATCACAAAATATCTAGCAGCCAAATAATTCACTTCTAAATAACCCATTATCCAAAGAAGAAATAAAAAGGGAAAATATAAATATAAGTTAAGCAGTTTTAACTGGAACATTTGGAAGTGAAAACACTTCAAAATACGTAGGATACTGCAGAAGCAGTAAGGACATTAAGGAGTAATTAACTTATAGTGGTGAATTTCCACCTTAGAAAAGCAGAAATGTCTTGTTAAAATCTTCACCTCAGTAACCACCAGAAAAAAAGAAAACCTTAAAGAAAGAAGGAAAAACAAAACTCAATGTAAGGAGAAGAAGAAGAAAAAAAAGAATTAGAGTGGAAATCAGTCAACTGGAAAACAATAGAAAAATCAATGAAGCCAAGAGCTAGTTCCTCGAGAAGATCAATAAAATTGATAAACCTCTATCCAGATACATCAGAAAGAAAAAAGGGACAACAAAAGATATAAGCATCAGGAAAAATATAGGATATTAAGGAAATTAAGTTACTAGTTAAGACAGTTACCCCAAGGAATTTTCCCAGTTCTCATGGCCTTACAGCTAGAATCAGCCAAATATTTAAGGCAGAAACAATACCAATTCTACACAAACTCATCAGAAAACAAAACAAAACAAAAACAAAGAGTGAATAGAATAGTAGGTTAGCATTACTGCACTATCAATGCAAGACGAAGACACTGCAAAAAAAAAAACAAGTATTCCTCATAAATCTAGATGAAATTTGTTTTAAATAAAAATTGAATCTATCTGTGCAACCAATCTATCTACCTATATTAATAATTCTTGTACTAAATGCAGCTTATCCTACAAATGCAAGTTTGGTTAAACATTTGAAATGCAGTCAGTATAATTCGCCATATCAACAAACTAAAACACGAGAAATAAAAGATATCTAAAATGAAAAGCAAGGAAGTAAAACTGTTACTATGTACAGATGACATGATCATTCATAAAGAAATTCTAATGAAGTCCATAAAGAGAGCTACTAGAACTAATAAATGAGTTCAGCAAGGTTGCAGAATAAAAGAGCAATGGACAAAATCAATTGCATTTTGAACACTAGCAATGAGCAATTAAAAATTGAAATGAAAATGTTTACCACAGGATCAATATATGAAATACTTAAGGATAAATCTGAAACACGTGAAAGACCTGTACTTTGCTGAAAGAAATTAAAGGAGCTCCATCTAAATGAAAAGCATCCCATGAACATTAATCAGAGAATTAATACTGTTAAAATGGCAATACTCCTCAAACTTATCTACAGATGGATACAATTCCTATCAAAATCACACCTAGCATGTTTCAGAAACTTGTAAGATGATCATAAAATTCATATGGAAATGCAAAGGACCTAGAAATATTCAAAACAACATTCAAAATAATCTTGAAAATGATTGTAGTTGAAGAACTAACAATACTTGATTTCAAGTTTTGGCATAAAAATAGGTCCTTGGAACAAAATAGAATTTAGATTAGAAACTAGAGTTGACCTACATAAACAACAGATTTTTGACAAAGGGGCAAAAGCAATTCAGGGGAGAAAGTATAGTATTTTCAGAAATTACGTTGGAACAATTGTATATCCATACGTTGTTTTCCATTTTCGTTTAAGAATATTTTTTATACTTCAAACCATATTAGAATATTAACCCAACATTGATCATAGGCACGAATGTGAAACATAAAACTATAAAACTCCTAGAAGAAAACATAAGATAAAACCTTCATCACTTCAAATGAAACAATTTCTTAGATACAACACCAAAGCCAAAATCTATCAAAGAAAAAAAATGATAAACTTCTTTCATCAAAATGAAAGCTTCTAGTCTTTGACATATATTGCTAAGACCAAATGCAAAATATGTACTGTATGAAATAAACATTTACAAATCATATACATGATAAAATACTTGAATCCAAAATATAAAATAACTTTCAAGGCCCATAACTTAGAAACCAGCAATCCAATTTACAAAATGAGAGGTGATTAGAACTGGTAATTCATCAAGAATGACATAGCCAATAAGCATGTGAAATATGCACATGAAAAGATGCTCACTATGATTAGTCATTCATAAAATACAAGTTAAAAGCACAACCCATTGTTACTGCATACATATTAGAATGGCTAAAAGCAAAAAGACTAACCATACCAAATTTTGGCAAGCATGTGGAAGAACAGGAATTCTCATACACTAATGGTGGGAATGTAAAATGACATAACCATTTTGGATCACAGGTTGGCAGTTTCCTAAAAACTTAAACATACATGGACTATACTGACTGGATACACTATTATGTATTTAAGATAAATGAAATTTATGTTTCTACAATGACTTGTACATGAATGTTCATAATAGCTTTATTTGTTATTACTCAAAACTAGCAATAATTCAAATGTCCATTAATTAGTAAATAGATGAGAACACTGCGGTATGTCCATACCATGGAAGGCCCTCTTCACCAGCCCCAGCCCCAGTGAGGAACTCTCAATCTCCTCATCATCTCTCAGCTTGCTCATTACTTCCTATGAAAGCTATTTTTTTCTTCTAAATAGGATAGATTCCCTGTTATCAACTATTCTACTGCATGAGGAATATCCACTATGACCCTTACATTAAACTACAAATATGTGTATAGCCCTCCCTCTAAATAGGAACAGAAAATGTTATTTATATTTATATTGCAAACTTTAGAAATATTTATATTATTAAGGATTATTTGGAAATAAATATATCACTATAGTTAAACTGGTCATTATATTCTTACAGGTCTATCCTAAAATTAGAACAAGCTGAATTAGCTGGAAATCAGATTTTTAGAACTTATCATAGATCTGAGGATACAAAAGAGGTTTAAATGATCTAAATTCAATAAATAAAATGACATGTATTCCTAGGAAGAAAAAACTTGTGACTACTTACAATCTTTTCTAAATATCTTAGTTCTGCACTAATTCTAATATGATTCACGTACCCAGATAGGAACAATGCTTTTCATGATATCTATTTCCAAAACCTTTGCTGAATACACCATTTTAACGACTCCTATTACTTCTATAATATCAGTAAGATAAAAAGAGATAAGCATAAACTAAATAAAAGCCTCTGAATACAACCACTCTAAATTCCAAATTTGTGTAGTAAGCTTTAGAGTTGACCTTGCCAATGAGATGAAATTTAAACTTTGTTTTCAATGAAAGCATCAGATAGGTAACATTACTCTTAAGAAAGCTTGTAATTCTCTTTTTGAAATGCAAATCTAAAACTTAGGTATTGCACAGAGCTATAATATGGGATGTATATAACAAGAAGATACATGTTTCGTATATCCTGCAATAAAATGAAAATCAGTGAATCAGCCAATTTAATCTCTTGCCTATTTTAAAAGCTGAGCACACACTTTCTAGTAAGGAAAATAAATAGAAAGGGAGACAAAAAATTTAGGAAAGAGACCAAAAGTCTGAATTAGAAACATATGCTATTAATACCTTAACTCTGCTATGCTATTAGGCAGTTTTACATACTTAAAAGTTTAGCAGGAGACTGAAAGGACTATGTTTGCAGATACTACAATACCTGCATTACGTTAAAAATCCGACTAATCAAGAAATCCCTGTTTAATGTACCATGACTCATGAATTCTTCAATGTATTTTTACAATTATTAGACGTATATGAGGTTTCCTTCAAGGATGTCACCTTGAAATAAGAGATGTGGAACTTTGAAAAGAATTACTTGACAAATACCTTGTATATATACATTTAGATAATCATTTTGGAAGACCTAAAGATAAAAGTTAGGTAACTAGCTTTCAACTCACGTACATCATTTGATCGCATTGCACCAGATGAAGGAGAGGGTCTGATCAACCCAATAAACACACGCTGACTAGGAAACTGTAAGATAGGAACAAACTCAGCATACAAGATGTTGGGACCAATGTTTGTCTGAAAGAAACAATTTACTCTGTCAAATCTTTCTATATATAATGAGAATAACAGAAGCACCATAGTTATATGAGGCTTACATTACATATTATTTGTAAAATACTTAGCATAGTGATTGTATACATTAGATACTCTTTTATATATAAATAAAATTAATAAATCAATGATGGTGAATCCAGAACTGAAGTTACAGTTTAAAATATATACTAAGACAATATTAAAAATGATAACTGAAAATAATAAAAGACTGTTTGATAGTCTTGTTTCTGATAATCTCATGATTAATAATTACTATTTGAAAATAAGAAAACAGATTTTTAACAAGTACCAAAATTGATTTCCCCTGAGATTAATTACTTCTGAGAAGGTATTGATGAGAGTCCCTTGGACAAGTCATATATTTTCTGGCTTCACAATTAAATGATGACCTTAAAATGAAGAAAATCTTAAATCTTTTCCAAATCTTGACTTCTATGATTTTGATTTTTAACATGTAATAAATATTTTATTTAGACCTTAGTTTTTTTTTTTGTTTTTTTTTTAATTTATTTATTATTATTATACTTTAAGTTGTAGGGTACATGTGCATAACGTGCAGGTTTGTTACATATGTATACTTGTGCCACGTTGCTGTGCTGCACCCATCAACTCGTCATTTACATCAGGTATAACTCCCAATGCAATCCCTCCCCCCTCCCCCCTCCCCATGATAGGCCCCGGTGTGTGATGTTCCCCTTCCTGAGTCCAAGTGATCTCATTGTTCAGTTCCCACCTATGAGTGAGAACATGCGGTGTTTGGTTTTCTGTTCTTGTGATAGTTTGCTAAGAATGATGGTTTCCAGCTGCATCCATGTCCCTACAAAAGACACAAACTCATCCTTTTTGATGGCTGCATAGTATTCCATGGTGTATATGTGCCACATTTTCTTAATCCAATCTGTCACTGATGGACATTTGGGTTGATTCCAAGTCTTTGCTATTGTGAATAGTGCTGCAATAAACATACGTGTGCATGTGTCTTTATAGCAGCATAATTTATAATCCTTTAGGTAGTACCATTCAGGACATAGGCATGGGCAAAGACTTCATGTCTAAAACACCAAAAGCAACGGCAGCAAAAGCCAAAATTGACAAATGGGATCTCATTAAACTAAAGAGCTTCTGCACTGCAAAAGAAACTACCATCAGAGTGAACAGGCAACCTACAGAATGGGAGAACATTTTTGCAATCTACTCATCTGACAAAGGGCTAATATCCAGAACCTACAAAGAACTCAAACAAATTTACAAGAAAAAAACAAACAACCCCATCAAAAAGTGGGCAAAGGATATGAACAGACATTTCTCAAAAGAAGACATTCATACAGCCAACAGACACATGAAAAAATGCTCATCATCACTGGCCATCAGAGAAATGCAGATCAAAACCACAATGAGATACCATCTTACACCAGTTAGAATGGCGATCATTAAAAAGTCAGGAAACAACAGGTGCTGGAGAGGATGTGGAGAAATAGGAACACTTTTACACTGTTGGTGGGATTGTAAACTAGTTCAACCATTATGGAAAACAGTATGGCGATTCCTCAAGGATCTAGAACTAGATGTACCATATGACCCAGCCATCCCATCACTGGGTATATACCCAAAGGATTAGACCTTAGTTTTAAGGGATTAGAATGTATTTCCTTAAAAAAAATCTACTCATGTATCAATAATATTTTGATAGAAATGATTTTCCAATACCACTAGTGGTCATTGATAAAACAGAAAAATCATTTCGAGAAAGTTTGGTAATTATAATAATTAAACAATAAGAATTGCTAATATTTACTGATCACACTTTGCTTAACAGGCACAGTGCTATGGATTTCATTTAAATTGCTTTATTTAATATCCTCCTAAATCACATCAGGTAAGTAGTTTTCCTCATTAGACCAGAGGTTGAGAGAATTAGGTAATACAGCACAAGGGCTGGAAATGCAATCATCCAAATTTAGATATTAAAAAGAAGAAATACAAAGACGAAGAATTGATGTTTATGGAGGAAGAGTACTACCTTGAAAATGAAAGTAAACTTGCGGCCAGTGAGTGTTTCTAGAATATGGAGTTTGACTTGTCTAGTATAGGGGTGGTTGAAGTCAGAGGTTTGGGATGTCTAACAAGGGTCCTTGTCTTCCTTCAGTTGTATTAAACAGAGCATATGCAGATGGTAAATGTTCAACTTGATTAAATTGACCAGATGGAATTAGAGAACAAATTCGAAATAGTGTGAGAAAGAAAGTAATACAGATTTGAGGACACAGACCAACAAGTTACCAGAGATCACCAAGGCAGCTTAACTAAACAAAAGAGGGAAAAGACCTATAAGAACAGCAAGAATTTCTCTTAATGGAGGATTAGATAATTAAAGAATCTGTCAGCTACAATTTAACTGAAATTTAAGATGTATAAAAATGATAAAACATACTTTATATATATATATATGTATATCATAGTTTACCATAATTTAAAGAAATGGTTTTGTATTCCCAGATATATGTTTAAGAGAAGCATAATTCCCTTTAAAAAACCTGAAAAATAATATCTATGTAGTCATATGTATTATTTGAATTTTTACAAAACTGAGGAATATAACACTGAAGGTATTCTAATTACCATAAAAATTAGTTAAAACTATGAAAAAAAATCAGATTATAGCTAACAATTTTAAGACTTTAAGATAAAGTCTTAAATAATAAAATCATAACACATGTAAAATCTTATAAAAATGTCAGAAATTATCATAAAGAACTTCTAATTTTTACAAGTATTACCAGAAGTGACAAATGAGAATAATCACTATAAAATTTTCTGTTTGTCATTTTGTTTTGAAATTTCTGGCTAAAGCCAAGCCATGTGAAAATTAGAAAGAGGTAAAAAGAATTTTTAGAATGGGTTAGATCAATCTATCATGTCTTGTGACTTATATATGGTTACATAAGACAGTATGACATAACAAGAAAATCTAAGAAAACAAATTAAATATACCTGTTAGATAAATTTTCTTTTAATTAAAAGTAGAGGATGCTGATACTATTGTTTTTAAGGCATGTGGTAGCATTTAGCACTCCAAATTCATAAATATTAGTACCATGTGGATATCATGAATTTGTGTTCCAGTATTTAAAATAAGGTTGTTTTTGGTATTTTTAAAAGGATAACTCCCTTTGTGTAGAACATCATGAACACTTCAGGATGTTTACCAGTTCTGCCGTACTCAAAATTAAGTGCACGTGCCAACCTCAATCACTGAGACTTTTATGAAAGCTGCTGCCTATTTCCAAACCTTCTGTGCAGACTGGAGAGGGAGAAGGCAGGAAAACAGATCTACTGTGCTCTGTTGATAAACAGCGATCCAGAGGGAGCATACGTCTTTATGATACAATTATTTTAGTATATAATATGAATCTTGTATTCACAAAAAGTTTTAAGTGGCTCCAATAAATGCTTTCTAAAGTACATGCATTCTTCTTCTTTTTTATTTTTATTTTTATTTTTTTTGGAGACGGAATCTCACCGTCTCCCGACCCCCTGCAACCTCTGCCTCCCGGGTTCAAGCAATTCTCAGCCTCAGTCTCCTGAGTAGCTGGGATTGCAGGCGCTCGCCACTAAGCCCGGCTAATTTTTGTATTCTTAGTAGAGACGGGGTTACACCATCTTGGCCAGGCTGGTCTTGGGCCGGGCGCGGTGGCTCAAGCCTGTAATCCCAGCACTTTGGGAGGCCGAGGTGAGTGGATCACGAGGTCAGGAGTTTAAAGTACATGCATTCTAAAGCTATTTTCTATCTTAGAAAGGGGAGCCATTATGTAAAAGTGCCTCAATATAAGCAGGGCTAATATTAGAGAACTAAGAAGAAAGTTTCTGTCCTAATCTCCATTCATTTATAAATCGATTTTAATATTACAACTATGTATTAATAGAAGTAGGTTCTAAAGCACTTATCATTTGTAATCAGAAAAAGGCAAGTAGCCTAAAATATGAAAATAGTTTAATAAAATACATTAAAATGATTAAATAAAATTCAGTCAGGAATATAAATTGGGTATTTTGTAATAGGCAACGTGAAAAACTGAAAATGACAACTACATTGTACTAATATATAATATATATCATCACAAAAATTACATATATGATATATAGTGTATGTAATATATTGCTTATCTAATTTCATCTCTGTGACTTCCCTAAATTTAGACATTTTCTTTGTTTAAAAAATAAATTTGTAGCTCTAAGAAACAAATAGCTTTTCCACAATCACATTAGTATTCTGCAGAAATGATGTTTGCATATATATTGGTCTAATTCCAATACTGGGAAATTAATTATTTTAATTAGCCATGTAGATCAGTTCAATAAAATTAATCAGTTATTTCAGTTAAGTATCCAAAATAGCTAAAATATTTAGACCATAATGTTAAAAAGTATGTAGAATTATCTTAAATGCATATCTAATGAGATTGTATGTGTGTCCATATCTATGATAGATTTATGGAAACAAGGAAATATGTGAATATAAAAAAAGTTCACTCTACTTTTTTCTAAAACTAAAGGGTGACTCTATGTTATTACAATATTACTTCTGTATTTGTCATATTTCTTAAAATCGACTATACTCAATGATACTTACAAACTTTCCGAAAAACGGAATCTAGTAAACAAATTTTATTTGTTAATTTAATGGTCATGAAAGAAGACTAGATTTTTTTCAGAAAAAGTACAATCAGTGTTACAGGTAATTTATTAAGAATATGAAAAATATAATATTTGATGCAAAAGTATAAAATGTCTAGACTTTTAATTTTTAAAATGTCACAAAAACAATTCAATAATAACTCAATGGGATGAATGGCAAAAATTGCTTTTGTCTCTGTTTAAATGAAGTAGAGACACTGGTTACCTGATTTGGTGTGGCATTAAAATATTATTTTAACCAGTAGGCTTTCAAGAAAGTTTGTATTTGTTTAGAAAAATAACCAAATAGGCTTTTTGGGGAATAGAAGCTTTCATGTCAATGCTGTGGATGGAAGAAGATACTCATGTCCTAAGTTCATTTCTCAGCAGAATAAAAAGAAATTCAAAGGAAGTTAGAGAAGGGGCAGTAGAAAGAGAAGAGAAAAGGTGAACCCACTTGTTGAGTGGACTGAAGCTCAAGTTATTGGGAGGGAATGAAGGAAGGAAAATGAGTCTTAAAAACATTTTTTATTTATCATTATTACAGATAATTATGTATTTATTTATCTACCTATTTATTTCAAATTATGTTTCAAAGTAATTGTTTGCCAAACACGATGATGCATAAAGGTGAAATTTTAAAGATCCACACTGTCACGGTTGTAACTTATGATGGTGGTGGGGGAGAAGGCTTGACAGTGATTAAGAAGTAGAAAAACAGATTAAAATATATACTCAGGATGAGAAAGACAATATAAAATAATCAATAAAAGTAACCATGAGTTGAGCAGCTAAATGCAGAACCTTAAGAGAGGTGAACAGAGCTAGTCTGTCTGAGTTGGTAATATTTACAGTGAAGGCTAAATGATGGGAAGTAAAGCTCTCTAGAAAAGGACTCCGGGCCCTTGCTTGGAAAGGTCTAGGGCCTGTGTCTGGAAAAATTTTGGCAAACTCTAGCAGCTGTGTCACTGTTGGTGGGGAGATTTATAAAGATACAGCTAGAAAGAGCATTAACAGCATTTCCAGTGACAAGTTTGGATTTTATTTCAAGTACTAATGGAAGAAAATGAGAATTTTAATCAAAAGAGTGGCTTAACTGTTAGTTAATGCTCTCAAATCTCCAAAAATCAAATAAAAAACAAAGAAACACAAAATAAAGGAAAACTTTATTATGTAAAATGTAAGTTTAGTGTGAGAGTTATTTGGTAGAATTGGAAGAAAATTGCTTGTCATCAAGAAGGGGTTGTGCAGCCCATTCAGCTCCACTCCAGTCTCAAAAGAAAAAAAAAAAATTGTAAGACAAAGAAAAAGGAAAAAAAAAATGATACTAAAAATTTTACCCAGAACTGTTATAAAGGTTAGTGGTCATATTTTCTACATAGACAGATGGCATATGTCATACAACGCATTTATTGATTTTCTTTCCAAAGTGTCATGAAATATGGTGAAGACACACATAAGCAATTAAAACATTGCCTTAAATTTCTTATATTTCAAATATGAATTTTGAGAACAGACAAAATATCTGATTAATACCCTGCACCTGAGATCTTTAGGCCTAAATCAGGCTGAAATACAAATAGCTGACACCTTTTTCTGATATAAATACTGTTGATAATGTTTCAAAGATGTGGGCATGGTCATTGACACTAAATCTATTTCTAGGAGGGTATCAAGATACATTTGGCCGAAGTAAGGAAATATCAGCTGAGTGTCTTATTAAGGGAGGTGGTACTGTAGGTGGTTTTATGAGTGAAAATTATCACACAGACCCAATCCTTGGCTCTTTTCATTTTTCCATCTGCATTTTCATCATGGTACTTCTTCCTTTATAATCATAAGATAGCTGCCATAATTGCAGTGATTATATCTTCCCACATTTATTAAGAAGAGAAGAAGAAAGCCAAGGAGATTTCCTTTCACTTCTCTCTATTATTGTCAAGAAACTAAACATTGTTCCATGATATCACAGATGACATCTTTTCTGTCTAGTTGAGTAGAACGGAGTAGCCAAAGTTCTACTATGCCTGTCAGAGGAAAAAATGGAAACAGATTGTTGCAATTACATAAATTCTTACTCTGGGACCACTTTTACATCTAAGAAAAATCAGGAATCCACTGGTGAAGAAATGAGAATGACAGGAAAGTGACACACAGTGTCTGCCGCAATAAGGAAAATATATATGCTAAGAAGGAAATTGTTAAAGTGTTTAGAAAAAGATAAAATCTAATTACCCAAAGGAGGAATGGGAGTGTATTTTCAATAAAGAAGATAATTTAATTGAACACAATGTGAGGAAAAGCATAATTATTGCTCTGTTCAGGGGAAGCAGCAATAAGGAGATTCAGAATATCCAAAGAAAATAAATCACTATGAAATTCTTTTGGCAAATCACTGTAATATTTGATGTGTTCATAAAATATCACCTATTTTATGATTAGATATTATCTGTGGACACACATTTATGAAGCACAAATGAAAATATCAAGAAAAATAACAGCAAGACATCTGAAAAGCAATGTAATTAAATATAGATGACAAGAGTAGAATGGCTAAAATCCAAAGCACTAATAATACCAAATGCTGCATCAGCATCTCTCATTCATTACTGCTGAGAATGCAAAACAGAACAGCTAATTTGGAAGATATTTTCAGTTTCATACAAAATCAAACATACTCTTACCATATGACTCAGCAATCTTATCTTGATCTTATTGGTATTTACCCAAATCTGCTAAAAATGTATGTCCACACAAATACCTGCACATTGATGTTCACAGTTTTATTCAAGATTGCCAAAACCTAGAAGCAACCAAGAAATCTTTCAGTAGGTTACTGAATAAGTAAACAATGGTACATCCATGCAATGAATTAATTATTATTCACTCCAAAGAAAAATGAGCTCTCATGCCAAGAAAAGATATGGGAAATCCTTAAATGCATGTTACTAAATGAACAAAGCAAATCTGAAGAGTATAATATCACTGTATGATTCCAACTTTGGCATTCTGGAAAAGGCATAACTATGGAAACAGTAAAAAGATCAGTGGTTAACAGGGGGTAAGGGAGGAGGGAAGAATAAATATGTGGGGAACAGATCATTTTTAGGGCAGTGAGGGTATTCTGTACGGTATTACAATAGTAGATACATATTGTTATACATTTCTCAAAAGCCATAAAGCATGCAACACCAAGAGTGACTCTAATGTAAATGATGGACTTTTAGTGATAATGATGTCTCAATGCCAGTTCATTATTTGTAAAAAGTGAACTGCTACCACCTGCCTAAGTTCTCAGGCCAATAGCAGCTCTGCACTTCCCTGGGATGAGGCTCCCAGAAGGAGAGACAGGTGGCCATTTTTGCTGCTCCACAGCTCCCACTACTGCTGCCATCAGGATAAGAGGGTGTGCAGTGATCAGGGACTAATCCAGACCCCCAGCACAGTGCAGCTGTTTGCCATGTGGGCCCACACCCCCGCTACTCCACTCTAGGAACGGCCTCCAGACCCTGGACGCTAGTCACCCGCTGCCTTGGCTCTCAGGCCAGCAGCAGCCCTGCATTTCCCTAGGATGGAGCTCCCAAAGGAAGTCAGCAGGCCAACGTTTTTGTTGCTTTGCAGCCCTTGCTCCTGTTGCCCTCAGATATGGGAGGGAACACAGTGATTGGCAACTGATGAACATCCTGGACATAGTGCAGCAGCCTTATGGGAAAGTGGCCAGACTGTTTTCCACACAGGTCCTCACCTCCACTACTCTTCACTGGGCAGTGTTTCTCCACCTTGACCCCCAGTGCAACCACATTTCCCCCATCTGGACACTTCAATCTGTGACAACTCTGCATTTTTCTGAGGAGGGAATCCTAGAAACAGCCTACAGCCCCTCTCCCATTGCAATTACAGTGGTAATGAACTTACTGCCCTCAGAACTGGACAGGAACAAAGGGCCTAATCACTACACTAGATCACCAGGACACCACAGCTACTATACAGAAAGGAGTTCAGTCTCTCTTCCCTGTGAGTCCCCACCCCTCACTCTTCACTGGTCAGGGCCCCCAGCTTGGGAACACAGAACAGCTGTCTCCTACCCACAGCCAAGCATTTCCACTGCCAGTGGCTCTGTGTTTCCCTGACAGTAACTTCCAGAAGCAAGAAAAGGTTCTCTGTCCCTGCAGCAGTTCTGTCCCTGCTGCTCCAAGACTGGAGAAGAAACAAAGAGCCTGTGGGCTTTACTCATTTCCAACACAACACAGTCACCATCTGGAAAGTTGCCCACTCTCTCCTAACTGTGAGCCCTCAACCACAAGCTTTTCATCAAGTGGGGCCAACAGCTGAGCCAGCAGTGCACCAGCCCCAGACTCTTGCTGACCATTTCCAGTAGTAGTGGCTCTGTGTTTTTCTGAGGTGGAGATCCCAGAGGCAACTGAAAGTCTGTCTGCTCCTGCTGCTGCTCATCATCAGGTAAGGTGCCCTGGTTTTGGTCCAGAACACAGCTGCCCCACCACAGGCCAATCACACTAATAGAAAGCCACTTTGCATCTCTCTCTGGGGTGGAGCCCCAAGAGACAAGTAAAAGGTCCTCTGCCTCAGGCACTGCCATGGTCCCTTCTCCTGCTGCCTCCTAGCTGGAAAGGGAACATAAAGCCTCAGCTTGCCCCAGTGCTGCAGTGTGAAGCCCAGGAGTGCCAAGCTGAGAACTGCAGCCAGCACTTAAATAGGAGAGGAGCATACACTTTCAGAGCATTGAGCGGTAGCGTGGCTGCAATCATGAGGAAATACAGAGGAGTCATGTGTCTGAGCAAAAGTCTATCTACACATCCTTTGCTTACATGCCATCTGTTGGCTCAAAGTCCAAATTTCAATACCAAAAATGCTAACATACTCTCTTGTGAAACCATGGATGAGAATTCAGCTACAGATAAAGACTTGCACAAAGCCTTGGCCCTCTGGAAACATATAGAAAAAAAGTCAACTGACGGTACTCAAATTACACCACAGTTAAAGGAGCACCAAGCTATACAGATGAGAAAGAACCAGCACAAGAACTCTCATAACTCAAAAAAGCTAGAGCTGCTTCTTACCTCCAAATGACCACACTACTTCACCAGTAAGAGTTCTTAACCAGAGTGAAGTAGCTAAAAATGACAGAAATCAAATTCAGAATACAGACAGGAATAAAGATCATCTAGATTCAGGAGTAAATTGAAACCCAATTCAAGGAAATTAAGGTTTACACAAAACAATGTGGTAACTGGTAAACAAAATGACCATTATTAAAAAAAAAAAAAAAAAACTGATCTGATAGAGCTGAAAAACACACTACACAAATTTCATGATGCAATCACAAATATTAACAGCAAAATAGACCAAGTTGAGGAAAGAATCTCAGAATTTGAAGACTGGGTATCTAAACTAACTCAGTCAGGCAAAAAATTTTTAAGAAAGGATAGAACAAAATCTCCAAGAAACATGGAATTATGTACAGAGACCATGTCTCCAACTCACTGGCATCCCTGAAAGAGAGGGGGAGAAAGAAAGAAATTTGGAAAACACATTTTAGGTTATGGTTCATGAAAATTTCCCCAACCTCACTGGAGAGGCCAACATTCAAATTCGGGAATAGCAGAAAATCCCTATGAGATACTACACAAGAAGACCATCCCCAAGATACATACTCATCAGATTCTCCAAGGTTGAAGTGAAAGAAGAAATGTTAAAGACAGCTAGAGAGAAATGGCATGTAAGAAATGTTTCAGCAGAAACCTGACAAGCCAGAAGAGATTGAAGGCCTATATTCAGCATTCTTAAAGAAAAGAATCTCCAAGCAAGAATTTCATATACAACTGAACTAAGTTTCATAAGCAAAGGAGAAATAATATTATTTTAGGCAAGCAAATGTTAGAGAAATTTGTTACTACCAGACCTGTCATAAGAGAGGCACTGAAAGAAGTGCTAACTATGGATAGACTACAACCAACCACTACAAAAACAAACTTAAGTACATACATCATTCATACTATAAAACAATCAAACAAACATGTCTGCAAAACAACCAGCTGATAATATAATGACAGGATCAAATATGCACATATCAACATTAGCCTTGACTGTAAACAAAATTAATGCCCCAATTAAAAGGCAAACAGTGGCAGACTGGATAAAGAAGCAAGACCTGATGGTATGCTGTCTTCAGGAGACCCATCTCACTTGCAATGATACCCATAGACTCAAAGTATAAGAATGGAGAAAAAGCTACCAACCAAATGGAAAATATTTTAAAAAGTGGTTACTATTCTAATTTCAGACACAACAAACTTTAAATGAACAAATATTAAAAAAAAAAAGTTGAGCATTACAAAATGGTAGAGTTCGATTCAACAAGAAGACAACAAACCAAAATATATATATATATACACACAACATAGGAGCATTCAATTCATGAAACAAGCTCTTAGAGACCTATGAAGAAGCTTAGACTTCCACACAATAATAGGAAACTTCAACACCCCACTGACAGTATTAGACAGACCACTGAGGCAGAAAACTAAACAAAGACATTCAGAATCCAAACTTGACATTTGACCATATGGACCTAGTAGACATCTACACAACTCTCCACCCCAAAACAACAAAATATACATTCTTCTCATCTGCACATGACACATACTCTAAAATTGATCACATAATCATACATAAAACAATCCTCAGCAAAAGCAAAATAACTCTCAGAGTTTTGTTTAGCAAACACACTCTCAGAGCACAGCATAATAAAAATACTAATCAATACTAAGAAAACCACACAAAACCATACCATTACATAGAAATTAACTAACCTTCTCCTGAATGACCTTTGGGTAAGCAATAAAATTAAGACTCAAATCAAGAAATGTATTGAAATTAATGAGAACAAAGATACAACATACTAGAATCTCTGGGACACAGCAAAAACAGTGTTAAGAGGAAAATTTATAGTGCTAAACACTCACATTGAAAAGTAAGATCTCAAATCAGCAATCTAACATCATACTGAGAGGAACTGGAGATACAAGAGCAAATCAATCCCAAAGCCAGGAGAAGACAAGGAAAACAAAAACAAAAACAAAATCAGAGCTGAATTGGAGGAAACTGAGATGTCAAAAATCACACAAAAGATTAACAAATCCAGGAGCTGGTTCTTTGAAAGAATCTAAATAAAGAAAATTTATTTAGGCTAATAAAGAAAAAAAGAGAGAAGATTCAAATAAACACAATCAGAAATTACAAAGGGGATACTAACACTGACCACACAGAAATACAAAAAGTCCTCAGAGATTACTAGGAACACTTCAGTGCATGCAAGTTACAAAACCTAGAAGAAATGGATAAATTCATGGAAACATGCAACCACCAAGATTAAACTGGAAGAAATTAAATCCCTGAACAAATTAAAAATGAGTCCTGAAATTGAATAAGTAATAATAAGCCTACCAACCAGAAAAACCCAGGATCAGATAGCCAAACTCTACCAGATGTATAAAGAAGAGCTGGTACCATTCTGAAACTATCCCAAAAAAATGAAAGAATATGAATTCCTCCCTACCTCATTCTATGAGATCAACATCATACTGATAACAAAACCTGGGAAAGACATGGCAGAAAAAGAAAATGTCAGACCAATATCCTTGATGAACATAGATGCAAAATCCTCAACAGAATACTAGCAAGCTGAATCTACCTGCACATCAAAAATACAATCCCTTATGATCAAGTATGCTTTATCCCTGGGATGCAAAGTTGATTCAACATATACAAATCAATAAATGTGATTCATCACATAAAGAGAACTAAAAACAAGAGCTATATAATTATTTCAATAGATGAAGAAAAGGCTTTTGATAAAATTCGACATCCCTTCATATTAAAAACCCACAACAAAATAGGCATGGAAGAAACATATTTCAAAATAATGAGAACCATCTATGACAATCCCATAACCATCATACTCAATAGGCAAAAGCAAGAAGCATTCTCTTTAAAAACCAGAACAAGACAAGAATGACCTCTCACCATTCCTATTCATCATAGTACTGGAAGTTCTTGATAGATCTGTCTGGCAAGGGAAAGAAATAAAAGGCATCCAAGCAGGAAGAGAGGAAGTCAAAGTATCCCTGTTTACAGACAATATGATTCTATACCTAGAAAAAGTCACAGTCTCTGCCCAAAAGTTCCTTAAGCAGGTAAACAATTTCAGCAAAGTTTCAGGACACAAAATCAATGCACAAAAATTAGTAACACCTTTATACACCAACAATCTACAAGCCGACGGCCAAATCAAGAATGCAATGCCATTCACAATAGCCATAATAGGAATAAAATACCTAGGAATACAACTAACCCAACGAGGTGAAAGTCTTCTACATTCAGAATTATGAAACACTATTCAAAGAAATCAGAGATGACACAAACAAATGGTAAACCATTTCATGCTCAGTAACAGGAAGAATCAATATTGTTAAAATGGCCATACTGCCCAAAGCAATGTACAAATTCAGTGCTACTCTTATCAAACTACCAATGACATTCTTCACAGAATTAGAAAAAAACTATTTTAAACTTCATACGGAACCAAAAAAGAGCATAAATAGCCAAGAGAAATCTAAGCAAAACCAACAAAGCTGGAGGCATCACATTACCTAACTTCAGACTATGTTACAAGGTTGCAGTAACCAAAACAGCATGGAAGTGGTACAAAAAAAAGACACATAGACCACTGGGACAGAATAGAGAGCCCAAAAATAATTCTGTACACCTATAATCATCTAATATTCAATGAAGTCAAGAAAAACAAGCAAAGAGGAAAGGATTCTCTATTTAAAAATGGTGCTGGAATAACCAACTAGCCATATGCAGAACATTGCAACTGGACCCCCTCCTTATACCATATTAAAAAAAATCAACTCAAGATGGATTAAAGACTAATGTAAAACCTAAAACTACAAAAACCCTGGAGATTGCTTCTTGGCCTTTTGGCTAAGATCAAGTAAAAAAACCTTGAAAAAAAACCTAAGAACTATAATCCTGGACATAGGACCTAACAAAGATTTAATGACAAAGACACCCAAAGCAATTGCAACAAAAACAAAGTTGACAAATAGTGCCTAATTAAACAAAAGAGTTTCTGCACAACAAAAGAAACTATCAACAGAGTCAACAGACAACCTATAGAATGGGATAAAATAGAATGGGATCCTATAGCATGGGAGGAATATTAAGCCAAACTTGGACAGTGTATAAGAACTAAGGGCATACCAGAGGAACTATGATCAAATGAAGTCACTACTGCTGTTTTGGCACTCTGATAGCTGAAATTGCCACAGACATAAATTCCAAATTATCCAAAGTTATGTGTTTCTATCACTTAATCTAGATTTTAAATGTTGGACAAAAATCCAAATTAAAATAATTAAATAAAGACATTTTGATTCCCAGATTAGTATATGAGGAAAACACAGGTAACTCCACAAAAGAAAGAATGTAGGGAGTGGCACAGTGTAATAAATTAGAAGACAGAGGGGTTCAAACTAATAGCCTCATTCAATAACTTATTTCTCACAAGGTTCAAGTTTTCCTAAGTTTTAACATATTACAATGAGCAACTTTAATAAAATTACTTTTTAAAATGAACAAAAAGTAACTATTGTTCATAATTCATTATCATTTGACAATCAACAATATAGATAAATGAGTTTATTCTGAATTGAAAAGATTATATTAAGCTAGAAGTATAACTATCTGCAGGGCCTGTTTTACTAGATTCAATACATTTTTAAGAATTCTACAGCAATTTGGAGTTGCCTCAGAAGTCTCAAGGGATGGCTTGGGAGGCAGAGGGAGCAGAGCTCTGGAGAATTCTGTTTTAATTAAAGCAGTTTTTGGAACATTTACTACATTGGAGGTCTGCATAAAATTATTATTTTGAAAGGATTTTGAGCTCCCAAAATTTGAAAACCAGTGAATTATAAAATGGTAGCTTCTACCCACACTATAAAGAAACAATCTGTATATAAATGAATTCTGTTATTTAAAGAAAATGATTTATTTGTTTCATAAGTGAACTACGTTTTTTTTTTTTTTTTTTTTTTTTTGAGACGGAGTCTCACTCTGTCACCCAGGCTGGAGTGCAGTGGCACGATCTCGGCTCACTGCAAGCTCCGCCTCCCGGGTTCACGCCATTCTCCCGCCTCAGCCTCCGAGTAGCTGGGACTACAGGCGCCCGCCACCGCGCCCGGCTAGTTTTTTGTATTTTTAGTAGAGACAGGGTTTCACCATGTTAGCCAGGATGGTCTCGATCTCCTGACCTCGTGATCCACCCGCCTCGGCCTCCCAAAGTGCTGGGATTACAGGCTTGAGCCACCGCGCCCGGCAATGAACTACGTTTTATCAAGTGTTTACGACAAAGCAGATACTTTTCTAGAATTTTCAATAAGCTATTGAATTTAAATAAGTTTTATAGAACAATATGGATCTAGTGTTTGGTAGCATAATTAGGGAAATATAGTTAACAGTAATGTATTTATATTTCAAAATAGCTAGAAAAGATTTCAATCGACCCATCATAAATAAATGATCAACGTTTGAGAAAATGAATCTTCCAAATACCCAGATTTGATTATTATACTTTATAGGTTCATATCAAAATATCATATGTACCTTATAAATATTTACAACTAGTATGTGTTCCTAAAAATTAACAATAAAATTAAAAGTTAAATATCTTCACAGGTTTGCCATTGCATGTAAACAAAAAAAAGTCAGACATATGTACAATCATTTCAAAACACATTTAGTTTTACGTACTTAGAATCTCTTGGCATGTTTTGGTGTTGCCAATTAATTATCACTCAAACATTCTGGTTTACCCTACTCAATAAAAGCCTTGTTACAGTTGGGTTGAAACACCAAGAGGTTCAATGGGTTAATGAGACTAATAAAATATCCCTCTGCTGTATTTACACAAGTGGAATCCCTTCATTATGTTAATAGAATCCTGTAAGCAAGCCCATGCTTTCTTGAAAGTACACTTGCATAGACTGTACAATACCTAAAGGTGAACCCTAATGCAAACGATGAACTTTGGGTGATTATCATATGTCAGTGTAGGTTTATCAGTTATAACATGTGTACCACTCTGGTGCAGAATGTTGATAATGGGGGAGGGTATACATGTGTAAAAACAGAGAAGACATAAGAAATCTCTGTGCCTCTCTCTTATTTTTGCTGTGAATCTAAAACTTCTCTAGAAACAGCAAGTACTAAAATTAAAAATATACTTGAATGCCACAAAGTATCTGAAAATATTGTAAATCTAAAAGGCTCCAGCCAAGAGGAAAATAAATTTTTACAGTAATCCTCTTATTGGCAAAAACTATCACTTCCTCTTAAACAGCTGTTAATCACCCACATTTAATCTCCAGTTTCTAACCACAAAAGGAAACTAGAAGGTATATATAGTATAAAGAATATCTTCCTATATAGAGAGAGAAAACTTTAAAATATGTATTTATATATGCTTTTCATATAATAAAATTTGCTTTGTCTCTCACTTCTAGCTTGTTAGAGTTGGCAGAACTATTACATGCATTTGTATCTTCTGCCTATTGCCTTTCTCCTTTGCTTCATCTTCCAAATTGGAGCACAGGTATGATGCCTAGAGATGTAAAAGCCATTTTGTAAGAATGAGAATAGTGCTACATTCTAAGGAAGGTGGAATGGAAGGTTAAGAACAGTTAAGGTAACTGAGGACATAATGGAACTGCCATACTTCCTCTCAATATTCTTCAATACTACGTATGGAACAGAAAAAATATCCTGATGTAGCCAAATTACTGGTTCATTCAACTGAAAGTAATTCTAATTGATATGACAACTGCAGATATTTATTGATTTATTATGGAAGTTAGAAATTGAGATGACAAAACACAAAGGTGAAAGGAGGTATAAGTTATACATGTT
This sequence comes from Macaca mulatta, assembly GCF_049350105.2. NCBI lineage: Eukaryota > Metazoa > Chordata > Mammalia > Primates > Cercopithecidae > Macaca > Macaca mulatta. The sequence continues at coordinate 85,320,185 of NC_133422.1, forward strand.
TTACTTTTTCCTATGTTGCCACACATGACTATAAATGTCCCAAATTAAAAACACATATTCAATGTTAGATGTATTCATGAAATAATATTTTCATTTAATAATCTTCTATATATTAACAAATATTGATGGATTTTTTAATTATGTAAATTTTATAAACACATATATTTTTCCAAGAACAAATAAGAAATATCATTAATTCAATGAAGCTAAAATATGAAAAATTACTTTTATGTGTTTATTCAGTTCATATTCAACTTAAAGCAACTCACCTGGATTACTGGTCAAAATTCAGTTTGCTTATTCTTTTTAGAAAAAAATATATTTTATATAATAAATGTCTGCATGAGGTTTTATAGTGATATTTCTATAAATATTACCTGATTAATTCTGAAGATTCTCAAATTTGAATTCAAGTGTTATAGAAGAAATGAACCTATACATGGTGCTCGGATCAGATCTGCACAAAACACTCCTAAATTATTATTAACATGGGCCCTGAAGGAAGACAGTCACATACTTTTGCTGAAGACAGAAGTCAAACAGGATTTGTAGGGCTAAATTATACAATTTGTCAGTTCCTAGATTTTATAACATAAATTGACAAATAAAAAAACCTATTTAAAAACCATTTAAATAGCTACACCCTTATAGGTCTTTCCATTTATAAATTACATGTTTATGTAATAATTGTAGACAGAAATTTTGTTCATATTAATTAATTAGAAGTCATATATGAGGCTGGCCACCATGGCTCATGCCTCTAATCCCAGTACTTTGGGAGGCCAAGGTGGGTGGATCATTTGAGGTCAGGAGTTTGAGACCAGCCTGGCCAACATGGTAAAACCCTGTCTCTACTGAAAATACAAAAATTAGCCAGGCGTGGTGGTGGACGCCTGTAGTCCCAGCTACTCAGGAGACTGAGGTAGGAGAATTGCTTGAACCTGGGAGGCAGACATGACAGTAAGCCAAGGTCATGCCACCGCACTCCATCTTGGGAGACAGAGTAAGACTTTGTTTCAAGAAAAAAAAACAAGTCATCATATGAAACAAGTCCATAAACCACAGTTTAATGCATAGTTTGAATACTAAATAAGATGTTGGCCACACTTGCCTTTCCTCCCAAAGTGAACTTCGGTTTATTTGACACAATTTAGGAGTAGACATTTTGTTTAATGCCTCTTTTTTATCCGCTGAAAAAGAAAATTTCAACATAATATTTGAAATTGTTCAGGGGCTTATGACGGTATTTTTTCTCTTTATCAGATTGTTTCTCAAATGTATTCATAATTTTTAATTTCACAATATATTTGGTCAAATTTACACACATGCAAACATGTATACACACCATATTTATACATATTCTCATTTTTCTTTTTATGTATGAATATCAATTCCTCAACATAATGTTAAGATATTTCCAACACTGATATGGTAAACATTGCTCAGTGCATTCACAATTCAGTAAAAATGTATATAAATCTTAGAGGCATATTGAATCTTTTGTATTCACTCTTAATTCAAGAAGTCACTACAGGAGATAACATTTTTATGTAAAATAAAATGTACATAAAATTATACATAAGAATTAAATTTCAAAAGGAGTTGGATAATGCTTATGCTGTTGTGCTCATTTTTTCCTATTTTAGCATAAATTACAACAAATTTTCTAAGGCAAAAACACAGTCAAAGGGAGATATGGTTGTGAAATAATACAGTTAATCAAATAGTTTCTAGTATATTAACAAATATTGATAGATTGATTATATTGAAATGTTTCCAAAAATAAGGTACTTATAAAGGTAGCATTCAATGTACAGACTAAATAAGCTTCAGAAAGCATTCAATTTAAACCTATGTGATCTACGTATTATTTTGATTGAATATACTGTGTGAAATGTAAAAAACATGCGTACAAAGAAAAATGAACAAATGATCATGATATGCTAACAGTAATCACAGAGACACAGTAGCAGACAACACAGTAAAAGATTAAAGTGATGCTGAGTTTTCATTGATGTATGTTCTGTCACAAAAAGTTTAGGCCACCAGTAACAGAGTATGTAATAAAAGATTAAAGAGATACTGAGTTTTCACTGATATATTTTCTGTCATAGGAAGTTTAGGCTATTGTTTTCCCAACACCTCAAGTGGGAAAATAAATACCTTCTAGGCAAATAGAAAGTTTCTGTAGGCCAAGGTAATTTAGTATCTGTTCTGGCAGATGACATATGCAATTTTTTATCCTCTCTGAGACCACCTGAAGAGCTGTCCTTGTGTGTCTAAGTGGATATTAAAATACCTCTTTGTAAGTGTTTACCTGAAGGCTATAGGAAAAGTGAGATGTCTTCTCAATTCTGGAGAAATTCAATTTAATAAAGTTGATTTTAAGCTCTATTACATCTCAACTCTATTTTCTCCATGGTTATTTCAGAGGGAAGGAAGGGATGTCTCTGTTGGAAAACAGATCTGTGGTGTCAAAAGACAGTATTTGGATTCTTGTCTTCAGAACAGTGAAAATAATTCATGGGTAATCAGAAAAAGCCATTCTGAAAAAATAAAAATACAATGACTCCTTAGGAAGGGAAAATAAAATAAGAATGCACCTGGATCCTTGGTACTGTTTCAACAAAAGTAATTTCTGTCTCTTGAACATACTAGGCATTTTCCTGACTCTTCTCTGCATGGAGCAGTTTTCAGTTTGAAATTCAAGGGAAATTTCCTTTACCTCCTTCGGACTTATTCTAATCACATGCTCTCAATAAACCTACCTTAGGCCACCCCACCCTCCATGCCAACACTCCTAATCCTTCTCACCCTGTTCTATTTTTTTTCTTTTTTCTTTAACATTTCTTTTCTTCCTACAAACTGGATATTTTACTTAAAGGTTTTATTGTCACTCCTTCTCGTAGAATGAAAGTTGCGCAAGGGCAGATGCTCAGGCAGTATCTGTGGAGATGATGGGTGGATAAAGAAATAATTAATACTCTGTAAATATTTATTTGCTTTTAATATGTGCCATGTCCTTTCAGACACTCTAGATATTTTCTCTGTTTATACATAAATATTCTAATGTGAAATATAGCTATTAAATAAATGCTTAAATGTCATCAATAAATATGAAATATTATGGGAAATTATAGGAGATAATGATATCAAATCCAGGGCTTCAGAGAAGTTCCACTACAAAATTGAGCTAAAATTTTGTTCTGATGAATGAGTAAAAAAAAATTTCTAAGAAATATGAGCAAAAAGCTTTTTGTTTGCAAACATTGTTTGAGTCACCTTGTTTGTTGACCAAATAACAGTATTCAGATTATACTTAATCTTTGTTATCAGAAATTTGGTCTCATTCTTTCTCGTGTGACCCATATCCTCCAAAATAAAAATAGAATCACTTTATCGATTGGCATAGGTAGTCAAGACACCCTTACAAATGATTGACTATTTAAATATAAAGTTAGATACAACAAATACTTGTTTTATATACAAGCAAAGGGGTGATGCAATGAGGGTTGTTACATCTCTTACTTTTACACACTAAATTTATCAACAACTACTGATTAAACCAGAGCTAGTAAAACACAGTGTAAACTCTGACTAAAAATATCTCTAACTTAGCAGAAAAGATTTGGCTCCTTTCCTCACGATGATAAGGTATAAATATTCCACGGAGCACTAACTAGAGAGGAAGGGGTACACAATAAAGATATCTTGGCTTTTGGATTCTCATCAGACAATTTGCCCCTCTGTACATCCCTTTTTTTTTCCTAGCAGAATGAGGTGAAGACTAGAAAAGGGAAAATTGTCTGTATTGAAGAGGTAAGAATCATCAAATGTCTTTGGTTTCATGTGAATATAATCAGGAGAAGGTGAAACAGAGATGGTCTGTGAATTCTTATGCGTCGGTTCACAAAGTTGCTATCTCATCTCAGACAATACCCTCACTCACAGGATAATGTGTTCTTGGCAAATATCACAGCAGCCTCTTTAAGAATATCTACAGGATGGGTCTGCTTATACAGTTGTGCAGCTAAGGCACTGGTAGGAATTGTTTGCTGTGTACTATGAAAAAAAATCTGATGTAGATGTTAATATTTGATAACATTAAAAGATGAGAGAACAAGCTGTCCAATCCTGGTGTTTCTGAGATTTTGGTCAGCTGTAAACCAAAAGTGTACATATTCATTTTTCTCATTTGTCTTGCACTTTTATGGCAAGACAAAATAAGTGAGTAGGTTGAATCTGTGCACGTTTCTGAAGAACGCACAGAGGAAGGGTGAGACTAGTAATTGGGTGTGTGGAGTATCCTTCCAGGACACCTACTAAATGTTCTTTTGCCTATTACAGTGAGAAGAGTTTTTATTAATCACTAAGTATTTGATCACTTATTCTCAATATTTATGTAAAACAAAGGACACAATTGAATGTCAGCGTTACAATTAATGCTATTAGTCTCATCATATTTCAATATATATTGTTCTTTCAGATTTAGGTATTTTACCTCTTTGTACAATGAATAGTTGGAGAGATTCTCCAAATATATATATTTTGGAGATGGTGTCTCGCTCTTGTTGCCCAGGCTGAAGTGCAATGGTGCAATCTCTGCTCATTGCAACCTCCACCTCCCGGGTTCAAGCGATTCTCCTGCCTCAGCCTTCTGAGTAGCTGGAATTACAGGCACGTGCCACCACTCCAGGCTAATTTTTTGTATTTTTAGTAGAGACAGAGTTTTGCCATGTTGGCCAGGCTGGTCTCAAACTCCTGACCTCAGGTGATCCACCCGCCTTGGCCTCCCAAAGTGCTGGGATTATAAGCATGAGCCACTAGTTGGAGAGATTCTTATATGCAAGAAAATTTTCTTATTCTCCATAAAAACCCTCTATGTTTTATTTCCTTAAGAATAATGCATATTTGTGGTTATGCTCAAGCCAGGTGTTACTGTTACTTAGTGAGTTTCTTTTTAACTGGTTTATGTCTAACTGACTCTAGTCTTTGTCTTTCCCACCAGCTGTACACTCAAACAGCTGTGCCTCCCCCTCTTTCACTCAGAGCAATTTCCAGGGACTTGTATTTAAAGGAGAGTGAAATGTTGTCTCTAATTATAACAGCAATCTGTTCCGCAGCAGTTTTCACACTCTACTTACATTCCTTACTGTGTTTTTCCAATACTTTTACCCTTTCTTCCATTTCTCTAATTTTTGCTCTAAACCCATCAAACTGCTGATTAACTGAATTATTTTTCACGTTCATTAATTCTAGCACACTTTTTTTGAAGCCTGTATGGTTGTTTGCATTGATATTTAACATCAAGTTTGAGTTATTTCTCAACTTGTAATCCATGCAACTTTATTCATTCATAAATAAAAACATTCCCACTCTATATCCCTCCCATTGTAGTTACTATGGATAAAGTAAAAATGGATACTGTGCTTCTTATTAAGTATAATAATTTAATTCCCTCAAGAAGAGTTGCTTTACCAACTTAGTTCTAATTCTTATCCAGCCTATATTTGTTAAAAGAAATAAGTCCCTATGTTAGACTCTATTGTAAATATAGTTATAGTTCTCGTTAAGTTAGCAAACAGGAACTTTACTAGATTGTGTGCGTGTCTGTATGTCTGTGTGTGTGTGTGTGTGTGTGTATGGGTGTATATGCACATACATATCACAAGATTTTACACCAACCTCTACCCTCAACAACACATCTTTGGGTACAAATAAATAGATGGTTTTAAGGATGGATATTTCTTGTCATAGCGTTTGTCTCCTTACTGTTACTCAGTGATGCAAAGCTAAAAAGAGCACTGTGCTCATGGTGGAAAATAATTGCCAGGACTTGACAGGGAAGAATGTACTCATTCCACACCCCGGGCAGAAGTCTGCTGAGATCAACAGAAGAAAGATAGTTAGTGAGCAAATTCATCAAGACCAATATCATGTATTTCTCCCCCTGGCCTGATGGCTGATTTGCACTCCTCCTGTAAGCAACAAAACTGCAAAACCAGTGCTACAAAACAGAAGCACCTGTAAGTCCGTGGGAGCACATCTTTGCTCAACAAGAGATCCTGACAACTAACAACTAACAACCATCTGCCTGAGACACAGTTCGAGTTTTTAAGATGCATCAGTTCCCCTTTCCAGCCTGAAGCCTTATCATCAAACAATGCTTCCAATGCTTGGCATCTTGAATTATAGAATCATAAACTATTAGAGCTTGCTTGGTGGGCAATTATGTGAGGCCACCCTCACACTTTCCAAAAGATAATGAGCGTAGGCTAATTTGATGGCATTTCAAGGTCATGCATCTCTTTGAAAAACAGATCAGAATAAAATCCAGATTTCAAATTCCTGATCTAGTGTTATTTTTATGCTGCCTTCCTTAAATAGTTATTTCTTAAAGTTAAACTAAAAGTAATCAAGTCACAGGAAGCCTCTGAATTAACATGACATTTTGAAGACTATGATTTTCAAGATAAGCCTTCTTAACCTTATCCCCAAGCAATCAGCTGTTGTTTGAACTTTACAACAGATAACCCATGCTTTTGTTTTTCTTTTTTTTTCTCTTTTTTTTTTTTTTTTTTGCCAGATCCCCTGATGAATGAGTGGAGAAATTGTTGAGTTGGCAGCCCAAGTTTACGAAAACAATCTGTAGCACTGGAACAGTGAAGCTAACTGGCACATATGGGCAGTGAAAACATGGCCATGGCCTCATAGCACCATGTGTTAACAAATGGAGCTAAGCAGTCAAGTGTGAAGGTGAGGCAGGCATGGAGAAGGTCTGTGTACCCTAAAATGGACATGTTTGGTTTCACTGTGGAGTTTTTCCTGGTTGTAATTAAAGCCTGATCCTTTCCAGCTGTAGTGGCACAGATTGTTTTAAGATAAACTCAATCTATAATTAAAAAGCTCATTAATCATTTCCCAAATTATTGGTTGTAATATAAAATGGAGATGGAAACCATTCCTGCTGTGAAAAATGGTAACAATATTAATAATTGTGGCTGTAACAGATGTTAATGGTAAAGGGACCTCTCTGTTACTGCTCATAGTTTTCCATTTTCACACCTCAATCACTAAGCAAGCAACTGAATATCCAAGTAATCTTTAATTCAATGTGTTTTCTATTTTTAAATACATTCAGCATTTTTAAGTGTATTCATTGTGATATAAGAATTTTAGTTGTGATTTCAGATTAAATTTATTAAAATACACTCAAAGTACCTAAATGTAACTGGACTAAAAATGAGATTATTTAACTTTTATGGTCACTGAAAATCCATCTAGATACTTACTCTTAATATTTCTAGCTATCAGACTTTGAGCTTTTCTCTGTCCTAGAACTCAATCTTCATATCAACTTTATGAGTTTATAGAAATAAAGGAACTTGCCCAAACTAATGGGAATAATCAACAGAACTCTAAATAGGTGACCATTTTAGTTGTGGTTCTATGGTAAAGAACTTCCCAATATTGTGTGTGACCAAATGTTGGTTTCCCTGGGAGATATCCAGGTTGTATTTATTGTCCCCGAGACCCTTATGGTGCATTTAGCAGTTGTTCCTGATTTTTTGTTGTTGTTGTTTAAAATCATTATCAATAGTTGCATTAATTTAGGATGGATTGATTTAGGATTGGTTTGGCATATCTCTAATTTTTACTTTCATCTTCTGATATTGTCTCTATTGTATTGTGTGAGACACTCATGGGCAGAGAATTGAATTCTAACACATTTCAGTCTGAAAGACAACCAAAAACCCAATTTTAATTTCTGGACCTTTTCCAGAAGCAAAAAAGCCAACATATTTAAGGACAGCACGCTAACTAATAAAATGAGGTACACTCTTCTACGTGGCTATCCTTGCTGGCCACTTTAAAATAGCTAGGGTGCCACGACCCTTGCTGAAGTTAGAAGATACCAAAAGCTACCAGGGTTAATGAGAAATTCTGTCAATTTTTATTGGCTATATTTTAAATATATGTATTATACAAAGAGTAATCCTGCAGTAGAACACATAGTAGTCCAGATGTGTTGTTATAATGATTATTTTTGTCATCTGTGGTTCAAAACTACAATTCTATATTTGTTATATTGTCATGCTTTTGCCTTTGTTGCTCTGTATTAAAAAAAAAAAAAAATTCAGCAGCAATAAGCCCAAACAAGTACATATACAATGGAAAAATAAGTTCTGAGTTTCTATTGTTTAGGATAGTTGATATCAAAAACGTAATCACACAAAATGTTCATGTTGCACGTTTGCCATCCACATTGGTGACACAATGAAGCACAAGAGAACTCTGGGACTTGAATTTGTTGAACAATCAGTATAAAGCTAGTTGATATGTGAAAAAAATGTGTGCCCAAATATAATAATTTAGCAAGAGTAACTGCTGAAAGTGTGTTTACACACCTCCCTATGAAAGCCAAATTTGCATTCAAAGATTTCTTTCCAAAATTGTTTTCACTATACTCATCTTCAAGTTTTCCTATGCACTTCCTATGCACTACAAAAAATGAAATAACCATGAATGTGTGGCTATGCTAACAGAACTCCATAGATAATAAAATGATCCCAGTATATATCTATGTCATCAGATAACTTCAAATACAAAGTCAGTGGAATCCTGATATAGGTTAATTTTTAAAATCCAATTTGTGAAATCAAAGTGAAGTCATTAAAAATTCATTCTGTCAAAGGCTAAACCCTAGCCATTACTCTGAATGCTACCGTAAGGTTATTATTAGCTGTCATATTTTGCCAATTGAAATAGAACTTGTAGTTATCTGAGTTTACTTATGCATACACATACAGACAGAATATAATTAAAATACAAAATTTTAGTTATGTGGCTCTTGTACAAAACAAAACAAAATTCTGCATATTATGATATTTTGCACTCTGATGCCCATTATCAGTTATATTTTAGAAATGTCTGTCCTTGGAAAAAACTATTTTATAAATCAACCTAAAGAACCATGTGCGGTATTTAACATTATGTAAGGCAACACCTATATTTCAGTTGAAATTTATTTAAAGTTGAAAATTTTATTCAAAATATTCACTGAATAGGAAGCTAAAATTTAATCCTTAGTAGCTTTTAGTATGTGTAGTTATTTAAAACAAGACTTAGAGCTTCCTGTTTTCCCAGTAAGCACCCAGATGGCAGCGTGGGTCTCCCCACCCATCCCACCACTGGTAGCCAGGCAAGCTACACCTGCTAGCGTTTCTAGCCCAGTGGTGCTACTTCCGCCTACATTTGCCAAGGGGTGAAACCTCCTGTTTCCCTAAAAATACCCAGATGGTGTGGGGGCAACTCCAGCCATCCCACCTCTCATACCCAGATGGGCCATACCTGCTATGGCTTCTACCTCAGCAGTCCTGTTTCAACCTGAACTCTTTGGGCAGGCACAGACCTTGTTTCCCTATGAAGAACACAGACAGCACATTGGGGCTGACCTGGCAAGGATGCCATTTGTATGCCAACTGCAGCCCCTACCTGAGGGAGCCACATTGACCAGAATACCCTACAATAGAAACACGAGCATGGAGACAGTAATCAGAGGGGGCTTCTCTAAGACCCAGGAGCAGACTAGAATAGAAGTCAGTGAACCACACCCACCTTATACCATAATCAAATTCCCAAGGGCATGAAGAAAGAAAAAAGCATAATATTTCCGAAGGACAGCAACTTCAAAGATTAAAGGAACAGCAGTCCACACAAATGAGAAAGAACCAGTGTAAGAACTCTGACAACTCAAAAAGCAAGAGTATCTCCTTACCTCCAAATAATTGCATGAGCTCACCAGAAATGTTTCTTACCCAGGCTGAAATGACTGATACGACAGAAATAGAATGCAGAATATTGATAGGAATGAAGATCATTGAGATGCAGGAGATAATCAGACCCTCTCTGTGTTATGTAAGGATTCAAATTTTAAAATACAGAAGCTGATAGACAAAATGGCTATTATAAGAAAGAAGCAAAATGACCAGACAGAGCTGAAAAACAAACTAGAAGAGTATCTTAATCCAATTGCAAGTATTGACAGTAGAATTGACCAAGCTGAGGAAAGAATTTCAGAACTTGAAGAGTGGCTGTATGAAATAACTTTGTCAGAAAAAAAGTTTTAAAAATCAACAGAGAAGAATGAACAAAACCCCTGAGAAATATGTACTCAGGTAAATCTATAACTCATTGGTGTCCCTGAAAGAGAGGGAGAAAAACCAAGCACCTTGGAAAATATATTTCAAGATATCAGCCATGAAAATTTCCCCAACTTGGGTAGAGAGGCCAACACCCAAATTCAGGAAATGCAGAGAAACCTTGTCAGATACTACAGAAGAAGACTACCCCCAAGACACATAATCATCAAATTCTTAATGTTGAAATGAAAGAAAAAAAAAATGTTAAAGACAACTAGAGAGAAGAGGCAGGTCACTTACAAACAAAACCCCATCAGGCTAACAGCAGACCAATGGCAGACACTGCAATCCAGAAGAGACTGGGGGCCTATATTCAGAATTCCTAAGGGAAAGAATTTTCAACCAAGAATTTCATATCCAGCCAAACTAAGCTTCATAAGCAAAGGAGAAATCAGATTCTTCTCAGACAAGAAAATGCTAAGGAGGATTGTTAACACCAGACCTGCCTTACAAGCAGTCCTAAAATGAGTGCTAAATATGGAAAGTAAAGACCATTACTGGCCACTACAAAAACACAGTAACATAGAACAGTGACAGCATAAAGCAGCCACACAAACAAGTCTGCATAATAACCAGCTAACAAAGTGATGACAGGATCAAATCCAGACATATCAATAGTAATTTTGAATATAAATGGGCTAAACTCCCCAAATAAAGGCCACAGAATGGCAAGTTGATATAGGAGGCAAAACCCAATGGTATACTGTATTCAAGAGATCCATGTCACATGCAATGACACCCATAGGCTCAAAGTAAAGGGATGGAGAAAAATCTGTCAAGTTAATGGAAATCATAAAAAGGCAGGGGCGGCTATTCTAATTTCAGACAAAACAGACTTTAAATAAAACAAAACCAAAAGATCAAAAAAGACAAAGTGAAGCATCACATAATGTCACATAGTAGCAAAGAGTTATTCTAAACAAAAAGACCTAATTGTCCTAAATACATACGCACCCAACACAAGCACCCAGATTTATAAAGCAAGCTCTTAGAGACCGACAAGGGGACTTAGTGGGAGACTTCAACACCACACTGAGAGAAATAGACTGACCATTGAGGCAGAAAACTGAACAAAGATATTCAGGAACTGAACTGGATATTTGAACAAATGGACCTGATAAACATCTATACACCTCTCTACCTTAAAAGAGCGGAATATACAGTCTTCTTATCTGCATATGGCACATACTATAAAATCAAGCACACAATCAGGCATAAAACAATCTGGAGCAAATGAAAAAAAAAAAAAAAACCTGCAATCAGACCAACCTTGCCCAGACCACAGTGCAACAGAAAAATCAATACTAAGAAAATTACTCAAAACCATACAATTACATGGAAATAAACAATCTCTTCCTGAATGTGCTCTGGGCAAATAATGAAACTAAGACAGAGATTAAGGAATTATTGGAACCTAATGAGAACAAAGATACAACATAACAGAATCTCTAGGACATATTTAGAGCCCTGTAAAGAGGAAAGTTTATAGCACTAAATGCCCATATCAAAAAGTTAGAAAGCTCTCAAATTAACAACCTGAAATCACAATTCGAGGAACTAGAGAAACAAGAGCAAACCAAGCCCAAGGCTAGCAGAAGTTAAGAAATAACCAAAATCAGAGGTAAACTGAAGAAAATTGAGACATGAAATAAACATACAAAATATCAATTAATCCAGGAGCTGGTTATTTGAAAGAATGAATAAGATAGATAAAACATTTGGTAGACTAATAAAAAAACAGAGAATATCCAAATAAACACAATCAGAAATGAGAAAAAGGACATTACCACTGACCCTGTAGAAATATATAAATCTTCACAGACTGCTAGGAAAACCTCTATGCATACAAGCTGTAGAAAATCTAGAAAACATGGATAAATTCCTGGAAACAAACACAACCTCCCAAGATTGAACCAGGAAGAAATTGAATCCCTGAACAAATCAATAATTAGTCCCAAAATCTAATCATTAATTAAAAGGCTACAAAAACCAGAAAAAGCCTAGGACCAGACATATTTACAAATTCTACCAGATGCATAAAGAAGAGCTGGTACCATTCCTACAGAAACTATTCCCCAAAATTAAGTAGTATGAACTCTTTCTTAACTCATTCAATGAGATCAGCATCATCCTAATACCAAAACCTGGCAGAGACACAACAGAAAAAGAAAACTTCAGACGCAAGGTTGGTTCACCAAACATAAATCAATAAATGTGATTCACCGCATAAACAGAATGAAAAACAAAAACCACAGGAGCATCTCAATGGATGAAGAAGGGGCTGTCATAAAATTCAACATCCCTTCATGTTAAAACCCTCAACAAAATAGGCATGGAAGAAACATTCCTCAAAATATCAAGAACCACCTATGAAAATCCCATAGCCAACATAATGCTGAATGGGCAAAAGCTGGAAACTTTCCCCTGTAAAACTGGCACAAGACAAGGATACCCTCTTACCTCTCCTGTTCATCATAGTACTGAAAGTCGTAATGAGAGCAATCAGGCAAGGGAAAAAAAAAAAAAAAAGGTATACAAATAGAAAGAGAAGAAGTCAAATTACCCCTGTTTGCAGATGATATGATTATATACCTAGAAAACTCCACAGTCTCTCCACAAAAACTCTTTGAGCTGATAAACAACTTCAGCAAAGTTTGTTTGTTTGTTTGTTTTGTTTGTTTTTGAGACACAGTCTGGTTCTGATGACCAGGCTGGAGTGCAGTGGCATGATCTCGGCTCACTGCAGGCTCCGCCTCCCAGCTTCATGCCATTCTCCTGCTTCAGTCTCCCGGTAGCTGGGACTACAGGCGCTGGCCACCACACCCAGCTAATATTTTGTATTTTTAGTACAGACGTGGTTTCACAATGTTAGCCAGAATGGTCTGGATCTCCTGACCTCATGATCCGCCCACCTTGGCTTCCCAAAGTGCTGGGAATACAGGAGTGAGCCACCGCACCTGGCCTTCAGCAAAGTTTTATAACATAAAGTCAATGTAAAAAATTAGTAGCACTCCTATACACAAAGAGCATCCAAGCTGAGAGCCAAATCAAGAATGCAATGTCATTCACAATAGCCACAAAAAGAATAATATACCCAGGAATACAGCTAACTAAGGAGGTGAAAGACCTTTACAATAAGAATTACAAAACACTTCTCAAAAAAATCAGAGATGACACCAACAAATAGAAAAATGTTCCATGCTCATGGATAAGATGAATCAATATTGCTAAAATGGCCAAACTGCCCAAAACAATTACTGATTTAATGCTATTCCTATCAAAGTACCAATGACATTCTTCACAGAATTAGGAAAAGCTATTTTAAAATTTATATGGAACCAAAAAAGTGACTGAATTGCCAAGGCAATACTAAGCAAAAAGAATAAAACTGGAGGCATCACATTATCCTACTTCAAACTGTACTATGAGGCTACAGTAACTCAAACAGCATGGTAATGGTGCAAAAACAGTCACATAGACCAATGGAACAGAATAGAGAGCCCAGAAATAATGCTGTACACCTATAACCATCTTACCTTCAGAGAAAATGACAAATTTCCCATAAGCAATAGGAAAAGAACTCCCTATTCAAAATATAGTGCTGGGAAAACTGGCTAGCCATATGCAGAAGATTGAGCCCAAACCCCTTTCTTATACCATATAAAAAATTAACTCAAGATGTATTAAAGACTTAAATTGTAAAGCCTAAAACTATAAAAACTCTGTAAGATAACCTAGGAAATACCATTCTGGACATGAGACCTGGCAAAGACTTCATGATAAAGATACCAAAAGCAATTACAACAAAAACAAAATTGACAAGCAGGACTTAATTAAACTAAGGAGCTTCTACATAACAAAAGAAACTATCAACAGAGTAAACAGATAACCCACAGAATGGGAGAAATATTTGCAAACAATGCATCCAACAAATATTAAATATCCAAAACCTATTAGAAACTTAAACAAATTTGCAAGCACAAAACAAACAACCCCATTAACTCTTTTCCCATTTCACCCAGGAATACTTGTCAGTGGTGCTTGTGGCTGCGACATTTACCCTAAATAAGTTGGCCACAAAATATCTCACTCTTATTATTATTATTGCATCACTCTAGTGTATCAGCTTTGGAAACAAAAGACAACATTGTATTTATAGCATTCTGGTTTTAGTAGATGTATTTCCACTCACAAAATATAGTAATTCTTGATCACTGAAAATGTCCAATCTGAGAAAATGTAGCATTCCTGCGTGTGATGTTAACATTGTTCTTGAACAATTTTTGGCCTAAGATTCATTTGGTAAATTCAATTTTTCCAAAATGGATGATTCTGATGATTCAGACAGTTCTGTTTTTGATTCTGTTTTGAAATAATTCCAAGAACTTTTATGTTTTCTTTTCACATTGAAAATCAGTCAGATTTGCATCAGCCTCAAAGTGCATGTTTATGTAAAATTAGATGAGTGCTGGCAGCGAGCTGTATTCCTAAACAGCGAAAAAGTTAAAAAGTGGGCAAATGACAAAAGCAGACACTATTTAAAAGAAGACACACACACAGCCAAAAAGCATGTGAAAAAAATGCTTAACATCTTTAATTATTAGAGAAATGCAAATCAAAATCACAATGAGATAGCATCTCACACAGGTCAGAATGGCTATTATCAAAAAGTCAAAAAATAACAGATGCCGGCAAGTTTGTGGAGAAAAGGGAACACTTATACACTGCTGATGAGGAGAGGATGTAAATTAGTTCAGTTATTGTGGAACGCAGCTGGTGATCTCTCAAGGAACTCAAAACAGAGTTACCATTTGACCCAGCAATCCCACCGTTGGGTATATAACCAAAGGAATATAAATCATTCTACCCTAAACACACATGCACATGTATGTTCATGGCAACACTGTTCACAATAGCAAAGACATGGAATCAAGGTAAGTGCCCATCAATGGTAGACTGGGTTTTAAAAATGTGGAAAATATATACAATGGAATGCTGTACAGCCATTAAAAAATGAGATAATGGCCTTTGCCGCAAGCAGACTAACAGAAGAACAGAAAACCAAATTTCAGACATTCTCACTTTAAGTGGGAACTAAACATTGAGTTTGGACTCAAATTAAAAACCTATAGCCACTGGAGCCTATTTGAGGTTGGATGGTAGGAGGATGGTGAAGATAGAAAACTACCTCTTGGGTACTATGCTCATTATCCAAGTGCTAAAATAAATTGTACACCAAATCTCCATGACATGCAAATTGCCTACTAAGAAACCTGCATGTACCCCCGAACCTAAAATAAATGTTAAAAAAATTAAAAAATAATAAAACAAGTTTAAAATGTAAAAACTAATTTTTTGTTTTTCTTGTATGAATATTTATCAAAGAAAGATACTCTGAAGTCCACAGGTAAAAAGACAGTAGCTCTGAATATATTTGGACTGTGATATTTTCACATTTAAACAGAAAAGAAGCAGGATTGATACTATTCTTTCTCTACCAGTGTATTTTTCTGAACATTCCCCAATTAAAAATCTGCTGTAAGATTGAGTCAATTGAAAGCATCAAACATTTTAATTAATTAAGCACACAATTAGACTGTGATGAAGATTATGAACATATTTATGATAAAATATAAAAATTGAATATTGAATGTTGAAAACAATTTTTCTTTATAAATGCACAAATTACTTGGTATTAGTGATACATATAATGAGAAATTGATTAAAATATATAAAATGTCACAAAAATAATTTAAATGGCTTATATTTTAATGTTTAAGTAAAAATTAACAGTATTTTTAAAATTTTGCTGTAATATATTTTAAGTTGCATTTTTGAAAATAATTGTTTTTAAAAACGTATTTTGAAAATTTTTATTTTAAAAAACAAATTTATTTTGAGAATTTTTTATGTCTCAACTTATTAAACAAATTTGTTAGTAAAACATTTCAGAAATTATATAATTTCAATTATTTTCAGCAAAATATTTTGCTTTCAAA
This sequence comes from Macaca mulatta, assembly GCF_049350105.2. Lineage (NCBI taxonomy): Eukaryota > Metazoa > Chordata > Mammalia > Primates > Cercopithecidae > Macaca > Macaca mulatta. The sequence continues at coordinate 85,336,386 of NC_133422.1, forward strand.
AGTGTCCTGGTCTAGACAATAAATTGTATAATCAACTTATTGCTAACACATAAAAATCTCTTTCATTTTAATTTAGCAAATGCTGTAGCAACACATAAAAATTCCATTTTTTAATTTGAAAAGATTCAGGAAAAAGAGAAATCAGAGAGAATGTGGTCTCCAAAAGACCTCAAAGAATCTTGTTTTTCTTTTTTTTTTTTTTTTTTTTTTGAGACGGAGTCTCACTCTGTCGCCCAGGCTGGAGTGCAGTGGTGCGATCTCAGCTCACTGCAAGCTCCGCCTCCCGGGTTCATGCCATTCTCCTGCCTCAGCCTCCTGAGTAGCTGGGACTACAGGCCCCCGCCACCGCGCCCGGCTAATATTTTGTATTTTTAGTAGAGACGGGATTTCACTGTGGTCTCGATCTCCTGACCTTGTGATCCGCCTGCCTCGGCCTCCCAAAGAATCTTCTTAAAGATACACATGCCGGTAATTTTTGATAAAAGAAAACAGTAATTATAAGAAAGTATTATTTATCTAACACTATGGCAATTATTAACAAGTAACAATTTGTAGATAGTGGGATTGTGAAGCAGGATATTCCCCTGACCCCTTTGCAGGACTCGCAACTTGTTTACCCAGCCTGCAGGCTCAACTCCTCATAGGAAGAAGTACATGAGTGAACAAGGCAGGAACTGTAGTACATGAGGCACTGGAAACCAACTCGCTATTTCAGCACCACCAGGAGCGTACTCCACTCACTCAGACCTGCTGTGCTCCACCCCTTGTGGGAGGGAGCACACAGGTGAGTGGGTCCAGGAGCTGAGGTGATTGCATTTGGGGACTGGAAGGAGTAAACTCTATGCAGGCCCTGCAGCAGCATTTTGGGGGTGCCCCCAATCCTTGAAGCCCCAGAAAGCATGTTACAGTGGTCTTTTAGCTCTGCCATCTGCAGATGGCTGAAGTGTTAACAGATAAGTGGGCCCTCTGCCTCTTTGATGAGGCACCTGCCTTCCACCAACAAGGGCAAAGAGCTAGTGTGGTAGCCTTTTGTATCCACACTCATAGCTCCTGAGCTCTTGGAAAGCATCCGGGGAAAATGAAGTCATGCACAAAATTGAAAGATAATAAATGTGGGGGATTTTATTGCCAATGAAAGTGGGTCTCAGGAGGAAGGGGGGCTGAAAAGGGAACTGGGTGGGAAGGTAATCTTCCCCTGAAGTCCAGCTGTCTCTGGCCAGATACTTCTCTGAAGTTAATTACACAGGGAAGCTGTCCTTCTGAAGTCAAGCTGCATCTCTCTAATATCCAGCCATAGTCCCTCATGTCCAGCTGCTTCTCCTCTCTGTCAGCTGAGTCTGGGGTCTTTACAGGCACAGGATGGGATGGGGTGGGACCATGGATGGTTTAGGAAAAGGCAATATTTGAGCAGAAAAACAGAGATATAAATTCTCACTTTGGGCTGCTGTTTCAGGCTTTTCAGCTTGAGGGTGGGTCTTCACTAGGCACCTGCCCTTTTATACCTAGAATTTCTCTGCTGCTTGTCCCCATCTGTTGTACTAATCAGGATAATCTAACTTCTATTACAAATATTAGGCAAATATTCATGGCTTAACACAATAAAGTTTGTGTGTCTCTTGTGTAATGTTACAATGCAGGTAAGCAGTGGCCTGTGTTTTGTGCTGTCAGGGAGACAAGTCAACTCCATCTTCTACATCTGCAATATTTAGGGTCTCAGAATCCTCCACTTAATTGTAGGCATTTAGATAAGAAAAAGAGCTTGAAGGAGCTTGGGGAGACTTTGTAGGGGCCAAGCCAGGAAAAAGTCCATAATTTCCCTTGAAAACACTGACCAGAACTGAAGGCATGGCTCCGCCTAACTGCAAAGGAACTTGGAAATGCAGACTAGAAGTTGTCTTTATAGTCTGTTCTCATACTGCTAATAAAGACATACCTGAGACTGGGTAGTTTATAAAGAAATGAGGTTTAATTGACTCAAAGTTCAACATGGCTGAGGAGGACTCACAATCATGGTGGAAGGTGACTGAGGAAGAAAGTCACATTTTACATGGTGTTAGGCAAGAGGGAGAGCTTGTGCAGGAGAACTCCAATTTATAAAACCATCAGACCTTTTGAGACTTATTCACTACCATGAGAACAGTATGGGAAAAACTACCCCCATGACTGAATTATCTATACCTGGTCCCACCCTCACCATGTGTATTATTCATTTCAAGTTGAGATTTAGGTGGGGATACGGCCAAACTATATAATTTCACCCTGACCTCCCCTCCAAATCTCATGTCCTCACATTTCAAAAACAGTCATGCCTTTCCACAGTCCCCCCAAGTCTTAAATCATTTCAACATTAACTGAAAAGTTCACAGTCCAAAGTCTCATCTGAGACAAGGCAAGTCCCCTCCACCTATGATTTTGCACCTGTAAAATCAAAAGCAAGCTAGTTACTTCCTAGATACAATGAGGTTACAGGCATTTGGTAAATATATTCATTTCAAATGGGAGAAATTGGACAAAACAAAGGGGCTACAAGCCACATGTAAGTCTGAAATCCAGTGGGGCAGTCAAATCTTAAAGCTCCAAAAGAATCTCTTTTGACTCCATGTCTCATATCCGGGTCATGCAGATGCAAGAGGTGAGTTTCCATAGCCTTGGGCAGCTCTGCCCTGTGACTTTGCAGGATACAGCCCCCTGCCCCAGCTGCTTCCATGACTGGCACTGAGTGTCTGCAGCTCTTCCAGGTGCATGATAGAAGCTATCGGCAGACTGGATGAACCATTCTGGGGTCTGGAGGACGGTAGCCCTTTTTTCACAACACCACTGAGCAGTGCCCTAGTGCGAACTCATGTGGGACTTCAACCCCACATTTTCCTTCTGCACTGCCCTAGCAGAGCTTCTCCATGAGGACTCCACCCCTGCAGCAGACTTCTGCTTGGATATCCAGGCATTTCCATACATCTTCTGACATCTAGGCAGAGGTTCCCAAACCTCAATTCTTGACTTTTGTGCACCTTCAGGCTCAACACCACATGGAAGCTGCCAAAGCTTGGGGCTTGCACCCTCTGAAACCATAGCCCAAGCTGTACATTGGCTCCATTTAGCTACAGCTAGAGCAGCTGGGATACAGGGCATCAAGTTCTGAGGCTGCACACAGCAGGGGGGCCCTAGATCCAGCCCAGGAAACCATTTTTCCCTCCTAGGCCTTTGGGCCTATGCTGGGAGGGGCTGCCACAAAGGTCTCTGTCATTCCCTGGAGACATTTTCTCCATTGTCTCAATGATTAGCATTTGGCTCCTCATTACTTAAACAAATTTCTGCAGTCAGCTTGAATTTCTCCCCAGAAAATGAGTTTTTCTTTTCCACTGCATCATAAGGCTGAAAATTTTTCAAACTTTTATGCTCTGCTTCCTCTTGAACTCTGCCACTTAGAAATTTCTTCCACCAGATAGGCCTAATCGTTTCTCTCAAGTTCAAAGTTCCATAGATCTCTATGTCAGGGGCAAAATTCCACCAGTCTTTGTATAGCAAGAGTGACCTTAATTCCAGTTCCCAACCAGTTTGTCATTTTCATCTGAGACTACCTTAGGCTAGACTTTATTGTTCATATCACTATCAGCATGTTGGAAAGCCACTCAACAAGTTTCTAGGAAGTTCCAACCCTTCCCACATCTTCTTGTCCTCTGAGCCCTCCAAGTCTCTAGGAAGCTCCAAAATTTCCCACATTTTCCTATCTTCTTCTGAGCCCTCCAAATCTCTGCCTGTTACACAGTTCCAAAGTCACTTCCACATTTTTGGGAATTTTTAGAGAACACCTCACTCTACTGGTAACAGTTGACTGTCTTTTCTCATGCTGCTGATGAAGACATACCCAAGACTGGGTAGTTTATAAAGGAAAGATAGTTAATCGAGTCAAAGTTCCACATGGCTTGGGAAGCCTCATAATCATGGCAGAAGGTGAATGAGGAGTGAAGTCATGTCTTACATGGCAACAAACAAGAGAGAGAGTTTGTGCAGGGGAACAGGCCTAAATACAAAATTCTCAGATCTCATGAGATTTATTTGCTACCACAAGAACAGTATGGGGGAACCACCACCATGATTCAGTTATTTCCAGCTGGCCCCATCCTTGACACATGGGGATTATTACAATTCAAGTTGAGATTTGGGTGGGGACACAGACAAATCATATCATTGTCAAAGCAGACAACTCACAGGTATTTGTAAACAACTAGATTTCTGCCACAATCACCCACAGAGAGTATTTATTCATTGAATAGTAAGTCATATGTCCATTTACAGCTTATTTAAAACAGTGTTCATTACAAGAATACAACATGAAATGCCTCCAGGGAGAAGCTAACAAAGAAAATGGGTAGAGCAGCCAAGTATAGAGCGATGGAGACTGAGGCAACAAACAAGCACACATCCCAGCAAAATAACAGCAGATTTTACCAGCTCATCTGGAGACAAACCTAGAGTAACCAGTCCACAGATATCTAAAGAGATGTTGGTAGTGAAGACTTTATGAGAGAATCTCTGACATTAAACTTTCTTTTCAAATTCAAAATTTATTTTAAAAACGTTTTGCAGACAAATTTAACACTCATGGTTCTTTTGTGTATGTAGGTTGGGATGGGGTGGTGGGAAACAAGTGAAAGCATCTAATTGCCCACATTTTAAAACATAAAAGAAATAAAAAAGGAAAGGGGACTATTGAGGCAATAGAGTTGATAGTCACAGACATAAAATCTGTGCTTATCTAGAAATATGGTTTGAAGTTAAAAGATACTTTGGCTCTAAGAATGGCTGCAGAGGGTGAAACAGATTAAGTAACAGTCTGACAACCAGCAAGAGAAACTAAAATAGTCATAGCACCCCGAAATTAAGGCAAGGGCCAGTAGTATCTAGATACAGGGGCTAACGAACTGGTCACATCGACCAGTGGCCTAATGAAGAATAGGTAACTTCTATTTGTTCAATTTTTTTTTCTCCTGAATATTTTCACATTTCCAGCATAATTCCCAGTATGTATCTACATAGTTAAAATTACCTTTCAGCTAAAGTGTTTCATGCCAAAAAGCTGCTGTTTTCTTTTCAAAAAGAGGTGGTTCTTAGAAATGCCTCTACACTCTATGCTGTACCACAGTTAATTGTCTTCCTGATAATCCAATTTCCAAGTCCTGCCTGAATTAATTAAATTAGACTTTCAATAAGCTGCAGTGGCACCTTACTTTAGTACCTAGAGATAGCTTAGACATCACTTACATAACTAACAATATAAATTGAGACTTCACTGCTGTGAATTTGGGGGCTAGCCATACATTGAGAAATATAAAGTCATGAGCCATGTAATAGCATTTCCATTAACAATGAACCACAGGCTGGGCACGATGGCTCACTCCTGTAATCCTGGCACTTTAGGAGGCCAAGATGGGTGGAGCGCAAGGTCAGGAGATTGAGAACATGTTGGCCAACATGGAGAAACCCCATCTTTACTAAAAATACAAAAATTAGCCTGGCGTGGTAGCATGCTCCTGTAATCCCAGCTACTCGGGAGGCTGAGGCGGGAGAATCGATTGAATCTGGGAATCAGAGATTGCAGTGGGCCGAGATCATGCCACTGAACTCCAGCCTGGTGACAGAGCAAGACTCCATCTCAAAAAACAAAAACAAAAACAAACAAAAAAATGAACCACATATAAGATGATGGTCCCCTAAGATTACAATACTGATTTTATTGTACTTTTTGTATGTTTATATATGTTTATATATACAAATACCATTGTGTTACAAATTGCCCACAGTATTCAGTAGTGTGCAGTACAGTAACATGTAGCCTAAGAGTAGTACACTATATTAAAAATATAGTCCAAGTGTGTAGTAGGCTCTACCATCTGAAGTTTATGTAAGTATATCCTATAACATTTGCACAATGACAAAATCCCCTAAAGACACATTTCCCATAAGATTTTCCCATTGTTAAGCTATGAGTTACTGTAATAAATGACTTATGAAATAAATCTTAATATTTTTTTAAAAAGTAATTTATGATTTTTCTGGTAAAATAATTTGATTGCACACTTTGAAAGACACAATGAATTTATTGAATTCATTTCTTGTGTCATAGTCTGTTCATCATAACCTTACAGTACAGCTAATTAAGATCAAGTAGTTTTTTTATTATTTACATAATGATGTTCATTTTATAATGATTTTATTTCATAATACTTACCCTTCATTGAATACCAAAGTGTTTTTGTAGCGATATTACCCTGTTCACCTCATTTAGATTTAAAAGATCAAAAGAATTATTGTTTATATCAGTAAGAAATTGATTTCATTCTTATAAATTGAACTGACTGAATAACTGGGATGGTGTTTGTAGGTTTTATCTTACATCATCAATTTTGAAACTAAATCAAATGGTTGTTTAATTTATTTTCTTCATTTTGCGTTATTAAATGACACATAGAGACAGAAAATAGGTAGAAAGCTTTTCTCAAACTGATTTGAAGAAGTATTGTGTGTATTATTGCTTTCAGAGTAAATACTAAAAACCTGAGCATCAGCACTGCCTATCGGGGAATGAGATTCCTAGTCATTGTTTCAGTGGACAGAAGGAAAGGTGATCAGTGGCAGAGAGCAATACAAAGATGGGGAGAAATAGCATCTGATTGGACAATGCATGATAGGCATGATTACAAAGTATAAACCATAAGAAAGGGAAGGAAGGGAATTGCCCCAAAGTGAATCCATTGAATTTTTGGTTGAAAGAATAGTCCTGTCATTTGAGGCACAAAGAAAGACATTGTTTTTCTCATCAGCAACCTCACCTGCAGATCTGTTCCCAGTCATCTAGCATTTTGTGATGCTGTAAGGAGAAACGCACAAACGTCAAAGCAAAGCTTCCCCTATTTGATCATTTTGCCTAGCACTGACATTTTAAAAGGTCATTTAACACACAGTGGTGGCAGTTTCAAAGTATTCACAATTAGAGGTTTTGTGTACTATGTGAACAAATGGGAAGTATAAAAGAACTTTTACATATTTTAACATGAATTTGTCTCTAGTAATACCCTTAATATGATAATTATAGTAATATTTTAGCATGTCTTAACATTTTATCAAGTTTTTCCAAAGTTCCATGAAATTTTCTTTGTCCACTGGGAGATCTTAACTTGCATTAAATACATCAATATATTTACCTTTATCAATATCTCTGGTGAATAATTTAACTCTAAAATGTAAGTTCAGTTTTTCTCTGTTATTTCAATCATGTTCAGCTGTTTACCAATTTATGAGTAATTATTTAAGGAGATTCTATTTAGAGACAATTTGTTAAATTATATAAATTTAGGGCTTAATCTGCTAAATTTTAAAAAAATGATTATAGCAAATGCAAGGAAGCTAAACATTATTAGAAAAAATTATAATCTCCATTTTTGTTTTTCGAAACATTGGATTTCAAATTCTACCTTCTGATAGTTAACTACTTTTACAGTATATATTACTTTTAGAATCTTTGCATTCTAAACCTGAGTTCTGAATATTAAGTTTAATACAGAGTCATTTTCCACATAAGTAAATTTGGCTTTTACAATTATTAAAAACACATCAAAAGGCGAAAGATCATTATGCACATGTACCCTACAACTTAAAGTATAATAATAATAATAATAATAATAAAAGAAGAAAAAAAAACACATCAAAAGTGTTCTGATAACAAAGCAAGACTGTGTTTAGTAATACATTCTAATGTTTTCAGAAATATTGTCCGTTTTGATCATATGTGTGATTTCTTTAGTCTGAAGAAATAAAGGAACATAGGAGATTTATACTGTATAAAATAAATTACATTCATATTAAAAATTTAAAAAATATATTTCTGTGACATACAAATATATGCATCTATATTGCATAAATATATATTGTACTCAACCACATATTTGCAGGGGAAACTAATAGTTGATCTTGTCTTGGACTCTTTTTGAACACGATGAAATAATGATCTACTTGTCACTGCCCTGCTATTCTTCCTGTTCTCTGACCAGATTATAAGTAGAATCATATAATAAAATTTTGTAGATAACCAAGAGGAATATTTTGCACAAACTATTTACTCAATATTAGAGAACTGTTTTTAGGCAAAGCCAAGGCTAGAACAAAGTTTTTCTGATGTCTACTGCAGTGACTTTTAGAAAGTGAATATACACAACTGACTACTTACCAAAGTATTTTATTGACTCAGCTTTTCATATACCTATGCTTATTTATCTGCACATGTTTATCAAATACTTTGTATAGCAGGCTCACTACATATTTAATTGAATAGTTTTCCTAATGCAGTATTTGCATCATTTAAAAAAACAACTCTAGTCCTTGTTAGCACATGCAACAGGGACTACACAGGAAAGAGACAAAAAATGAAGTTAGACCAGTTTGGCTCATTATGAAACAAAACCTTCTTTTGACCAGCATTTCTCTACTTTTTTTTTTCTCCCTTTAATCTTGCACATGGAAAAGATAGTTCAGCCTCCTATAGAGTATAACATTCTATAACAGATGCAGAAGAAATATTTCAGCATCTTCAAATACCTCTTATCCCTACTGTTGATTTCTGTGTTAGTTTTGCCTGATTGGTTTAGCAACTCTGAGGAGCTGTGTTGTGCTCTCTATTTGGATGATGTTTTAGTAGTAATTTTAGGCTAAAGACTTCACTCAATTGGCCCTTTTGAAATGTATTAATCTTGTGGTGTTGGTGGTGAATAAAGGATAAATTAGGAAGCCTTTATTATTGATCTGTCCAAAGCTTTCATGTTACTTGATCATGCTCTGCTGTTCATACAGTTGAAGGCAATTAATTTTAGAAACGAGACAAGCTGTTAACACAGAACAGTTTGCAAGCCTTCCTGTAACACAATATGATACACTGAAGACACTGTACTTTATTGTAAAGTGTTGGATCATTTCAATTAATTTTCTTTCAATTCTAAATTAGCAGGGTATTTAAATATGTGCTTGCTCTGTTCTGTCCTCTTATCTTTCCAAATTGGGTGTTATCCTGGAGTTTAAACAGGAGAGGTCAAATGTAAAAGTACTAAGTGCTTTAAGTTTGTTTGGCAGCCTTGATAGCATTCTATAGCTCACTTCCTTTTAATGCTTGGCCACTGGGATCCTGAATAGGCTGTTTTAATGTTTTTAAAATCAGTTTTTTAAACTCTTAGATTTAGTTTCCTACTTAAAGATAGACAATTTCTTTGAATACCCAGAATTCAGATCTCTGCCAACATTATAAATATACTTTTAATATTACAGCAAATAATCCATTAAGATGACAAAAAACCTGTTAATATTAATTGTACAATGCAGTTTTATATCATTTAGATCAAAGGAAAAGCTATTTAAATTGAATAGGTTAATGTTTCTGTATTACTTAAAAATGTATAATTCTATGGAACTGGATTTCCCTTGTTATAATACACATGCTAAGAAAAAATGTATCATAAAATGAATAAAATATATTATTGAAACTCCACTTATGTTAATTAAATTCCCCCAGCTTTGGAGTTTTTTTTTTTATTTTTGTTTTTCTATTTATATGTCTACAAGCCTGACATCTTAGAATTAAATGAGATTGATCAAAGTTTATAATGACAGGTATTTTAGGAAATGTTATTTTAAAGAACTTCATGATGAACGGTAAACACAATAGAGACAATGTATCCATCTGAACTACAGCTACAACAAAGCTTTAGAAACATTAAAATTATATACATCACACATTACAGACATTTCATTGTTCTACTGAGCTTATAAATATCAGCATCAACATATTAGTTGAAGTGTGAGGACAATTGTAAATACCATTCCCAACATTTACAGTTACCATTGCTATATTAAGTCAAATATCAGCACAGTTAATGAGTTAAAATGGTTAAATAAAAAGCAATGTGATATAATGTCACTTTTTCAAAATATAAAGATGAATCTATTTTTGCAAAATTGACTAAATTGGCTCACTTATCATATACATGTTTATAGAGAAAGATATGATCTTGGTTGAATTTTCCTTACTCTGAACTATCTAAAAACCATCTTCCCAATTCTGTGTAAGAGAGATATACACTGTAACAGATACCAAAAGTAGCTTCACTGAGTTAGAGGTAAATATACAACACAGTGTGCTTATACAAGGTCATGTATCCATGGACCTTAAAGGACTCTAGTTATTTTAAGCAAATTACACACTTAAATGTAGGTTTTCTTTCTTTTGTCTTTATCAAGATGAAAATAAAGCAATAAATACTACATATACTATGTAAAAAGAAGCAACTTCTATAGGCATAATATGAGGAAAAAATAGCTACACGTTTCTGAAGAAATCTAAATATAATTTGTAGTTGAAGAAAAAATATATTTTTGTATTTGTCCTATATAACATGGTACTTTGTGGCTCTACCATGTAAGGAAAAGACGAAAACTGGCTACAGGTAAACAAAACACAATGCATTCCAGCCAACATTTTTTTTCCTAAACAAATCATGCATAATTTGAAGTGTATATAATGCCATTTGAGTAATGAAGTCTACACATGATAATGTCCTTTTATTTTTCCTAAACTCCAAGGAGTTTCATTTAATATTGGTACAACTGGAATTCAATGATCTTATATGACCTTTGGAAATGGAAATAATATTTTAATATGACAACTTTTATACATTTAAATTATACCTGGATGAAAAAACTTATGAAAATGTGTGTGTTTCCACAGTAGTAACAAATACACCAAATCCCCACATAATAGAACAGAAAATATGCCCAGTATGAGACTAAATAGTACAGATGTCTGAGTTACTTTAAATAGATACATGTGCTGAAATGTATTTTATTATGAATTAAGGTTCAAAAGCAAGAAACTTGTATAAAAGTTCAGTAAATATTTCTCTAATGATGCTTTTCTTCCATATTAATTATTCATGTTGAAAACTAAAATGTTGGCCCTCATGATGTTCCAAATACAGTAAGATTTTTTTTAACTATGTAAATGCAATCCAGGCACACACTGTAGTTAAAAACTTCATTGCTAGAGTTGAAGTCATACAATAGCCAGCAATTCACTTAGGAGAGTATGAGTGGGTCAAGTTGAGAGTTCAGGACATAGGAACCTATTACATTTTGTTTGTTTGAACTTAAGGTAAAGATTGAGTGTAATGAGACTCTATATAAATACACAAAAGGAATGAACATTCAGAGCAGTTTTAAGATGTTAGAGAGGCCCTATTTGGGTACTAGCATTTATCATTATTCCCTGAGTAACTCTGTGAGTAACAGACACAAATCTCAACCTAATGCCCAGAATTTGTGACAGAGTAACTTTAAAACCATAGAACCAATCACAATGTTTAACCATATCGGGACTAAAAATTTGTTATAGCATCTAGCATACTTTATACATAAGTTCTTGTGAAATTGAATAGGATATGTGACGTACTTTCTACTGAGTGATGGTCATATATAGAAGCCACCCCTTAATTAAATTCTTCACTTGTGCTGGATGCAGTAACTCACACCTGCAATCCCAGCACTTGGGAGGCCAAGGAAGGAAGATTGCTCGAGGCCAGGAGTTTGAGACCAGCCTGGGCCACTTAGAGAGAATCTCTCTCTCTACAAAAAAATTTAAAAATTAGCCAAGTGTGGTGGCATGTGCCTGCAGTCCCAGCTACTCAGGAAGCTGAGGGAGGAAGATCGCTTGAGCCCAGGAGTTCTAGGTTGCAGTGAGCTATGATCAAGCCACTGTATTCCAGTCTGCATAACAGAGCAAGACTATCAGAAACAAACAAAAACCCTCTTCAGTCATTCACTTAGAGTATTAGTCCATTTTCACACTGCTATAAACGACTACCTAAGACTGGGTAATTTATGAAGAAAAGAGGTTTAATTGACTCACAGATCTGCAGGCCATACAGGAAGCATGACTGGGAGGCCCCAGAAAACTTACAATCATGGCAGAAGGTGAAGGGGAAGCAAGCACGTCTTACCGTGGCACAGCAGGAGAGAGAGAGACTGAAGGGGGAAGTGCCACACTTTTTAACTGTAAGATCTCGTGAGAATTCACTCACTATCACGAGAACGGCAGGGAGGAAATCCACCTCTATGATTTAATCACCTCCCACAAGGTCCCTCCTCTGACACATGGAGATTACAATTCGAGATGAAATTTGAGTAGAGCCAATGGCTGTCACTTGAGTAAGTGAAGGAGATTGAGCAGAAGTTACAATTCTAGTGTTTCCTCACATAATTGCCTTATATTAATACTTTGTATTTTACTTTAAAATTAGAATAGCTACACAAAAAGCAAAACTTATTCATTATCTGATCCCTAAAAATTAAGCAAGATCAAGAATTACAAATTTTTCCAGACTCCTTTCTGTATATATAGACATATTATGTATTAATTATAGAATTGATATTCTCTGATACATACCATTTTGTAACCTATGTGTCATTTAAATCTTTTTATAAGGTGAAATATTTTCCAAGAATTATATATTTTGGTGCTATAGATTCCTTAGTGGCTTCCAAGTATGCCTCTGTATGTATATGTATTTACTTAATACACCACCTATTAATGGATTTTATATTGTTTTCCACTTTCACAGTTGTAAACAAATACATCTCAAAATTAATATTGTTCTATTAAAAGTAAACCTAGACAGTAAGATATTTGATACTTGGCAAATTTTCTTCAAGAAATTAAGTACCAAAATATTTTCCCCCAAAAAATTTGAATGCCCTGTTTCTACATACTCTTATAATTAACCTTAAGAACTATTTTTCAAACATACATATAAAAAGAGTTACATGCAAATATATATATATATTTATATCTTGTCATCAAAACTGGACCTGCTTCTAAGTGATCTTGGTATGACACCAACATGATTTTCCTAGAATTACCATATCTCCTTGTCTTATAAAATTTTTTATCATAAAACTCTCAAAGCTTTAGATCATGGAATTATGGTCATTGTATATATTTGGTAGTTTTTTTAACTGATGCTATAGTGTTGTTCTGTATTTGTCTTTCACCAAAACAAGATAAAGTAAGCAAGCTTTCACTAATATAGCCAGATGCACAAACATTTTTAAAATGCATGGGGTGGTCATTATGTACATGAGATTGACACACTTTGGAGAGTTTGAATTTTGCCAGAGTCTTGTCTGTAACATAGAACGTGATCTTATATAATGTCTCTGATTCTGATCATCTTCACGCCTCTCTTAAAAATGTAAAAAGTCTTAGATTTTTCTCAGCATCACCAGCTCATAGTACATGTTCTCAGAACCATCTGGCCTGTTGGACTATATAAGAGCAGTTTTAGAGGGAAATAAATGTTGAAGCCAGATGGATGAATATACAGAGAGTGAAAGTAAAGTCGGTGAGCATAAAGAATTATTTCTAGAAATTTTACTTATAAAGTTAAAAGAGAGATTCATTGTTGTCTAGAATTTAACTCTCAAAGAAGAATGTGGTAGTTTTGTTAATTTGTATAGTTTTTAGACGAAAGAGTCTTAAGTATTATGTATTTATGATACAGTTTCAGGAGAGAAACAGTTCATGTCACTGCTATGTACTAAGTGTTTCTATCCCGTCAAAATTTGTATTTGAACACTGTAACTCCCAATGTATTTGGAGGTGTGCAAACCAAGAAGGGATCCTCACCAGAAACTGAATCTCTCAGAACCTTCATCTTGGACTTCTCCCCCTTCCAGAACTGTGAGGAATAAATGATGAATGTCAGTTGCTTAAGTCAACCAGTGTATGGCATTTTGTTTCAGCAGCCCAAGTTAACTAAGATAGCCAATAAAGACAGAGTTGATAGAGCAAGACCTCTGGAGAAATCACAAGTCAGTGGAGTCATGAGCACAGGTAAAATAATTGTGTGGCTTAGAAGACATATATGCATCCTCCTTGTCCTGAAGAGAAAGAGGAAAGACTGCAGTGAGTATCAATACATGTATTGGTGGAGAAAGTAAGTAGTTGTGGAAATTCCTAATTGATAGCCTGAATTACTTCTTCATATCAGGAGGCAAGATCATCGCCTCAAAGAATGTTTAAAATGCGAAGACATACAGTAAAGGATTGACACCTATAATGAATAAAAAATGAAAGCTGACTGGGACTGGTTCTCAAACTTCATGGAAAACTCAAAATAATTTTCCAGTAGATTTTTGCTCTTGCCATCGGGGAAACCAGCACCCAATATTTCAACGTAGGTTCTTTTCTATTTTCCCTAAGTGTCGGCCAGTCTGAGAAATAAAGTGAAAGAGTACAAAAGAGGGAAATTTTATAGCTGGGTCTCCGGGGGTGACATCACATATTGGCAGGTTCCATGATGCCCCCTGAGCCACAAAACCGGCAAGTTTTTATTAGGGATTTCAAAAGGGGAGGGGTACATGAATAGGGAGTGGGTCTCAGAGATCACATGCTTTAGGGGCAACAAAAGATCACAAGGATGGAAGGGCAGGGCAAGGTCATAAGGCTGGGGTGAAATCAGAATTACTGATGATGTTCCTTGTCCCACTATGCATGCATTGTCATTGACAAACATCTTAACAGGAAACAGGGTTCAAGAGCAGAGAACTGGTCTGACTAGAATTCCCTTCCCAGGGTTATTCCTTACTGGGAAAAGAATTCAGCGATATTTCTCCTACTCATTTTCTTCAGTAAGAAAAATATGACTCTGTTCTGCCCAGCCCTGCAGGCAGTCAGACCTTATGGTTATCTCCCTTGTTCCCTGAACGTCACTGTTATCCTATTCTTTTTCAGGGTGCCCAGGTTTCATATTGTTCAAACCCACATGTTTTACAAACAATTTGTGGAGTTAATGCAATCATCACAGGGTCCTGAGGTGATATACAGCCTCAACTTACAAAGATGATGGGATTAAGAGATTAAAGTAAAGACAGGCATAGGAAATTATAAGAGTTATTGATTGGGTAAGTGATAAATGTCCATGGAATCTTCACAATTTATGTTCAGAGATTGCAGTAAAGGCAGGCATAAGAAATTATAAAAGTATTAATTTGGGAAACTAATAAATGTCCATGAAATCTTCACAATTTATGTTCTTCTGCCGTGACTTTAGCCAGTCCCTCCGTTAGGGGTCCCTGACTTCCTGCAACACTTGCCTTTCTTGTTTGTTGAGAATTTTCTCAACCAATTTTAAGAAACATTTAAGAATTATTAAAATCTAAAAGATTTGAGGAGCTAATTGGCTAATGGGGAATCCAATTACAGTGTAGGATCCACTGATTTGAAGCCAAGGTATACTGTAAGAGCATGCTGATGGGTTGCTGAGGTTGGCTGAAGATGATAATTTGCCACACTGGTCGAAAGAAAAATCTAGGAAAGAGGCTATGTTAGCCTGGTGCATTCTGGAGATGTCAGGAATTCTGGAAAGATTTGAAGAAGACACAGACCATCATGTAGAATGTCCTTGATTAATGTAGAGGAGCGATCTAAACATTAGTAGCAAACATGAACAAATGCAGAGGATATACTCAAATGAGATGAATTTCAAATCAGATGATAATTTTGCCTAAGGGTAGAGTCTAGTGGCAGCCCTAAACAGTTAAAAGAGTGCAAAAAGCTGTGTGTTCAAAATCACTTTGAATATGATTTAACTGTTACTTAAAAGTGCACATAATAACATTAATATTTACTATTATTGAAATAATAACTTGGATTGAGTGATTAACCATTGTCAAACTTGCACTGTGTAACTAAATATGCGTATGCCTTAGCTCAATAAACTTCATTTTAAGAAAGTATTATGACCATTTATAGAAGAAGAAATCAAGAGTTAGCATGTAAGTAGCTTATTGAAGTTTACACAGCTGGAAAGAGGATGTGCTTGGATAAAAGCTAGGTCTGTCTTATTGGAAAACTGCCTCTGGAGTAGGGATAGAGTTGGAGAGAACAGAGGGTTTGTTTGTTTGTTTTGAGACAGTATCACTCGGTCAACCAGGCTGGAGTGTGGAGTGCAGTGGTGCAATCTAAGCTCACTGTAACCTTGGTTCAATGCAACCTTCTAGTCTCAAGCAATCCTCCTACCCTAGACTCCTGAGTAGCTGGGACTATAGACATGTACCACCATACCCAGCTAATTTTTGTATTTTTTTTTAGAGACAGGGTTTCATCATGTTTCCCAGGCTGATCTCAAACTCCTGAGCTCAAGCAATCCACCCACCTGGGGATTACAGGAGTGAGCCACCATTGCCTGGCCAGTTGATGGAGGCTGAATGCCAGAGAACTGAGGATTAAAAGGGTGGTTAGGTGGTGGTTAAAACAATTTAAATTTCTTTAGAAACATTTGTGAAAAAGGAGTGAGACAGTATTGTAGCTTATGAAGAATCAGAATAAAATTTGTGTGTGTGGTTTTTTTTGTATTTTATAATTTTTTGCATTAAGAACGGACAAGTTTTAGTACATTTGGGACAGGGATGATGCCTAGTAAATAAAGCTTATTGAGGAGGGGTAGAAGATAAGCCAATATAAATAGATGATATGACTTTCCATAACATGACATGAAGTGAGAGACAAGGAATATTCAAAGCAAAGTGTCAAAGGAGAAGAAAAGATCAGTGACAGTCATTCATTTTTTATCAGTTTTTAGATGACTCATGGACTCAGAAAGGGATGTAGTTCTTTCATTTGCGTAAGTATCACTCTTATAAATTCATTACTTACATAGATATTTCTATTGAAGTAATTTTACTTAATTCAGAACTTGCTAAATCATTTTTCTGTCAGGAAAAAATTAGGGCAACAATGCAAATTGTATATTGAGAATAAAAGAAGGAAGGAGAGAAAAGGAAATGAGAGAGGGAGCAAAAGAGAGAGGAAGAAAGGAAGACAGAAGGGAATATTATTTGTTGAATTGAATCCTGTTCTGCAAATAAAGAAGTTGAAGTCCTATCCTCTGCTGTCCATGAATGTCACCTTACTTGGAAATAGAGTCTTTGTAGATGTAATCAAATTAAGATAAGGTCATTACAGTGGGCCTAATCCATTATGATAGATATCCTCATAAGAAGGGGAAATTCGGACACATGTTGAAAGTGCCTTTGCAAAATTTATAACTTTTGCAAAATTAAACTAAGGAAAACTTGCAAAATTTGCAAATTATAACTAAGGAAATTATAACAATTCCATCTTGCCTCTAATCTCTAAACTGTCCTTATCCATTCATAGGTGTAGGCTGAACTAGCCTTGGGAAGGAATTTAGTTTATAGTTTAAAGAATAACCCTTCTCAAAAGCTAAACTACTGTAAAACGAATGAAAGGCCACCAGCCACCAAGTTGGAATGAGAGGGGTTGGAATTCTAAATATTATCAATCATTATCTGGAGGTCATGAGATTTGCAACTATCCCAATTACTCTTAAAGATAGCATCACTATTGTGAACCTATAATTGGCCTTTTAAGATGTCTTTTCAGGTTTTTGCATTTCTAACTACCAGATGGCCCCACCTGGACCTGCCAACCAGTTTGATGGCCCCACCCATGAACTGACTTAGCATAAGGGAACAACTTCGACTCCCTATGATTTCATCCTCAAACCAACCAATCAGCACTCCCGATTCACTGGCCCCCCTTCCCTCCAAGTTATCCTTAAAAACTCTGATCCTGAAGTTATCAGGGAGACTGATTTGAGTAATAATAAAACTCCAGTCTCTTCCACAGCCAGCTCTGCATGAATTACTCTTTCTCTATTTCAATTCTCCTGTATTGATAAATGGGCTCTGTCTAGACAGTGGGCAAGGTGAACCCCTTGGGTGGTTACAATATTAGAGACAGACATGCAGAAAAGGGAGGTCATTCAGAGACATCAAGTGAGAGGACAGCCATCTGAAGACAGAGGCAGAGACTGGAGTTCAGCTACAACAAGCCAAGTAATACCAAAGACTGTTAGATGTTAGAGAGGCAAGGAAGGATTCTCTCTTAAAGGCTTCCAAGGGAACAGACCCTTGGACACTTTGATTTCAGACTTGCAGTCTCCAAAACTGTGAGAGAATACATTTCAGTTGTTTTAAGCCATCCAGGTTTGGGTCCTGTTTTATCCAGGCTTTGGAAACTATTACAGACCCCCAAGTTATGAATTTCATCAGCTGTATATAAACAGAAATATTCACTTCTCTTCCCATTCAGAAGTAGAGAGCTTATTTTTTCCTCTCTTGGGAAGAAGGGGAAGGGCTCTAGATCCAAACTCAACTTTCATGGGGGAAGAAGACATTTCATTACTCTTTGAGTGGCAGCAAATGCCCCCACTATAAAGAAACCTAAGTATAGGCTCTGAGTCTGTGTCTCTCAGTCCTCGTTTTCTTATTTTTTTCTTATTAGGCCACTCACTTAGCATCTTATTACCTAAGGATCTTGGTGTTTTCCTGCCCCACATAACAGTGGATAAATGGTATAATGTTAATGTCTTCAACAAGATAAATAGTGTCAAAACTGTACCCTTAGGTATGTAGTTATATTTATTTAGAAAAAAAGTGTACATGTTTGACAATATCTGCATTAGATTTCTCTCTGGATAAAATCAATCTGTTATTTAGCTGTTCCTCTGTAACATGTTTGATGACACATAATCCCTCTTTAATTTGATTTTATCTTATATTTTCTGCCTTGGGTGTGATTTCACACCTCTGAGTAAATAATTAAAAATATCCTACCTGGGATACTGTCATATAAAGAAAGAAAATAATTATAGTATCCTCACGTGAGAGGAAAATACAAACTCGGGACCCTAGTTTACTATTCCAAAAGGAAAAAATTAAGATGGAAGGCAAATAAATCATTGAAGAAACTGCCCTTCCTTTTGTTCCTAAGCAGGTAGCTACAAATAAAGGGTTAAACATCTCCACAGGTCGCTACTCTATGTTCACCTCATCCTATGTAAAGTGCCCATTTGCTAAGCAAAAGATAAATGCCTAATGGACTATTCCTCTACATGCTCCTTTGCTCTTGCAACCACACCCTTCCTCTTTCTCCTCCAGCCCACTTATTCCCAGGAACCACAGACTGTTTCTGTGATTCTGTGCTCTTTGCTTCCAGGCATTGTGCTAGACCTTGGCAAATTGATTTGAGACCTGTCTCAGATACTTCTTGGTTTACACTCATCCAAACTAAAGGACAGCTGCTCAGAAATCAACTACCCACATCCTATCCATCATTTTTACTTTATTGTCACAGATCTCTTTAGTAGGTTAAATACTTCCACAGAGGGTGTCTTATTAGATTTTTGGTCCTTTTGTAGCCATTCTTAGCACTGTTACTGTTATTATATCCATGGTTGTTTACAATTTTTCCAAAAGATATTTTGGTAGTACGTATATTTTATGTTGTTCACATTTCTGCATTTCAATTAATATTGCCTAAATCCACAATGAGATTTTCTTACATTGAAATTCACTTTCATGAAAAGACTTACATAGTACTAATATAACTTACCATATTAAAGATAATTGTCTATGTTTTTCATTTCATGTAAATGACTTCAATTTATTCAGCACTTATCTAATTTGTTGTAACTTAGAGTGTTTATTATAAAAAAAAATTTCACCAGATAAGATGAACATGCAGAGGTTGATTTTTTTCCAATGCTGTTACCATTAGTAGGGAAGAGAGTACAGATCAAGGCAGGGTACTCAACTCTGCTTAAGGAAGGGTGGAAGAGATTTTAAGAGCTGGTGTGGGGGGAGTTGGCTTGTAGGCAATCTGTGTTCGCTAAATGGCTTTGCCCAAAAGAAAAGAAAAGTTTGTCCTATCTTCAGGACACAAAGTAATTTTACAACTTGGAGCACCCAGGGATATTAAACCCCTACCATTTCCACAGAAGCTTGGAGATAGAGGCCCTATTTTCCTTCTATGTTTACATTTCAAAGATAAAGTTTTGTGGTTCATTGAGAAAGCTATTTCCTGATGATAGAGGCAGGAGGCAGAGAAATTCTAGGCAGACAGGGGTGAGTCCCTGGCAAAACCTCAAAAGCCTGAACCCCATGACCCAAAGTGTGAACTTGTATCCCTGTTTGCCTGCTCTTTCCCTATTGGTTCTTTCTGAATAATGCCTTCTTACCAATTGAATGTTGTCTTTTCCAGAACTACTTATGGCCCACCCTATCCCCCATCCAGTGCCTATAAAGGCCTCAGACTCCATCAGTAGAGAGGTAGAAGTGGCTTGACTGAAGAGAGGCAACTTGACTTCAGAGGGACAAGTGGACTTAAGAGGAGAGATGGCTTAATTTCAGAGAAGAGTCAGCTGTAGATGACCGGACTTCAGGAAAGATTATCTGCCTATTCCATTCCCTCTTCAGCTCCCCTCTCTGCTGAGAGCCACTTCAATTACTAAATAAAATTCTCTGCCTCCACCATCATTCAAGAGTCCAGGCAACATAATTCTTCTTGGACACCAGACAAGAGCTCGGAACCCCCCGAGTGCAGGTACCTTAAAAAGGCTGTTACAGCTGCCCTTTGCCCTTGTAGAGTGGCAGCCACTCCATGTGATGAGGCAAGGGGCCCACTGAGCTGCCAACAAACCTCTGTACATGAACAGCAGAGCTAAGCGAGCATGGTAACATGCCCTCTGGGGCTTTAAGGATTGCAGGCACCCCAGCCTCAGTGCTGCCAGGGGGCCTGCCAGAGCCTGCTCTTGCCAGCACCCAAAGTAGCCAGCCAGAATCTGCACTCTTTTGCCCACACCTGGTCTGGCTGCAGGACCTGCATGGAGCTTGCCCCTACTGGCGCCCTAAGTGGCCAGCTGAATCACTTGCTCACATGCTCCCTCCCACAAGAGGTTGAGGACAGTGGGCCAAGTAAACAGGGTACCCCGCGCATTGCATGTCTGATGAAGGAGTCAAGAAAACTCCTGCATCACTGGGCTGTAAAACCGGCAAGAGGTTTTTAAAAAGATAAGCACATCTTTTAAAGGGGTGGATAAAAATATGTGATTATAAGTAAATGCTCTAAGAAAAGGGAGATCAAGAACCTCTAGCCAGGAAGAAATCTGTCTAAAATTTGGTCAATATAAGGAGAATATTAATGCCATCTTGGTCCCTTATAAAATAAAGCAACACTTCTGTTGTGTTTAGTTAATGATAGACTTGCTTCCCACTCTCTTCTGTTAAAGTCACGTGATTGTATCTAGATAAAAATGGAACAACTTTTTCCATAATCATTCGGCTTAAGAAAATCTACCCAAGCACATTTTCACATGAATTTTGTAATTGAGTAGTATGGAATCTATGTCAGTGTTACTTTAAGAACTACATGATTATATGTTGAGTAAATATGTTCAGTAGTGTTATAAAGATGAAAGTAATGATGGAAGATTGAACACTCTTAAATAATTGAATAAAATAGAGTCTAGTTATTCTGTAGCATCAGAGTTGTTATAAAAATTCTTACCAATTTACTTAAATGTCTCAGACTAGCTTCATATTATTGACACTATACAAACAAAAGTAAAGTGAATGGTGGAAGCATTGGTTTCCTGGTAGCATCAACAAACAACATTTATTAATTTTATTGTAATTAAGCAATTTTAATTACTAATCAGAAATAGATTGAATGAGATAGATAGTAATAATATAGTTGTATTTCAAAAGGCAAAACTACTCAATAGTTAAGACTAAAAATATTAATAATCTTAAACAATATTTTTTGAGAACCTATTATAGTTCAGGTATTCTTCCATAAGCTTCAAAGTCACTATCTCATTTCATTTCATTAATTTCTATGCAATAGGTTGGTAACATTCTACTCTTAAAGATGAGGATAAATGTGTATTTAAATAAGATAAAAAAAAATATATCTTGTAGAGGCCAAGGGGAAAGTTTCCCTTGGCCTCTGAAGGGTCACAGGAAAATCAACTCACAAAAGGCAGATTACTTGGGGAAAAAGCATACAAATTTATTTAACATGCATACAAGGGAGGCTTCAGAGTGAAGCCCTAAGTCCTCAATGAGCTATAGAAGCACAGATACCACCTTGAAGTGACAGAAAGAATGACTGGTTGTTTCCAGGAAATTAGGTTATTACAGTGCGGAAAAGAGGACTTCTGTTGAAAGCAATAAATGATTACTGGAGGGAGTTCAATGGACTTGGAGAACATAGAATGGTCTGGGACAAAGTGCATTGATCCCACAGAACGGACAATGGTTAGTGAAAAATGTCTTTCCAGGTGTGTTGACAGACCTTAGTCGTCTTTTTTGTAATATGGGTTCAGTTAACAAAAATGCAGAGAAGAGGCAAGAGGTCATTGTTTTCTTTTGTAGGTACAGATTTTAGGTAGATAAGGGATCTTCAGAGAATTCTGTGCTTTGGGAGAAACAGTGAAAGGAACAGGAAAGGGAAACTGGCCCAGGTGTCCCAAGGAACTGATGCTAGTGGTTTCTTTTGAGTAAACATAGAAATTTCTTCTCACAGTTTTTTTTTTTTTTTTTTTTTAAGACAGAGTCTTGTTCTGTTGCCCAGGCTGGAGTGCCGTGGCGCAATCTTGGCTCACTGCAATCTCCGCCTCCCAGATTCATGCCATTCCCCTGCCTCAGCCTCCCTAGTAGCTGGGACTACAGGCACCCCCCACCATGCCAGGCTAAATTTTCGTATTTTTTAGTAGAGAGGGGGTTTCACCGTGTTAACCAGGATAGTCTCGATCTCCTGACCTCGTGATCCGCCTGCCTTGGCCTCCCAAAGTGCTGGGATTACAGGCGTGAGTCATCACGCCTGGCCTCTCACAGTTTTAAAACTTGAGAAAGTTAATTTGTCTTATCGGAGTTGCTTTCTCAGGAAACCACCATGAAGGCTCCCAGATAGTATGGAGGAACTGAAACTCACCAGATCATCACATCTGTACAATGAGGCTTCAGATTTCTCACCCATCATGATTGCCAAACCAACCAGCCACTTCCTGTTAACCAAATCCTTTTCCTTACCCTTCCCTAATTCCTGTTTTCCTGCATGTAGTTATATTTCTTCCCTTCTATATGAACCCCTGATTTTAGCTGTTCAGGAAGATGGGATTGAGACTGATTCCCATATTCTTGGCTGCAACACCCAATTAAAGCATTCTTTCTTGGCAAAACTTTTTGTCTCAATGATTGGGTTTCTGTGTGGTAAACAACAGAACCTAGACCAAACTCATGATGTTTCAGTAACAAGAGGTCAGAGAGATCTTGAGGCTCCTTTTCAGTTCAGCATGTACAAAATGCCATGTTTTGGGCTATCAGTTTCTGAGCCTTGACAAAATCATTAGACTAGAGTAAGCATGGCAGATGTAGGTCAATTACAATTAAGGAAAAATCTAGAAACGTAGTAGTTCATACAAAAACTTACCATCTGATAACAAAAGCACCAAATGAGAAGCAATTAGGGGAAATGGAATTTTTGAAACATTCTATAAGAAAAACTAAGTATTTAAAAAACTTTGAGTTATTGTAAACTTCACTTGTTTTACACACACCAAAAAAAAATGAACTCAAAAGCATTGAGAGTAAAATGTTAAGCAAACAAACCAAAGCAAATAAACAAACTGGGGGAGGAGTACAAATGAATATTAAGTTTATGTGTGGTATAAGAGTCCTCTCTTTATAAAAGCAAATTGAACAGGTCACAAGTAAAATGATGTGATTCAAGTTATATTTTATGCTTCCATAATATACACTACAATAATAAAATTAAAATAATTAAAAGCTATAAAAATGGAAGTGGGTGAATATAACAAACGATTAATGTAATTAATTTGATCATTTAATTATACCAATATATTCTTTTCACTTTTCTTTTAATATTCATATAGTAAAATGCATCTTTTCTTGGTGTTTACAGCCATGAACTTTAGAGCATGCATAAATTCTTTTAACCACCACCACAAATAGGATATTTCCACCCCACAGAGAACTCCTTTGTAATGCATCTTGCATTTAGTCCCTTCTCATACCTTTAATTCCTGGAAATTCTTAATCTGTTTCCTGTCTCTGTAATTGTGCTTTTTCCAAAATGTTATATAAACAGAATCATATCATATATAACCTTTTGAAACTGGCTTCTTTCCCTTAGTATTTAGGATTCCTCTGTGCTTTTAAATGTATTAATTGTTCCCTTTTTATTGCCGTATAGTGTTTTTCCTATTGTATGAAAGTACCACACTCTATCAATTCATGTTTTGAAGAACATTTATGTTACCCCTAATATTTGGCAATGGTGAATACTGCTTATATGTGCAATTATATAAGGGCTTAGCATCAATATAGTTTTCTTCAGGCTGGTCTAAACTCCTGGCCTCAAGAGATCTGCCTGCCTTGGCCTGACAAAGTGCTGGAATTACAGGTGTGAGCCACCACTCCTGGCCTACTTATTTTTTATTGATCCACCTTTTATTAGAAATATTTTTATTAGAAATATTTATTTATTAGAAATATTTTTATTAGAAATATTTATTAGAAATATTTTTTATTAGAAATATTTAGTTGGCCAATTACCATGGTACCTATACAAGGTATACAATGTGATGATTTTGATAAATGTATATGTCATGTAATGATTACCACAATCAAATTGATTAATATATTGATCAATACCCAGTTACCATTTGTGTGTGTGTGTGTGTGTGTGGTAACACTTAAAATCTGCTCTTTTATCAAATGCCAAGTAAACAATACAATATTATTAACTATAATTATATTATAGTTATAACTATATTAACTATAGTTATAATATATAATAATATAGTTATATTATAGTTATATATATAGATATATTATAACTATATTAACTATAATCTCCATTTCGTACATTAGAATCCCAACCCTTTGATTAACATCATAGAGTATTGTGTAAGTCAAGAATGGCTTTTTTTGTTTGTTCTGGCACATTTGTAGCAATGACTGTCTTTCACCTTTCAGAATACTGGCAACTTTTAAAAATCAATCAACCATATTTGTGTGGATTTATTTCTGGACCTTCTATTATGTTCCATTGATTTATGGGTCTATCCTTTCACTAACACCGTATTGTCTTGATTAATGTATCTTTATAGCAAATCTCAAAATTGGTTAGTGTAATTCTTTCAGCTACATTTTTCTTTTTCAAAACTCCTGATCATTCTAATGCTTTTACCTTTTCATATAAATCTTAAAGTCAGCTTATCTATATCTACACAACTTACTGCTTGTGTTTTGATTAGGTTTTGTTAAATCTGTAGATCAATTTTGGGAGAATTAGCATATGAACTGTACTGAGTCTCCCAATTTATGACCCTTTTGATTTTTTCCAACAGTGATTTCAGCATACAGATCTTGCACATGTTAGATTTATCCCTAAGTATTTCATGTTTTGGAGCTATTGTAAATTGTACTGTTTTGTGTTTACCAATTATATTTATTACAGAAGTAATATTTTGATTTTATATGAAAAAATTAAATGTAGCTTACCATGTGATATAGTCTGGCTCTGTGTCATCACCCAAATCTCATCTCAAATTGTAATCCCCATAATTCCCACATGTTGAGAGAGGAACCTGGTGGGAGGTGATTGGACCATGGGGGTGGTTTCGCCCATGCTGTTCTTATGATAGTGAGTGAGTTCTCATGAGAGCTGATGGTTTTATAAGTATTTCACAGTTCCTCTTTTATACACTCTCTTGCCTGCCACCATGTAAGATGTGCCTGCTTCCCCTTCCACCATGATTGTAACTTTTCTGAGGCCTCACCAATCATACAGAGCCATCAGTCAAACCTCTACGTCTCGGGTGTTTCCTTATGGCACTGTGAAAATGGACTAATACAACATATTAAAAGATTAATTAAAGAGTGGTATTTAATAATTTAAAATTATATAGAAAAATGATAAAATTAAATGTTGATTTATATTTTTAAAAAATCCATTAGCATAATCAGGATAGAAGGTAAATTCTTTAATGTCATAAGTTGCATCTGTGAAAAGATATTCAACAAATACTATTAATGATTAAAGTTTGAAAGTATTCTCCCTTAAAGTCAGGTATAAGACAACGTCTCCTATACTCCTTCTAGCCTTGACAGCTGAGTAAGGAAATCAAAGACATAAGTTAGAAAGGCACAAAAATACTATGCAGCTGATATGCCTGTCAACATGGAAAACACAAAGGAGTCTAATTAATAAGTAGAGCAAGATTGTTTGATTTTTAAAATGACATACAGAACTCAATTCCATTTCTACACAGTGCCAATAGTATGTAAATATTAAAATAAATATTTCAAAATAGTATTTTTAACATATCAAAGCTTATAAAACAAAAGACTTCCATGAATTTTATCAGGGAAGTTATTTTAATAACCAAAAAATATTAAGGAAACCAAATAAAACAGAGAGAGAATACTTACTAATATCTAGTCCAAGAACAAATATAGCATAGTATGTATGTTTCATTAAATATTACTTATTACTACTCCCAATAATATGACCAATAATAGTCAGTGTTCCTACCATATTTTAGCAGTTTAGGGAAAGCAGCACATAAATAATCACGGTCTCTTTAAAATCTATTTTTGTCTTCTCAAAATGATTTAAGAAGTTAAAGTTAAAATGCTTTTCACCCCTTCTTTTCCTTTTTATTTTTTGAGACAGAGTCTCACTCTGTCGCCTAAGTTGGAGTGCAGTGGTGCAATCTTAGCTCACTGCAAGCGCTGCCTCCCGGGTTCACACCATTCTCCGGCCTCAGCCTCCCGAGTAGCTTGGGACTACAGGAACCTGCCACCACGCCCAGCTAATTTTTTGTATTTTTTAGTAGAGACGGGGTTTCACTGTGTTAGCCAGGATGGTCTCGATCTCCTGACCTCGTGATCCACCCACCTCGGCCTCCAAAGTGCTGGGATTACAGGCGTGAGTCACCACTCCCAGCCCCCTTATTTTCATCAAAAGGTGTGCAACTTAGTTATAGAAAGGGCAGCTTCTGTGGCTCTTCCAGCATCATGTTGTTACTGCTTTGTAACAAATATTTAAATATTGAAAACTATCCTAAAGCATAATCTTGTTTTCTTAAAAAAAAAAAAAAAACACCATGAATTGGTAGTCAAAGATTTTTTAAAAATTATCTCAACTTATTCTCTGGTTATGCTTATATAGGGTATTATCTGTGTAAAACCAGTTTTCTTAAACACGTATTCCTGGACCCAGAGAATCAGCATTGTTAATTTTTTCCCATAAGCTAATTTCAAATTACATGAGAAAGTCATAGCACTTTGCTGTTCATAAGAAATGGAGCTTTGTATTTCTCATCATTCTGGATCTAAAATTCTTTACACAAGTGTAAGTTGTGTAAAATTAGATCATTTACTAGCAGATACACTAAATTTGCATCTTTGTAATTTCATGATCATTTGACATGTGCTTTGCAACTGGTGCTGATCTGTGGCTAAAATGAATGACACTTTTAACAATCCTTTCAATACTGAGTAAAAATAACCTATAAATTCATGCAAAGAATACTAACAAAATTAAACACCTTAGCTAAGATATATATATGTGTGTGTGTGTGTGTGTGTGTGTGTGTGTGTGTGTGTGTGTATATATATTCCACCAAATTCCTAATTTCTTCTTGTTAGAAATTAAGTATATAGTTATACATACATATACATATACATGCTGAATTATATATTTTTGTTAGTAATTAGGCAGATGAAACTTCTATACACTACATTTGAGCCAGCTATTTAGTCTGTCAAATTAATTGACTATAGTCAACTGGCCCTCATTTTAGCCAAATATTAGAAGAGATAGCTTCTGTCACGATCTATGCTGTTTTCATTCCACTCACTGTCGACAGATTATGACAAAACATTAAGCACATACTTATCTAATAACTACCCATCTTTTGTTGTTTGTCTTGCATCAAATTCCCATTGACTCACCATTTTCATAAAACTGTTATTTATATGCATGAAATAATTCAAATTGAATGTAAATTCTGTTATAAAAATTTGTATCACTTATACAAAATCTTCTATAATTATCAAAGATAGTTATTTGTTTTTCCACTTTATTCCCAAAATATCCTATAATCACCTCTAGTACAGAACCTAAACTTTATACTATGATTCAAACAGTTTTTTGTTTGTTTGGTTGGTTTTTGTTTTTTGAGACGGAGTCTCCCTCTGTCGCTCAGGCTGGAGTGCAGTGGCGCGATTTCAGCTCACTGCAACCTCCACCTCCTGGGTTCAAGCGATTCTCATGCCTCAGCCTCCAGAGTAGCTGGGATTACAGGTGCCTGCCATGACGCTGGGCTAATTTCTGTATTTTTTATTAGAGACGGGGCTTCGCCATGTTCTCCAGGCTGGTCTCAAACTCCTGACTTAAAGTGATCCACCCGCCTTGGCCTCTCAAAATGCTGGGATTACAGTAGTAAGCCACTGTGCCCGGCTAACATCTTTTTTGGATG
Organism: Macaca mulatta; assembly: GCF_049350105.2. Lineage (NCBI taxonomy): Eukaryota > Metazoa > Chordata > Mammalia > Primates > Cercopithecidae > Macaca > Macaca mulatta. Next base: position 85,364,858 of record NC_133422.1, read on the forward strand.
AAAATGAAGCAGCCAGCATAAACAGATTTTTCTCCAATGAATGTGGGAGGATCACTCCAAGTTTATTCCAGAAGTCCCTGAATGAGCTCTTTCTGAAAAAAGATTATCTGTTTGCTTTGGTTTTTAATGCAGATTGTAGTAGCTTAAGATAACTGCTCAAGTTTGGAAGCTGAAAGATATCTTTTTATGTTGACTGCTGGCAGATAAGTGAGAAATAGGATGGAACAGGACTCTTAGTCAATTATGAGCAAATTCACTGGGTAGGCACAGTTCTAAGTTCTATGGCAGCACAGACCGATGAAATATACATTTCTTTCTACCTGAACAGAATTATTAATGATGTTGGTTCACATTATGTTTATTGCTTTTTTAATACATAATAGTTGTACATATTTATGAGGTACATGTAATATTTTGTACATGGATTTAATATATGATGATCAAATCAGGATAATTGGGTTGTTCATCATGTCAAACATTTACTATTTATTTTTGTTGGGAACATTCCAAATCTTCTAGCTATTTTGAAATCTATTACAAATTCTTGTTAACTATAGTCACTCTTTTGTTTTATGAAATATTAGAACTTATCCCTTCTAGTTAATTATATTTTTGTACCCATTAACCAATCTGCCTTCATCTCCCCTTCACTCCTATCGTTCCCAGCATCTGGTAACTGCCATTGTACTCACTACTTCCATGAGATAAATTTTTTAAACTCCCACATATTTGTGAAAACATGCAATATTTATTTTTCTGTGTCTGGCTTACTTTGCTTAACACAGCATCCTCCAGTTCCAGTCGTGTTGGTGCAAATGACAGATTTTCATTCTTTTGTATAGCTGAATAATATTCCATTGTAATAATATTCCATTGGTGTGTATGTATTATATATTATATAATACAGCTATATAATATATAATATATAGTTATTATAATTTATAATATATAATATATAACTAATATATAATTATAATATATAGTACATGTATATATATTAGATATATGTTATACATTATATATCATAATGTATAATAGACACATATATCATGTGATATGTATTAGATGTTATGCATTATATACCATAATGTATAATAGACACATATACACACAACACAATGGAATATAATATATATGATGCATACACAATGGAATATTATTCAGATATAAAAATTGAGAAAGATACACGTATATACCTATCTTACATTTTCTTTATGCATTAATTTATCAACAGACGTGTTGATTCTATATCTTGGCTACTGTGAATGGTGCTGCAAAAAACATGGAGAGCACATCTCTCTTCGATACACTGATTTCTGTCCTTTTGCATGTATATTCAGCAGTGGGCTTGCTGGATCATACGGTAGTTCTATTTTTAGTTTTTTGGAGAACCTCCATAGTGTTCTCCATAGTTACTGTATTAACTGACATTACCACCAAGGAAAAGGCTGCCTTGGAAGTCATGGAGTGAGATTCCTCTAGCTTTGTTCTTTATGTTCAAGATAGCTTTGGTTATGTGAAGACTTCTGTGATTCCATATGAATCATAAAAAGATCATGGAATAACCTATGAAAGTTTCCAGTTCTCGGATCCAGCAGCACATCAAAAAGCTTATCCACCATGATCAAGTGGGCTTCATCCCTGGGATGCAAGGCTGGTTCAACATATGCAAGTCAATAAACGTAATCCAGCATATAAACAGAACCAAAGACAAAAACCACATGATTATCTCAATAGATGCAGAAAAGGCCTTTGACAAAATTCAACAGCCCTTCATGCTAAAAACGCTCAATAAATTCGGTATTGATGGAACGTACCTCAAAATAATAAGAGCTATTTATGACAAACCCACAGCCAATATCATACTGAACGGGCAAAAACTGGAAAAATTCTCTTTGAAAACTGGTACAAGACAGGGATGCCCTCTCTCACCACTCCTGTTCAACATAGTGTTGGAAGTTCTGGCTAGGGCAATCAGGCAAGAGAAAGAAATCAAGGGTATTCAGTTAGGAAAAGAAGAAGTCAAATTGTCCCTGTTTGCAGATGACATGATTGCATATTTAGAAAACCCCATCATCTCAGCCCAAAATCTCCTTAAGCTGATAAGCAACTTCAGCAAAGTCTCAGGATACAAAATTAATGTGCAAAAATCACAAGCATTCTTATACACCAGTAACAGACAAACAGAGAGCCAAATCATGAATGAACTTCCATTCACAATTGCTTCAAAGAGAATGAAATACCTAGGAATCCAACTTACTAGGGATGTAAAGGACCTCTTCAAGGAGAACTACAAACTACTGTTCAGTGAAATAAAAGAGGACACAAACAAATGGAAGAACATAACATGCTCATGGATAGGAAGAATCAATATTGTGAAAATGGCCATACTGCCCAAGGTAATTTATAGATTCAATGGCATCCCTATCAAGCTACCAATGAGTTTCTTCACAGAATTGGAAAAAACTGCTTTAAAGTTCATATGGAACCAAAAAAGAGCCCGCATTGCCAAGACAATCCTAACTCAAAAGAACAAAGCTGGAGGCATCACGCTACCTGACTTCAAACTATACTACAAGGCTACAGTAACCAAAACAGCATGGTACTGGTACCAAAACAGAGATATAGACCAATGGAACAGAACAGAGTCCTCAGATATAATACCACACATCTACAGCCATCTGATCTTTGACAAACCTGACAAAAACAAGAAATGGGGAAAGGATTCCCTATTTAATAAATGGTGCTGGGAAAATTGGCTAGCCATAAGTAGAAAGCTGAAACTGGATCCTTTCCTTACTCCTTATACGAAAATTAATTCAAGATGGATTAGAGACTTAAATGTTAGACCTAATACCATAAAAATCCTAGAAGAAAACCTAGGTAATACCATTCAGGACATAGGCATGGGCAAGGACATGTCTAAAACAACAAAAGCAATGGCAACAAAAGCCAAAATTCACAAATGGGATCTAATTAAACTAAAGAGCTTCTGCACAGCAAAAGAAACTACCATCAGAGTGAACAGGCAACCTACAGAATGGGAGAACATTTTTGCAATCTACTCATCTGACAAAGGGCTAATATCCAGAACCTACAAAGAACTCAAACAAATTTACAAGAAAAAAACAAACAACCCCATCGAAAAGTGGGCAAAGGATATGAACAGACAGTTCTCAAAAGAAGACATTCATACAGCCAACAGACACATGAAAAAATGTTCATCATCACTAGCCATCAGAGAAATGCAAATCTAAACCACAATGAGATACCATCTCACACCAGTTAGAATGGTGATCATTAAAAAGTCAGGAAACAACAGGTGCTGGAGAGGATGTGGAGAAATAGGAACACTTTTACACTGTTGGTGGGATTGTAAACTAGTTCAACCATTATGGAAAACAGTATGGAGATTCCTCAAGGATCTAGAACTAGAAGTACCATATGACCCAGCCATCCCATTACTGGGTATATACCCAAAGGATTATAAATCATGCTGCTATAAAGACACATGCACACGTATGTTTATTGCAGCACTATTCACAATAGCAAAGACTTGGAATCAACCCAAATGTCCATCAGTGACAGACTGGATTAAGAAAATGTGGCACATATACACCATGGAATACTATGCAGCCATAAAAAAGGATGAGTTTGTGTCCTTTGTAGGGACATGGATGCAGCTGGTAACCATCATTCTCAGCAAACTATCGCAAGAACAGAAAACCAAATACCTCATGTTCTCACTCATAGGTGGGAACTGAACAATGAGATCACTTGGACTTGGGAAGGGGAACATCACACACCGGGGCCTATTATGGGGAGGGAGGAGGGGGGAGGGATTGCATTGGGAGTTATACCTGATGTAAATGACGAGTTGATGGGTGCAGCACGCCAACATGGCACAGGTATACATATGTAACAAACCTGCACATTATCCACATGTACCCTAGAACTTAAGGTATAATTAAAAAAAAAAAAAAAAAAAAAAGAAAGTTTCCGGTTCTGTGAAGAATATAATTTGGCATTTTAATAGGGATTATGTTGAATCTGTAGATTGCTTTACGTATATTAATATTTTAACAATATTAATTCTTCTGATCCATAAACATGGAATATCTTTTTATTTCTCTGAGCCCTTTTCAATAACTTTGATCAGTGTTTTATTATTTTCATTGTAAAGACTTTTTACTTTTTTAGTTACGTAAACCCTAAGTATTTTTTTGTAATTATTGAAAATGGAATTGCTTTCTTGAATTCTTTTTCAAATTGTTTTCTATTGGCAAACAGCAATTTGCTGTTCACATTCATTTTTGTATGTTGACTTTGCATCATGAAAGTTTACTGAATTGGTTTATTGATTCTAACAGGTTTTTGGTGGAATATTTAGGTTTTTTCTTTTGTAAATATAAGATGATGTCATTTGTAAACAAGGACAATTAGATATCTTGCTTTCCAATTTGGATGCCCTTTATTTCTTGATCTTGTCAAATTTCTCCGGCTAGTGATTCCATTACTATACTGAATAAAAATGTGGTTCACACTATTTTTAAAGATAAAGCATCTTTAAAATTTGGGTCATTAATTTATTATTTTGTCTGCCACCTTCTTTCTTTAGAATCTAACTACTAGTAATCTAGTTTGAAAGTCTTGGACTTGTCAGATTTTACTTACCTTGCTGTGCCAGTTATCCAAAGGTTTAATATGAAGATTATTCTGCAAAAAGCAATTTGAACACAAAAATTCTGCCATAATCACATAAGTATTAAACATAGATACTTTTAACTTTAAACTACTTTATTAGGCATACCATTTACCATTTCCCTATGAATTTGAAATATTATTCTGTATTGTTACTATGTAAATAAAGGGCAAGTCTCTGTTGTGTATTTTTCAATTACAGCAAGAAATAACAAAGCATGTTTACAATAGCTATGCCCCATGGAAAAAAAAAAAGTTTATATTTTAGAAGACTCAGAAATATATACTTTTTTAAAAGTCAGAGAATTATGATTTTTCACAGCTAGCAAGATGGAATTAGGTATGTATGGACATATATATGTAAACAAATGCACACACCATGAACATTTATATATATTTTTCTCTGCAATTTCTTTTAAATAAAAAAATTATGAAATATTGAACAAAAAAACAGTTCATCACTATCTACATAAGATCAATTCCTGATAAACCATTTAATATAAGTAATTAAAATGTTTGATAATCAAAAACAAGTACATCTAGGGCTAGTGCTATTTATTATACAATTTGTTTCCTAGAGTTACTTGAAAACATTTAAAAAAATATCTAACTTCTAAAGAATGAGGTGTTACTAAGCATTTTCCTAGTTAAGAGCTCCAGAGGCTGTTTGACTCAGCATCCTTCACTGGTTGAATTCCTAGAATATTCCCCTACAATTTCTTCAGTGCCTCACAAATCTCCTGTCCATATCCTCAAGCGATCAATGGGCAGTTAAAATTCTTTATTTTATTTCCTCTCTGCTTTACTTTTCAAATTTCAAAGAACAAGTTGAAATGTGAGTGGCATTATTTCTAGTGTCATTAGAGGTATACAAAAATGTGGTATACATTCTCTATTAGCAAATTAGCTACAAGTTACAAATTAGCAACTGTATTTTGTTCCGGATTACTTAAGCCTTAATATAAGAGGAAATGATTAAATAATGTTATACTACTTCCTGCATTCTGACAACAGCATTCCAAGGACAAGTCATCTATATATTCTAATTTGAAGAACTTCTAAATTCGGCTTGGTAATCTGACACTTGAAATACATCTTCAATTGAGGTTTGAGTTCTTATGCCATCTGATACCAGACAAACTGGATCCAGATCAGTTTTATTACCATTTTCGTTCTAATGAAATTAAATTGATTATATAATGTTCTCAAAACCAGGCCTTGCTATTCAGTGGAAAACATCAATTATTTGCTCTGTTTTTGAAGTTACAAATTAGTACAGCACTCCATTAGTGAGATGAACTGCAGGTTACTAATTGGTATAGCACCCCATTAGTGAGTTTTATTTATGTTGTAATTTGGCAAAATTTAATTGTTGGGAGAATGTCTTAAATCTTTGGCCCAGAGTATTCTGTTGTTTTCTTTTTCCTTTAATCTTTACCCCAACTCAAGATCAATCCATTATGCTTATATTCACTTTTTTCCATCTTAACTGAGATAACTTACCCTAGCCTGAGTTGAGGGAAATCAACCTTTTAGCTATTACCTTCCCCACTTAGCATCATATCTTACACCTCTTCTTTGTGGTACTAAAGTATTCCGATCATTTTATTATAATTCATTTCCATGGCATGCAAATTGATTAATTTATGAAAAGGGAATCTGCATTCTTATTGCTGAAACCTGCTTTTTAATAAATGTGAAACACTTGCACAATAATGGAGCAGTACTAAATTGGCCTACAAAACTTTTATTATTGAATTATTCTTAGACTCTACTCTGAACAGCCCTAGAGCATGTTTGCTCATATCAATAGTGACAGGAGACAGCCAAATGCCTAGACAGATAGGGGCAGGTACCTGGTGAAATCCTGCCTCCAAGCTGAAGATAGTTTAAAGCCTGAGAGCCAAGCTACAAGTTAAATCCTCAGACTATATTGAGAACATGTCTTCCCATTTGACACACTTTCCTGTGATTGATCCCAACCCTTCACCTATTTCACATATACCTACTCTTTCCTAATTGGTCGTCTACACTATTGTGCCCACATTTGAGTGATGTCTTCACTTTAACCTATTTTCCCTACTCACAAACTAATCAGCATGCACTTCCCATCCTGTGCCTGTAAAGACCCCAGACTCAGTCAGTAAAGGTGGAGACAGCTGGACTTTGGGGAAGAGACGGCCAGAATTTGGGGAAGAGGAGGCCAAACTTTGGAAGATACAACCTCACCTGACTTTGGGGAAGATTACCTGCCCTACCCATTTCCTCTCAAGCTCCCCTCTCCGCTGAGAGCTGTTTTCATCGCTTAATAAAATTCTCTGCCTTCACCATCCTTCCATTGTCTGCATGACCTCATTCTTCTTGAGCACCTAAAAAGATCTCGAGACTCACCAAGTGCAGGTACCCAGAAAGGCTGTCCCACCGGCCCTTTGCCCTCACCAGCGAAGAGTGTCAGCTCCACATGACAAGGCAAGGGGCCAACTGAGCTGCTAACACACGGCCATTCGCAGATGGCAGAACTAAGAGAGGACTGTGCCATCCCCTTTGGGGCTTCAGGGTTATGGGCACCCCCACCTGGACACCACTGTAGGCTCCACATGGAGCTTGAACCTGCTGGTACATGAAGCAGCTGGCCGGATCCTACACCTGCTGGCTCACATGCTCCCTACAAGGGGTTGAACATGGCAGGCCAAGCAAACAGGGTGCCCTGATGGAAGTCCAGCAAAGGAACCGAGATATCCTGTGTCAATGTCATGTCAATAGTTTTTGTGAATTCTAATTTGAGGTTAGAGTATTTTTCAGAACTCACTAGTGGATAGCTACTAACCATTAATATCTATCAGCCTCTGTTACAGCCTCTTTGTCTAAATACATTTAGTAAAACATCTAGGCCAAAAAACTATGTGGATAAAAAAGGCCAGGCATGATGGCTTACACCTATAATCCCAGCACTTTTGGGGGTCAAAGTGGGCAAATCATTTGAGGTCAGGATTTTGAGACCAGGTTGGCCAACACTGTGAAACCCTATCTCTACTAAAAATACAAAAATATTAGCCCGGCATGGTGGCAAGTGCTTATAATCCCAGCTACTTGGAAGGCTAAGCCAGGAGAATTGCTTGAGCCTTGGAGGTGGAGGTTGCAGTGAGCCGAGATTGTGCCACCACACTCCAGTCTGGGTGACAGAGTAAGATCCGTCTCAAAAAAAGTGAAAAAATTATATGGATAATAAAGTTTACTAGGGACAAAGCTGGCTAGTCAGGGGTGCTACTCATTCTGCTAGATTTCCTAGGTCTTCTCTAATATTTCCCATAAGGTTGTTGCACCAGGGCATTCATGAGTTTTTGTAACCCTGTGTTATTTTTACATTTTTCTAGGAGTTACTCACTTAAAAACATTGTGTCTTCAAGAGGAGTATTTTAGTGGTTTTTCATTAGGGAATAACCCTTTGCAAAAACACTGTGGACATCGCTAACACCAAGATTTAAAATTCTCTGTAATTACTATGGTAAAATTAATTAATTATAGCTAAAGATTTTCAGTTCTAGGGTTTACTTGTATGAAGACATTATGTGCCCAGAGTATTTTGTGTAGCTGTGAAATCAAACAGTAACGTCAGGCCTACTTTATCCAAGACTATTTCACCATGCTCTTTGCCCATGTTGTTCCTGAGTCCTTACTAGGACATTTATGAATTTTAAATAAAGAAACAGATTTTGATTACTTATATCTATAAATAAATTTGTGTAATAAATGGTAAAATGTAGCAAAAGCCCTCAAATAACTTGGGGTATATTTTCCAAAGGGAAGAGCTGGAAAAACAAAACAAAAAAAAAAACAAAAAAAAACCTAATAAAAGCAAGAGAACAGACCTGAAAGTCCTAAACTCTCCTTACTCCCAGGAAACCCTGATTCTGCAGAAATTCACTGACAAATTTGTTCTGTGATAAATCTAAAAACTAATTGAAAGACTCCTGCACCCCAGGGAAACACAAAACCACATTTACAGAAGCTGGTAGGGAGATTCAGGATACCCACGTCCCAGAGACTTTACTTCCCGTCTGACATGGTGCCACGAAATGTGGACTAGACACAGCCCTAGCTCCCAGATTCTCCCAGGGGAGGGGAGGAGTTAATACATGTGTCAAAGGACAGGGATCTGACTTGCTAGTCTTGGGACTTTGATGAGTCTGGCACAGTGTAGTCACCTGTAAAGAACTGAGATGGCACTTTGGACTGTTAGATGTCATAGATCCTATGTTCAGCTCAGCATAGAACAGAAGACAAAAAAAAAAAAAAAAAGGAAAAAAAAAAAAAACACAGCTGCCTGCTTCTCTGTGTAGAAGCAAAGAGCTGGTAAGGCCCCCAGAATCTTGTGTGAGGCTGATTGGTGGGGGTCTTCTATACAAGACCAGACTGTGAAGACTGAGAAAGGTGCTTGCTTTGTCTAATGCACGGATACCAACACACAGAATTAAGGAAAATAAATATCAGGCAACAATGTTCTAAACCTGAGAACACAATAATCTACAGAAACTAACCCTAATGAAAGGAAGGTAGTGAATTAACTTGACAGGGAATTCAAAACAAACATGCTCACTAAGGTGGAAAGAACAATGAATGAACAAAGTGAGGATTTCAACAAAGTATTTAAATGTACCGAACAGAAATCATAGAGCTGACAAACACAAAATTCACTAGAGAGGTTCAATAATAGACTAGATGAAGCCAAAGAAAAGATCAGTGAACTCAAAGATAAGTCACTGCAAATCATTCAGAGCAGCAAAAAGCATGAAGCAGGTGTCTATCCATATTTTTACTCACAGTCTGTTCAGAATCACTTAAGTATTTTCTAAGAAATACCTAAGCTGAGGCTTCCTCTATATCACTGCTTTTTTCTTTTTGGGATCTCAACAGAATCACCTCTAACAATTTATTCATGGCAATGTAGGCTTTTTCTAATATGCATCTCAAAATCCTTCCAGCTTCAAAACCCATTATTCCATTCCAAAGCTTCTTCCACATTTTAACTATTAGTCACATCTTCACTCCCTCTTGATACCAACTTTCTGTCTTAGTTTTTCAGGTAGCTATAGCAAAATTCCATAAACTAGGTTGTTTATAAACAGCAGAAATTTATTTCTCACAGTTCTGGAGGCTGATGAGTCCAAGATCAAGCTGCTAGCAGATTCAGTGTCTGATAAGGGCCTACTTTCTCACAGACATTGATTTCTTGCTGTGTCCTCACATGGTGGAGGGTGTTAGCTAAGCTCGATGGGATCTCTTTTATAAGTCCATTAATCTTTATCATGAAGTCTCCACTCTTATGGCTTAAGCACCTCACAAATGCCCCATCTATTAATACTATCACCTTGGGGGTTAGGATTTTAATATATGAATTTTGGAGAGACACAACCATTCAGACTATAGCAATAGTAAACATTACTAGTTCCCTAGTAAATTAGACAGGGCAATCCAAAATCAGGTATAACTATCCTCATTTGTTTTTTATGTATCCCATCAAATATCTACTTTCATTCTGTCTTATTTATTAAAAACCTCCATTGAGATGTGGTGGGTAACAGATCTATAGGATAGAGACATTACACCATTAATTATCAAATATTTCCTATATTCATATAAATTTATGACTTCCAATTGTGATCACATTTGACTTCTGTAAAAACATTATGTATTATTTGAATTTTATCTTGAGCATATTCTAAACTCAGACTGTATTCCTTTCATAGAAAATATAAATTGAATTTCTGGCTTGGGTTTGCTTCTTAATTTATCTTTGTGCTACAAAAAATTAAGTTTCAAATTTTTATTTGGGAATAGTTGGAGATAGGACCCAGGGGCTATACACAACCCTAGAATAGAAACAGGAACAAACAGCTTCTGCTTTTGCTGGGTCTTTATCTCTTAGAATTGCATAAATAGGCCAGGCTCCATGCCTCATGCCTGTAATCCCAGTACGTTTGGAGGCAGAGGTGGGAAGATTACTTGAGGCCGGGAGTTCAAGACCACCCTGGCCAGCATGGTGAAATCCTGTGTTTACTAAAAATACAAAAATTAGCTGGGCGTGGTGGTGGACAGATGTAATCCCAGTTACTTGTGAGGCTGAGGCGGGAGAATCACTTGAACCCAGGAGGCGGAGGTTGCAGTGAGCTGAGATCGCGCCATTGCACTCCAGGCTTGGCAACAAAAGCAAAAATCCATCTCAACAACAACAACAAAAAAACAAAACAAGGGATAATGGTCACATTGTGTCAGGTTAAGTTAAAAATTGAGATTTCACTTAACATAACATCAGCTTGAAACTACTGGAAGCTGGCATACTTGTGAATCCAAAGCCCTGTAGTCAGAATTCCTGAACCAAAATCTCCAGCCACATAATATATATAGACATTAATATCTAAGCTTTCTGGTAGGTATTCATGTTTTACCGCTTGATAGCTCCCTGGATCCTCCTGCTCATGAATACTTGGGCATTTCAACTCAGTAATCATAGGGCTATTTCCCTCAAGGACTCAGATGATCTCACAGTCTGGGCTTTTAGCATATCATCAGCCTCTATCATATACCAGACTCTGATACTTGCCATTCTGGCAGCATCTCAGTAATGTTCTGTATCTACGAATAAGTAGCACTTCCTGGAAATAGCCCAGCTTTCCATAATACCATTTCTCAGGTATAAAAAGCATAATTTCTCTAAGGGTTTGACCTACTATATGTTTAATCTTTGATCATTCAAAACAAGCTTCTCACTCAAAAAGCAACTTTATAAATAAAATTTATAATAAAATCCTTTAGGAATTAAGTCAACATTTTTAAAAAAGCTGTGTCAAAGTGTGTGATTTGTCTTCCATATCTCATTTCATACTCTCTGTCCAAATGATTCTCAGGGAGCATTATATGACAGCAATTACAAGTTTTCATTTTAACATTCATTCTTTCTTTTTTGCTTTAAAACCAGAATATACATATATTTCAGTTTGCCTAAGTTGAGCTAGGTTAAATATCTTGTTCCAGAATAATTTTTTTTGTTTTTGTTTTTTGAGATGGAGTCTCACTCTGTCGCCCAGGCTGGAGTGCAGTGGCCGGATCTCAGCTCACTGCAAGCTCCGCCTCCTGGGTTTATGCCCTTCTCCTGCCTCAGCCTCCCGAGTAGCTGGGACTACAGGCACCCGCCACCTCGCCCGGCTAGTTTTTTGTATTTTTTAGTAGAGACAGGGTTTCTCTGTGTTAGCCAGGATGGTCTCAATCTCCTGACCTTGTGATCTGCCTGTCTCGGCTTCCCAAAGTGCTGGGATTACAGGCTTGAGCCACTGTGCCTGGCCCAGAATAATTCTTAATAGTACTCCATTTCACTATCAGAAATAGTGTTTGTACAATAAATTACATGATCATTCTATTTATAAAGAACCATAATTCAATGGAATCAAAACTAAATTTCTCAGCCTATCTTTCAGATAATTATGTACATATCACAAGTTCTAGTCAATAAAATGCTAGCAGGGGTATTGTGTGTGACTTCCAGGAAATGTCCTTAGAAACATAAGGATACCCACTTTGTATTTTGTGTATCCTGCTGTCAATGTAGAATGTAGATGTCATGATGAGAGTTTCAGCTGCCATTTTGGATCATGAGGAAAACTGAAGATGACAAAACATGGTAAAACCTTGTGTTTCAGTTAAGATGAACTCTGGTGTCTACAACAAAAAGAATCTTAAAATGCAGTAGCTTAAAGACACTAAATGTATTTCCCTTTGACTTAAAAATCCTCAAATGAGTGGTCAAGGGCAGTGAAACAGTTTTGCTCTATGTGGGCGTATTGAGACCAAAATTCCTGCCATCATTTTTTCTACTACCCTCTAGCTCCTTGCTACTCAAAGTACAGTCTACAGGTCAGCCTCACTGATATCACTTGGGAGCTTGATAGAAATTTAACGTAGAATATAAGGCCCCATTCCAGATCTACAGAATAAGAATCTCATTCACCAGTGACCTGAGTCTTTCACTTACGACCTTACTCTTCTCAGTGGACTTCCTGGTATTGCTTTGTTATTACTGTTACACAGATCAGAGTTCCAAAGTAGTGTTATATAGTGGGGTGCTATCAAGAATCACCAGGGGATTTCTATGGCTATTAAATGTAAAAATCATTGCTGTACAGTGCTGTTATCATCTGAATGGAAAAAAGTACAGAAAATAAATTCAAAAAAGGTGATTATTTAAAAATAGACAAATGGAAGGTTTTTTTATTCCCCCCTCCACAAACTGATAACTTACTAATCTTGTAAGATTATCTTGGAGAAAATGTGAAGATTGACTACTAATGAACAGGTCTAAATTTGTTTACTATTCAGAGGCTGTCAGCCCATCTGCAAAATTGTCACTAAAAATGGATTATGTAGTGATACCAGGATGTGGAGTTTGTCCATAAAGATAGTTTCTAAAAAAGTATAAAAGTTCTCTTGGGAAAAAAAAGTTAAAAGAACTTTGTAGAAAAGTTTTCATAAAAGTGCAAGAGAATTCAATGTGTTAAATGGAAGTTTGGTGTGGTAAAATAAAGGAATAAAATGAAGTCTTCTGTTGTCTCTCAGAAAGGCTACTAGCATTGAATATGCTTTCCATGTTTAATCATCCAAGGAAGTTAAAACATCATAGACAGCACGGAATATATGCCACTAGTATGAGTAACCCAGAGAAAACTGACCTATTTTTCTACTTGACTTCAGGTCCTACCTCATGCATTGTAACATTCCCAAAAACCTAGCTCCCAAAATTATCAAAAACATGTAGACATTTCATTAAAAATATATCTTGAGAACACTGAGGAGAGGGGCACAGTTCATTCAGTGAAAGTTTCCATACATGTTTTCTCACCTGACAGCTGCCCCCAAAGCTTCACTCTTTCTGAAATTTCTCTAGAATTTTTTTCCAACCCCAATTCTATTTATAGTACTTGCTATCTTTTTCTTTCCCTTGATTTTGCAATACAATTTAGTCCTTTCAAAGGCTTTCTATATTTTACATTTTATCTGATACTCTGGCAGCTCCAAGGAAAGAGGGGATGAGGAGTAAGAAAAGTGGGAGGTTAGTGTTTAGAAAATGCTGTTAATAATTCTACTTTGGGACTCTACCCTGTGTAACAGTAGTAACAAAGCAATACCAGGAAGTTTGCAAAGAATAGTAAGGTCATAAGTGAAAGACTTACCTCATTATTTGCTTGCCTTCAAAGTTTAAATCAATGGCTATTCAATTCACATGCTAATTATAATCACAGTGTTCCCATGGAATGCATCATGATAATGGTAAATCAAATTTGCATAAAATATGAGGCCACTTAGCATAATGGTTTCAAGTGTGAGATGTGAGCTCAAATCATTTTGTTTGTAAATTTTGCCATTTCTGTATATGAGTCCAATATAATAAGCTTGAACAAATCTCTGAACATTTCAGGGCCATCTTTATCAATAAATGGGAAAAAATAATAGTGCATATTTATTGAGGTGTAACTAATTAACTACAATTAATTTCCAGCATGTAAAAGAGTTTTTGGAATAGTTAATGCACTTACTAAATGCTAACTATTGGGACATAGCTATCTTCTTAGTAGAACTCTACAGAGCAGAGATTGGCAAACCATCGGTCCATGGTTCAAATTCAACCTCTGGCCCGTTTTTGGACCACTGAGGAGCTAAGAAAGGTTAAAGGATTTGTAAAACAAACAAAACCCAAAAAACTGTATATCAAAGATGTATGTGGTCTACAAAGCCTGAAATATTTTATCTGGCCATGCTATAGATGACATTGTATCCACTGACAATTTATATTTTAAAGCCATAACCACCAATGTGATTTGGAGATGGGGCCTTGGGGAGGTAATTAAGTTTGGATGAAGTCCTGAGAGTGGGGCCCTCATGAGGAGATTAGTGCCCTTATTCAAAGAGACACCAGATAACTTGTTCTTTTTCTCTTTCCCTGCTGTGTTAGGACATAGCAAGAAGATGGCTATCTACAAGCAAGGAAGAGAGCCCTCACCAGAAATCAGCCAGGCTAGCACCTTGATCTTGGATTTCTGGCCTTCATAATTGTGAGAAAATAAGTTTCCACTGTTTAATCCACTCAGTCTATGGTATTTTGTTATGTTAGCCTGAGGAGATTAAGACAGGTCCTTTAAGGACGTTTGTGACCCCTGCTCATGAGAGATAGTTATAACATATAGTATATTAGAAGGGGGAAAAAAGGAATGTTCAGCAAAAAAAGAGAAGGAAGGAAGGAAGGAAGGAAGGAAGGAAGGAAGGAAGGAAGGAAGGAAGGAAGGAAGGAAGGAGCTTCACCGTAATAGATGCAGCACTTAGTAAATAAAATGAGACATGAATAAAGATGACAGATTTGTCTCTAAACTATAGCAAGAGACTTTATTAAAATTATATTCAAATCATGTTGGCATACTTTTTTTTTTTTGAGACAGAGTCTCGCTCTGTCGCTGAGGCTGGAGTGCAGTGGCACAATCTCAGCTCACTGCAAGCTCTGCCTCCCAGGTTCACACCATTCTCCTGCCTCAGACTCCTGAGTAGCTGGTACTACAGGCATCCGCCACCACACCTGGCTAATTTTTTTGTATTTTTAGTAGAGACGGGTTTTCACCATGTTAGCCAGGATGTTCTCAATCTCCTGACCTCATGATCCACCTGCTTTGGCCTCCCAAAGTGCTAGGATTACAGGTGTGAGTCACTGCACCTGGCCTCATATTGGCATACTTTTTTAAAGGAAATTTTCTGAGAGGTTGCAAAAAGCATGGAGCTAATAATTTAATTATTTTTTTCAGTAACCTCCCAAATTTTACTATTGCTGGATAATATCTCAGTGTAGTTAATTTTGGGTTCACTACTGTATTAGTCCACTTTCACGCTGTTGATAAAAACATACCTGAGACCGGGAAGAAAAACAGCTTCATGGACTTACAGTTCCACGTCGCTGGGAAGACCTCACAATCATGGCAAAAGGCCAAAGCCACTTCTTACAAGGCAGTAGAAAGAGAGAATGAGACCCAAGCCAAAGCAGAAACCCCTTATAAACCATCAGTTCTCATGAGAATTATTTCACTACCAGGAGAACAGTATGGAGAACAGTATGAAGGAAGCCACCTCATGATTTAATTATCTCCCACCAGGTCCCTCCCACAACACCTGTGAATTATGAGAGTACAATTCAAGATGAGAATTTGGTGAGGACATACAGCCAAACCATATCATTCCACAGTCGGCTCCTCCCGAATCTGATATCTTCACATTTCCAAAACAATCATGCCTTCCTAAGAGTCCCCCAAAGTGTTAATTCATTTCAGCATTAATTCAAAAGTCCACAGTCCCAAGTCCCATCTGAGACAAGGTAAGTCCCTTCCACCTATGAGCCTGTAAAGCAAAAGCAGGTTACTTCCTAGATACAACGGGGGTACAAGCATTGGGTAAATACAGCCATTTCCAATGCAAGAAATTGGCCAAAACAAAGGGGCTACAGACCACATGCAAGTACAGAATCCAGCGAGGCAGTCAAATCTTAAAGCTCCAAAATTATTTCCTGTGATTCCATGTCACAAATCCAAGTCACACTGATGTAAGAGATGGGTTCCCATGGTCTTGGACAGCTCTATCTCTGTGGCTTTTCAGGGTCCAGCCTCCCTCCCCACTGCTTTCATGGGCTGGCATCGAGTGTCTGTGGCTTTTCCAGGTACTCAGTGCAAGCTGTCAGTTGATCTATCATTCTGGGGTCTGGAGGACCTCTTCTCACAGCTCCACCAGGCAGCACCCCAGTAGGGATTCTGTGTGGGGTTGCCCACCCCACATTTCCCTTCTATACTGCCCTAGCAGAGGTTCTTCACGAGCGTTATACATTTTGTTTTATTGATTTTAAATGATTGAATCACTATGTGCTTCAGTGTAGTTTGTTCGTGTTTCTTGTGCTTAGGGATTGTTGAGTTTTTCATATTAATATTTGCAATTATAGCTTTTATAAAATTTTGAAAATTTGGGGGCATACATTCTTCAAATATTTTTTCTATCACACCCTTCTTTCCTTCAGCAGCCCCAATTACATGTAAATAAAGACACTTGAATTTATTCTCTAGCTCACTGGCGTTTCCACCTTTTTTTCTATCATTTTCTCTGTGTTTCATTTTGGATAATTTCTATGGCTTTGCATTCAAGTTTATTAAGGTTTTGTCTTGTACTATCCAATGTATTTTTCATCACATTCATATGTATTTTTTATTTCAGATAACGTAGCTTTTATGTCTAAAAGTTTGATATATATATATGTGTATGTATACGCACATACATATAGTTTTGCTCTTGAATGCCTGATAATTTATGATGCTCAATCTCGTGATTTTAACTGGTTGCCATTAGATATTTTCATATACCTATACATTTTCCTGAGAGTTGCTCTGGGGCATATCTAGGTAACCTGGTAACAGCATGAGTCTTTCAAGGCCTACTTTCAAGCTTGGTTAGGCAGTGGAAGAGCAGCCTTTAACCTAAGTCTAATTATTCTCAATTATTGAGACAATGCTCTTCTTAGTATTCTAGCTAATATATTCTAAGGTTTTATTGTGTGTGTGTGTACTTTGGCTAGCGGGATAAAAAACTATTCATGGTCATATATTGATTCTATGGTTTTTATTGTTTTGTTTTTGATTGTTTGTTTTTTACCTCAAATTCTTTCAAGACTTTTGTATCTGGATCTTGGATTGTTTTCTCACGTACATTCACTGATCAGTGCTCAGCTTACGGCTTAAGGAGGATGCCTTTAGATCAACAGTGTAGATGCTCTGCAATATAATGATTGCAATATAATTTGCAAGTGTATTTGTCTGTTCTGTATGTGTGTTGATCATGAAACTGCTAAAAATCTTTTACTACTGTCATTATGTCAATATTATCCACTCTGATACCATGTATCATTATTGGTCCACAAAGAATTAATTGGAATTTTATATTACAAAAACTACCAGGTGTAAGAGAAACTTTATAATCACTTTTAAAATCCCAGTGCACATGAGCATTATCTCCGAAGTTTCTGTTATAAATACAGATGTCTAGGTGTTGTGTTTTCCCTCCAAAGCTCTGCATGTAGTTCTAATGCACAGCCATGGTGAAAAGCAACTGGACTATATGATGCTATTTCACCTCTCTCTACTTTGTTTCAGATCTTTTGGTTTATACTCAGCTGCTCCTGTAACACTTAGTCCGTATTTTCGAATTTGTTTCTTTTGTTGGTTGTGGTCCTTTCTCAAGTGTGTGCGTGCGTATGCATAAAATAAGCATAAGAATAAGATTATATTATAAATATATTTACTTATAATGAGCAAATATATTTTTACCTATTTAAAAGGTGTATGATTTGTTAATTCCACCCGATTGCTTGATTAGGTATGAATAAAATGCTACACATATAATGTAGTTTCTCTTAAAGGTTTGATATTTTTCCATTTACTTCTGACATCCAGTATTAGTATTATTATGCTTTGAAAACACATTGTTTTCATGATTTTTAACAAAATCTTAAGTGAGGGTTGAAGCTTTTATATCAATTTTTGGACTATAAAGAAATACTAAGTAGCTAATTAAGTTTGTGCATTGTGTCCCTAAACTCTCTACAGATATTACTTTTCTTGGTGTTAGTAGAATGAAGGGAATAAATTTACCTTTTAATATGAATCTTAATGTTTTAGAAAAACCACATTCTTGAAGTAGAAAGTAAAAGCATCATTTTTTTTTACCATACAAAGGAAATACAATATGCCTCTGTGAAAGTGTTTTGTCTTTGCTTTTCTTCACTCACTATTAATCTCAGTCTCTTAATTTAGATTTAAAACACAACTAAAGGTGGGCGTTGTGGCTCACACCTGTAATCCCAGCACTCTGGGAGGCCCAGGCACATGGATCACAAGGTCAGGCGATCCAGACTATCCTAACATGGTGAAAACCCGTCTCTACTAAACATACAAAAAAATTAGCTGGGCTTGGTGGTGGGCACCTGCAGTCCCAGTTACCTGGGAGGCTAAGGCCGGAGAATGACGTGAACCCCGGAGGCGGAGCTTGCAGGGAGCGGAGATTGCACCACTGCACTCCAGCCTGGGTGACACACAATCTAAAACAAAACAAAACAAAACAAACCTGAATGACACGTACAGCCCAAAAACTGATTTGTGATGCTTGGCAGTTTAAGGTTTAGTCATCCATTGGTGATATTCTTGTGTCAATTCACGGGCTCAGATTACTTCAATTTAATTCAATGTGTTCAAACGATTCCCTGGTATAATACTTCACCTTCAACCCTGCTTGACTCTTGGAATACAATTTAGTGTTTTCTGTAAATACATAATTTTAAAATAGTGATTGCAAGCAACAGTTTGGGTCTGTGCAGGTAAGCAATAAAACTGATAATGTTTAGCTGAAGGAGAATTTTTCTATTTGTCAGGCACTGTCAAAGGGGCTTCTTTGCTTCTTCATATTGTATTTTGAGTTAATCCTCACTTTATTTTCCCTCCATACATAAACAGGATTTCTATTGGTATTGTCCCTGGAATTGGTGGGTTCCTGGTCTCACTGACTCCAACAATGAAGCCGCAGACCCTCGGGTGACTGTTACAGCTCTTAAAAGCGGGGCCGAAGTTGTTCGTTCCTCCCGGTGGGTTTGTCATGTCGCTAGCTTCAAGAGTGAAGCTGCAGTCCTCCACAGCAAGCAATACGATTCTTAAACGAAACGTGGACCGTAAGAGAGTAGCAAGTCATTGCACAGAGCAAAAGAACAAAGCGGCCACACCACAGAACTCAAACCCACTCAGTTAGTGCAGATGCCTCAGGTGGTCTGCTTTTATGCCCTTATTTGGCCCCACCCACATCCTGCTGATTGGCCCATTTTATAGAGAGTTGATTGGTCCATTTTACAGAGTGTTGATTGGTCCATTTGACAGAGTGCTGATTGGTGCATTTATAAACCTTTAGCTAGACGCAGAGTGCTGACTGGTGCATTTACAGTCCTTTAGCTAGACACAAAAGTTCTCCAAGTCCCCTACCCAATTAGTTAGACACAGAGAGCTGATTGGTGCATTTACAAACCTTTAGCTAGACACAGAGCACAGATTGGTGCATTTACAATCCTTTAGCCAGACAGAAAAGTTCTCTAAGTACCCACCCAACCCAGAAACCTAGCGGGCTTCATCTGTTAAGTATGAAGAGCCACTGTTTCTTCTCCATCCCTGTTCTAAGGTCCTATGTATTTATGAGGACCTAGTTTAATATTTTCAAAAGTTTTCAATCGAGATTATGCCTTCCTACTGCCCAGTTCCTGTAAAATCAGAGTCCTGAGACCCTTTGTATAACTATTTCTGAACCTGTGCCTTATGAACTATCTGGCTACTTGTGTCCCTTGGGAGCTTTCCAGTTCTCATTGTCCCCTGCTCCAGTTCATTAGTGATACTATCAAAAAACTGGGAGACACATATCATTGACTTCCTGTTCAATGACAGCTCAGACGTGCTGCTGGTTCAAAAGCAACCTTATGTGTTGGTGTTTTAATGACAGAGGCTTTCCTTGTGACAGGGTCCAAAGCTGTTCTCCCTCTATAAGCTCCAGTCATACCTGTATCTGCTCATTTTTTCATTTGTGCTGTGTAGCTATGAGTCTAGGAGTGCAAAAGGCGTGAACATTGTCCAAAATACAATAAAATACATTCTTCAAAGCAGTGGAGCCATTTAAATTTCTAAAAGCAGTGTATAAGCAGAGTTTCTAATGAATCCTCCTCTGATCCTTGCTATTATCTGATTTCTGAATTGTGATCGGTACCTCACTGTGGTCTTCATTTACCCTTTTCTAATTGCAAATGATGTAGCATATCTTTCCATACCATGGATGACCCCAAACTGATGATTTTTCCTGAGTGAATTATCAGATCATAATGTCCTGGAATATCTGATAAACAGACTTTGAATTCCAGATGGAGTCATAATATCTATGGAAAGATGAGGTTTATTTGATGAACTTTATTTAAAAAAAAAAAAAAAAAAAAAAAAAGCCCATAATTACCTCCCTCAGAGAAACCCCAGAGAAGTTGCAAAATCTCCTTAAATTTCTCCAAGAAAATACTCTGGGAGACGTTAAAAAAGTACCACAGGCCAGTAGCTTCCAACACCATCAACAATAAAAATTAACAAAGCATACATAACACGGGCAAATTGTGAAAAATTCTGTTAGAACATCTTCCTAAAAATAATTTGAATATGTTGTGAAATTTTTAGTGGAAATGCAGAGTTTACAAAGTCAAAAACACTTTGTGAATTAAACTATAAAGAGGGAGTCTTATCTTCAAAGAGTGAAACTTAAAATTGCACTGATTAAAACAGACCACTGGCCATGGGATAGCAAATAGAGTTGTCCCTAAGGTTAGGGTCTAAAAGTCTTGGTTCTAGGTGGCTGTGCTGAAACAGATAGTCTCCAATCTTCTTATTAAAAGATTCATATGGTAGTTTTGCTGTTTTAGTCCTGAAACATTTATTGTAAAGTGAGAAATTTCTTATGAAGAAATTTTTTATTTTAAAAGTTCCATAAAAATAATGTAGCATGTAACTGAGAAATTTAATGTTTTACTTTCATTTTAAAGTGTGTAATGCTGTTGAGGTTTTAGGTGGAGCCAAGTAATGTAAGGAGTTTGATAAATGGTATATTTAAGTTCATGCAAGGCATTGAAATTCTATACCAAAACTAAATAACTATAACTTAATGTGAATGCACTATAAATCACTGAATTTCAAAAAATTGTATTGAACTGAAATATGCTAGCATTGTTAAAACCGTTTTGAGTATTAATGTTTGAAAAACCCCTAGATAACCATAAAATTATATAAAGTTTTCACCTTAAATGTTTTGGTAAAATAGTTATATATCATTGTTTTCTGATAATTATTGTGATTATAATAGTGCTTTATTGTTATACATTCTGGTTACCTTAAACACCCTCAATTGTATTTAGTGGTTTGAAATCTCATAGGATTGATGGAATAGACTTGTATATTTAAATACCTCTCAGAATTTGAGAGTTCTACAATAAGGTCATCTTTATGTACAATGTAAAGATATTACAAAAATTATATAAAATAAATTCTGTTTTTTGATTATGAGCCAAAAAGGGACTTAATGTAAAAACAGAAAACCTATATTTAGATTTTTCTCAGATGTTAATATAGAGTAGCAAAATACTAGGAAGGTCCTTGTTCCTCTTACTTACATGGTAAAATTAACATTTAAGATGCTACCAAATAAGCTAATATTATCAGAAAAATCATTTGGGCTAATACAGAATAAACCTTGGTATTATATAACAATACTCAGTATAATATATTTACTGTTAAAGGGACATAGTACTTTTTTTAAAAGAAGAAAAATATACGGAACAGAAAAGGAGGCAACATAAATTAAAATGTTTAATTCCAAAATAATGTATTCAAATTAAAATTTAATTCAAACTATGAAAATGAGTGTCATAACATTACTAAATGTAGTAATATGAGGAAATTGTCTACTTAGAAGATATATATATATAAATTTGGCTAAAATACATACATTTATAACTTTTATAACTTTGTAATGTCATTATGTAGATACATCAAATAATGACAAAATGAATTTTTATAGCAAACTTTGGGAATTTACATTCTGAAATTTCCTTATCAGCTCTAATTGTGCCAGTGGGTGGACCCTTCTTTCCCTAATAGTTGTTGATAAATCACCAAGAGCACTGTCTTAAAGACTCTACCAACTTATGACTTAGAACTATCAAGATTGTAATTAAAGTGCACTCCAATGGAAAGAAAATGAAAACGATTGTCTAAATGGCCCATCAGATAAGCAACTATACAGTCACACAAATAACAGTTGATGAAACATCTATTAAAGAAAAATTTGCTGTGCATACATTGTCAGATTTAAACAATCAGAAGAAATCCAGAGTCTTAAGCTTTATTCAGTAGTTTTATTGCTCACATTAATATTGTATTATTTGTATTATTTTCTTCCGTTTCTTTCTCACATGGAGCAAATAAGTAAGTATGCCATTTTCATTAGGAAGAAAATTATCCATTAGGCCAGGCATGGTGGCTCACTCCTGTAATCCCAGCACTTTGGGAGTCCAAGGCAGGCAGATCAAGAGGTCAGGAGTTCGAGACCAGCCTGACCAACATGGTGAAAATGCATCTCTACTAGAAATGCAAAAATTAGCCAGGGATGATGGTGCAAGCCTATAATCCCAGCTACTCAGGAGGTTGAGGCAGGAGAATCACTTGAACCCGGGAAGCAGAGGTTGCAGTGAGCTGAGATTGTGCCACTGCACTCCAGCCTGGGCAAAAGAGTGAGACTCTGTCTCAAAAAAAATAAAAGGAAGCAAATTATCTAGTATAAGAGATAAAGTAGAAAATACATTGAATGAAAAAAGGTACAAGCATTTTAATGTAAAAATTGAACTGCAAATATTTCATCATAATTCTTAATATCTCTGTTGATCTGTACAATCCTCTCTAGATCTATTGATTGAAATTGACTAAGATGAATTTAGCCTATACTAGATGTCTATTAGTCTATTTGTATTTTGTCTTCTTGTCTATTAGTATTTTTCCATTGAAAGTAATTAGGAATCTTTGGGAGGGTTAGTTGATCCCATGTCAGGAGCAGGAATGCACAAACAAAATCTGGAACACCTGGCTGAGTCAGAAAGAAATGAAGCTTAAAAATAGTAATATGGTCATGCTAAGGACATAGAGGACACGCAAAAGAAACTGTGAATACTTGAGCATCAAAAGGAGAATGATGATTGTAATTACTTAAAATACATTCAATCTATGAAAAGTCCATAATAGTCAACCAAAGGGCAAATTAACGTAAGATGGTTTTATAAGATGAATATAAAAAAATATTCTTTTGATCCTTGTTAGATATACAATATTATTAACACTTTTATCAAGAATGCATATGAAAATTAGCTAACATGACAAAAAAGGAGACTTTCACTGACTCAAGGAAGAGGATCAGTTAAATAATAACATACATTGTAATATTAAGTTAAAGAAAACCATGTGAAATATCTGAAAATAAATTATTTTAATTATTGCTCAGTGTTCTACACACCTAAAAATATAAAAGGATGCAAGAATTCATCAAGTCTAAAAGTCCTTAAAATTTGTATAGCAGAGGCCCCTATTAAGTTCTAAAGTCTTTAGAGTTAGGAGAAAGATGTTTATGTAACTCAGTTTATCAACCATAGAGGGAGCTGCATAATTTTATAAGTAAAATTATGAATCATGTATTGTTTTCAACTGAAATCCAACAACATATGCTAAGTGCTTGTATACCTTCTGAAGTAAACTACTGAAAAAGTTTAACATGTCCCATATAGTTGAGAGAGGAGAATGGAAAAAACCCAGTCAGGCAGGCAGTTAGGGTTGGTCTTCGGTTGAATTCTTTCAAACCGAAGAACAGCCTGTAGGCACAGATAAGGGAATTTGGGGCAGGGGAAGGGGCCTTGCCTAAAACATGCCCACAGCTGCACAGATAAGAAAAACTACACAAGTGACTTGCCCAGACATGCCTGCAATGGAAAATTCCATCCCCTAACACATGCGCAGTAAGGGAAGCAAAGCAATATGGAGAAACTCAAGCTAAGGGCCCTGCATGCACACTAGGAAGACAGGGTGGAGCCACCAGATTTCACACTTTATGCAAACGAGATGCCCTGCCCTCATCAGTTTCTTATAAAAGCATTTGCATTCAACTGTAAACATGGCAACTCTTTTTCTGGGACCCTTCTCTGTAGCAGAAAGCTGTTCTCTTTCTTTCACCTATTAAATTTCTGCTCTAAACCTCACCTTTGTGTCTGAGTTCTTGATTTCCTTGGCCATGAGACCAAGAAACTTGGGTGTCACCCCAGACAATGATGCTGCTTCACAGTTACAACATGTAGGCTAAATCTCTGATAGCAAGTAATCTCAATTAACAAAGATAGTAATTTTTCTTTTCCTTAATGAGTAAGTTTTGTTTTTGTTTTTTGTTTTTTGTTTTTTTTGAGATGGAGTCTCACTCTGTCACCCAGGCTAGAGTGCAGCAGCATGATCTCAGTTCACTGTGACCTCTGCCTCCTGGGTTCAAGTGGTTCTCCTGCTTCAGCTTCCTGAGTAGCTGGAACCACAGGCATGTGCCACCACACCCAGCTGATTTTCATGTTTGTAGAAGAGGTGGGCTTTCACCATGTTGGTCAGGTTGGTCTCAAACTCCCGACCTAAAGTGATCCACCAGCTTCAGCCTCCTAAAGTGCTGGGATTACAGGTGTGAGCCACCACACCTGGCCTGGATAAGCATTTTTTTTTTAAATCTCAGATTTAGGACTAAGTAGATAAATGTTACTGAGAACCAAGCCCATATTATTAATATTTTTGTGTTAAGGAGGTTTTGTATATTTACCAATTTATGTGCTTGTAGTGCATAAAATGTTTTAGCTTATTCAAATGGTAGTACTGAAATATATTTCAACGTAATAAATAGTTGCAATATATTTTAGTTTAGCAACAAGTTGTAATTAGTTTAATAAATTTTAGCTGAAATCTTAGTAAGTTGTATTTAGTGTTGAGATATGTAAAAGATATTTAATTTACTAAATTGATAAAAAATTATGTCAGTATTCAAGAAACTGCTGTTGTCTAAATTCAGTATTCGAATACTGGAAAGGAAAATTTAGTATGGAAAATAAAGTTTAAAATGCTCTAATGTGTTTAATTACGTTTCTCTCTGTGATAAACATTTAAAAATCTTTAGATATGACTGTTAAAATTTAACAGTTTATCAATAACCAGTCAATCGAGAAACCAAACTACACTGGGTATGTTCAGTCTGAAGCATCATTTATCCAATAACTCCTTGTGTTAACTACAAAAATATTTCAATGCACAAGAAATAGAAAAACATTTTAAAGTTGAAACATCATGGAATATCATCAATATCAAAAATATATAAATTTTAATTTGTTTTATGTTCATGTTCTACAAACACAAAGATTTAAAAACACTCCAGCATTACAGTTATTTTTCTCAGTTTTGTTTAAACAAGAAAAGATTTGCAAATTCAATTTAGTTCAGTGCTTACATAATTATTTATTGTATTTAAAAATTCAAACACGTTATCACAATAAACTCAACTTGACTTCTTTATTTTAGTACTGAGTGACAAAAATCGACACTTGGGAATGGAAGAAAGGGCCTGGCAATATTCTATGACTATTTGTTTGTGGTGTTCCCTGTAAGGTATTAGAATGCACGTGGTCACTATTCACTATCCTCTGGAGAACTGGCTTCTCAGCTGAGTAGGGGATTTTACTTAAGTTCTATTGAGTGACTGCCCCAGTTGGCAAGAACCAACTCTCTTCAATTAGACGGAGATTTTGGTTTATTAACCAAAATTCTAAAACTGTATCAGGTGTTGCCTCCAGTAGTACGAAGGAAAGCAATAACTTTTCCACATTTTAAATTTATTTATTGCACCAACAAAATTCAAAGATTTAATTAGTACAATCATTATCTCTAACCTTTAAAACACTAACCACCAATTATTTCATCCACTGACCACCAATCTCAGTCAGCTCAGGACTGTCGAATTTTATCACTGAAACTCCTCAGTTCCAAGCATAATCAAGCAGGCAGTTCTGCATTTAAATTATTTTATATATAGCTGCTTATATTTTTATAGCAATGCTGTTTATAGCTGTGCTTTATAGCTACTTGAGTATTACTAGACACTTACCAAATCTCTCTCCCAGGGAAACACTCCAGGTGTTTCTGCTGAGGAAGATGGGTTGAGCTACATGTGTTCTAGTATTAAACTGAACACAAAATTATGATGGTAAAAGGTCTTGGAGATTTCAGATTTTATGAATGAAGTCATCAAGCCTCTGTTTATTCTTCCCTAAGAAATGTTACAAAATCATTCTGATGGAAAGTTTTTTATCATGGTGAGCTTTGCTTTTGTTTGTTTGTTCATTTTTTTTTTGATGTTTTTAGAGGCAGTCTCGCTCTGTTGCCCAGGCTAGAATGCAGTAGTAGTGTGATCACAGCTCACTGCAGCCTTGAACTCCTGGGCTCAAGGTACCCTCCTGCCTCAATATCCTGAATAGTTAGAGAGCTAACAGGTAGGAGCCACGATGTCCAGCTACTAATATTTTTCTTTAAAAAAAAATTGTGGAGATGAGGGTCATATTATGGATACAAAGCCTTGGCTGGTGTCAAACTCTTGGCTTCAAGTGCTATCTGCCTTGACTTCCCAAAGTGCTGGTATCATAGGCATGACTCATTGCACCAGCATTGTTTAGGTTTAGAATTCAGCAGTCAAATGTAATTTGTCTCTGCAATGATGTAATGATACAATGAATCAACATGAGCAGAACTTGATTAGAATGACTGAAAACTTGAAAGCTCAGAGTCATAACAGCTCTGCCAATACATGTAGAACGGCTGGGTATCTTGGTAATTTTTTAGATACAGCTAGAATGCTACTACTAGGTTACTCAATTGCCAAGAAAATTCACAAAAGAAAAGAAACCACAAAAATAAATCCATAAATGCATAGTAGTACTGTTAAAAGACACTGAACCTGAAGTAGAAGAAATAAATGTACATATGTACAACAAAGGCACGAAAAGAAATGGCAATTGTCAGAGTAACATGTTTGAGGAATACGTAAAGGGCTTTATGTTTGTGATCTCTGAATATGCTTAATAACTTTCAAATATGTAAAATAATATATATTTTAATGAAAACTCAATAATTTAAAAATAATACATAAAAATCCTACAATATAGATTTTACAATTAAGAAATTTAGCTTTCAAAGTGAATATTCACCTAGCGGGAAATATGTTATATTAACAGCAATAAAGATATATTTTTGTCTCTGATTTTACTTTTCAATATAGTGAAGAATACTAATCAGAAAATCTTTCAGGCTAATATATTAAAACTTATGTGTCTTTATTGAAAAATCAAACATTGTATAATTATAATATCATTTTCTTATTGATTTACAATATGATCTGATGAGTGAGACAAATTTATGAGGCCATGTTCAAATATCACCCTGAGCCTTAAATCCTCTACCTCCTAGCCCTACCTATGGGCCAACCAACCCTTTTTCTGCACTACTGGATTTCACCTACTCTGACTTCCTCAAGGATTTTATGTCTGAAACTCTTTTATTTTTTCTGTCTCATTTCTGTGTCATCAGCAGTGTTTTTTGTTTTTTGTTTTTTTGCTACACTTTCACTAGCTAATTCCAAAATAGTACTTAAGATTCATTACAATCCCTGCTTCGTAATAAACCAACAGCTAAACAATTAATTAAAAATAAATAAATAAATAGATAAATATATAAAACCTCCCAAATCTTCAACAGATGGTTTGGTAGATTTGTGAGATGGAAAATGAAATCATTCATGAAATTCATTGTGATATTGTTCTTTTGAAAAGATTATCTACTACTGTTTTTATTAAGTAGATATAGTCAAGACCTTAAGTTTATTTTCTGTTAGACTACATTAGAGAAAAATTAATAATATCTATTAATCTTCCAGATTAAACCTCCAGATAATTGTTATTTCATAAAGGAAGCTTGTTCGCTGGCATTCTGTTAGAAAAAAAAAAAAGGATAAAGGTTTTTGTTTACCCCAAAACACAAAGAAAGTTGTAATTGGATTTTAACTTAGGCCCAAATTCTACCATGGGCAACATAATTAAATAGAATTAGAAAACTCTCACACTTTCTCACATGTTAACTCCAATAGACTACAGCAACAATTTATCATCTACCCTCAGTCATTAAGTGGGAATCCTAGCTCTGAAAAAGACATTGCTAGTAGACACTGGATTGAACGTTATAGTACAGGTGACAGTCGAATTCTGCTTATCAGTGCTCTGAAGGAAAATAAAGAGAAAGTGAACCTTTTTGCTGACTTTTTCTCCTGGTGATTAAATTTTTTATCACATTGTGAATATATAAAAAAATATATTATTTGGCCTGGAGAGGGACATTCTGAATTTCTAAAAATCTCTATTCTATTATAGTATTCATTAAATAAATTAAATTGTCTTGAATTGAGTCCACTCCTGTACATAAACTGCAATAATGGTTATTATTGGCTATGATGGAGTGGGAAATGGAAAAGTGCCCCCTTTGCTTTTGTTCTCTGAAGAAAAAAAATAATCTTCAAGCTGTTTATTCATATTTGCCAAGCAAAAACAGTTGAGTAATAAGGCAACTATTACCAACTTTATTAAAAACGTATCTATATATTGCAGTCATCATAATATTTGTAAATGCCCTTTAGAATATCATGCAAGAGAAAAATGTCTGCTTTAGAAAACTGAATATCTAAATCCATTACATTTTGTTGAAATGTATCAGGAGTCTAGAAACCTCATCCATCTTCAAAATGTTAAATTTATGAATAAATGACCTTAAGATCTGACTTTTGAAATACAATCTGTTGATCATACTGGAAACTGATGAGTATTGCTATTCTTAGGAGCACTTGAGCATTTGTTTACATTTTGGATCTGTGTCTTGATTGTGGTGTAACATGGTACAATGTACTTAAATTTGAGATGAAAGAATCAAACTCATGGAATGTTTGGATTGAATGGCCAAAAGCACTCAGGTATGCAGCTAGAACTTATTATTTATAATTATAGACCGATATATTTGCAAGAAGCTCTGAGAATAAGATGAAACCATTGTGTAATTTAATTGAAAAGGCTGAACTTGTATTTTGTTTCCTTTGAAACAGGAGAGATCTAAAGTAGGCTATACTACCCCTTTGACATTTTGTTTGTTTTTAATTAAGTAACATTAACTGATAGTATAATCACAAAATAAAATAGCCTTCAGAAAATAAGTGTTCCATTTAGTATGTTGAGAATAATTATTTGCAAAAAATTGACCTACCCTTATTTTAAATTTTTAAAAATTACAATGTAATTTTAAAAAATTCAATATAAACTAAAACATTATTCCATTTATACTATTCATAACATGGAATAAAATCAAAGTAGAAATTATCACACAGAATTTAAAACATAAATGTTCATTATAAACCTGGCCAATGGGCAAATAGGATGTACTTATTAAGTAGTTCCGTTAAGATAAATTATCCTCATATGGCTCTTAAATTAGCTCAAAATTTACATAAAAAGCAATTATGAATATTAAGGGTCATATCTACTGTTTTATTAGCAGCATCTTCTTTGCATTTAGTAACTGAGGTTAGGAGGGCATATTTAAAATATTATAATCATAGAAATTGTCTCTTTGGCAAGCTAATCTCTTCTAATAAAGTACAAAGGTACAGACACAACTCTGCATTTAGAACAAATAATTGCTACTTTTTTGCCTTTATTTTAACATTAGATTTTTCTTCTGAAGACTGTAGAGAATGCCATGGGACAGAATCCAGCATCATAAGTCAATTTTATCCAACGAACGGCACACAAAGCTCACATTTCCATATAAAGCAGAACCCCAGGAAATAATTATCTATTGTACATTTAAATTTTGGTAGTGTAATTAAAGAAATTCAGACTAAATGGCTAATCAACTTGCTTTGAATTGTAACGAGAAACAGTAAATATAAAAAGGTGTGTATAGCACAATGTTTTTCAAACAATTTGACTTGGTAGTGATTAAATATTTTAGAAAACTTCTGCACACTGTTGTACAATTTAGACTGACATCTAAAAATTGGAACAATGAGTTTAAATACTTGCAAAGGATATAATTCCCAATATGTTATGTGTATTTAAGTTTAGAATTACATTTAGCATTTACATGTATAAATGTAATCTAACACCATAATATTTGATAATGATAATTGTTCACTTAGAAATACATAAGCAAGCACTTCTCTAATAGATGTCAATTTTATGATGTCTCCTTTTGTTTTAAAACTTGTACTACCACTCCAGTTCCCCAGCAGAAAGTAATCCCATCATCTTTTATTAATCTCCATATCGTACATCCCTGAAATGAACAATTTTCCATACATACTCCACACTACTTGAAATTCACTTTTTATTCCTATGATTAGAAGTTTCCAAATTTTAAAATAAACTATTCAGACTGAGTTTTCATTTCAATTGTTAATAAAAGAGTAATAATAAAACCAATAGAGAATGCTATAAATTTTGCTAATGGATAATTATTTAAAATACTTTTCTTAATGAGGGAGAAAACATAATACTTATTGCTAGAATGTCAACCAAGTACATAATAAATGTTATAGTTATACATTTTTTATGTGCTATAATTGGGAAAAAATTGTTTATGTAAATGAGAATGGAAAGGGTTTTGTTATAACATTTCACTCAATGATTTGAATTCCATTAGAATTACAGGCTAGGAATGAAACACTGGTTGAATATTATAGTTAATATTTATAGATTTATTACTTGGTAATTTAATTTACTGATCTTTTCAATTTTGTTGAAGAAAACATGCAAAAAGATTCTTGTAAATGTAATTAGCTTTATCTCCCAAATTGCAACTGCAAGGATTGTCAAGATGCAAGAGGTGGTGAGAATGGGAAGAGGCATTAATTTCGGGTAGAATAGGGAAGTTAAAAATACTAGAGAACCAAACGAAGGGACCCCAGGTTGTGATGTGAGAAAGGAAGAGAGCATTCTTGAGGGGACATATTGCTGACTGGGGTTATGACCTGTTTTTATATCCCCAAATTCTAGATAATAAGGCCCATATTCATACACAGTCCATTGGAATGACGTAGCTCATCTTCATATTCCAACTAAGAATTCTCTTACACTTTCTAGAAGCAGAACCCTTATTAATAGTAAAGCAATGCTGTAGTCCTTTGTACCTTTATGGTTTCCATTTTCCACTTAAATAGTCAATAAATCCTAGTACTTACTGAAATAATATCAATCATGCCATGATAAAAATATCACCAATAAATAAATATATATGATTTGTTTTTGCTCAAGCAGTATTATTTTTTAAATAATTGGGTTTTATGGTTTGCTGTTTACAATCCAGATATAAAGTCTAGTTAAACAGGCATTATATTCTTTTAGCAGTGGTCCTTGACTCCAAGCTCAAATGCATTAAATGAACTAAACTAAATATTTTCATGTGAGTTGCTAAGAGGTTTATTCAGGAATATAAATCAGTATCTAAGTTGGATAGCAGTCAGAGAGCTATGAATCGATAATTGAGAATTTTGAAAATGAATTTCATTGAAAAGATAAAAAGAAGAAAATATACAATGCCTCAAATTCATTGCCTATTCAGTGCCAGTTCAGTAGGGTTTGCAGGATTTTGAGTTGTTTTGTAGTAATAATTTATGACATGTAAATTCTTTTTTGAAAGAATGGTATTTAATGTGGCTAAATAGACTAGGAATATAATCTCTCCACATGAAATAGGACAGTATCTTCTGACCTAGGTAAGAAAGGAAGCCAGAACTTGGCTTATTAGTATCTCTGGAAACAGAGGTTAAAAAAAAAAATTGACGTCATCTTTTCATAGACAATAGAATCTTTATTTCAGCCATGTTACAAATCATGTTAACATTCAAAGAAATTTGGTTGGTATTTATAATATTTTAAATAAAAATAACTAGGTGATATTTAATATTATAAAGGGGAATTCTGAATATTTTAGCAATTGTAATAATGAGCAAATATATCTTATTTAGAAAAAAATACTGATTTAATTATTTCATTTTTATATATTATGACATTATTTTCAGTGTCACTACATTTTTTAAGTTTTCTTAAAATACTGACAGATTTCAAAAGAAAATATACAAAATTCAAATATTTTTTTGAAAAACAGTAATCAGAGTATAATAAGCCTGCACATATTTAGTCAGTATTAAATATAATTTAAGAATTAAAATTTCCTATACCACTCTTAATATGTTGTTTAGAGTTCTAGAAAGATAGCAAAAGCACTGTTTTAATTTTTACTTTTTTTAAATGGGTAAGACCTTGTGGTAATAATAATCTCATAAGAAGCCATCCAAACTCTAATAAACATATGGAAAATAATAGCAAAGTAAAATTATAATTCATTTTTGGACTTCCATCACTTAGTATCAAAATTTTATATTCCTTTTCATTATTTAGGCATAATTTATAAAATAATCTAAGAAAAATGATTAATCAGAAACCAAAGTTTGTGTTAATTATGATCCATTGAAACATTTTATATCGCAGCATTAGCTTTTTATATTATCTTCAGCTTGCAAAGCAAATGTTAATTACTGTATGGATTAATAGCTGTCAAGTGTGCCCTACTTTCAGTATAAATGAATATAAATTAGCTTCATATTTTGGCAATAAATAAAGTACATCACTTTTGGAATTCTTTTAACTCTTATATGCACATATCCTTCTATAAATCAGAGTGGCAGTTACATATTTCTCTGAAATTAAAATTATTCTCAGTTCTGAAGCAAGAAGAAATAACCTTGGTTCTCTTTCTCCCTATAATTGGGATTGCTGATTGAGCAGGCTGTGGGAAGCAGGCCATCTCTGAGTAAGCAAGGTGTAGAAAGAACCAGACCTAAGGCAATGACCCTGAGCTGCTACCATCAAAATCCCTTCTGTTGTTTTCCCTTAACACACTGTTTTACTCATTAAAAATTAATGGGTGGTAAAGCATTTTATGTTTCCAATTAGTTATTCAAGGTTTAAAAACTAAGTTCATTTCACTTAAGACAAAACCAAATAAACCTGGAAGTTTTTGAGCAGTGTTAACAGTCTTGTGAGTAAATGTTAAGGTTTTCCCTCTCTCTTTCTCTTTCATTTTCTTAAAACATTAAAAATACTTCATGCATCCTTCAGTACTATGTTTGTGTTCTCTAAAATTCAAGTAGCCTGTAGCTTATCTTCTACAGATTATAGTTCGCACGTCATTCAGTTAGAACTTTGCAACAACAACCATACAGTTCATTTCCCAGATCACAGTGTCTCTTTATTCTCATTTAGCCCATAGTCCATGACCAGAGCAGCATTTCTTAATTATTTATGTATTTTAGTAATATTTTTAATTGACCGATATGATTATATGTATTTATCATGTACAACATGATGTTTTGAAGTATATATACATTATGGAGTGGTTAAGTCTAAGTAATTACCTCATACAGCTATCATTTTTGTTGTAAGAACAATTAACACTTACTATTTTTGCATTTAAAAAATATTATGTAATGCCATGCCCCCCTATTTTTTTTCTAACTATTCAGTATCACCAATAAACAAATGAATAAAAGCTAGAAAACCGCAAGGATATTGTTAACCCCAAACAATGGAAAGTTACTTTCAACTACGGTTATGAAACAGGAGAGTTCCCTGAACCCCCTTGCAGCACGTGCCACAAGGATGTGGCTCATCTGCTTGGCTGCCACGTGCTCAAACCCTTTATGGGAGGGGAACATGCAGATGGGCAGGTGCAGGAGCCAGGGTGAGTGCTTTGGGGCTCCAGCCCCACAGTAGCATCTAGGGGTGGGTTCCTGTGACTTCTGAAGCCCCCATTGGCATATTATAGTGCTCTTTCAGCTCTGCCATTTGCAGGTGGCTTAAGTTTAACCAGCTCAGTGCCCTCTTGGTATCTGGGCTGTTGTTGGGCATCCAGGAAGAATCAGGTCACACAGACAAACTGAAGGATGGTAAATGCAGGGGATTTTATTGCCAGATGGAGGTGGCTGTCAGCAGGATGAATGGGGAGCTGGAAATGGTAAGGAGTGGGAATATGATCTTCCCCTGAAGTTTGGCCGTCCCATGGCGATCTCCTCTCTGACCATCCCCAGCTGAACACCTCTCAATGTTCAGACACCCTTTCTCTTCTCTCCTTTTCTGCTGCACTGTTCTTCTGTTCCTGTGCTCTTCTGCTGTGGAGCCTGGGGCTTTGGGTTTATATGGTACAGAATAGGGGGTGTGTGGTGGGCCAAAAGGTCACCTTTGGGAGTGAAAACAGGAATGCCTGTTCCTATTTAGGGCCACAGGTTTCCAGGCTGGAAGGTGGGGCTGTTGCTGGGAAACATCCTCTTTTACCCAGTATTTCCCTACTTTTTGTCTTTATCAGTTATATTTCCGGTACATTAGATCCCAGAGGTCAAGGCCCAGAAAGGCAATGCCTCTTCTGTCTCAGTTCTACATTCTACCATCCAGCTTTCTTTTATGAAGGCTTGTCTTGCCCCCGGTGTTTAACACAATTTATTGCCACCTTCAGGACAAATGAAAGTCCCTAGTTGAAATATTCCCTTAGTCAATGGTATCAAGAAATAGAATCAGAGTACGACATCATGAAATTAATTTTAGAAGACATCTTTTTGGTTTCTTAACTGAGTTACTGTAGCGATTGAGTTGTTTTGCTTATAATTATTTTCACCCTGTATTATTTTGCTAGGGTTGCCATCACAAATTCCCACAAACCAGGAGGGTTATGACTACAGAAAGGTATACTCACAGTTGTGGAGACCAGATGCCTGAAACCAAGGAGTCAGCAGGGCCATGCTCCCTCTGAGGCCTTCAAGGGAGTATCCTTCCTTGTTTCTTTCATCTTCTGGTAGCCCTAGGGTTTCTTAACTTATACATGCATCACTCCAGTCTCTGCCTCTGTCTTCACATGCTACGCTCCTGTGTATCTGTGTC
This sequence comes from Macaca mulatta, assembly GCF_049350105.2. Classification (NCBI taxonomy): domain Eukaryota; kingdom Metazoa; phylum Chordata; class Mammalia; order Primates; family Cercopithecidae; genus Macaca; species Macaca mulatta. Next base: position 85,400,325 of record NC_133422.1, read on the forward strand.
TGAGCTTTGCTCTTCTTACTAGAGGATAAGAAGTCATATTAGGTTAACCCTTCCTACTTCCAATGATCTCCTATTATTAATAACTCAATTGCATTTCTAAGAGTCCCATTTCCAAGTAAAGCCAAATGTACAACCAGGGTTCAGATTCAACATATCTATTTTTGAGGAACACAGTTTAACCCATAAGACTCCATTTTTGGAAAAGCAGCTTAAGGGAAACATCCTTTGTAGTCTACACAGCTGAATGACTCTAGGTGACGAGTTATACAATATAACCATTGGGAAAATAACTTGAATAAAAAGTCATTTTTGGTCATTTAAGTCCTAGCTATCCTTTTCATTTTATAGAATAGTCATATATGTTTAATCTTTGCTTTCACAGTTTTCAGGAATTTCTTAAATCTTATGCTTGAGTGAGGCTACTGTATTATGTATATATTTTTGACACCACAGTTTAAGAAGGATAATGACTAATCCTGCTATAACTTAAAAATAAGTCAAGAAAATGAGGGCCCTTGAAAGCAGTGTATCTCGAGAAAAGTCTAAGCAATCAGAGACATGACAAATATTATTTGCTAACCGTCTTTGGGTATAATTTTTTGTGTATGATTTGAAAATAGATTAGAGGGACTTTGCTCATCTTTAGAAGACAGAAATATTAATAGTACAGAAGTCAAAGGTATGAGAAGGCAAATTTAAGTTCAGTGTGAAGAAATGATGTATTTTATGATATCCAGGTTCAAAAATCAAATACATACGACAATAATCTTCATTTTAGAAGTGTTCGGAGATGGATCACTTCTTCCATTAGGTTCAAAAATATTTAATAAGCACAGGCTATGTGACCAAGTCTGGGGTTGTGACCAACACTAACCTGAGGATGTGAGTTTTGATTGGATAAGTGACTGGGCTGAGCTGAATATGGTCCCCTGTAGAGTACCCTTTTGTCTAGAATAATGGCTTTAATATGCTCATAAACTTTCAAAGATCAGTTTTACACAGTGCTGGCTTTTTAACTTAAATACAGAATAAGTTTGATTATAAAATACATAGTACAGTACAGAGGAACTGTCACAGTATGTGAAACCATTTTCTGAGCAGATCCATTTGACCCCTGCTGAGGAGCAAGAACATGGTGTGTTTTCGTTTTTATTTTTTCCACCATATACTCAGCTGCATTGGGTCCTGATGAGGATGTGCTGTTTTAAACTGTAAAATACCATCTCCCCACACAGCCTACAGGGGAGAATCCATACTAATGCAATGGATAATAGAAGATGGACTAATTATTTCTAACTTAATTACTAGAAATTCTTGTACAGTTTTTGTTGGCATCAATTTAGCTCTGAAAAGCAAATATGTAAATAGAATGCAAATCACAATAATCAGTAAGCTAAATTGTTTGTAATAAATTTAGATATTTTACATTTCCTCTTGGCTCATCAGAAATGATTAGAGGATGTAAATGATCTCATTGGAATTAATGCAGGTTCTCTACTGCCATTAGTATTTTCAAGTATTACTCCACACTTTTACAAGCTGAAATCATTGAGCATTAAAATGGAAAAACAGTGCTCTTTTAGGGTGTAATTATCCACTGTAGCATATTAACACTTTCAAGTGTCTGATTCATAATTAAAAACCAAGCAAACAACCTAAGACTTCCAAAACCACCTGCCAATCTGGCCTTATTATTTAAAAAACATGATGAGACTTTATTTCATTTGAAATTTGGTGAGAATGCAGCTGAATACAATTGATTTGATTTAAAAAAGTGAAAAGACATTGATAATAAGTATCTGAAATGAAAGTAATGTTATCACTGCAGATGTATGGACATTTTAAAAAGAATGATATGGGAATATTACAAACTATTGTATGCCATTAAATCTGGCAACTTAGGCAAAAAGGACAAATACTTTAAAAGATAAAAATGAGAAGATACAAACAAAAAATGCAAATTAAATCCTACTCGAGAAACCACACCCTGGGTAATACTGTAACTATTACAAAAATTCAGTTCACAGATAAAAACCTGCAATTAAAGAAAACTCCAAATCCAGAGAACTCTACTGGTGAGTTCAACCAAAAACATAGAAATAAATAACAGTTTTATATGAAACGTTCAATAATATGGGAAAATAGTGTGTACTTTCCAACTTACCTTATGTAGGCTAGCATTATTCTGATACCAAAAGTGATAAAATATAATTAAAAGGAAAACTATACTCTCTGGACGGGCAGAAAACAAAAACGACTAAGATGGCGTATTTCCGGGTTCTTCATCACCAACTTACCCACGCCCGGGAACAACACAGACCAACTGCGCAGGCGCAACGTGACGTCCGCTCGAAGAAACCGAAACCTACTTGGCCGCGCCTTCGGCAAGGCTCCCGACCCGCTAGTGGCCCGCCTACTGCCCTCCCACCCCCAGGCCCTAGACATAAAAAGCCGCTCTGGGCAGACGCCCGGCGTGAACTTCTTCGGCCCCTCCTCGTATGCGGACTTAGGAACTTCGCCCGAGAACGCCGGAGTGACTTCCACGGCCTCCACCGCCAGAGACCGGTGAACCTCGCTTTTTCCCGCTTCACATTGGCTAGCTAATAAAGTCTCTTTTTACTCTTGCCTACCTGCCTCTTCTCTGGCGCCTGCACTGGCGGTCATATAAAATAAATCATATACTATATTTTATGAATAAAGATGCAAAACTCTTCAACATATTAACAAATTTGATCCAACAATATATGAAAGTGATAATACATCAATATATCAAGTGGGTTTATTCGAAAAAAGCTAAGTCTGGGTCAATATTTGAAAACCTAGAAATGTAATTCAACACATTAAGTAACTAAAAGAAAAAAAATGGCAGTGTCATCATATGAGTAGAACACATTTTATAAAATTTTACATCTCTCGTGCTAAAATTGCTCAGTTGCAATTTAATGGCAAAAGAATGAATGCTTTCCTCAAAACGTTATAACCGAGACAAATATATCCACTGTCACCATTTATATGAAACAACTAGCTGGGGCTGGGCATGGTGGCTCACACCTGTAATTCCAGCACTTTGGGAGGCCAAGGTAAACCTCCTGATGTCGGGAGTGCAAGACCAGCCTGTCCATCATGGTGAAACCCTGTCTCTACTAAAAATACAAAAAATTAGCCAGCCATGGTGGTGGGCACCTGTAATCCCAGCTACTTGGGAGACTGGGACGAGAGAATTGCTTGAACCCGGGAGGCGGAGGTTGCAGTGAGCTGAGATCGCGCCACTGCACTCCAGCCTGGGCACAATATCACTACTCCATCTAAAATAATAATAATAAAATAATAAAAAAAACTAGCCAGAATACCTAGCCACCACAATAATGGTAGAAAAAAGAAATAAAAGTTTTAACACGTAAAAAGATTAGAAATAAAAAAATAAACTGCTCTTGTTTTCAAATGGCATGACTGTTTGGGTGGAGAACCCCAAACTATTTCAAAAAGGAACCATCAAATCTAATAAATGAGTTTCACAAGTTTACAAAATACAAGCTTAATATAAAAATCATAGTTGAATTATTAGAATTTAAATTACACAGTACAATTTGCAATAGCATTAAAAAACAAAATGCTGAAATTTAATTCTAACAAAAAAAGGTCAAATCTGAATGGCAAACTTAAAAATAAGAAAAAATGAATATATTAGATAGAAGTAACATATAAAATGAAACACGAATGGTAGAATTTAAAACTTTCTAGGAGGTGGAAAGACTTTTTACAAGGTGGAAAGGAATGCTGGTATGTTTAGAAGTCAATGTCAAGTAGTTGTGTTAAAAAATGTAGTGGGTAATGACTAAAAAATAAGGAAAGAAGGAAATAGAAAGGAGTGAGGGAAGGAAGGAAGAAAGGAAGGAAGGAAGGAAATAAGGTAATCACATGAAAGTAGAAAGAATTAAAGGAAATAGTGAACATTGAATTAAATATAGAATTACAATATAAGACAAAAAGAGAAGTAGACAAAAAAGTCATAATAAACAGAAAGAATAATGTAGTAGAAAATATTCAAATAGCACAGCAATCACTTATGTGAATGGACTAACCTGACCTATTTGTAAGTCAGAGAGAATCTAGCAAATATCCAAGTACCTAGTTTTTACAAAGACACACCCAAAAGAAAAGCATAGAATAATTAAATATACATATACATTTGTATATAGTAATTTCTACAAAAAACATAGATTTTTCATTTTAAATGTTGGCATAGCTTACAAAAGGATGAAATAATGCAAAAAGCACTGTTAAGTAATAATTCTGAAAGAAGATGGAAAAGTATGATTATATACGGTTTAGTAAAATACCTTTAAAATAAATTACAAGCAATTGTCAGAATTACAAAAACAATCTTACAAATCTTTATTCAGAGGGGAAGATATTTACATGCTTTTACTGATAGTTGATAGATCAAACAGCTTAAAAGGAGTAATGATTAAGAAATTTTGAAAAATACAGTTAAAGTACCATCTTAGTGGAAAAACACAAAATTTAGCAGTTATCAATGAAAAAGTATGCAATTATTTAAATACAACTGGAAAATATTCAAATTTTACCGCATGCCAAAGCATGAAATAAAATTTAACAAATGTGAACATTAGTTTCATACAATCCATAAACCTCTAACCATGATGCAAACCAATTAGAGATTAGTGTTTTAAATAGCATATATTCATATATAACTACATGAATGAATTAAAACATTTTATTGAACTATAAAAGAATTCATATGGAAATAAGAACATTTTAGAATTGAATACTAGTTGAAATATTTATAGAGAAAACCATGGGATACATAAGCAGAGCTTAGAAAATTTTCATCTTAAATAATTACTTTTATAAATAGAAGAAAGTCTGAAACCTAATGATCTAATATTTCAATATAAGAACTTAGGAGAAGAAAAATAGAGACAAAAAGACAATGAAAGTAGAAGGTCAGAAATAAAGACATAATCACAAGTTAATGAACTAGAAAACACCTGCAAACGGGGAGGGCCCACACAAACAAAATCTAGTTACTTGTTAAGATTAATAAAATAACAAACCTCTGGTAATGTTGGCCAAGAAAAGTCAGAATAATGAACTCTATTTAACCTTGACGCACTAAACAAGTTTTAATCTCTAATTTCTCTTGAAAGTCTACTAAAATTGCAATAAAGGAATAAGCACATATGCGCTCACACACACAAAGAGAATGAACAAGCGAAAAGACAGCAGGCAAGAGATGTTGATACAATTTTAAACACACTGAATAGATGAACAAAAAGTAATTGAAACAGGAGATAGAAGGGAAATACGGAAGTTCAGCTAAGGATGAAACCAACGTGAGTTGGCTAATTTACAGACCAGAACCCAGGGAAGACCCTAGAATTGGAGGCTTCAGATTCTTTGTTGCAGCATGAGGCTGAAAAGAGATTACTCCTCCTCCCTTGAAGTCAGGCATACTTGTCCCCACTCAGACAAGTCTAGACTCTGAAAAGGTTGCAATGGAGCTCTGGACTCCAGGAAAGCAGGTACAGTTGACACGAGGTGATAAATTCAAGGTCTGTACTGATTTGGCACCTTGTCCATTTTCAGTAGGATCTCCTGCCCCTCTTGCTTTAGTTTACATATTGTCCTACTTGATGTTTCTAGAAATACCAAATACTCCCTGCCTTTGACATTTGTAATACTGGAAATACCAAGTACTTTTTCTGCCCAAAACTTCCTTCTGCTGAATAATTCTTTCCCTCATTTCCTTTATTCTTATTAAATACCATTTTTTTCAAATGAATGCCTTTTCTGACCACCCTCTATGAAACACTGCTGCCCTACCGCACCCTCTGCCAGCACTTACCTTGCTTTGAGTTTCACAGTAGCAGTGATCACCACCTGAAATATTTTATTTTTGTTAATTTATTTGTCTTTTTTCCTCTAGAATTTGAACTTTATATTGGTTGGGAATTCAACTGCATGTTCGCAGAGGTATTCTTAATATTTAAAAGGCACTGAGCAAATATTAATTATTAATGCATGCATTGTACATGCATGCTGAACAATCCTAGACAGTGACAACCTTTAAATTACCTTGTTATCTCATGCATGTCATTGGTACTTACTCCTTTCATACTTACAAAAAAGTCTGTCTTCAGTCTTTAGGAGTATTCTATTTATTAGCTTTCCAAGAATTATTTTTGAGAGATGTGTATATATCTGTATATATACATATGTATGTATATATATACACACATACATATATATGTATATATTTATATGTGTGTGTATACATCTCTCCAAAATAATTCTTAGAAAGCTAATAATGTACATACATCATATATATATGATTTATATATGTATATATGAGACATTACTCAAGATATTAAAGATATATATTCTATAACTTTGTATTACCCTCAAACACTTTTTTAAAATAAGCATTACCCAATTCAGCATGAGGTCAATGAATAGAAAAAGAAAAAACTTAATAACAGAGCCTCTTTACCTGTTGGATTTTTCTGGATGGTGAAAGTGAAAAGTAAACTCTAATGAAAGGGCTAAGGTGTATTTAAAAAATGTAAAATGAAAATGAATATATTTAAAATCATAATTGTGCATTTATTTCTAAAAGTTGGAAAGCATTTGTATTCAATTAAGTTAGGGTAATCTCAGGTGTAAAAAACAAAGATGTGTCTATGGATACTAATCTGAATATATATAAATATATGCACACACTTATATAAATATATATACAAATAGACATATATACCACTTTCTATATGGGAAATCCAAAAATCATCTAACTCAGTTATTTTTTTTAAAAAAAGAACTATGGTAAAGAGGCAAGTAAAATCAAATATTTCAGAAATTTCTTATGACAGGGGCATATAATTTACTATTTTAGCTAATATTTTACTCATAATTCTCTCATTTTTGGCTTAGAAAGAAGCCTTCACACTTAAAGGCTATAACTTGGATCGCTTTAGTCATTAAAATATCACTGTTGCATTATTCTTCAAATTGTTCAATTTTTTTTTCATCCTTAGGATACTATTCCTACTGAGTGTGGTTTCTATTGACTAATCTCATGGTAGATGTTTCCTGATGTGGATTTTATCTCTTAAAGTAAGCTCATCTTCAGCATTCTACTGACAAATCATCAGGCAACCAAAGGGCATTCATGTATTTTGGGCACTGGAAAAGTCATTTTCCATTTTGCATTTGCATTTTGCATCTTTTTCTACTAAGTTTTCCAATTGTATAACTAAAACAGAGTCAGTTTTTTATATGAATATATGGGTGTAGCATTTACTTAACATGTGAGTAACTTAAATTTGTCATCTACTTCCATGCAAGAAAAGCAGCTTCAGGTTTATCTTTCTTATGAAAGATTTTTCTTTGCTTTTCAATCAGATAAGGAGCGAAAAGCTTCATTGTTTTGTTTGCATTAATAAGTAGAGTATTTTAGTTTTCTTTTATATGACAACATGCTTTCCAAACTGTCAGCACCATCTTTAGGTTCTTGTGGTGGACAGTGCAGGTACCCTACAAAGATCCCCTTTGCCTCACCAGGACATCAATCCCTGAGATGCTGTCATGACTTAGCAGGCTCATCAGCAGGCTGCTGATGACTTGCCGCTGCGCTTTTCTCCAACAAGTTGCCTTTTGATTGAGGAAAGTCATCTGACCTAAGAAGTTATCTACCTGCACCCCAGGCCACAGCCAATGCCCCACCGACATCAGAGTATAAAAGGCCCACAATAAACATACTATAATATGTTTGTTATCTAATTCTGAGAAAGAGTAGGAACAGGACTCAGCCTCCCCCAGTCACTAGGAATGCTTTTTTTTATTTTATCTTTCTTCGTACTTTCCTACCTGCTGACCATGACACCTTGAAGAAACTAAGCTAAGCGGCTTTACCTTAAATCTGACTCAAAGGAGTTAATCCTATCACCCATATGCACACAAGACCTCAATGACCAATTGTTACCCCTTGCCTCATTGTAATACTAAAATCCCTGCTCAGAGAGGAGCTTACCCCCCTGTTTTTGATCCTATGATGTACGTACTAACATGATTTGTCACTACATCTCCACAGCCTGAGCTCTACCCTGCACATGTTATGATGTTCACGTACCTCATGCTTATTCATATCTTTCTTCTTAAAAATCACAAAGATGATGTTTTAGTCTCTAGTATAAAATCCACACCTCATGGTGTGGATTATTCTGCCATAGGCTTTATATGCCAAAGTCTTCCCTGTGTGTCATGCCAAGTTTTTCCTCTTTGCTGTCCTGCTTTATATGCATCTTTGCATGTTTTTCCTAAAGAAAAGCCTTGAATACATAATCTGCACCTGAGTCCCATCTCCAGCTCTTGTTCCTCCAGCACCAAACACAGGCTCATTTCCAGGTAAAATTCTGACTCCCTTTCCCCATGCAAAGCTGCCAGGGTAACAGCTCAGGAGCTTCTGCACAATGGAATTCTCTTCATTTCAAGCAGAAGTATAAATGTGAATGTTGATGTTGTTGTTGTTGAATTTTATCCAGCAGTCCTAGCTGTTTGAAATAGGAGAGATAGTTCTTATTTTCTTATCCTGCTGTACTGTTCAAACTACAAGGAAATTTTTTCTATTTAATTTTATTCGTAATTCCTCTTGATGATGCTATTATATTTGTCCTGTATAGTTCAAGATATCTGTAAACTAGTATAAAAACTACTTGCTTTACGTAAAAGCTTTCTGACACTTTGTTCTGAATCTCAGAGCTTGGAAAAGGTTATTTGGCCATGAAAAGCACTTCTTATTGAGACAAGAGGACAGAGAAAGAGGCGTAATTACCTCTGTACTGGGAATGGAAATTAGCACAGCTTTTTCGGAAAGCAATTTGGCACCATGTACCATGGATATTAAAAATATTCACACAATTTGACTCAATTCTATTTCTTTCCTAAGGAAATTTTCTAAGAAAAAATTCAAATAGAAGGAAAAACATGCATAAAATGGCAATCATATTTAGTGGTATCATAAAGAGTAATTGAAACCTAAGTGCTGCCAACTAATGAGTATAAATAAACATAAAAATGCATAGCTGAAAATGAACCAAACAAGTTGTTTCAAATAATTTATCATATTTAAACAAATATTTGAGTTAGGCAGTCTGTGCTCTACGTACAGACAAAAAAACAAATAAGCTTTTCTGTCCTTGACCTAAAAGATAAAAAATGGAAGAACCAACATTATGGTTGAAGAGGCCAACTCCACTTGAGCAACAGCCTTTGATCCACTTGTGGTCTAAAGGCATCCACACAATTGAACTTTCAGGGATGTGACAATGTATAAATGGAAGAAAAGTTGTCATAACAAGCCAAATCATAACCATTATTCTATAGAATTGTTACCACCATAGATTCTTAGGCTCCCATGCAATAGAAGTTCAGAGGGAAGCCAGGCAAGTTTCTTAGACAAGGCATTATTAAGGGCTTATGTTGGAACACAAAGGAGACAGCACTGGAGCGAGAGTTCTCTAGCTGACTCCCAAGGGTGGGTCTTTGCGATGTTTTAAGAAGAAAGATATGAATAAGCATGAGGTACGTGAACATCATAACATGTGCAGGGTAGAGCTCAGGCTGTGGAGGTGCAGTGACAAATCATGTTAGTACATACATCATAGGATCAAAAACAGGTGGGTAAGCTCCTCTCTGAGTAGGGATTTTAGTATTATCATGAGGCAAGGGGTAACAATTGGTCATTGAGGTCTTGTGTGCATATGGGTGATAGGATTAACTCCTTTGAGTAAGATTTAAGGTAAAGCCGCTTAGCTTAGTTTCTTCAAGGTGTCATGGTCAGCAGGTAGGAAAGTACGAAGAAAGATAAAATAAAAAAAGCATTCCTGATGGCTGGGGGAGGCTGAGTCCTGTTCCTACTCTTTCTCAGAATTAGATAATAAGCATATTATAGGAGATAAAGTATAGCTGAAGAGGAATCCATCCTTGTCAGGTTCTAACTGAGGTCCAAGGAGAATGGATGGGCAAGTGGTGGGTGCTGGAAAAACACTCGAGGAATTATAGACAGCTTCGACATGGCTTTACTCTCTCTCTGGGCGCAAGAGAGGCTGGGTGCAAGTGAACCATATGTATGGTGTTAGCCGGGTAACTATACCTTTTACAGACAATAGTGGCTCCGAGCCAAGCATGAGCTCACATGGGTGATCACCTAATGAGCTTCACGTGGCATGATCACATAATGTGCAGGGTGTGTGCCTGCACTCCAAACCCACTGAGTCATGCTGTGCCAGAAGGTCATCTTGGCCTACTCCTGACTAAAGCACAGCCATTTCTCTTTCAATCCATCCCCTAGGCTGAGGGCATTCTCCGGGCAGGGACACAAGCTCACAGGGTGGATCCCTGAATCCATAACCCACAACAACAATACAGAGAGCAGCAGCTCACTACTAGGATCTCAGCCATGCTACTTATGACTATTAGGGCCCAACAAAGACCAGAGCCTAGGGATGTCCACCATCTCTGCAGGGGGTCATCAGTAAGGTTCTGAACCGCCTTAATCTCCCATGAGACCACTTGCAGGGTGGTGTTACATTCTGCTGATTGTCAGGGATAAAGGTACAATGTTGTGTTCCTAAAAGGTCACAGGTGTCTCCCTGGGCAGCAGTTAATATGTCTAAGGCCATTTGGTTTTGCAACACCACCTTTCTGATCTGGTCAACCTCATCTGTTAACGAGAGGACTGCCACTAGGGTGTAATTCAGAGCCTGAACAGTGTGCTCTTCAAAAGCAGCAACTTGTGCTTCTACAGTTATGACACTCACTCCAGGAATACTCATTGCCAAAGGGTAGAACCACCAGGGGCCTCGTCACTGAGAGTGTAGTGCCTCCCAGTTATGTGGGTGTCTGGGCAACGTGGGGAGAACAATCGTAGGTACATAAGGCTACCCCTCCCAGGTACAATATCCAGTCCAGTACATTGGTAGGTAAGGCCACCCTGTGTCACCAAAGACCCATAAACTCCCAGGGGACACAAAATCTATTGGGGCCCAGCCTTAGCTGGGCCACTTATTCCACCATCCTTTGGTGTGGTGACATGTGTTTTGATGGGTACTCATCCCACAGTGGTGTTACCGCAATGTTGCTCTATGCACCACGGTGCCTGGGTTAGGGGTATTACATGTTTCCCCACTAGCCAGCCCCACCCACCAAAATTGCTACAGGCCAGCCAGGGGGCAGGCATGCCGTGGGTCAAGTGGTGTACTTTGTCCAAAGCTTGCAGCATTGCGTTCCAGGCATCAGCCATGGGACCCCAAGTCTCCAGCTCTGTATAGTTCTCTGCAGACGCTGAAAGTATGTGCCAAGGCAAGCCATCCACAGCTACTGCTGGAAGAGCAGTGCAGGGCCAAGAGTTGGAAACATGGGTCACCTCAGTATAGGTGAGGGTCCAGTTCACAATTCAGTGAGAGCATGTTAACCTACAGTCAAAATGACAGAGCAGGTCCAGGTACTAACAGAGGTAAATCACACCCCTCAGGCAAAATACAGGCTAACCTTCCATCCCTGGATAACAATGCATTCACCAAGGGCTTCTGCCCTGGGTAATGACACCACACCTTCTCAGCTCCCATGTTTCTTTTGGGTCCTGTATCCATGCCAATGTCACAGGGGAGCACGTAATAGGCCACACAGACAGACAGTACATATGTCCTCTGGAGAAGGGCTCCCTCCCTGACTGTTCCTCTATGAACAGCCAACTGCAAGGACCATGTATTGAATGCCCAAGGAGTGACATGCAAGTCATACTGTAGTTCCTCCCCCTAGGGAGCTACAACAGCCAACCGCCAGCAGTAGGGTGTTTGGAGGGTCTATGGCCACAGCCAGGTTTTCTGTTCCCCTTCCTTCAGGGCCGTTGGAGCAGGCAACATCAGATTACTGTTCGTTCCCATACCTGGACAGTGGAGGTCATCCTTGGTATGTATCTGCAACTGAATGGGGGCAGCGGCCCGGTGTAACAATGCCTCCACCGGGGCCGGGCCACTCTTCTGTGGCTGTTCATTCAAGGTTTGGAGAACTAGGTCCAGCCTGGAATTCCAGCCCTGCAAAGACATGGATGTAACGTGCAAGTGTAACCCATTCTTCAAGAGCCTGTTATATTGCTCAATCATACCCACAGTTTGCGGGTTATATGGCACATGGAATCCCCACCTTATGTCCATTTGTTCTGCCCATTGTGCCTGTTCATTGAAATGTGCTCTACTATCACTCTCAATGGCCAGATGGCAACCATAGAGGACACATAAGTGCTGCAGGGCCTGGATGGTGTTGCATTGGTCGGCCATCCTGAAAGTGTAGGCAAACCACAGGCCTGTGGTCATGTCCGCATTCGTTAGCACATGCATATAACCTTGCGACTTTGGCAGCATCTCTATGTGGTCTACTTGCCACCTGGTCAAGGGCACTCACCCTATCGTTACTTGATGTACAACATTGGGTAGCTGTCTTCATTTATTGTATGCCTGAGCACATGCCAGGCATTTCTGACAAGCCTCCCAATTGTCTTGCATGTGCAGGGACAGACCCCCACTGCTTACCGACCTGTTGCATCAGTTTACTCCCTGCATGTTCCAGTTTCCAGTGTAGCCACAAGGCCACATCTCATGTAGGTACTGACTCTAACCATTGTACCTTCACCATTATCATTGCTGGGGGTGGCCAAAGTCATATGGCCTGACACATGAAAAATAGTTACCTCTTTCTGAAGACCCCTTTCCCAGAGGTCTTGCCACATGGCTTGGCCCCAAATGGGTTGGTGGCTAACTAGCCACTTCTGTGTTTTCCAGGTAGTTAACCACAAAATTAAGCCTTGATAAACCACCTATCTATTGGTACAGATTACCATAGGTGTCATCTCTATAATGATTACCATCCATACTGCTCTAAGTTCAGCCCATTGGCTACTTTGTCCACACCCATTTTCAAACGGGTGTGGACAAAGTGTCAGTACTAGGTTAGACTGCAACAGTGGTTCAGGCAGCAGTAGCACCTCCGCTAGACCCATCTGTGTACCATGCACCATTGGGAATGGAGGGATGCCCTTCCTTAAACAGTGAAGGCTCGAGGTCTAGGGGTTCCTCAGACCTCATGCCTTATCTTGTATTATGATTACAGGTTTCAAGATCTCTTGCAACTCTGCTGCTAAGGGGCTTGTACTCAGTGTACTCCACTGCTCCAAGTAGGTGCCCCACTTTGCCATAGTGGATGTCTGTGCCATCCTAGTCCAAGGGGTTGTTACCCATGGATGCACCCATCCTGATATCGGGTAAGTCATCTGCATGGCGACTTCAGCCCATCCTGTCACACTCTCACAAGCCTGAAAGGTAGCATAGACAGCTGCTAGCTGTTTCTCTGTCAAGAAATACCAGAGTTCAGCTTCCATCTACAGTTGGGAACTAAAGCCTACTGGTGTTCTCAAGCACTCCTTGAGCTGCCACAGACCCCAGCTGAAACCATTGGTGGTCACATGCACATCCAGCTCAAACAGGTGCCACTGGTCAACTACCCACAGGACTTGTGCCTGCTGAATTGAATCGCTTGGCTGCCAGGAAGGTGGTCTTGGCCACATCATACCAATCCCAGGTAGTTCCCTTCTTTGTTAACCAATGCAGAGGTTTTATCATTTGATCTAAATGAGGCACAAATGTCTGCCAATATCCCAGGAGACCCACAAAAGTTTGCAGCTGCTTCACCATGATGGGCTGGGGATATGCTTTAATCTTATCATTAATAGCCTCTGGGATGGCCTTTATTTTACCTGACCAGATAACTCCCAAGAATTTGGCAGATAATCCAGGCCCTTGGACCTTGGATTCATTGATGGCCCAACCACGTGCTACCAAATGTTGCCACAAAAGGGGCACTGCCACTTCTAAATCTGCAAGAGAACCAGCAATTAACATAATATTATCAACATAATGGAATAGGTAGACCCATTCTGGACATTGCTAGGTGGCTAAATCTGTGGCAACTAGACCATGACAAATGTGGGCTTATGCACATAACCCTGTGGCAACACTCTAAAAGTCCACTATCACCCATCCCACATGAAGGTGAAAGGTGAACTGTTACTGCTCTCTAGAGAATGTCTATGAAGAAAAATGCATTGGCCAAGTCCACTACATAGTGGTACCATCCCAGTTCCATTGTCAAATGGTCCATCAGATCCATAATTGACATTGACAGTACAGCTGGGTGTTACTTTTTTCAGTTCCCAATAGTCCACTATCATCCACCAAGTTCCATCAGGCTTTCTAACTGGCCACAGTAGAGAATTGTAGGGACTGTGGGTGCCACTCACTCTCTGTGCCTCCTCCAGCTTTTTAATTGTCTCAGTTATCTCCGTATGCACCCCTGGCAAATGCTATTGACAGGTGGAAATAACCCATCGGGGTTGTGGTAGGACCTGAGGCTGGTGATGCGTATGTCTGTGGAGTACCAGCTTTACCACACACACTCAGAGTCTGAATTCCCTGATCGTGGTTGGTAATGCCAGGCCATGTAAAATGTCCACCTTCAGAATTTATTCCAGTATGGGAGAGACATAAACAGTATAAAAACGGGGAGGCAAACAGCCAATACCAAGGTGCAGAGATACAGGCTTCACTTTCACTGACTGGCCTCCGTAACTGTCAGTGTAAGCAGGTTTTCCTGGAAACTTATCCATGTTCCCTTAAACAAGGCTGCAATCTGTGCAAGTATCTGTCAGTGCCAGCACCTACTGTATATTGGTGGGGGACCAGTGGATCACTAATTCTACATGTGGCCTCCAGTCATCTCATGTCCCCCCAAGCTGTGAGCCTATGCCAGTTCCCTAATCAAAGAGAAAAGACTCTACATTTCCACCTAGCTGCAGCAAGTAGCCTGCGCCTGCACTCCAAACCTGCTGAGTCATGCTGCACCGGAAGGCTGCCTCAGCCTACTCCTGACTAAAGTGCAGCCGTTTTTCTTACAATCCCAATATCTGTTTTCACTCTTAAGTTAGACAAAAGTTGTTGCTCTAAACTGATATAAAGAGGAATCCTGTTACTTAATTACAACCTCATTTGAACTTAATGTCTTTTTTTGTGTTTTTTTTTTCTTGGAAAATTTTCTTCTGTACTGTATTTTTTTGTGTTTCCTATTGTGTATGTTTTATTTACTCTTTAGGGTTAACTCAAAGGTTACTTATCCTGTTAATAGTTCCCTGACAAAGTTCCCTTTCATGCCACAATCATGGCAGTTATGACAATGTAGTGTGCTAATTTCTGAACAAATGCATCTCTTTTTCTCACTACAGGATCTTCAAGAGCAGGTAGTACATTTGTCTTTATAACTGTCTCTACAGACAGTTATAAATAGCAGTAAACAAGGCCTGAATTAGTGTAAATGGAATGCAATGTAGCATAAGTGAATTTTACCTACTAATCACTCTGATTTTAGTCATCATAACTTTCATTACTACTCCTTTGAAAGAACAATGATTGCAGATATTTGAAAGAAGTGAGTTGTTGGAAAATAAGGTTTCAGCATTCCTTTTTAAAATCTCAGGAATTGATATTAATTTTGTTCTTTTCCAGTACTGTTAGTGAGGCATTGCTCATCCCCTGTTCCAAATTGGGGTTGCAGAGAGGTTGGCCGTATTTTTACATGTCTCTATAGCTGAAATAAATTAGTAGCAAAAGAGTATCCTAGCTATGCAGGGCTCAATGACATTATTAAATTCTTGAAAATGTGGTTAATTATTGAGTCACATGTGTTGTAAGAATTTTTCCTTCTATCCATTCCTATCAACATACAGTAACTAACTGTTTTCCAACTACTACACTGTGAAAACTAGTATAATATCAATCATTAAAATAATACCAGGTTTTGAGTATTTATTACATATATACATTGTTCCTGGAGCATTTTAATTTACTGGTTAATGTAATCCTCCAAATCTTTTGAGTAGGTTGTTGTCATTTACATATTATAAAATTCACTTAAACTCCCATTTAATGCATTCCAGAAAATATACTGTGGAGGAATTGTATTAGACAAATGTCTCTTTTAAAAATAAGACTATTTAATATAATGGAATTGATTCCACTGCCTGTTGATCTTACAGAAATGCAATATTTCCTATCAACAAAGACAGTAAATGTTCAATTGTCCCTATTTAGGCTGGGTGTGGTGGCTCACACTGTAATCCCAGCACTTTGGGAGGCTGAAGTGTGCAGATCACTTCAGGTCAGGAGTTCGAGACCAGCCTGGCCAACGTGGTGAAACCCTGCCTCCACTGTAAATAGAAAAATTAGCTTGATGTGGTGGTGCACAACTGTAATATCACCTGGGAGGTGGAGGTTGCAGTGAGATAACACCACTGCACTCCAGCCTGGGTGACAGAGGAAGACTTTGTCTCAAAAATAAAATTTTAAAAAAATCCTTATTTATTTAATGAATAATTTGTCTAAATGTTCTCAACATTTGGCTAGATTTAAAATATGAAATATTTTGTATTTTATGTGGTATTTCTATATCAGTAATACTTTGCTTTATAAAACATACCATATACCCATATATAAATAAATTCTATTAAATAACTTTCGGACTGTATTCAGGAAATGTTTTTCTGTGTGTTTACAAATACACGCACACGAGGCAGACATGCATGTTACATAAAAACATTTAATTTAAAAATAATTTTAAATTAAATTTACTTTAACACAAAAAAGAATTTTGCTATGTTTGTAAAGCTAGTAGGAAGGAGGTTGGTATTAGTAGAAGTTGTGAGATGTGATCAAATTCAGAATATTCTTTATACCAAGCTAGTAGGATTTCTGATTAATTGAATATCAGTTACAAAATAACGTGGGAAATGAAAGATGACCCATTGTTTGGAGGGTTTTGTTTTTTATTTATATAATTGGGAATTTGTTCACATAGAATAGAAGGAAAATTTTGGACACTAAATTTTAGAATTACCATGTGTACAGAGGGCTAACCAAATATGTGTGCTTCCCTTGCAGTTACGCTGAGGCCATGCTGTTAGGATTGGCCAATGGGATGTGGTCAGAAGTGAGTGATGTCACTTTCAGCTTCTAGGCAATTAAGATGCACTGTAGTGTGTCTTTTCCCCTTCCACAGTAATTACACATTCCAGATGGTGTGACTGATAACCTAGCTTTCATCCTCTAGGGGATCCTGAATAACTATGGAAAGCAGAGCCCACTCTGACAAGGGTTGCACCTGTAAAATGAATAAAAAATATACTTTTGTAGTATTGTACTGTGGAGACTTGTGGCACTTGTGAATTGGAATAGTTAGCATTGTTTATCCCGAAAAATAAAATGAGTCTCATATTGATTTGAACAAGAAGTTACACTATTTGGGAGAAATCCAATATTCTTATAAGATAATAAACAAAAAACTCTGAAATGGGGGTTTAAAATATTAAAACTTTCCAATATGCTAAAAAATATGTTTAACTTAATGAAATATATTTTGTTACATGCAAGGAGGAATTAAAGCTGCTAATAATATAATCCCCTCATATGGAGATAACAGGTGAGTATCCTGTGTTACACAGGTGGGTTTAATGTAAGTAACAACGAGGTCCTTAGAAATTAAAGAGGGATGCTGAGGACTCAGAGAAGGAAATGTAATGATGGAATAATGGAGATGGAATCAGGGTGTTGTGATGGTTGGTTTTGAAGATGAAAGGGGGCCATAAGCCAAAGAATGCCAGTGGTCTCTGGAGCCTGGAAAAGGCAAGGAAAGGGATTCTCTACTAGAACTTCTAGAATGAATGCAGACCCACTGATACCTTAATTCTAGCCCATGAAGATCCACTTTGTACTCCAGACCTGCAGAACTGTAAGAAAATAAATTTGTCTTGCTTAAAGCCATTGATTTTTTAAAAGTAACTTGTTATAGCAGCAAAAGAAAAGTAATAACGCTAAGGCTTTCAGCCTGCCATGTGAGATAGTTTAACTTTGTAGATGACTGGAGCTTATGGGGTTTGGGCTCTTGCCCACAGGATTGCTTTTATAACGGCTGCACTGGCTGCATGTTGTCCAGTAAGCTTATGTAGGCTACAGGAGGGTTTCAGTTTAAGACTAAGAGAGCAGCTGGAGGCTTTAGTAAGCCGGCATAGGGATGAGACCAGAAACACCATACCAGTAATACTTTGCTTTATAAAACATACCATGTACCCATATATGAATAAATTCTATTAAATAACTTTAGGACTGTATTCAGGAAGTGTTTTTTGGGAGGGCGGAAATCATTAAATCCATTGCTTCTTCCCCCACATGTGCACATCCAGAGATTCTGATTTAAATGAGTCAGGTGTGACCGGGTATGGAGATTTTTAAAGCACTGCAGATGATACTAGTGTGCAGACTAAATCATCAACCACTAAGTTAGAGGAGAAAGGTGATAGTCAGGAGTCCTTTTAGGAAAGACAAATATAAAAGAAAAAAATTTGCTACTTGTTGCCGGACACTCCCCCAAAAAAGTCTCACACACAATACTAGGGAGTTCTAGTTATAAATTATTATTTTAAGACTGAAAGAGAAACACCAGATCAGCTGCCCCTCAACTTCAGGTTTAGAACTGAGGAAGAAACTTGTCAGTAATAAACTTTGAATTTATATAGCCAGGGGTTACATCTAAGAATGAAAAACAGTGACTAATTTTGTGGATGTCAATGTGATGCAGGTTTTATAAGTGAGTGTATAAGCATTTCCTTTTTCTTGAACAAACATGCCTGAAACTATGTGGAATTCAAAAAGGAAAGATAGAGTGCCTTGGGGAGCAGGAATATTGATCGTCACTGCTCTGAGAAATACAGAGTTCAAAAGTATCAACAGCAACTTTCTCAGGCATCTGTTCAGAATGATTTTCCCAGTTAAAACAAATGTGTACTTGAAATGAACAGCTCGGCTAAGGGGCAAGAGTCATAAGACTAAGCAGGTCGTTTTTAAACTGGTCTGCATATAGAATCACCCAGAAAACTGTAAGCTTGGTGTTGCTTAAAAAGTGTCTGCCTCTGAAAAACTGACTCTTAAAGACTTTAAGATGGTCTTAATGCACAATGCAGGTCAAGATTCACTGGCCTGGACTTTGCCATAGAAAGAGGGAGTGTCGGTAGCATCTATGGCAAAGAACTAGTAATGTTTGATCCCAAGATATTGTGGAGGGTGTGTTACTAGACAGATCCCCCCTTTTTTTTTTTTAACGGAGTCTCGCTCTGTTTCCCAGGCTGGAGTGCAGTGGTGCGATCTCCGCTGACTGCAAGCTCTGCCTCCCGGGTTCACACCATTCTCCTGCCTCAGCATCCTGAGTAGCTGGGACTACAGGTGCCTACCACCATGCCTGGCTAATTTTTTTGTATTTTTAGTAAAGACAGGGTTTCACCGTGTTAGCCAGGATGGTCTCGATCTCCTGACCTCATGATCTGCCTGCCTCAGCCTCCCAAAGTGCTGGGATTACAGGCGTGAGCCACTGCGCCTGGCCTGACAGATCACTGTTTTAAGGGCCAGAAAAAACACCTCAAACAAAAAACTGATTTTTTGGATACTATGGATAGGAAAAAAACTTATCTCAAATAACTCCTGGAGACTGGGGATGCCCTTTGCCAATTTATAATCATGTCAAGAAGAAAACAATATTTGAAAAACCACTTTCTAAAGGAGGAGATTGTATGTGGGATGTACTGCTTACTCCACCTCCACCCTCCCCACCCCTGATATAGGATACATGAGCAAAGCCAAAGTGATACTGAAGAATCTCCTCGTGAAGAAGGATTCTCCTGTTTGGGTTGATTCCAGGTACACGCACAGATGTACTAGCAACCTATAAGGTCCAAGAGATGGTTTTCTCTTTCTCTGTTGAATGTCTACCATGAGTTTGGATGGAACGGTGTACTGGATATTATGGAAACACACTTTAGCCTCAAATATCAAGTTCAGGCAGCTGGTGACTTTTCTAAGTTGGATAAATATGAGACCAGTGTGGTAATAATCTTGTCTACTGTTTACCATTTGAACCCTCTAAAAAGAGGCAACCTGTCATAAATTTAGCTTCTGATATTAAGGGAGCTAGTCCTTTTAGTGCAAGAGACAGTCGGTGCTGCAGTTATTACAAATTCTTGAAACTGTCCAAACTCCAAGCATACCTCCCGCTGAGATTAACAGAAAATAAGGTGGGAGGGAGGACTTTTCTTTGGATTTCTAATTCTAAAGGTGAAAAAATATTGTGATCTAATGCTTAGGTCTAATTTCAAGAAACATAAAATTTGGACTTTGCTTTCTCCCAGGGAGTATGTCAATGAAATAAGATTATATTTCAGGTGGCTCTGTTATTGGTATATTTTCCATTGGAGGGTCTTTACACACGTAGGCTTTTTAGCAGAATATCTTGTCGCTTAACCTCTTGCAAAAATCTGCTTTGGGATGCTGAAATGCGCCAATATTATTTGGAATAGAAAGTAAAACGAGAAAATAAGCATTAAATTTGGTTACATAGTACCTTCGAGTAGATTTAATTAATTCACATTATTGACCCATATCAGACAGTTCCAGGAAGAAAATCTAAGCTGCTCACCATTTTCTGAGGAGCCACGTTTGGTATTTCAGGAGTGGCCTTGACAGGGAAGAAGAGTGACTTGTCTGACTCACGAATTCAGAAGGAAGGATTAACTGGGCATTTTTAGTTCTTGGATTCTCTTTCAGCCAAGTATCTTCTTCCTTTCTGCAGGTCTAGGATAAGGTTTTCCCCAGGGTAGAGAGGTGTCTTATTCTACAACTACCTTAGGACTGGGTAGTGAAGTTTCTCTAATGCCCAAGTTTGATCATTCTTACACGCAGATACGACTACATTCTCTATTCTAGTCTTAAAAGTATTGACGGTATTTTTGGGTCTCTCTATACCACTCCTTTTGTGTTATTAGTTCAAAACTTGGGAGAAGGTGTGATTATTGATTTTTTTTGGTAAAATTTCAACATAATTCACTGAAAATTATGTATTAGGAAGCAATGATTTACTAATCACTGTATACTTCTTTGTATGCCCTGATTCTTTTTGATAGATTTTTCCATTATCCCTAATAACAGAAGCATTATTTCAGCTTTTAGATAGAACTCATTAACAGCACAAAAGATTTCACACAGATAAAGGAATGTAAGCATAATTATTTCCTTTGTGAATACTTAGTCCACTATACTTTGATTTTTTTAACTGAATTTATCCTCCCATCAAACTTTCTCGACATATTGATCAATTAGTGAGTAGCACAAAAGCAACTGAATATAAACATAATTAAAATTGAAATATTAATAAAACACTGTGAAGCCCTTATAGCTCTGAGAACAACTTGTAATAATTGACAAGGAGCTTTATAAATGGCCAGCTATTTGCATTTCCTTTGCTGTGAACTGTTTGAGAGTATATTTTGCCGTTGTTAATGACTTTTCTTTATTCAGGATCTCTTTATGTATTAGGAAAATTAGATTTTGCAATTTAAGACAGTGTCTTTTTTTTTTTTTTTAACTTAGGCTGATCAATTAGAAATTTTATACACTGCTCATTAATCTTAGCTCAGGGATATCATGATGAATTTTAGCTACCAATGAGCTCTGTGGTCAAATTTTTGTGATTACTTCTGCAGTCCCATGGTCCACTTCAGTAATCTTGACCATCTTGTCTCTGGCAGTTAAATGTCACTCACTCCTTAACTTCCAGCTCTAGGAACCCATCACCACTTTTAGGTTCAAGAAGGCTTTTTAAAAGCCAACATCTCCAGGAGTCATCCTTGGCCAGGGGAAAGTATCCACTCCTTAGTCTTCCAAGTATGATGATGCTCCCATTATTAATGTATTGTTCAATATCTTCATGAAGCAAATATCCTCTCAGTATTATGGGAAACATAATTAGAGAGTATCTGAACAGATTTTAAACAAGAAATCAAATTTAGTATTTGTTTCCTTAAAATTTGTCTCCATCTATTATATAAAAATGTTTTAGACTGACCTTAATTTAAGACTACTTTCATAACTATATGCCAATATAAAATGAATTCAAGTATGAGATAAATTTTAGGGAAAAAAATAGAGCCATGATTGGCAAACTTTGTAAAAAGATAGATAGTAAATATGTGCTACTTTCCAACTATATGTTCTCTGTCTTCACTACTCAGTAGTAGTAGCACTAAAGCAGCCACAGGTCATGCATAAACCAAAGGACATGGCTGTGTTTATAAAAACTTTATTTACAAAAACAGACAGGTGGATTTCACCTATAGTCATAGTTGACTGAACCTGTGGCTAGGACAAAATTTGACTTGGACACATAGAAAAATATTATTTCTTCCCAGATATCAAGAAAATGATAGAATATGATAGTCATTTAGAAAATTATAAATTAGAAGGCTAAAAGTATTTTGAACAATAATCCTTCTGCATTCATTAAATTATCTATGGAATTTATCATTTCTATATCTACTTTAGTATCCTTAAAATAGAATATTTTATTCTATTTTTCTATTTTCTATTTCTAAAATAGAATATTTTATTCTAGTTTAAGGATACTAAAGTAGATATTGAATATACTATTGTCAAAAGTAGATTTGAGAATGTTAAGTATTATTGACATGTTTCTTTTATAGACCTTCAATAAAATCAAGCTTACAATATAAACGGTTGAACAGAAGTTTATTGCCACTGATTTTAAACTGAGGTAGAAAATATATTTTCTGATGATAAGGAAGTACGATATTTAGAAAATTCAGTGAAAATAATTTTTATGTCTTTTTAGAATGTCTTGAGCAGCAATTGTTTTTGTCAAATGTATTGTAATAGCAGTGTTCCAATTGAAATTTAAAAATAGCCTGGGAAATATAGAAAGATACTAGAAGATCATACTTCAGTCTTTTGTCTATATCTACACAGCTTTATGAAAATACCCATGTCACTTAATATTTGTTTCTTGTCTGTAACAATTATCAAGAAATATTGGAAAGCGCTTTTTAAAAAGCTTTATATTTTACAAATGACAATATGGACTGACTGACCAAGTGACAGAGAGAGGAACACTTGGAGGTCTTTTGAAAAGATCAAGAAGGATTGATCTTAAATTACTATTGGTTAAAAACATATGTAAAGGGAGCATTTTTCAAATTAGTATTGACATTTAGACTGAAGTTAGAACTGCCAAATTAATTCTGGGTCTTGGTGGCTCTAAAATTCCAAAGTGTTTTGATGAAAATGGGAAAAAAAATCAGTAAGTGAAAATAAATACTTGGAAACATTTGTAATTGATATTTTTTCATATTTTATGTGAATATGTAATAGGCATGATCTTGGGGACTAAATTGAGGAAGATGCAACTGCAGCTTTCATTATTGTGCAAGATTTCTGCTTTATTGTTACTTTTAAAAATAACATTTTGTTTCACCTATAAAATTGATATAAAATTAAGAGACAGGAGGAAATAACTTTTAGACTTGAAAATGTAATAAGGCAAACTGAAATTCCTCTTCTGGTCCTTCTAGCTCGTGTTCTTTTTCATGAAAATCCATGAGAAGTGGTAAAGGAGTAAATTTAACCTTTAATGCCACATCAATGCAGTGATGGTCATCAATACAAATTCATATTTGTGTCAAGTTAAGGCTTCATTGGACTTCAGATCTTAATGGCTTTCAGAACTAGTAAGTTCTGTGTGCATCTCCAGTTGCCAAAAGAAAAACATAAATTTATGGCTATCATCTCTCTGTCTCTATCTACTTCTAGGAAGAAACTAGCTTATTAAAATTATTTTTACAATGTATACCACTTTCCTTTGTTCGGGCTCGTTGACTTTATTTATTTATTTATTTATTTATTTAAAAGACCCACATTTCAAGGGGTCTTCGTTATAATCTGGAAAGATATATATTTGTAATATATATTAAAAACTATAAAAATATCCATTTTCTTTGACTCAGTACTTCCACAATAAAATATTTATTTTTGTCCTAAGAAAATATATATGAATGTTTATTTATCAAAGTATTTATTAAGGTAATTTAATTTAAAATTTGAAATATCAAAAACATTCATTAAATTATGGCTCATGTAAATGTTACAAGCTGGTATTAAGTATACCGTTTTCTAAACAAATTTTATAACAAGAAAATTCTCATACTTTAAGTGGAAATCACGCTGGAAAATAGCATAGGAAGTATACGTAGTTGTAATACTGACTATCTGTTGGTGATACAGATGTCTTTTATAATGATGAATCAGCAACTGCAGTAACACCCGCTAATGAGAGCAAGGATTCAGACCTCTCAGGGTGGAAGGTCATGACACTCCCAACCTGGAAAACCACCTAGGTCAGCAGAAATGCTAGTGAAAGGTAAGGGAGGTCTAGAATGAGTAATAGAAGAGAAAGATGATCTGTGTACATTAGGGCCCAAAATCCTTTGCAGAAGTGTAGATTGCAGCTTGTTACAAATTGGCCTTCATTTTGTCCTTAATAGGTTTTAAGGCTGATTTCCAGTTTGAAGACTCAGTAACACACCAAATGAGAGTGGGCACAAGCAGGTCTTGGTACAAGGAGTAAACTCTGGCAAACACCTCTTGTCTCTTATATCACATTCCCTTAGCTGATCTCTGTTATCAGTGGCAGATGTTGGATAGTTTTATTCAAGCTCGGACTCAACTCCTACCTCCCAACTCAGCGACTCACCCATTTTTGCTTTCTGATGTGGGGATCTACACACAAATGCAGCCCAGAAGTGTTGGAAAGTTGCAGTCCCCAGAACCAAACCTAAATCCATGAAAGAAAGGATCTGGCAGAGAGGAACCTCACGATGAACCTACAGGCAGATATTTCTGGAAGGTATTCTGTATAACTCTCAGGGGGCCTAGAATAGAATTAGTCCACATTTCTCACAGCAGCATCTTCAAAACAAACCCTTTTCCTTTGGCTTTTCTTTTTCTTATCTCACTCTCCCCACCCTGAGGTCACTTCAGTATACCACCTAAATCGCCTCGTTGTCTCAAGCTCTGCTTTTGGGGGAACCCAAGCTAAGATAATGTCATATACATTATACATGGTTTTATGACCTTAATTCAAATATTGGATAAGGATAGTATAAAGTTATAGTCCCATTTACTATAATAGATGTGAAAATTCTAAATAAAGTACTATCAAATTAGGTTTACAATGATCTGATGATCATTGTCCTGGAGTTATTCCAGGAGTAAAGAGATACCAAAATATAAAGACAAAGATCAAAGAGTTATTCTTTTAAGTGATATAACCACTCACGCCTCTAAGAGACTTGACGTAAAAAATGTTTCAAATAAGTCAGTACAGGAAACTTGCTGGACACAAGATTAAATTATGTTGGCACAGTTTTTATATATTGTGAGTATTAGAAAATATAATTGAATAGTTTGGATTCCTACTGTAGGTTATATTTATGAATTAAACAAAGAAGAAAGACACAAGACTTTTATTGAGAAACATTGAAAACTCTTATAAAAGACAAATGTTAACAGATGGTATTAATTTTAAATTGTTAATTTTGTCTATTTTAATTTATATAGTCAATCAAATCTATTCCAAATCTAGCAAGGTATTTTAGAGATCTTGGCAAACTGAATCTAAAGTTTTATTAAAAAGTAACAGACAAGGCTGGGCGTGGTGGCTCACACCTGTAATTCCAGCACTTTGGGAGGCTGAGGTGGGAGGATCATGAGGTCAGGAGATCGAGACCATCCTGACTAATAGCGAAACCCCGCCTCTACTAAAAATACAAAAAATTAGCTGGGCGTGGTGGCAGGTGCCTGCGGTCCCAGCTATTTGGGAGGCTGAGGCAAGAGAATGGCATTAACCCAGGAGGCGGAGCTTGCAGTGAGCCCAGATCGCACCACTGCACTCCAGCCTGAGCTGCAGGGTGAGACCCCATCTCAAAAAAATAAAAATAAAAATAAATAAATAAATAAACAACAGACAAATAACCAGGAAATAAGAACACATAGGAAGAACTTGTCCTTCCAGATAAGAGACATGATGCATAACTGTGGAATAAAAACAGTGTTAGATAAACAAAGGAAGAAATATACAGATAATGGAGAGAAAGCCTAGAGCAGAATGGCATGCATGGAGATTTGTATAAGATCACTGATCAGTGTGGAGCAAGGACACACTAATGGTAATGATGAGAAAACTGACTTCATCTAAGGGGAGAAAAAAGTCTAACTTCTAACACAGACACAAGAAAAATTTCAAAAATTGATGACCTGAAATGAAAAGCTGAAACTATAAAGCAAGTAAAAAAATCAGGGACATATACACAACTGGAGAGATAGAAAATATTTTAATTAGGGTTTTATTTTCAACCCAGTATGCTATAAAATTTTAAAAGAATAAGAATAAGAGAAAATGATTGTGACATCTGAAAATAGTAAGGATGTAATAGTTAAAATTTATAAAGAAATCCTGAATCAACAATAAGAAGTTAGGAAACCCAATAGCAAAACAGATAATGGATGAGAATTTGATTCCAGTAATAGAAACCTAAATGGAAAGGGGAAAAAAAAATGATGCCTAAGTTCACAAGTAATGAAGAAATTTGAAAATTAAGTCCGCCCACTTTACATTTTTCTATTTTTCAATATTTAGAAACAGCATGTGCTAAGAACATGGACAAACAAGAATCCTGTTGGTCATGATACAAAATACCGTATCCACTCTTGAGAACTTAATGAGATTAGATATAAAACTCACTAGATTGCTAGAATTTAGCAATCCCAATACTAGGTATTTACACCAGAAAAATATTTCCCATGAGTCTTTTGTGAAAGCATAGTGGAGAGAGAGAGTTGGGGGCAACCTCAGTGTCTTTAGCCAGAGGAACTGCCAGGTCTAAAGCAGTAGATCTCCATAATCAAATATGAAGCAGTCAGAAGCTACAAACTAGTTGGTAATACTGCAATATACCTAAATCTCAAAAGATGTTGCATGACAAAATAACAAAGCACAATACAGTACATACTATATGTTTTCAAGGAATTTTTAAAGGGGATGTATTTATCGAGTACATATTAAATGACTGGTTTCTAGGGAGGAGAGGCAGATGAGAGTAAATAAATACAGTAATTAAATAAAATGAGCAGAGCAATGCACTAACTGATGTTGAATGGTATGCCATAGTTTGATTATGGGGAATGTAATTTTGTCAACCTAAGGATGACATGAGGGAAAGAAGAGATTAACAACAGGAATCATCAAAACTGGTGAAAATAAGGCCTGTGTACTCACCTACACTTTCTACAGGGCAATATGCAATCTTAAGAGATTCTGTATGTTCATAGAAATAAACAGTAGAAAAATTTTCATCAAAGAGTTACATAGAATTGCAAGCATTTGGGAAATTAATAATAAAGGGATAGTTGAGCACTTTATGGTGTGTTCACTTAAGGTAATGATATAAAACCTTTGAAATGACGTTTGTGATTATTGTGCAATATAATAGAAAATACTAATATTTATTCAACCATATACTAAGTATTTTACATATTTTATCTCATTTAATCACAACATTTTTTTCAAGTCAATACTATTAATATTTATATAACATAACAAAGTCTTGGCGAGGAAAGGGCTTCAATTTCACGCAGATGGTAAGTGGCATTACGAGGACTCAAAACCAGGACGGTCGTGGAATTGGCACTGTGGAGTGTAAAGCTCCAGGCTGATGTCTGTCCTTCTGATGTCTTTATTCATTGCCATTGGGCATAGTTTTAATGTTTGAATCTAGAGATATGTAACTCTTCTAAGGATCTCCTATCATAATAAATGTTTACATTGTAAACTCCACAAGGGCAAATAACATGGCTTAAGTATCTGCTGCTATATCCCCATCTGCTAGTACCGCAAGTGGCATGTATAACATACTTAATACAATTGAGTGAAAGTGTGAGGCTTGACAAAATTACGTCCATATCCACTACTACTGCCACTACCCATTATTACCAGCTTACATATATGCATGTACACACAGGAAGAAGACAGATAAAATGTGCCCAAATTCTATCCCTGTGATTATTGCTTTAATGTCCTACTTTACAGCTCTCAGCCTTTCCTAAAGAGTCAGTGGGTTTGATTCACCACAGATGCTGAACTCTAATGGGTGAACATTATAAAAATGGTGTTTCTCAATCTTCACAAAGCTGTGTGTATTGACTGTGGTACTCATGGCAACTGAGATATTCTGTTGAATTTGTGGCATGCATTTGTGAGCAGCTTCATCCTTTGCAGAAATAATTTCTATATTTAGAAAGTGTGATGATGTGTGGTCATCAACATTCAAGTAGAGCATGTAATTTGTTAGCATGAATGGCATTTTATCTCTATTGTTGTCAGTTTATTTGTAACATCCATTTGATCAGTAAGCAGATATTGAGTTAGTTGATTACAAACAAAGAGTAAATCTGGATTATTAAGCAATCTAGAAAAGAAAGTTGAAATTCAAACTTTCAAAATGAATTCTAATATATCATTGGAGTGGGTGCTAAGCAGAGAATTTCGATTTTCTCGTATCTTTCTTCAGGGCAGCCTTTGAGATTTGACTTTTTTTCTTCTTTCAATGTCTAATTGAACTAATAATGGAAATAATTTTAAATTGGAAAAACCTATCCCATCCTGAGGTTTTACCATTGTTTTCCATCTTAAAGTGAAGAAATTGTTATTGCTTTACCTTAACTCTGCATTAAAAGTGAGAGTTCCACTTACTAAGCAGTACCCAACCCACGAAAGTGGTTAGAGATTGGTTCTAATGAGGCCAGGGTCAAAGTAAAGCTGCATACATCCCAATTAGTTTTAGGTGCAGAAAAATATTATCCCTTGAATGCCCACTGGGTTTCCACCTGGGCCAAAATTCTTTAGATGGAATTAGAGGATGCAATGACTCAGCAGAAACCTTACACCATTCCCTGATGCAGGGGGGATTTCAGTTCATGTTCTTTTGTGTGCTGGCAAGTATCTCTTTTTTTCTTAAATAAAAGAAACATGAAGAAGTTGGTTTGCTTGTGAGTTCGATAGGTATAAATTGGGAAATTCAAGAGATAAAATACTATGCAAAATGCACTGCAAATGTTCTTTGCTCCCTACCATAGAATCTCAGCTAATACATGTATGGGCTTAGACATTACATGTTTAGGCATTAACAAAATATAAAAATTCAAGTTTCTAAAGAGTATACATGAAAACTACTTCTTCCTCTCTTCCTTGTCTCCAAGACACACTTTTTTCTCTGTAAATTTGACAATAACGGATGCTTACTAACTTTTCTAGAGAAATTTGTTGCATGTACAAATACACAGCATTATAAATTTATTTTTCCTCCCTCTTTCATAACAAATGATTTCAATTTTTGATTCATTAATGCGACAGTGTTGAGAAACTTCTACCTTCCCCAAATAATTGTCAAATCGTTTTATAAATCTCATGCCATGTGACAATCTTTCCACATTGTATTCAAAAACTATAATATTACTTCGTACCCCAAAAATATACCCAACTATAATTTGTCTGTATATAATAAAAATTTTAAAATTAAAATAAATTTTAAAAATCAGGGTTCTTAAGGAATACTGTACATGTAGTCACTTTGCATTTCCTAGTAATCGGTGGTCCTGCACAGATTAGTCTAATCACTTTTCCTAAGGACAATATTTTATTTAGGTAAAGTCATATATTACATAGCACTTCAGATTCTTTTTATGAGGTTTAACAGTCTCGATTCTTTCAATTGTTTAATATATATCATAGTTTGAATATCCTTTCATTCTCTACTTTGAACATGTAAGGAAAATTTGACACCTGTAAATATATACAATATTATTTCAAATATTATTCGATTAACACAAAAGAAGGCTAATTTATCATTTCTCTCATACCCAGATGCTCTCTAATAGAGTTATCTTGTTCTCTAGGTGTGCCCCAGATGAAAATGTCTTCCTTTAACACTGTCCATCAAGATTCTCGGGAATTAATTTAAAAGGCAAGCTGAGCCGTTACATACAATTGTGTAGGTTGTACATTTGAATGAAAATGCCTAGCCCAGAGGGCTGTCAGGACTGAAGCTCATCCTCACTCCACTTTTCATTTTTTATTCTGCTGTACATATGGGTGCATTGCAGGAAGGAAAATCTTTTTGGAAATGAACTATAGTCCACAATGCCGTGTCTTCCCAGAGGGGTTTGTTAAACATTTTAAAATGTGGCAACACAATTTTACTGTTCTTCAAACTAAAAGGTAAAGTCCATTTCTCTGACCTTGAATCTTGGCTGGCTTGTATATTGCTTTGGCCAATTTAGAAGGTGGCAAAGGTGACATTTTGTGAGTTCAAGGACTTAGGCCACAGAGATTTTGCAACTTTTCACCTAGCCCTCCTGAATTACCATATATGGAAAATCACCATATCTGGAAACCAGTTTAGGCAGTTGGAGAAGAGAGGCTACATGTAGGTGAAGCCAGCTGCCTTTGGCAACAGCCAGCACCAATGGTGAGAGGTGAAAAAGACCATCTTGAAATTCCCAAGTTCCAGCTTGAACTTCAGCCCAGTTGAAGGTCAGTTAAATGCCTTCTCAAGAAGAAGGCCAGGTAAACCTGGAATTTCCCAGCCAATCCACAGAATCACAGGATATTGGCTGTATTTTTAAGCCCTAAACTCTCAGGTGGTTTGTTTCACAGCTATAATTAATTGACACTGGTGTCTTTTACTAATCATCATGTCAAGCCTAACATCCAAGGAGTGAGGTGGAACTATTGCTAATTCTCAGTATAGCACCAATACTATAAGGTAGAATAACAAGCAAGGAGTTAGAATATATTCGAATAGTATGAATTCTAGCTAAGAGCATCAAAAAAAAAAAAAATGGCCCTTGAGTGACTGATTCCCCCAGATAACTTGTAAGGAGACGGTAATCTTATTTCTGCATAAGACGGATCTTATTCCCGTCTCTACTAAAAATACAAAAATGAGCTGGGCATGGTAGCATGCACTTGTAATCCCAGCTACTCAGAATGCTGAGGTGGGAGATTCGCTTGAATCCAGGAGGCAGAGGTTGCAATGAGCTGAGATTGTGACACTGCACTCCAGCCTAGGCAACAGTGCGACTGTCTCAACAACAACAACAACAACAACAAAAAACACTAATAGCATTGAGTACACACTCATAGCATTGAGTAGCAGAAACGCTGCTAAAACTTGTATCAAATGTATACTCTTAGACTTGAACAAGACCCTTTTGGGTCTTTGTGACTGGGCTTCTGCCCAAATAAAGTTGTTTTGATTGAATAAGAACATTCTATTGTGTTTATTTCCATAATGCCACAGATGACATGGAAAATCAGCTTTTTGGATGGCCAAGAATATGCCATACTCTCTTGGAATGTAAGTATCATGAACATACTCAAGTAGAAACTCACATAAACTTAGCACAGTTATTTTAACAGTGCCTCGACTATTAACTGGTAAAAAATTGTGTGTGTAACAGTACAATACATAAGTGATAATTCCTTTTCTGTCTTTTTTTTTTGGATTTAGTATTTCAAAACATCAATTATTCTATTTTGCCTTTTATCTTCTTGTGAAATAATACTATTTAATCTCTATAAATGCAAAAACTAACACAGCTTAGTAGTAGTAATATAATGCACTTGTGACAGTTGTGTGTGATCTGATATTTTGATATTTGTCTGTGAATGTCTATAATTACAAACAGTGTGTCTTTAAATATATTTTGAATATTTCTGAGTAAAGATACCAGACAAAGGAAGTATTGAACTTATGAATAAATAAAAAGTAAAGAATAAAGGGTAAAAGGATATTTAAAAGGAAACAGCAAAGGAAATACAAAATGATTACATAAATAAACAATGTTAAAAGCTTTTGCAGAATAGCATATTATTTGGAAATGTTTATGTAATTTTATGTTAAAA
Organism: Macaca mulatta; assembly: GCF_049350105.2. Classification (NCBI taxonomy): domain Eukaryota; kingdom Metazoa; phylum Chordata; class Mammalia; order Primates; family Cercopithecidae; genus Macaca; species Macaca mulatta. Next base: position 85,432,356 of record NC_133422.1, read on the forward strand.
TTAAATTAATATACTTTACTCCTTTTTTCTCCCAATGTTTTTACTGAAAAGCTAATTGGAAACACTGAACTATTTTTCTTTTTTAGTTAATGGGACATAAATGTGAAATAAAAGGCTTTTGATACATTTCGTTTTCTTTCTCAAAAAATAAGTTTATTACATATATATAAGAAGATTAAAGACATGTCAGAAAGTTTTCTGGAAGCCCAATAAAATGGCAGACTAGGGTAACATCTACAAAGGAATATTTAGCCTTTTTCTGGGAAGGAGAAATACATGTCTATTATCAATAATAACATTGAATTACCAAAATTAAGGATTCTTAATTAGTTTGGAGTTTTGTCTGCTATATTAACTTTGACTGAAAACAATATTCAGAATTACAAAAATCAGAAGAAGGAAAAGTAATTTTTAAAAGCCATCTTAGCAATAACAACAGCACAAAAGGACCTTGCGCTTGATAAGAGGTCTTCTAATGTGTTGAGTTTGGAATTTGTTTCATACTTGTGTTTCCGTTTCTTGTGTTTCTGTTTCTGTTCTCCTTCCGCTGAAGGAGTCTAGGTCAAAATATAACCAACAAAATATACACTCTACCTTGTTCTTTGGATACAATCAGCATGCCAGAACCTAAGCAGAGCTGTCTGTTCGAGTTTTGATTTTTGTGCATGATTTAGCACACAGGCACTGGGGTTAATTCTTAAATTTTTTTTTTTTGACCATGGAATTTTTAGTAAATCACTGCTAGTGGTGGAAGGAAGAGTTAAGTTCATCAGTTGCTTGGCTCCATTCAATTGTTAATCATGTTTTTAATTTTTCTCCACTTTTTTTTTGTGCTTATGCTTTCATTCTTGAACTTTGTTTTCAATTGTTATTATTCCAGTTCTTAGTTTCTAAATATGATTTTTCTATAACTTGTCTTGGGCTATTGATGTTTATTGTGCATTTTACCTGCTTATTAATTTGCATAGTTAAAAAGACCTGTTGCCTTACTAAGAAATTGGTTTGACTCATTATTAACACTACAGTTTTCACCGTGCAGACTGACTAAACTTCATTCCATCAAAAAATTTTACTGGCTCATGTCTTTTTTTTTTTTTTTTTTTTTTTTTGAGACGGAGTCTTGCTCTGTCGCCCAGGCTGGAGTGCAGTGGCCGGATCTCAGCTCACTGCAAGCTCCGCCTCCCGGGTTCACGCCATTCTCCTGCCTCAGCCTCCCGAGTAGCTGGGACTACAGGCGCCCGCCACCTCGCCCGGCTAGTTTTTTTTGTATTTTTTTTTTTAGTAGAGACGGGGTTTCACCGTGTTAGCCAGGATGGTCTCGATCTCCTGACCTCGTGATCCACCCGTCTCGGCCTCCCAAAGTGCTGGGATTACAGGCTTGAGCCACCGCGTCCAGCCTCTGGCTCATGTCTTTAATCCCAACATTTTGGGAGGCAGAGGCAAGAGAATAGCTTGAGGCCAGGCATTTGAGACCAGCCTGACCAACATAGTAAGATCCCATCTCTATAAAATAAAAATTTACCAAAAAACAAAATATAATAAAAATTTCCTAAAAAGTGTGTCATGCACACATGCACTTTCAGATTTAATTTTTCCAACTCCTCTCTGAAATACTCACAGATGTTGAAAGGATAATATGACATACAAAGTTCTCCCACATTGACATGAAAGTGGCCAAACTAGTATTAGAATTCAGAAGTCATAACAATCATTTTTATCATTCCACTTTGTCTCTTTTTCTCTCTATAGTCATTGATGCAGGATATTTCTGAAGATGGTACAAAGGACATTTAAGCTAGAAATTAAAATTTGTAACAGCCCACATTTTATTTAGAATAAGTAAAGGTGGCCAGTCACAGTGGCTCATGCCTGTAATCCCAGCACTTTGGGAGGCCGAGACGGGTGGATCATCTGAGGTCAGGAGTTCAAGACCAGCCTGGCCAACATTGTGAAACCTCGTCTCTACCAAAAATACAAAAATTATCCAGGCATAGTGGTGGGTGCCTGTTATCTCAGCCACTCGGGAGGATGAGGCAGGAGAATTGCTTGAACCAGAGAGGCTGAGGTTGCAGTGAGCCGAGAATGCGCCGTTGCATTCCAGCCTGGGTGACAAGAATGAAACTTCATCTCAAAAAAAAAAAAAAAAAAAAAAAAGAGTAGGGGTCTGGAAGTCTGGAATGGGCCAGTACAGACGATGAGGCCAGTCTGATTAACACGTCAATTTGAAACAGTTCAGACGACTTGTCATCAGAACGTGAGGAGCAGAGTCAGTGGTGCCTCTGAACCTGAGACTGTGCATACAATAGCAGAGTTCTTCAGAGATTTAAAAGAAGGAGAAATGCCTTAAGAGTAAAACCAGTCCAAAAAAAGAAGTGGAGTGTCAGTAAATGCAAACCACATGTCAACGAGAGGTGACTGAAGCACCTGTTTCTGCCATACTTTGTTCCATTGTTCAACTCCTAGACAATGCTCTGGTAACCAGAATCAGAGAATGCCATTCTGCCTTCTTTTTAAAGTGTATGCCTATGCTTAAAATGGACTAACCTGTAAATTTTAACAAATATGAGTGATTAAAATAAAGAATATAATAATCCCAGCTACTATTCCAAGACATTTTAGAGGAAGTCCTTGCTAAAATTCTAAACTCATCTTAAAATTCTCTACTAACTAATTTAAATTCATAAACCATTCATTAAAGAGTTTTTTTGGATAAGCTGACAAAAAGTATAAGTTAAGTCTTTTTAGTTGATGATCATAAAAGCATGAGGAAAGAAAAATATTTTGGGCGGCTCTATGTTAGGAGAAAAAACACTACATTGAAGATAATGTAAATGTATGAGACAATTTAAGAAATACAAAAGTAATAAAAGAGAGTCTGAGAAAATCTGAGAAAAGACGCAATCATTCCAAATATTGACTCGTCTCAATGTTGAGCATATTCAAATTGGACAGGCACTACCTTTGCACTCTGAGCTATACAATCTCTAGAGCTATTGACTTTCCAGGAACCCCATGCAACGTCACAAAATGGCAAAATGGCAAAATTTGGCAAAATGGTAGGTTTATTCAGTTGGTGACTGTTCTAAACCATTAAGTTATCAACTGATTAGTCATAGCAATTAGCATAGCATTTAATGTAGCATTAATTGCTATGAATAATGATACATTAAATAAAAACTGTAATAGACCGGGCGCGGTGGCTCACGCCTATAATCCCAGCACTTCGGGAGGCCGAGGCAGGTGGATCACTAGGTCAGCAGATCGAAACCATCCTGGCTAACATGTTGAAACCCCGTCTCTACTAACAAAATACAAAAACATTAGCCTGGCATGGTGGCGGGCGCCTGTAGTCCCAGCTACTAGGGAGTGTGAGTCAGGAGGAGAATGGCGTGAACCCGGGAGGCGGAGCTTGTAGGGAGCAGAGGTAGCACCACTGCACTCCAGTCTGGGTGAGAGAATGAGACTCCTTCTCAAAAAAAAAAAAAAAAAAAAAATATATATATATATATATATATAAAATATATGACACATAACAGCAAGAGTATAGGATTAATAATTGAAAGTGTGGTTTATTATGGTATACTCAGCCTCTGATGTATGCAAATTTGTATCTGAACTCCATCAGACACAAACTTAAAGAGGAAAGCTTAAAAGAAATGATCACGAAGAGACCTTAGACAAATGAGGAACATGCTCTCCAAAAGGATGAACTTCGGAATGGCCCTCTGCCTGAAACTGTTTACTATTTCCCTGAGTAATGGCCAAGGAGAATAGGGCCTCTAAGAGCTCTAAGAGAGCAAACTAACATTAAAATAGACTGAAGACGATGCAGGCAGAATACACTCTGAGGAGTCAGCCTCACTGAAAAGTCATCATGGTCACAATGAAGTTGTTACTGGGTCAGCAGTCCGCGGGACCTATTCTGGCCCCTGGGAGGTACACATGGTGCAGTTAGAGCCCTCAGAGTAAATGTAGAGGTAACAGAAAAAAAGAAACAAAGTAAGAAATGCAATTATTTAAGAAAATTATTGAAGCATCAGAAGCAGCAATAGGAGAACTAATAAGACAAAGTGGGCTGGGCGCGGTGGCTCATGTCTGTAATTCCAGCACTTTGGTAAGCCGACTAGTGTGGATCTCCTGAGGTCAGGAGTTTGACACCAGCCTGGCCAACATGACAAAACCCCGACTCTACTAAAAATACAAAAATCGGCTGAGCATGGTGACGCACGCCCGTAATCACTGCTACTCAGGAGGCTGAGGCAGGAGAATCACCTGAACCTGGGAGGCAGAGGTTGCAGTGAGCAGAGATCACGCCACTGCACTCCAGCATGGGCAACAGAGTGGGACTCCATCTCAAAAGAAAACAACAACAACAAAAAAAAGACAAAGTGATACAGAAGTTTTAGTTCAAGGTAATGTTGATGCCACCATCACACATCCAGAAAATGTAAGTCACAAGATGACTTTCCTAATGCCATATGAAGAGCTCCAGTAGTACACTTCCCAGTGAAACAACCACCATAATTGTTTTTTCTTAAGAATAAAATAAAAATTAAATAAAGTTTCTGGAAATTGTCCTAAAGGGATAAAAGAAGAAGAAAAGGTTATTCAAAAAGATCTAAATTTTCATAAGAACAGGGAGTCTGTAGCATTTTAATCACAATCCACTCCTCCCCCCGCCCTTCATCTCAGAAAAATGGAAACTCCATTCCAGGCAAGAACCAACATGGACACAAGGCCCTCTCTTTCCGCAGCTCCTGGTCAAAGGCTATGTCCCTGGGAATGTCAGTCCACCAATATTTTACAACCTTCCCACATTTTCTCCCCACATTTGTGTTGCAGAGTTCTATTCCAGGCTAAAACTGCAGAGTCTTAAGTCTGGGGCCCTCATCAACATGCTATCCCCAGTCAGCTGTGCTCTGCTCATTTGTAAAGTGGAGATTCACACTGGCAAGGGCAAGTCAAGACCAGAGTCTGCAAACCCCATCCAGGCCTCTGCTGGTAAAGATACGATTCTGAGGGAAGTAGGCCACTGTCTCCTATCCCTACTCCAGAAGAGTGGCACAATGTTCTTCCCAGGGAGAGAGGCAAGCTGTAAAAGAACACAAAAGCTATCCTCAAAGGGATTGACATTACTCTATATAGAGTGTGAGGAAGTTTAAACTGAAGACTGCTGTTGAAAATATGAAAACGTTGGTGGCAAGCAATTAGGGATCTGGTAACTTCATGAGGGCAATAAATTAATCCTTAGACAGCTCTTCCTTCCTTCCTTCCTTCCTTCCTTCCTTCCTTCCTTCCTTCCTTTCTTCCTTCCTTCCTTCCTTTTTTCCTTCTTTCCTCCCTTCTTTCCTCTGTCTCTTTTTTTCTGTTTCTTTCTTTCTCCTTTCTTCCTTCTTCCGTCCTTTCTCTCTCTGTCTCTTTTTTCCTCTTTCTTTTTCTCCTTCTTTCCTTCCTTCCTTCCTTCCTTCCTTCCTTCCTTCCTTCCTTCCTTCCTTCCTTCCTTCCTTCCTTCCTTCCTCCCTCCCTCCCTCCCTGCCTCCCTCCCTCCCTTCCTTCCTTTCTTCTGTCTTTCTTTCTTGTTCTTTCTCTCTCTTTTTTCTTTCTTTTCTCTTCTGTCTTTCTTTTTCTTTCTTTTCATTCATGAGGTCTCACTGTCACCCAGACTGGAGTGCGATGGTACATTCTGGGCTCACTGCAGCCTCTACGCCCCAGTTCAAGCAATTCTCCTGCCTCAGTCACCTGGGTAGCTGGGACTACAGACTCATGCCACCATGCCAGGTTGTTTTTTGTTTTTTTATTAGGGGTGGGGTTTCTCCAGGTTGGCCAGGCTGGTCTTGAACTCCCGACCTCAGGTGATACTCCCACCTTGGTCTCCCAAAGTGCTGAAATTACAGGTGTGAGCCACCATGCCTGGCCTATAAGCTTTAGAGAGCTTAAAGTTTAAGATGGAGAGACAGAGGGCCACTTAAAACTTAAAGTTTAAGATGGGATTCATGCCTGTAATCCCAGTACTTTGGAAGGCCAAGGCAGGTGGATCACCTGAGGTCGGGAGTTCAAGACCAGCCTGATCAACCTGGAGAAACCCCATCTCTACTAAAAATACAAAATTAGCTGGGCATGGTGGCACATGCCTGAAATCCCAGCTACTCGGGAGGCTGAGGCAGGAGAATTGCTTCAACTGGGGAGGCGGAGGTTGCAGTGAGCCGAGATCATGCCATTGCACTCCAGCCTGGGCAACAAGAGCGAAATTCTGAAAAAAAAAAAACAAAAAACAAAAAAAGGAGAAACAGGGAAAGAGCTAAGATTCTTCCTGGAATTGGAAAAGCTTCAAAGACTGATACTAAATTCTATCTGTACAAAGAAACCCACATTTCATTGGAGGAGTCTGTGTAGCAACTTATGTCCCAAGGCATTTTTTTAAAACAATAGAACATCAGACATTCCAAGTCCCTGAGTCTGACTCATTTCCTTTAAAGGTTCTAATCTTGGTGTAAGAGATGTTTTGAGATTGTTCTTTCAAACGTCTTTGCAGTTCCGCCTCTGTTAAAATTAGATCCTGGGCGTTATTTTGAGCACAGCTCAAATGCAACTGAAGGACTTTAGAGTCTCTTAGCATTGCCGTAGCAGCCCTCTGGCACGCACAGTGTGCTGTAAGTTAGCACTTGGCTCCCATTTTCTTTTTAACGTGGCGTTAATGGAGATCAGTGCATTTCAAAATTATGATGATGATGATGATGATTATTATTAAGATTAAGTGTTGCTCTGTTGTCTAGGCTGGAGGGCAGTGGTACAATCTTGGCTTACCGCAACCTCCACCTCTCAGTTTCAAGAGATACTGCTACCTCAACCTTCTGAGTAGCTGGGACTGTAAGCGTGAACCACTACACCCAGCTAATTTTCTTTGTATTTTTAGTAGAGATGGGGTCTAATTATGTTGCCCAGGCTGGTCTCAGTGATCCTCCAGTGATCCATCCACCTCCGCCTCCCAGCAAAACCACTGTTATTATTGACCCATTCCATTTTGATCTTTATTACTACCCATGATTATAGATGCACCTTCCACAGTTGGCCACTGGTAAAATTCTTGGTGATTACGACATCACTACAGTTATGACCACCCCACTTAACACAGGCGACCATATCCCTATTGCCATTGGATTATTGTATTATCTTGTGATAATACCCCGTACTGGGGACATTTAGGAAAAACATGTCATGCCAAAATTTTCCAGAAGGCTGAGAAAAAGTAAGGCTGGGCAGGAAGGCATGCCGAGTTAATGGTGTGTTACTTAACAGGTCACTGTTTGGTATCAAGAAAAATGGATTGCTTAACATTACCAGACCATCAATTACTTATAAGGACGGTATTTCTAGAAAAGGATGGACTATAAATACAATTTTCCTGTATTTCCCAGTTGTGTATGCAGGCAAATCTTGCTATGCCCCAAAAACTTAGTGACTGGGCTAGGAAGCGAAGCATTTTTGGGCTCTGCCTGCGAGTAATTAGCTGGTGTCTACGCAATGTTAGTGATGACAGAAGCTTCTGCGCCAAAGACAAACAGGCAATATCCCTGGAAACAGATTACTCTGACGATATTAATTGCTGCATACCATTTCAAATACTTTATCTCATTTGAAACTATCCTATTCACACTTTGGAAATGAAAAGACAGGTTAAAAGAGTTTCCCAAGGACAGCAAGGAAGTAACAAAGCTGTAATTTATATCCAGGTTTGTCTTATTCTACTGTGTGTGCTAGCCCTTCACCCTTTATAGAAAATATATGCTGATGAATGCCTAATATGTATCTCTATTGTTGATTTATTCTAAGTTATAAACTCATATATCCATCAGACTGGTTGACATTTCCACTGAATGTGTGTCTGATATCTCCAAGTTCACATACTCAGAGTGCCACTGTTAGCATTTCTCCCAAAGTTTCTCTTCACTAGTACCTTCCACCCAGTGCCCATTCAGGAACCTAAGTCCTATATATGGCTCCCCTCACCTCCCCAAATCAAATTCATGATGAATAGATAAATCTAATATTTAGATGCACATACTACATGTCTGGGACTGCTCTAAATTGTTTACATCTATCACCTTTAACATTTATAGCAAATAAAGTAGGTACTATTGATATTCCCATTATTCTGATAAGGAAACAAGGCAGCTGTATGTATATTCTCATGCTGCAAATAAAGACATACCGAGGACTGAGTAATTCATAAAGGAAAGAGGTTTAATTGACTCACAGTTCCACACGGCTGGGGAGGCTGCACAATCATGATGAAAGGTGAATGAGAAGTAAAGTCATGCCTTACATGGCAGCAGGCAAGGGAATTTGTGAAGGGGAACTCACATTTATAAAATTAAGATCTTGTGAGACTTATTCACTACCACAAGAACAGTATGGGCAAAACCACCCCTAAGGTTCAATTATCTCCACCTGGCCTCGCCCTTTACACTTGAGGGTTATTACAATTCAAGTTGAGATTTGGATAGGGACACAGCCAAATCATATCACTCCATCCCTGGCCCCTCCCAAATCTTATGTGCTCATATTTCAAAATGATTAATGCCTTCCCAACCACCCCCCCAAAGTCTTACCTCCTTCCAGCTTTAACCCAAAAGTCAAAGTCCAAAGTCTCATCTGAGACAAGGCAAATCCCTTCCACCTATGAGCCTGTAAGGTCAAAAGAAAGTTAGTTACTTCCTAGACACAATGTGGGTACAGGCATTGGGTAAATATACCCATTTCAAATGGGAGCAATTGGACAAATCAAAGGGACTACAGGCCCCAGGCAAGTCCAAATTCCAATAGGGCAGTCATTAAAGCTTAAGGTTTCAAAATTATCTCCTTTGACTCCATATCTCACATCCAGGTCACATTGATGAAAGAGGTGGGCTCCTATAGCCTTGGGCAGCTCTGGTCCTGTGGCTTTGCAGAGTACAACCCCTTCTCAGTTGCTTTTATGGGCTGACGTGGAGTATCTGTGACTTTTCCTGGTGCACTGGGCAAGCAGTCATGGATCTACCATTCTGGGGGCTGGAGAAGGGTGGTTCTATTCTCACAGCTCCCCTAGGCAGTGGCCCAGTGGGGACTCTGTATAGGGGCTCCAACCTCACATATCCCTTCTGCACTGCCCTAGCAGAGGTTCTCCATGAAGTCTGCACCCTTGCAGCAAACTTCTATGTGGACATCCAGGCATATTCATACATAATTTGAAATCGAGGCGGGAGTTTCCAAACCTCAATTCTTGACTTCTGTGCACCTGCAGGCAGAACACCATGTGGAAGCTGCCAAGGATTGGGCCTTGTGCTCTCTGAAGCCACTGCCCAAGCTGTACATCGGCCCCTTTCAGCCATGGTTGGAGCAGCTGGGATTCAGGGCCCCAAATCCTGATGCTACACACAGCAGTGGGGAACTGAACCAGGCCCAGGAAACCATTTTTTCCCTTTAGACCTCTGGGTCTGTGATGAGAGAGGCTGTCTTGAAGTCTTTGACATCCCCTGGAGACATTTTCCCCATTGTCTTGGTGATTAGCATTTGGCTCCTCATTACTTACGCAAATTTCTGCAGCCAACTTGAATTTCTCCCCAGAAAATGGGTTTTTCTTTTCATAGGGCTGCACATTTTTCAAACTTTTATGCTCTGCTTCCTCTTGAACACTTTGCCAATTAGAAATTTATTTCTCTAGATACCCTAAATCATCTCTCTCAAGTTCAAAATTCCACAGATCTCTAGAGCAGGGGTAAAATGTCACCAGTCTCTTTGCATAGCAAGAGTGACTTTTACTCCAGTTTGCAACTAGTTCCTCATCTCCATCTGAGACAACCTCAGCCTGGACTTTATTATCCATAACACCATCAGCATTCTGGTTAAAACTATTCAACAAGTCTCTGAGAAGTTCCAAACTTTCCCACATCTTCTTGTCTTCTGAGCCCTCGAAACTGCTCCAACCTCTCTGCCTGTTACACCGTTCCAAAGTCGATTCCACATTTTCAGGTATCTTTGCAGCAGCACCGACTCAACTGGTACCAATTTACTGTATTAGTCTGTTCCCACACTGCTAATTAAGACATACCCAAGATTTGGTAATTTATAAAGGAAAGAGGTTTGTTCAATTGACTCACAGTTCCATATGGCTGCGGAGGCCTCACAATCATGGCAGAAGCCAAGTGAGGAGCAAAGTCATGTCTCACATGACACCAGGCAAGTGAGCTTGCATAGGGGAACTCCCATGTGTAAAACCATCAGACCTCCTGAGACTTATACACCACCATGAGAAAAGTATGTGGAAAACTGCCCCCATGATACAATTAACCCCACCTGCCCCTGCCCTTGACACATGGGGATTTACAATTTAAGGTGATATTTGCATGGGGACAAAGCCAAACTGTATCAGTAACTTACCATTTTCCAGCTATGCAGGAATAGGTAAGGCCCAGATTCTAACACCAAGGGCACTAGGATTCTACTTCTTAGAGGCTAGTCACTGTTACAGAAAAGATCCTTTGACTCTATTAAATACATCTTGACTCCATCTTCTTTAATCCATGCCCACTGTTAACAACTTAGTCCAAGTCACCATCTTTCTGAACTTCCTCAGCAACTCCTAACTAATGTCTCATTGTCTGATCTCGCCCCTTTCTATTTCATCCCTCCATCCCAAGATTTTATGTAGGGAGAGACATAATCACTTTCACATTTTAAACATTGTTGTATATGTATGATGATACATATATGTATCATCCTTTTATATATATAGGATTATATATACATATATGATAAGGAGAGTTTATTAAGTGTTAACTTCCATGACCACAAGGTCCCACAATAGGCTGTCTGCAAGCTGAGTAGCAAGGAGAGCCAATCCAAGTCCCAAAACTGAAGAACTTGGAGTCTGAGGTTCAAGGGCAGGAAGCGTCCAGCACGGGAGGAAGATGTAGGCTGGGAGGCTAGGCCAGTCTCTCTTTTTTTCATGTTCTTCTGCCTGCTTTATATCTGCTGTCAGCTGATTAGATTGTGTTCACCAGATTAATGGTGGATCTGCCTTCCCAGCCCACTGACTCAAATATTAATATCTTTTGGCAACACCCTCACAGACACACCCAGGATCAATACTTTGTATCTTTCAATCCAATCAAGTTGACACTCAGTATTAATGATTACAGCCCCTAATCCTGCCCTCAACACTCTCCTACACACTTCGTTTTTCTGGTTTTTCCAATGATACTTAATTTTCTGGCTTAAACTCTTTGGGAAACACTTTTCTAATCCCAGAATATGTATTCTCCTGCTTTATAAGATGCACTAGCTCCACATATCCCCATTATATCATTAGTGACTCTGAATTTCTTTATTAGATGCTATGCATTCTGAGGGCAGCAACCATGTAATACTTTGCTAATTACTCTTTTTTCAGTGCTAGCACTGAACAGGATACTAAAAAGTCTCTCTCCCTCTCTCTCTCACACGCACACATGCACACAGATGCAAGCACACACAAATACATATACATATACACAAATACATGCACATGTATGCATAAGCACTAACACAGGGGGGCTGGCACCATCCAATAAATCTATATGGTTCTTCCAGAATATGGTTATTAGTTAGATCAAATATTCCACCGGTAGACAAACAGGTACAAATCTTATTTGGCTATCACCAATAAATGAGATATTTCCTTACATTGATGGGAGAAAGTGAGCTTAATAAAGATTGTGTCTAATTTGTCAAAAACTGTTTAATGTCTTGTTGCCTGAAGGTTGTTTCTCTATATTTACTCAGGATCCCTCTAATTGCAAACATAGCATTGAGTTTGTTCTCCCTGCCTCACATAAATTCCCCTATGTTTATATGTACTAAAATAAATATGTTATACTAAACTTCTGGTGCTATATTTTAAATAATATAAAGCAGCTTAAATTAGTTGCATTTCATTAATTTTAAACATCATTAATTAAGAAAAATTCTGCTGGATTAGGCAGGCATGTAAGATAGTTCTTATCTTTTCATTTGACATTAAGAAGTATTATTTCACCCTCATAGCATCTAAGTGGAATCGTTTATTTTATGCTAAAGTATAATAAATGTATTAAAAAGTTCAATGTTCACATTCAAAATGAGAACATTTTGAAGGAAACATAATTATCTCAGTTTTGTTGCTAAATATTTTAATGGGATTCCACTGGCATATTCTAAATATTGTAATCAGAGCATTAATACAGATACTTTATTGGATTGAAAGTCAATATTTTAAAATCCTGTTCCAATACAGATTATATCAAGAGAGTAACTTTCCCTTCAATCTACATAAAATAACAAAATGACAAATTCATCCTACTAAATTTCATTTGTTCTGTCTCTCTGTGCATTCAATATAGCATGCTTTGATTTCTGAAAACAATACAGTTATAAATGGTGATTTTTACATTTTGTCAAAATTTATAGTATATTTTATGTATATCAAAGATTAAAATTAGTCACAATTTTGTTGTTGCTAAATAACATTCCTCAGAACTTCTTGAAAATAATTCAAAGTATTTAAATATTCAAGGAAGAGTGTTATTCTTAACTCTGAAAAAGTCTCCATTTGTAATAGAGAAACATAGTTTTTGAATGAAATGATTAAAACATTCTGGAGAATTTCTTTTGCCTTTCCTATTCCATCTCTCATCATGTCTTGATGACTTGACAACAATTTCTTTTTTGTTGTCCCTGCCACTAATCTTGTGTCTTTATTGATTTTTGTTGCTATAAAGTAATACTTGAGGCTGGTATATAATGTGTAAAGAAAAAAGGTTTTTGTCTGATTCACAGTTCTGCAGGCTGTACTAGAAGCATGGTGCCAGTGTCTGCTTCTGGTGAGGCCTCATGGCAGAAGGGGAAGGGAGTCCAGAGATCACATGGTGAGAGAAAGCAAGAGAGAGAGAAAAGGTACTAGATTCTTTTCAATAACCAGCTCCTGGGGGAACAATCACAGAAACTAACAGAGAACTTATTACCAGGAGGACAGCACCAAGCCATTCATGAGAGATTCACCCCCATGACCCAAACATCTCCCATTAGGCCCCACCTCCAACATTGGGGATTAAATTTCAACGTGAGGTTCAGAGAATCAGATCTCCAACTATAGCATCTGGTTTCTTTCAAATCCCTCTAGACATTATTTGTCTTGTCTCAAACAAAACCCTGATCATATCACTTTGTTTATTTAAATTAGTGTGGTTTCCATTTGGCTACAACAGGAAGTTCAGACTTTTTAATACGGCATAAAAAGTCCTTCATAAACTTGTTTCTCACTACCTTTCCATGCAGCTTTCTGGTAACTTTATACAACTTTGAAAGTGGGATAGCTCAACAGTGGTAAATTCTGAGGCTCCGTTTTAAACAGATGTATGGATGCCATTTCTAGGTGTTCAGCTTTTGGTCACACTATGGCAGCAGAGTTTCTGTGCATTGTGTCCTTTCATAACATCATCCAAAGAAAGAAGATATGAATTTTTCTTTGCATTTGTCTCCTTACCAGAAGAAGCCTTTTCATAGAAATCATGCTTTTTATGCTTTCAGAAGAATTGTCCTTAAGTTTCCTTGGCCAGTCAGGGTTACATGCCCATTCCTAAACTACCTACTAGTTGAAGCAAATGCTAATACAGTACTTCAATCAGTTTTAATATAATTGTGATTCATTCTCTGATGCAGTGAAGAAAAATACCTGTCTGGAATATATTGCCACCTGAACACAATTAGGGTCAGATTCATTTGATAATAATAATGAAGGAATGGCTGTTGAGTACAGAAATAATGAGGTTTCTCAAATCCTATTATCAAATTTCTAAAAGTTTGGCAACGGGTTTATCTGTCCTCAAAACTCCTCTCTTTGCTGGGTTTATTTTTATCTGCCACTTCTTCACTTCAAATATTTGGTGTCTTATTTTATTCTTTCTATTGTTTTATGAATTTTCATATGCAAATCAAATATTGAGAGATTCAATTACATATGTCTACACAATTTGGAACAAGTATATTTAAGGTACCAAATCTTTTTGGTGAACTGACAGGTAATTATGAATTTAATGTTTTGTCTCGGTCACATCAATTGTCTAAAATCCTTAGACTTCTTTAAGGTTGCTCCCAGAACCATCCATTTTTACATCAGGCTTCAGTTGTTTATCTTGCTATGCCTGTATATCTTTCCTCCATCCCACTTTTACTTCTCCACTGGCAGTTGCCAGACCATCTCTTCTAACAAGGCTTCCCTGATTTTTATTGTATTTTGTCTCCCTATTCAATGCTTCCCAGATACATTGCACATATTTTTGTCATTGGTGTCATGTGCTTTTAAAATTATATTCTTTTGGATCTTATCTAATAGACTATGTGATACTTAAGGACATGGATTATGTCTTTCTTACTTTATAACAATAAACATTTGTGGATTGAATGAATGGGTGAATGGATGTAATGGATCTACTTCACTAATCTTATTCACAGAAAAAAAACAAATCTCAAGAGTTTATGATGTACCTTTATTATTACTTTTGAAGTGCAATTAATGTATGGAGTTTGAGACATTTATGTAAAATGCCTATCAGCCCACCAACTCTCTAGGCTATATAATGTAACAGAAAATAAATCACTTTTTCTTGTAACTTTTAAAAGTTGGTAAGTAATACCTAACACAAACATTATAATACCAGTGCTTGCCAATGCTAAAAGTAGTGATTTGAAAATAACTGTTTAATTATTCATCTTTCCCACCCATTAAGAACAGTAATTAAATTCATTATTTCTACAGTAGTTATGCCAGGTTATTTCAATCTTAATACTACAGGCAAGTTTTCTTAAGTATATGTTAGTTACTGGCTATTACTAGAATTCTTTACCCTATATTCCAGAATTCCTCCTTCCACTATTCTATTTTTAGGTGTCTTTTATCCTTTTTTAGAATGTAATAGGATAATTACAACTAAATAACAAAACAAACACAGCAAAATATTATATGTTATATATTATAAACTAATACAATATATGCCAAGGCATATTGTTAGCACTTTATATGCACCAACTCATTTAACTTCACAGAACACTCTAAAATAGATATAATCCACACTTTAAGATGAAGACTGGGGCACCTTACCCAAAGTTACACAACTAGTTAGTGGCTTTGTCAGGATTCAAAAAAAGGCATTTTGCCTCTAGAGGATAGTAAATGCCTCTAACAATTAAGCTGTATATTTAATTGAAGAGAAAGTAGGAATAAGGTTATTATTGCATCCCAGAATGAAGCAAGAATAGAAGGCTTAGAAAATAATTAAGAGACATTTCTCTCTTGACCTTTGATGGTGCTTAATAAAAACAGTTTATTTAATAATGTCACTTCCAAATTCATACACCCTCAGTGACTTCACATTACCTTCGGGTTAAAATCCAAACTTATAACAGGACATTCAAAATGACCTGTAATACAACCCCATTCAACTTTCTCAGAATTATCTCTAGGTAATATGCCCAAGCTGTCTTTGTTGTTAGAGGAATGTGAAGTAAAATGAAGAGGCACAGACTTTGACTTCAGACTGATCTAAGATAAATCGTGGCTAAATTGTTACACTGGTCATCCTGCTTAAAGGTTTCTTATCACAATGTTCTCATCTTTAAAATGAAGTGTTTTTTTACTGTGTCTTGGCAGGTTGGGAAGATTGTTAATATGGTTTGCTGTGTCTCCACCCAAATCTCATCTTGAATACCCAAGTGTTGTGGCAGGAAGCTGGTGGGAGGTAATTGAATCATGGGAGCAGGTCTTTCCCATGCTGTTTACATGACAGGAATAACTCTCAGGAGATCTGGTGGTCTTAAAAATGGGAGTTTCCCTACACAAGCTCTCTTCTCTTGTCTGCTGCCATGTAAGATATGCCTTTTACTTTCCACCATGATTGTGAGGCCTCCCCAGCCACATGAAACTGTAAGTCCATTAAACCTCTTTTTTTTTCTAAATTGCCCAGTCACAGGTATCTTTATCAGCAGTGTGAAAATGAACTAAGAGAGTAAATTAGTATCAGTAGAGTGGGGTGCTACTGAAAAGACACCTGAAAATGTGGAAGTGACTTTGGTACTGGGTAACAGGCAGAGGATGGAACAATTTGGAGGGCTCAGAAGAAGACAGGAAAATGTGGCAAAGTTTGAAACTCCCTACAGATTTGTTGAATGGCTTTGATCAAAATGCTGATAATGATATGGACAATGACATTCAGGCTGAGGTGGTCTCAGACGGAGATGAGGAACTTGTTGGGAATCGGAGCAAAGGTGGCTCTCATTATGTTTTAGGAAAGAGACTGACAGCATTTTGCCCCTGCCCTAGAGATCAGTGGAAATTTGAAAGTGAAAGAGATTAATTAGGGTATCTGGTGGAATAAATTTCTAAGCAGCAAAGCATTCAAGAGGTGACATGGGTGCTGTTAAAGGAATTTAGTTCTAAAAGGGAAACAGAGTATAAAAGTTTGAAAAATGTGCAGCCTGACAATCCAATAGAAAAGAAAATCCCATTTTCTGGGGAGAAATCCAAGCTGGATGCAGAAATTTGCATAAGTACAAGGAACTGAATGGTAGTCACCAAGACAATGGGGATAAATGTCTCCAGGGCATGTCAGAGACCTTTGTGACAGCTGCTCCCATCACAGGCCTGGGGGTTTAGGAGGAAAAAGTGATTTTGTGGGCCAGGCTTCACGTCCCTCTGCTGTGTGCTGTCTAGGGACTTGGTACCCTACATCTCAGCTGCTCCAGCTATGACTACAAGGAGCCAAGGGACAGCTCAAGCTGTTGCTTCAGAGTGTGAAACTCCAAGCCTTGGCAGCTTCCATGTGGTGTTGAGCCTGTGGGTGCAGCGAAGTCAAGAATTGAGATTTGGGAACTTCCACCAAGATTACAGAGGATGTATGGAAATGCCTGGATGTCCAGGAAGAAGTTTGCTACAGGAGCAGGGCCCTCATGGAGAACTTCTCCTAGGGCAGTGTGGAAGGGAAATGTGGAGCCAAAGCCCCCAGACAGAGTTTCTACTGGAGTACCACCAACTAGAGCTGTGAGAAGAGGGCCACCATTATCCAGACCCCAGAATGCTAGTTAATTTGCATGTATAATTTTATTTACTTTTCAAAATAGAACAATATGGAAAGTATAATTTATCTCACTTTATACATGAGGAAACCAGGGTTGAAAAATTCAAGTTTTTCTTCCGCCAGAATCCAGGTTCTATCACAGTGCTCCATAACCTTTTGTGTAGAAATCACCTAAAGGTTTTGAAAGATCCAGGTCTGGGATTCAGCCTGACATTCTACATTTCATCAGTCTCAGAGGTGATGCTGCTACTGCTGGTTGTTGACCATACTTCAAGAAGTAAGGTTCTAACTCACCAAACTATCCCACATCCAAGAGTTTTATGACAGGTATGCATATGTGAGTATGCTTCTATTCCATAAAACTTATTTATAAGAAATGCAATTGAAAACACAAGTATATCAAGAAAATCTCATTCAGATTTAAGTAGCATCAACCAGACTATCATCAATAACCAGGCTATTCAATAATGTAATTTAGGGTTGGGCAACATCCATAGCTGATATCATTAACATTGATTTCAATGTCAAACATTATGTACATACACACTCTCCTACTGGCGTCATAAATAACTTATAAAAGCTTGGAGATCTTTGCATAGAAGCTTTTTATATATTGAAGATTTTTTTTAAAACAGTACATGTTCTTTTGCTATTAGAATAAAATATAAGCAATTTTATAACAAAAACATAAAATTATATGTTAGCATTTGTTACCACGTGCTTTCTTCCCTGGCCTATTTACTTGTATTTTTTTTTATCTGTGTATATAACTGACAAATAGTTATTAAGAGAATTTATGTTGTTAATGTAAGAGCAAATAATAATGATTATTGTTATTTTTGAGAGAGAGTCTTGCTCTCTCACCCAAGCTGGAGTGCAGTGGCACGACTGTGGCTCACTGCAACCTTGACTTCCCAGGCTCAAGCAATTCTCCTGCCTCAGTCTCTTGAGTAGCTGGGACTATAGGTACACACCACCAAGCCCAGCTAATATTTTTAAATTTTTCGGTAGAGATGGGTTTAGCCATGTTGTCCAGCCTGGTGTCGAATTCCAGGGCTGAAGCAATCCACCTGGCAAATAATTTTTTTCAGTGTTTTCACTATTAAGTTTTTTACTGCCATCCAACATTTTCCTGATGGCATGCCTTCCATGACAGTTACACATTTTATTGATGTGTGAAAGAAAACTCTTTCAGAGCTAAGGAAACACAAAATTCTGGCAATAATTTTCACAATTGGAGAAGCACTGTTTAAAAAATTATGACAACACAAATAGGCTAAAGTGTTGATTGTCTCTGTCTTTAAGACTGAAATTAATAGTAATCAAATTTCCAGTGGTGGTATATTTCATCTATATTAACTCAAAAACAGTTGATTAGGAAATGAAATAGTATCAAAACGTAAAGAAATAATAAAACATCACGTGAATCCACAATCAAAATAGTGCATCTCATTTCTGGTTTTATAAAACACATTTTGCTCTACATCCTCAGAATACTTACTTTTACTCTATTGAAATATGAAATATCAATTGTCAATCCAAGATGGCTGATTAGAAGTAGCTGCGTCTGCAGCACTAACGGAGAGGAATGAAAAGGGGCAAGTGAATTCAGCACCATCCACTGAAATATCCAAGTTCTTGCACTGGGACTGACTAGGCAAACAACTTGACCCACGGAGAATGAAGAAAAGCTGGGGGGAGGGGCATAGAGCCAAAGGAACCCTCAGCCAAGGGAAGCAGTGAGTGATTGTCTGCATATATCCAGGAAGCCACGCTTCTCCCACACATCTTTGCAACCTGTGGATCAGGAGATCCCCTCATGAGCCTCTGCCACCAGGACCTTGGGTCCCATACACAGAGCTATGTGGAGTCTCAGCAGAGCAGCCACTCAGGTGCACACAGAGACCCAAGAGTTTTACATACTCTAGCACTGGGATCCCTGGAGAGGTGGGAAATCTGTCTCTATATATCCCTAGGAAGGGAGCTGAATCCAGGGAACCAATCAGCATTGTTCTGTGGGCCCCACTTCCAGGGCACCTCACAAATTAAGACCTACTGGCTTGGAATTTCAGCCAGCCAACAGCAACAGGCTGGAATCTGCCTGAGAGATGGGTCCAAGTTCCTGGCGGGAGGGGCGGCCACCGTCTCTGTAGTTTGGTAGATTCAGCTGTTCCAGCTTGCCAGCTTTGGAGAATACAGATAGTCCAAACAAGGCAGGGTCTCCCAGAACGCAGCACAGTTGCCTTGCCAGATCGTGGCCAGACTGCTTCCTTAAGTGGGACCTCAATCCATTCCTCCTCACTGGGTAGGACCTCCCTCCCTGCTGGGGGCTTTGGCCACTCCAGCCAGGGTTCTACAGACAGAACTCTGATCTCTCTCTAGGAGGAAGCTCCCAGGGGTGGGGCCAGGGGGTGGCCACAATCTCTGAGGTTTGGTGGACTCAGCTGTTCCAGCCTGTTGACTTTGAGGAATACAAATGGTCTAGATGCAAAGGAGTGCCTCCCAACACAGCACACCTACTCTACCAAAAAACAGCCTTCCTGTTTCTTTAAGTGAGTCCCTAATCCCGTTCCTCCTGAGTGGGTGAGATCTGTCAACAGGGTTCTCCAGCCACTTCCTACAGGTGCATTCAGGCCAGAAACATGTCAGTACGTCCCTGGGAAGGAGCTTCCAGAGGAAAGAGAGCTGGCTGCCATCTTTGCTGTTTCACTGTCTTCACTGGTGATACCTCCAGGTACAGGGAAAACCAAGGCAATTAGGGTCTGGAGCAGATCCCCAGCAAACCACAGCATCCCTCCAGTAGAGTGGCCTGACTGTTAAAAGAAAAACAAACACACAGAAAACAATAACACAACAAAAAAGACCCCATAAAACCTCATTCAAAGGTGAGCAACCTCAAAGAAGGTAGATAAAACCACCAAGATGAAAAAGAGTCAATTAAAAAACAGTGATCAATGTGCAAAAATTACTAGCATTTCTATACACTAACAAAAGGCAAGCAGAAAGCCAAAACATGAATGAACTCCCATTCATAATTTCTGTAAAAGAATAAAATACCTAAGAATACAGCTAACAAGGGAAGTGAAGGAGCTCTTCCAGGAGAACTATAAACCAGTAATGAAAGAAATCAGAGAAGCCACAAGCAAATCAAAAAACATTCCATGCTCATGACTAGGAAGAATCAATATCATGAAAATGGCCATACTGCCCAAAGTAATTTATAGATTCAATGCTATCCCCATTAAACTACGATTGATATTCCTTACAGAATTAGAAACAACTATTTTAAAATTTATGTGGAATCAAAAAAGAGTCCAAATAGCCAAGACAATCCTAAGCAAAAAAACACAAAGCTGGAGGCATCATGCTACCCAACTTCAAACTATACTACAAGGATACAGTAACCAAAACAGCACGGTACTGGTACAAAAACAGACATATAGACCAATAGAACAGACTAGAGATCTCAGAAATAAGGACACACGCTTACAACCATCTGATCTTTGACAAACCTGAAAAAAACAGGCAATAGGAAAAGGATTCCCTATTTAATAAATGATCATGAGAGAACTGGCTAGCCATATGCAGAAAATTAAAACTGGACCCCTTTCTTACACCATATACAAAAATTAATGCAAATGGATTAAAGACTTAAATTTTATTATCTGCCTTAGTGATAGACTGGAAGCTAGTGGTTCTCACCCTTGGTGCCCATGAAATGATCACAGATCTTTATAAAAATTCTACTGTCAAGATCCCACCCCTGGAGATTCAGACTTCATTATTCTCAGTTGTAGTCTGGGGCTTAGAAATACCTAAAAACTTCCCAAGTGATTCTGCTGTGTCGTAGATAAAGCTGACAAGCTATGATGCACAGTTTTTAGACAAGGTCCTAGGAGAGCAAGGACCATGTCTCTTTAACTTACGGCCATCTGCCCTGTGTCCAGCAGAGTCTCTGCCACACAGCAGAGCCATTAACAAGGGCTCTAACACTGGGTGGCTCAAGAACAACAGCCAGGATGAGCTTGTTTGCTAATCATGGGAAATTGTCATAAAGTAAGGGCAGGAAGATAGTTTAGGCTAAAATAAGGAGGGAGTAAGAGAGACACACAAAATGTGACTTGGGTGGTATGAGGGATATCAGCACAAGTGGTTTAGGAGCCAGTCTCTTACAGGCTGCCCGACCTTTGACAAATGTTTACCTTTCTTGTGTCTCAGTTCCCCCATATGAAAAATGATGATAGCTGCTGTAATACCTACCTCATAGGGTTATTGTGAATATTTAATGAATAAATATGCTAGAATAGAGTAAGTTGTAAGTAATTGTTATCAAGTGTCATTATCAATAGCTGAGCACATTTATTTTATTTTGAAAACCACCACATATAAACCCAAAGAGAGTGCCATAAGAGAAATTGCCTGTCTGCCTCTGAAAAATGAGTGATACGTATCAAAACGATGAATGTAATACTCTGAACACTGCCCCAGTCCAAGAAGGTCATGGCTCTGCACCAGCAGCAATCAGAAGGCCAGTCTCCTCCAAAGAGGAGGCGATTGTTTTTATGATACAGATTCTTCCCTAAAATGTAAATAATCTGGATCAATTCATATACATTTATATATGAAGATAAATTCATATGTACATGTAATATACAAATTATTTAAATAATAGAAAGTAATAGTAAATTGATGTATTTAATAAGGAGGTTTGGAATTATGGAGGTTTAAAAACTAGGCAAGGTTTAAAGAAAAGGAAAAAATATATAAAAGCATCCAGAATAAAAAAGAGCACAAAATTCTGTGGGCTAATATTGAAAGAGTTTGTAAACAGCCAGTTTGTGTGATGTCATCTGGTATTAATATTCATTTCCTTTCAAATGTACGCTGCCAAGGACTGCCGATTTATAAAATAAGATAGATACACGTAAATAATTAATTCGCTGACAGGGTCCTTCATTTACTGTTTAGAAAGAGCTGCTCGGAGAGGCTATTCAGCAGCTTGAAATTTATTGAGCACATGTTCTGGGTCTCCAGATGACTTTTGTTCACACTCACTCTCTTGATACTAGGAAGGACATAACCAAGTAACCAAGGCCCACAGTGCTGACAGTGACAGATTTTTTTTCCAAGTCTGTTTGAGAGCTTGGTCGGCATATGGTCCATAATTACTGCCACTGTTATTTACTAACAAGGGGAATGGCTACATTAAAAAGACCTCCTTTTCCAATACCACACTTTTAATGCATTTTTTTTTTGCTGCAATGAATGCTCACTTTTCTATAAAACTGAACACTGTAAGTCATAATGATGAGTCTAGTCTTCAGACTGTATTCGTTCTAATTTGGGAGTATAATTAGAGATGCTGCTGGGGAAGGTCATATTTCAGAAATAATGATGCTAAATCTCATCTGCTGGAAAAGTCTTCCAGACAAAGACTTTCTTCCCCCGTATGTAACTGACCGGCGATTCTTCACCATCATTATGAATACATGAACATTGCCAGGGCAAAGCATGAAGAGTTTCAAAAGTATCAGCATCCAGAATTTCAAGTATTTCTGTTCTTTTTAAAACATAAAGGTGAAAAATGTCAGTTTTTTAATTTTTAGCATTTTAACACAACTAAAAAGGCAGTATAAAAGCTTTGATGTCAGAAGTCTAGTTGGCTGTTTTTATAAAGTGCCTCATAGGTTCTGGAACTAAAATTTTATAGGAGGGTTTTCTTTCAGGAGAGCTGTTAACGAGCAGGCAACAGAAACAGAAATTTAAGTGTGAAAACTACTTTTATGTTTCTCTCTCTTTTTCCTCGACTATTGCAACGCTCTTCAAAAATACACCTTAAACATAATATAGTCAATACTGTTTCCAATGCCTATTTTATTTTATGTTTTTTGAGATGGAGCTTTGCTGTTGTTACCCAGGCTGGAGTGCAATCGTGCTGCCTCCCGGGTCCAAGTGATTCTCCTGCCACAGCCTCCCAAGTAGCTGGAATTACAGGCACCTGGCACCATGCCCGGCTAATTTTTGTATTTTTGGTAGAGACAAGGTTTTACCATGTTGGCCAGCGTGGTCTCTAACTCCTGACCTCAAATGATCCACCTGACTCAGTCTCCCAGAAGTGCTGGGATTATAGGCATGAGCCACCACTCCTGGCCCCAATGCCTCTTATTTTAGAAACAGACTTTTTGTTGTCTCTGAAGAACAGACTGATGAAAAGATTGCTAAAGGTTTATTTTACATCCTGTCTTCACATTCTGAATAGAGAAAATGCTTACTCTCTTACCATTCTAAATCTAAGAAATAGCTTAATCTAAAGCTTTCTTGACCATAATTTTTCAGTCCATATAGTCAGAGGACATTTAAATGCCATACACTACCTTCAGTGCAGCAGCATATGCCACTTAGAGGTCTGTGTGCCTGTCTTGCCATAGAAACATGTGGCAGCAGACTAACTGAATCCCAGATTACAGTGGCTGTGGTTTCTGCTGGTTTAGTAGCAAGAAATTTCTCTTCACTCTCTAGACATGGAAAATATACCAGCACAACCATTGTCTGATAACTGTGTAAATATTAGGATAGTCACATGGCAACTGGAATGCCAAGGTGAAGGACCTGAGAAAAACTGCACTTTGCTTACATTTGCAGGCTGCCTGATATAAGAGTTCTTCAATAATACTTACCTATTAAGTAAACCCTACTAAGTTAAACAATAACATATATTTTGACTCTCTATAATGAAACAATAACATTTTCGCTTTAGACATGTATTATCACAGTAGATACTGAAAGAATACAATGAGCAAATGCAAGCAATACAAGTCATAATCCTTCCAACAGACACACTTGGTGGCTTTCGTAAAGTATCATTTAATACCGTCCCTTGATTGGCGTTAACGATGTCCCTGTAAAATAAACTCAATTCTAATTCTGAAAGTGCTGCAATTTGTCATTATTTATTCAGGATACGGAATACTCGAACAATTGCCTGAAGGAAATCACCATTTTAGGTTTAATTTGAGCTAGCAAACTCGATGTGTAGTTTTGGAAATGAGCATAGCCCAAGGGCTTTCATGTGTACTTAAAGGCACGTTAAAGGCATTTAGCAAGTTCATGCTTATATTTGAAAGTATAAAATAGTACCTCATAATGCTTCTCACTGTGTAACTGACTACAGTGGGTCAAAGGGCAAGAGCCTATTAGAAGGATAGCAATGGTTTTGATTCAGAATGACACAGTGGGGCTTTTTGGAAACCCAGCAAGTGGGTAGGGGAAGAAGTAGGGGTCTGATTTTCTCTTCGGCACTCAAAGTTGCCTGAAAGAAATACTACTGTAAAGTTCATTGGGCAGTCTCCATCACTGACAAACTTAATTTTCTGAAGCCAAATTCAGGGCAGAGAGTTCAGGGAAGAGAATAGCATGTTTATTGCCTGCAGTCTGTTGGAAGCTTAAATTATAGATTTTGAGTATAAAACTGTCTTGCCTTCAAACAAGAAATTGGACAGTTTTGAGGCTTTAAACTTTTAAATGAAAATGGAAAACTGCACAGTTAGCTTGCACTAGAAAAAAATTAAAAGACAATGAAAAAAATTAGCAATGATAATACAAAGCATAAAAATAAGAATGGTGTTAATCTTTTAGGAAATGTCTTGTTATAATCATCATTTGGCAGTTGCATTCTTTGTATTTTCAGAATTTTACAAGCATTTTTACCCAAATGTGTAAATATTGTATATACACTCTCTTTACAACTCTAGGTGGTAGTAGGAATATTGTAAGGTTTGTTTTGGCTTTTAGTTCTTTATCTGATCTGATACCCTCAGAGAAAGTGGTAACAATAAGGCATTTAAATTTTTAGGGAAAATTCTATCTAACCCTATTAGGTAGACAGGATAGATCCTAGTTCTTAAAAGTTGGTGCAGTCAACACTTCATATTATGTGTGACAACAAAAACTCCAAAATAAACTGCCAAAGCTAACACACACAGATTTGCATGCTTTATTTCTCTCGCTTTAAGGTGAAAACTTAAAAATGGTAGCTTTCTTTGCTTTTCAGATATAGATAGGCTTTGTGTGCAGAAATTGTGTTTTTAGTAAATTAAAGTTTCCCTTGGGCTGGCCAGCTTTTTGAGAGATGGAAAATGGTAGCAAGTACATTACTATCTGTGTATGTATTTTTAATACAGACCAGGAGGCAAGTTATTCTCTGATAGACTTCTATAAGCAGTGTATTCTGATACTGGCGGATAGGTCTTCCTCAATCATGCCTTGATAATTCTCAGGCCAGTCCTTTAGCAAAAAAAATAAAAAGCAAAGAGCATCGCAGTGACCATGGGTAATTGATTATGTCAAATCTGTCTGCCTCTTGTCTGTCTTTGACTAGAAAAATTCTCCCTGGGTCTAAGCAAAAGGAAAGACTGAATTACTATAATAAACAAGGGGTATCTTTGAGTTCAGTCTATAAAGATGACTTTGTAAATATCAAAAGGTGTATTTGAAAACAAAAATATCTAATTGCTTTCAAATAATAATCATCCGTTACTAAAATAAGCACTTAATAAAATATGGCTTAAATCTTGGCTTTTCCGATTAATTGTTGTGTGAACTTCACTAATTTGCTTAGCCTCTCTGAGCCTCAATTTCTTTTTCTGTATAATAAAAATGATAATAATAGTTGCTTGTTCCATATGTAACTATAGTATTCAATAAAATAATACATGTAAAAAAACTTTCAACAGCGAATTGCTTATAATTGCTCTCTAAATATCACAATTTTAATTACTATAATTACTATTATGCCACTTATGCATTTACACACATAATTATAACCAAAATTTGACATTGACTTTGTGTTTGTGTGTGTGTATATGGGTGTGAGTGAACAGCCTTAAGATTTGGTTTCTTGATATGACATTATACAATCTATGACCTTAGTTCCCATAAAATTGTTCTTAACATGTCCTAATGAAATATGTAGCCTATTGCATGTAAATAAAATTTCCAGCATTAAAAGAAGTAAAAGGACATATGTAGAGGATTCATGAAAACTTCTGTTTTTTCAAAGTTACTCATAAGCCTAAAAGCCTAACATTGGTTTACAAGTTTAGGGTGGTATCACTTCATGATGAAAAATTGACCAAAAATCTAAGAAGGATAATAACTTCAAAAACACAATGATCTAGCAATATGCTCCTTACTTTGGAAAATTCGGTAACAGTAAATCAAAAAGCAACCATATGTCAGGCAAATATCTTTGCTTCTACTTCAAATACCCACCACTTCAGGAAACCCTGAAAAGTCATTTTTAAATTTTGTGTGTTCCTTGACAATCTCTAGGGCCAATGAGGAAGAAACATACACAGTAGATAGCAAAGAGCTAATAAACATTTATGGAATGAATTGATGAAGGTTTTGATTGTTTTCTAATTGAAACACATGGTTTTTCTTGGTTGTACACATCTGATTTTTTCTTTGGACATATTTATGGGACACGTGATATTTTGATACATGCACAAAATACGTAACAATTGAATCAGGATAATTAGACTACCACCTCAAATATTTATCATAGCATTTCTTTGTCTTGGGAATATTGCAAGTCTCTTTTTCTAGCTATTTTGAAATATACAATAAATTACTGTTAACTGTAGTCACCATACTATGCTCAGTTTCTCTTTTTTCTCATACTTGATATTGGTGAGTACTTCTTGTTCTATGGGTCTTGCCTCTTCACTTCTCTTAGGCTGTTCCCTTAATTTCAATTGTGGTTCTTTTCTCTCTGGTTCTTTGATAGGCTCTTCTTTACTTTCACAACAGATATGGCTTCCCAAAACACTTTTCTTAAGCCTTCGATGGTCTCTCCTCTCATTTATGTTCACTGTGAAATCTTTTACTCCTGTGGCTTTCACTAACGCTCCTGTACTCATTATTTTAATCTTTATCTGATTATGAACTGAGCTGTTTCCAGGTCTGCTTCAATATTTAAAGAGCATGGATATTTGGATGTAGAGCTATCCTTTCAAAATGCCTGCTTATGGCTCGCCTCTTTGTCTTTAAAAATGGATCTCAATGGATATTCCTCAGTTCTGTTACAATGCTCACCATCTTCTGACCAACGAGGTTGAAAATCAGGAAGACAGAGACATTGATAACAAGTTCTAACCTTACTTGGTTAAAAATGAACTGTCACCAGTTCTGATTGTTTCTATGAAGCATCACGAAGACTTGCCCTCTCTCTTCTTGTTCTGAAGTCACCACCTGCGTACCAAACTTCCAACTCGAATTATGGAAATTACCATCTGGTTTCCCTGCCTTTGCGTTTCCAAGATCTTCTATTACCTATACATCACCCCCAAATTAATCTTTATGAAGTGCCACTTTCATCATGTTGCTTTCCAGCTGTTCTCTGTGGTACACAGTGGCTCTTTGAATTTTCAACACTCCACAAATTATCCCCAATCATTCTGATCAAATACAGGCACACCTCAGAGATATTGTGGGTTTGGTTCCAGACCACCACAATAAAGGCAGTATTACAATACAACAAGTCACATAATTTTTTTGCTTTTCCAGTACATATAAAAGTTATGTTTATACTATACTGTAGTCTAATAAATACAATAGCATTATGTCAAAAAAAGTACATACCTTAGATTAATCATTATTTTTAAGAATAAAATATTTTTACCTGCACTTTCAGGGAATTTTAATCTATGTGCTGGTCAAGGGTCTTGCCTCAATGTTGATGGCTATTGATTGATCAGGGTGGTGGTTGCCGAAGGTTGGCATGGCTATGGCAATTTCTTGAAATAAAACAACAATGAAGTTTACTGCATCCATTTTACCTTTGCTTTCATGAACAAGTAATCTGTAGTGTGTGAAGCAATTTGGTAGCATTTTACCCACAGGGCTTCTTTCAAAACTGGAGTTAATCCATTCAAACCTTTTCAACTAAGGTTTGTATAATATTCTAAATTATTCAAACCTGTCACCTTTTCAACTAAGTTTGTATAATATTCTAAATCCTTTGTTGTAATTCCAACAATGCTCACAGTATCTTCACCAGGAATGGATTCCATCTCAAGAAACCACTGCTTTTGTTCATCCATGAAAAGCAACTCCTCATTTATCCAAGTTTTATCAAGCAATAGCAGCAATTGAGTCATAAAATCAGGCTCTACCTTTGTCTATAGTTCTCATGCTATTTCTACTACATCCGCAGTGACTCCCTCTACTGAAACTTTGAACCCCTCAAAGTCAGCCATGAGAGTTGGAATCGACTTCTTCTGAACTCACATTAATATTGATATTTTTACGTCCTCCCACGAATCATGAATGTTCTTAAGGGCATCTAGAATGGAGAACTTTTTTCCAGGCAATTTTCAATTTACTTTGCCCAGAGGCATCAGAAGAATTACTATCTGTGGCAACTAGAGCCTTAAAAAATGTATTATAAGACTTGAAAGTTACAATTACTCCTTGATCCATGGGCTGCAGAATGGATGTTACGTTAGCAGACAGGACAACATTAATCTCCATGCACATCCCTGTTGGAGCACTTGGGTAATGAGGTACATTGTGAATGAGCAGTAATATTTTGAAAGAAAACTATTTCCTGAGCAGTGGGTCTCAACAGTGGGCTTAAAACAGTCAGTAAATCATGCTATAAACAGATAGACATGCTATCATCCAAGCTTTGTTGTTCCATTTATAGAGCACAAGTATAGTAGATTTAGCATAATTCTTAATAGCCCTGGGATTTTTGGAATGGTAAATGAAATTAACATTGGCTTTAACTTAAAGTCACCACCTGCATTAACCCCTAACAAGAGACTCAGCCTATTCTGTGAAGCTTTGAAGTCAGTCATTGATTTCTGCTCTCCAGCCATGAAAGTCCTAGATGGCATCTTCTTCCAATAGAAGGTTGTTTCATGTAAATTAAAAATCCATTATTTAATGTATCCACCTTCATCAATTATCTTAGATTATCTGGATTACTTGTTGCTTCTTCTACATCAGCACTTGCTGCTTCACCTTGCACTTTTATGGAGATGGTTTCTTTTCTTAAACCTCATGAACCACACTCTACTCTCTTCCAACTTTTTTTCTGCAACTTTCTCACCTCTCTTAGCATTCATAGAATTGAAGAGAATTAGGGTTTTATTCTGGATTAGGCTTTGGTTTAAAGGAATGTTGTGGCTGGTTTGATCTTCTATCCAGACCACTAAAACTTTCTGCATACCAGCAATAAGGCTATTTTGCTTTATCCTTAGTATGTTCACAATTTGACTAACTTTTTGGTGCAAGAGGCCTAGCTTTCTCAGCTTTTGGCATGCTTTCCTGACTAAACTTAATCATCTTTAGCTTTTGATTTAAAGTGATAGACGAGCAAGTCTTCCTTTGATTTGAACACTTACAGGACAATGTGGAGTTTTGAATTGGCCTAATTTCAACATTGGTGTATTTTAAGGACTAGGGAGACCTGAGAAGAGGAAGGGACATAGGGGAACTACTGGTCATGGAGCCGTCAGAACACACACAGCATGTATTGACTAATTTTTTTGTCTTATACTGGCACAGTTTGGAGCACCCCAAACAATTACATTAGTATCCCAAAAGATCACAGATCACTATCACAGAGCTAGCAACAGTAATTAAAGTTTGAAACATTGCAAGAGTTACCAAAATGTTATATAGATGCACAAAGTGAACATATAATATTGGAAAATGCTGCTAGTAGATTGGCTCAATGAAGTCTTGTCACAAATTTTCAGTTTGTAGAATCTCCAGTGCCTGCAAAATGCGATAAAGCAAAGCACAGTAAACTAACATATGCTTGAACACTTCTCCACAACATACACCCTTTCCCCAGTCACCGTTTCTGAAGATCCTACTTCCATGCCCTGGTTCAAACCCACAGCAGGTGGGCGATCTTCCACCACTGCTCTCATTCAGGTACCAGTCATCCTTCAGAACCTAGACCACAGTCTTTATTTTCTATAAAGACTCTGAAATAAAGCTATTTCAACTCTTATTACTCCTTTCCTGTTTCTGTTTTTACACCGCATTTAGAGTGAGTGCTGCATTGTTAGGCACATGTGAGTTTCCTTGTATCATTGGTTATCCCAGTCAAATTTTACATTTCTTAAAAAGTCAAGCCCTAGGCTTTCTCTGTGTCCTCACAGTATTAGTAAAGTTTTAGGTTCTCTGGAGCAGCTCAGTAAGTTCTTTTCAAATTTGGTTTTAAGTATATAAGTAGTTGTCATAAGACTATATACTGAAAGTTTCTTTTTCCTCACTGATCTATATTACCACCTGTAACATACAACAAAATTTCTTATTTTCATGCAACTAATTTTGGATTCTCTACAAAGTCTTATAGTTCAGTACCACACATTCAAAATTATAATTTTGACTTAAAGTGATAGATGAGCAACTTTTTCTTTAACTTGAACACTTAGAGGCCAATGTGGAGTTATGAACTGGTCTTATTTCACTATTGATGTATCTTAGGAACTAGGGAGCCCTGAGGAGGGCCCCCTAGTCCCTAAGATACATCCGTATTGAAATTGTAAACCAAAATCTAATCCAGGTCAAAGTGTTAGGTATTTTTAGTTGTACATTTACTTAGTAACAAGCTAGACTAGTAGTGTCTAGTTTAACTAAAGCTCATAAACTTTGGCAAAACAGTCTTTTTGAATATGAACTTATGTCTTCTTTTGTAGTTCTTCAGCTCTTCTCCTTCCTTTACACTTACATATGCATTTTAAATAAATTTTTACATTAAATACAGAGTGTATAGTTAGTAAGAATATAGGCCAATAAAACTTCACACAATAAACCCATGCTGGTAGGAATAATCCTAGAATGTCTTGTCCCTGTTGTTCATGCTTTCTTTTTTTTTAATTCTTAGGACTGTGAATGTGATGAGTTTCATTTCTGTAGTTAGGACATGTTATATGTCCCAGCTGACTTAATGAAAAAGAGGTGTTTTGGATAGGCCTGACTTAGTTAAGTGAGTGCTTCATAGGGATTGGGCTCATACTGAGGACAGAGATTTTAAACTTGCAAAGGAAAACCTCTATTGCTATCTTGGAAGAGGATCCCAAGCTCTGGAAGACACGCTGCCCTGTAGGTAGACACGTCAGTTTTAGCCTTAGGAGACCTGTGCAAGGAAGCCAGACACATGCTGATATGGTTTGGCTGTGACCCTATTCAAATCTCAGCTTGAATTGTATCTCGCAAAATTCCCACGTGTCGTGGGAGGGACCCAGGGGGAGGTAATTGAATCTTGGGAGCAGTTCTTTCCCCTGCTATTCTCATGATAGTGAATAAATCCCACAAGATCTGATAGGTTTGCCCGGGGGTTCTCTTTTTACTTTTTCCTCATTTTCTCTTGCTGCCACCATGTAAGAAGTGCCTTTCGCCTCCTGCCATGATTCCGAAGATTCCCCAGCCTCATGTGAAACTGTAAGTCCAATTAAACCTCTTTTTGTTCCCAGTTTCGGGCATGTCTTTATCAGCAGTATGAAAATGGACTGATACACACGCCATACCTATATTTCTGACTTACAAAAGCATGAGCTAATAAACATGTGCTGCTTTAAACTGCTATGTTCATGGTAAATTTGTGTCAATGGAAAATTAATATACTATTTTTTATAAGCAACAACCTCTCCCCACCAATAATAACACATTCTAAACAACCCAGAAGCCCCCCTTTACTTTAATCCATGAAAATGAGCCACGTTTTTCAACTATGCCATAGCTATGCATACTACCTCTTAGATTTTCTGTTGCATGCCTCCCAATTCCATGTAGTTTACTTTACCCTCTAGGAGCACATTTGTCATTTCTAGATACGGGGGAATGCCAATAATGATGGGAGCAAACTGTATCCTCTCTTTCACTCAGCTTCCTCTCAGTATCTGATGACAATTAGAATTGCATTTGAAGAGATAAGCACCTCCCGAAAGACTCCTATCATGATAGGAGCTGATACTCACAGATGCCTTAGTGAATGATTAAATCTCAGGATGCCATAAGGAATACACAGAAGGGTACAATCTCAAGCCCCATGAGTAATTTTATGTTCTCAGCCTATTCTGTCCAGAATAAAAAATGCTGTGACGCTAAGAACTCTAGTCTCGAGGTGGTTGCTACTTCAGCTTTTGTTCTTCCTCATTCAAATAGTTTATGTTTCCTGCCTTTGTGTGTGACACATGTCTCATCTAAGCAGCAAAAACCAACTCCCCTTTTCTGCACTGCTTATACAACCCATCTCTTTAGCATATAGTATCATAGGTCACAACTTTTCTCTAAGTACAATGTGTTATATATAAATATATATTTATATATATATTTGTTCATATATATATAATATATATATATTCATATATATGTAAGAATCTTTTTTCTAAGTTCTTGCTAATAAACCAAGTAAAGCTCTCTTACTTACAACATTATAATACAGTTCATCTTATTTCTTACAGGCTTCATGCCTTTCTCTTATTTCTAAATTCTTTTATTTTCTACTGAATAGTTTGTTTATTTACTTGAGGATGGAGAGAATTACATAAGGGAATTAGAGCCAATGACTTATTTCTTGCTCTAGAAATAAATTACATTTATATACTCTCTATAGATTAAATTAGAGCTACTTTCTCCGTGGGTACGCTCATCTTTTTAGGGAGTAAATATGGTAGCTCATTTGAACGTAACTGCTATCCTAATCTCAAATACAGTGAAAACTCAAATCAAGTATTCTTAAGAAACGTGAAATTACTGAAGTTAAGTTTTACAAATGGTTGAAGTTCAAAAAACAACAAAACAACAATAAAAATAAGTGTTTTAAATGGAAATCCTTTTAAAATATACAGAGGAATCTCAAGTTTTAAACTAAATATACTAAAATAAGCTTAATCATTTCTTGAAATTGGAGAAAAGTTTCTTGTAACTCACGTCATGCATATTTAATACTGCCCTGCAGCAATATTAAAATTAATATGGAACAAGAATAATATTGCCGTTAGTCCTAAACCTTTAATGTCAATAGCCACCCAGACATTGAAGCTCTGAGTTAAGTGGTAAAACATGTAAAAGATGTTAGATTTTATACAATTTAGATGCTATGTTAATTTTTTCTGAACTGTCAAGCAAACAAATGTTCAGGTGCTAAATAAGTTTCAAGGATAATTAAAAGAGAAAAGAAATGCTTTAAAATAAACTTGTCAACTTTTTTTCCATAGGAAAATAAAAGATTCTAATCCTTTCATAGTGAATAGCAACAAAATTAAGTTCTATTCAGCTCATCTATTTTTTTAAAAGATTTTAAAAAGTTAGAAAAAAATTTTTTTTCCAAAGCCTATGAGCTTTAGCCTAACCAAACACTCTCTCTTCAGTATATATCTAATTAAATATGCAATTAAAAATGTTCACTGCACCCTAAGGCCTCCCATCCTATTTAATAGCTTTTTACCCTACTTTAAAAGGCAAGTTCCAACTTCTTAAGTATTTTTAAAAATCCTTCAGATTTTCTATGTGATTTCTCTAGCAAATACATTTTTCATTAAAGTTCATCCCTTTAGAAATATGAACAATTTCTTAAACATGTAATAAGCATAAATTGAACATCTCTAAGTAACTGATTTAAGTAAAAAGGCAGAAAAATATTCTGTGAAAAGAGATTAGTGCCTACTTCCTTTAAAGACAAGTTAGGCATGATTTAAATAACCATACATATTATGTTTTTTTTCTTTATTTAGGTGGATAATGGAAAACTATAATGGGCAAATAAATTTTCCAACTTATTGTATATCAATTATATATTATCTAATAAAAATTAAGCTTTGTCTTTTTTATGATTTCAAATAATGCTTCTCTGTGCCATGCTTTTAAGTCATATATATGTGCCTATTTTTTACTCAGAACATCTTAATGTGCTAAAATTGTCACATTATGGAAAATATCTTTGGGAAAAGATCATTTCATATTGTAAGTGCTTTTGACAAATTGACATCAATCAAGTTCAACATATAACTAAGGACAACTGATCGGTAAGTTAGATCTCATAGCTTTCCATTTTACCACCCTCACTGAGATAATATAAAAGAATAAAAATGTTTTTATTACTAGAGTTTTATAGTGAAATTACATTATTTGGACTTATCCCTTGAAAAATTTTATTTCTTTGATAGTGATAGGTTTAAAAACTAAGCCAATCTATGGTGGTTCATAGTAAGGTGCTCACCTACTGTTGGCTCCATCCCTAGAAGCCAATCCTGGGGATGGCACAGCAGGCAAAGCTTGATTTTCAGATTCCAGATAAAACATAAGTGAGAAATAAGTTGGGAAAGCACAGATGCTTTTGCTTTATCCCCACCCCACTTCACTCCCACTCACATTTCCCTGATAGATCATGGACCAATGTGTCACTTCTGAGGAATTAAAAAATAAGACAGTATTAATGTGGTTCTGGGTGGAATCTAGGAAATAATGTTAAGCAATGCTGAAACATGTCCCATGAGGAAAGCAGATAACAAGAGTGTCACACATACAAGTCAGCTAGAATCAATCTTTCCTTCCACATGTTGCCCAGCCCAGGGGAATGGTTCAATATCATTACATAAAAACTAGGAACCACTGATTTAGTGATAACACTAAGACATATTTTTTCAGATGTATTTTCCATATACTTGAAAAACATATTTCCATATATCTGGAAAACATATTTTACATATTTCCATATATCCGAAAATATGTCAAAGTGTTACTGCTAAATCAGTGGTTCCTAGTTTTTATGTAATGATATCTAACATTTCCCTGGGCTGAGTGGCATGTGGAAGGAAAGATTAATCAGAGCTGACTTGTACGTGTGACACTCTTATATCCATATGTCTGGGAAATACGTAAAATATTTATGATATTCCAAAGTAATGGTTATTTAATATTGGGAAATATATGAAGAATCATTGCATTTGTGTAAGAAAAAGAAACAGAAAGTCCAAAAGAAAAATGGGGGCAAATCATGCATAGACAATATGCACATGAGGAAATCCAAAAAGCTAAAATTATACGAAAAGAATCTCAAACCAACTAAAATTCAGGAAAATGCAGTCAGTCAATATCATCACTCACCATGTTACACTGGTCAAATCGACATAAAATAAATCAGATAATACTGAGTGATGGGAAAAAATGTGAAGAAATATGACAAGTGTGACTGATGTTGGGAGTTTCCATAGTAGCACCCTTTCAGCAGAGAGATCTAGCAGTATTTATTGAAATAAGAAATGTACACATCATGTGACACATGGCATCCCTCTCCTTTTTGTAATTACAGAGATGATCTCTAATAAGGAGTGTAAAGGTCACACATAAGCATCTTCATTGCAGTAGCACTTGTGGGAGAAGAGGCCTGGGGTCATTTAAGTTTCTCTCACCAGGGATTGGACAGGGTAGATGTAAATAGCAAAATATTATGGAGTTATTATGAATATCCCATATATGCATAAAGAAATGTGACTACATCTTAAAAACATATTATTGAGTAAAAATAAAAAAGAGAAAGAAAACTCTATGTGATTCATAGCCTAAATCAATTTACATAAATTATACATAAGACAAACTATATCCGTGTGAATTTTATGATGCCTATGAGGTGGAACGACAGTAGAGTTGGAATACAGGAGCAGACTTTCATGGACTGATGTTATAATGAATAATAATTGACATGAACTGAAGGTTATTATTAACTAAATTCTCTGCACCTGAGGTTCAAAAGAAAATCTGCTGAATATATTGAGTGCAAATAATACTACTGAATACACTTATACCTACTCAAGAGAATAAATGGATTTAAGCACTTTATGATTCCATTTGGACATACTCATTATAAATTTTTCTTATTTTCTCATTAAGTTGGTTTCCCCTCAGCTATACTTATCAATCTTTTTGTTAGTCTAGTTTGATTTACTGTAGGGAAACTGCAAGCATTCGCATTTACTCCATAATTCAATCTTTTCACTAATCAAATATGACCTTTTCCAAGTTAGAATGTTGTTTTCAAAGTTTGTCTTTATTTTGCTCTTGGAGAATATAAAATTGTTTAGGTTTTTTTTTGTTGTTCAGTTGTTTGTTTCTAGAAACTCAGAGCTATATCTATTCAGAAAAATAAATAGCAATAATTCATTAGAGATATGAGTGAGTAGAAAATGACCTACACCAAAAATAAAATGCCTGTGATTATGTAGAGACAATATTTTGGTAAATATTAAAATATTACCAATTTCATAGCATTCAAACCTATAAGCATAAAAAAGTCTTGGTTTAATAAGAATAATTGAATAACTTTCCCTGTTATCTGAAAATGGTCTTTTTGGTATCAGCTGCTATACCATATATGATTTACTAATTTCCTAGGACAGAGTAGTCTAAAGGAAACATCTTAAAATATGAAATAAATTTTCCACATTTTCCCATTATTTTTCAGATTTTAAAATTGATGTCTAATTCAGTTTTATAGAGTATACTATTAATACTACTTCTTATTAAATGTTAATGATAATCTTAGACATAGAATCAGTAAGAAAATTAGAAAGATAATTGTGTTATTGAAACATACTTTTCTTTTTAAGCACAGAGAGCTAACCTAACTCTAATTTAAGGCTAGCACAAAAGAAAGAATTGTGTGCTCATCAACCCATAATGTACCCTTACTTTTACTTTGACATCAACAACATAAATAATTATTAGATTTGCTCTGACCATGAGGACACTTTGTCTGAAGACTTACTGAGTAAATAAGTGTTATTTGAGATAGATTGTGTGATTGGAGAGAAAATGGAAGTATAAGAGGGACTATAGTACTTCTGCTCTGGCATTGCAAACATAACCAATATTTTTCATACAACCAACAAATGTTTACCAAGTTTTTATGAAAATTAAGGTACTAGCAATCCCCTTGAATACACGGTAAAACTAGTCCCTTTATCCACTGTTACGCACCATGAAACAAACACCAAGATTCGTAGGTAAAAAGATGCTGCAAGTGAGTGGCCTGGTAAGATAAGGAAAATAAGATAGGAATTGGGAGATACAGCCTAGCTCTAGAGTCTGTAGTTAGGATTTCTTTATGGTGGGGCCATGTGGTCCCTTTCAAAGGGTAATGAAATGTTTCTTACCTCCCATGAAACTTACCTTTTGACCTAGAGATCTTCCTTTCTCAAAATAGGAAAAAGTAAAGTCCCAACTTCCGAAGAAGATGACAAGGGTGGATATCCTGTCTCTTTAAATCTACAAATGTGTAGGTACTCACATTTATAATTTTGGGGTCTATATTAATTTCCTAGGCATTCTGTATCAAAATACAGAAAACTACACAAACTGGGTAGTTTAGAAAAGCATGAATTTGTTGTCCTATAGTTCTGCAGGCTAGAAGTCTCAGATACAGTGTTGTCAGGGTCATGCTCACTCTAAAGTCTTTAAGGAATGATCCTCCCTTGCCTCTTCCAGCTTCCAGTAGCCCTGAATAGTCCTTGGCTTGTGGCAGCATAACTCCAATCTCTGTCTCAGCCTTTAAACAGTTGTCTTTCCTCCATGTCTGTGCCGGTGCATGACATTCTCTTTTTCTTTTTTCTTCCTCTTGTAAGAATGCAAGTCATATTGGATTAAGAGCCTACCTTCCTCCAGTATGACCTCATCTAATTTAATTGCATCTGCGGTGACCCCATTTCAACTAAGGTCATACTTGGAAGTACTGCGGGTTGCATTTCAACATATCTTTATGAGGGACACAATTGAACCCATGAAATCATGCCCCTCCTGTAGTACAAACCCACTGCATGTGCAGAATCCGTCTGGCTCTCATAGTGTTGCCTGGGGCTGCTTGGTATTGGAAAACAATGCTACACGGTTACTCTGGTCACTGCTTTTGCTGTAAGTA
The DNA here is from genome assembly GCF_049350105.2 of Macaca mulatta. NCBI lineage: Eukaryota > Metazoa > Chordata > Mammalia > Primates > Cercopithecidae > Macaca > Macaca mulatta. The sequence goes on from NC_133422.1 coordinate 85,470,414, forward strand.
AATAAATGTCTGATATTTGATTCAGAGGCATGGTATTTCTGTTAGGATCTATCTATTGACTTATCCCTCTAACTGTTCAAGTAGAATAATGTCTCAGACTTTGCAAGGTTCCTGCCTTGACATCAACTTGCCAAAGGAAGGGGACCCGCTAATTCACCATTGGACGTGGTTCCCATGGATTCAACACCTGGATCAGATGGAGGAGCTGCTATCTAGAAACTGTCAAATTTGTGAATTAATTATTGACAGTAATTTATTATTTACTTATTAGTCTAGAATTCAGAAAAATGAATATTTCTTTAGAAATATATTTTCTAATACATTTGTGAAAAGCAAAGCTTTCTCTAAGCTTTCTCTAAGCTGTTTAATACAATAGCTGGCAATACGCATATGATTTGAGGCCTGTCATTTTCAGTCCCTCATTTTTGCAGACAAATAGCCCATATGGGCTGCTGTATCATATTATTATATAACCATTGGAAGATCAACCACTGGTGATGGGGTAGGAACTGAACCCAGAATTCTATGTTTGGTCTAAGTCATTTTTGTTTTGGATAAAATAAAGTACATATTTCAGAAATGCATTACAAGTTTGGTATATGCCCACTCAGAGATATTTTTTCAGTTGCCAGGGACTTATCTAGGGAAGGCAGAATTCTGTGGCCAACTAACTAAGCAAGTGTCTAGTGAGGAATGAGTGAAATTCAAGAAGCTCCACACATGAAGCTTTTCCTTGCCAGATATTCCACAGCACCCATGGCTGAAAGTTAATTCCTTCTGCTTACCGAGTTACAGTGAAATATAACTCAAACAAGATTTGTGTGTTAAAATGTGTATTTTTGCCACGGCTCTCTGAGATTGTCTCAGCTTTCTCAAAGGAATTACACAGAGTTTGAGGTGAGCTTCCTAAAACGAATAGGAATAATTGGCAGAAAAAATTGAAAATATAGTCAAGTAAGGGTGTAAGTAATACAGGGATGCCAAATACTATGCATTGGCAATCTTGCCTGAAAATTAAATTGCTTTATTTCTACTAGAAACCTTTTAGAAACAATTTGATATAACAAAATTACATTAGCTTAGAAAATTAGACAAGGAGATAAAAGGAAAATATAAGAAATAGACCAGAAACACCTGCTCTCTGGATATACTATGTATCTCTCTGAATTGCCTTAAAATTTTTTATGAGACACTTCCTTTTGTATCAGTTCTCTGAAAATGGTTAGAGCAGTGACTTTCAAATCATTCTTTGTACACCTGTGCAGGAGTCCCAAAGGCTCTGATTGGTGGAAGGAAGCACTAGGGAAGATTGATCTGCTGGGTCTATAGAACGCTATTTTAACCACAGCATCTTTGCTCATTGAATTTATACTTCAAGAAGATTGTGTTTGGTTCAAGTGTTCCACAGCTTTCCAACAAAAGCAAAACAAACAAAAAAACACTGGGCAGGCAGATTAACATGCCAAGAGGAAGCAGCATTTCTTTACTATTAGTTATAATTTCAAACTTAGCTTTGCTACACATTCAGATCACTTTCTGTCAACTATATAAGGTTATAGTGTTGGTTTTCAATAGGAATTTACATTTTTCAATGATGTTGTTCAGACAAATATCATTACAGCATAGCTGGCTCTATTAGTACTGTACAGCATTGGAGATACACAGACTGACTGTCACATTGCAATGTCTGTCATTAAACTAAACAAAATAGAACAAGAAAGAGAATAAAATATCCTATTATGGTGTAGAGATAACTGCATTTCTTCCTTTGAAGGAAGCATATTAATCCAATTAATTAAAATAAATGATTACTTAATGAAGATTCATACCAGCACTAGAAAATTCTACTTATATTATTTAGAAAAAAAATGGTACATTTGAATTTTGAATTCTCTTAGAGACAAGAAATAATTAAACCACCATGAAAGTTCTTTTTAACTTTCTCATGAATATTAGCTGATAGGATGCATTCTTCCTTATGAAATAGCTGAAGTTTATAATACTCTGAAGCTGGCTATATAACTGCGATAAAGACATAAATGTTAGGGATGCAAGGCTGGTTCAACATATGCAAATCAATAAACGTAATCCAGCATATAAGCAGAACCAAAGACAAAAACCACATGATTATCTCAATAGACGCAGAAAAGGCGTTTGACAAAATTCAACAGCCCTTCATGTTAAAAACTCTCAATAAATTCGGTATTGATGGAACATATCTCAAAATAATAAGAGCTATTTATGACAAACCCACAGCCAATATCATACTCAATGGGCAATAACTGGAAGCATTCCCTTTGAAAACTGGCACAGACAGGGATGCCCTCTCTCACCACTCCTATTCAACGTAATGTTGGAAGTTCTGGCTAGGGCAATCAGGCAAGAGAAAGAAATCAAGGGTATTCAGTTAGGAAAAGAAGAAGTCAAATTGTCCCTGTTTGCAGATGACATGATTGTATATTTAGAAAACCCCCTGTCTCAACCCAAAATCTCCTTAAGCTGATAAGCAACTTCAGGAAAGTCTCAGGATACAAAATCAATGTGCAAAAATCACAAGCATTCTTATACACCAGTAACAGACAAACAGAGAGCCAAATCATGAATGAACTCCCATTCACAATACCTTCAAAGAGAATAAAATATCTAGGAATCCAACTTACAAGGGAGGTAAAGGACCTCTTCAAGGAGAACTACAAACCACTACTCAGTGAAATAAAAGAGGACACAAACAAATGGAAGAACATACCATGCTCATGGATAGGAAGAATCAATATTGTGAAAATGGCCATACTGCCCAAGGTAATTTATAGATTCAATGCCATCCCATTAAGTTACCAATGACTTTCTTCACAGAGTTGGAAAAAACTGCTTTAAAGTTCATATGGAACCAAAAAAGAGCCCGCATTGCCAAGACAATCCTAAGTCAAAAGAACAAAGCTGGAGGCATCACGCTACCTGACTTCAAACTATACTACAAGGCTACAGTAACCAAAACAGCATGGTACTGGTACCAGAACAGAGATATAGACCAATGGAACAGAACAGAGTCCTCAGAAATAATACCACACATCTACAGCCATCTGATCTTTGACAAACCTGACAAAAACAAGAAATGGGGAAAGTATTCCCTATTTAATAAATGGTGCTAGCCATGAGTAGAAAGCTGAAACTGGATCCTTTCCTTACTCCTTATATGAAAATTAATTCAAGATGGATTAGAGACTTAAATGTTAGACCTAAAACCATAAAATCCCTAGAAGAAAACTCAGGCAATACCATTCAGGACATAGGCATGGGCAAAGTCTTCATGACTGAAACATCAAAAATAATGACAACAGAAGCCAAAGTTGACAAATGGGATCTAATTAAACTAAAGAGTTTCTGCAAAGCAAAAGAAACTACCATCAGAGTGAACAGGCAACCTACAGAATGGGAGAATATTTTTGCAATCTACTCATCTGACAAAGGCCTAATATCCAGAACCTACAAAGAACACAAACAAATTTACAAGAAAAAAACAAACAACCCCATCAAAAAGTGGGCAAAGGATATGAACAGAAAGTTCTCAAAAGAAGACATTCATACAGCCAACAGACACATGAAAAAATGCTCATAATCACTCACCATCAGAGAAATGCAAATCAAAACCACAATGAGATACCATTTCACACCAGTTAGAATGGCAATCATTAAAAAATCAGGAAACTACAGGTGCTGGAGAGAATGTGGAGAAATAGGAACACCTTTACACTGTTGGTAGAACTGTAAACTAGTTCAACCATTGTGGAAAACAGTGAGGCGATTCCTCAAAGATCTAGAACTAGAAATACCATTTGACCCAGCCATCCCATTACTGGGTATATACCCAAAGGATTATAAGTCATGCTGCTATAAAGACACATGCACACATATGTTTATTGAGGCACTATTCACAATAGCAAAGACTTGGAATCAACCCAAATGTCCATCAGTGACAGACTGGATTAAGAAAATGTGGCACATATACACCATGGAATACTATGCAGCCATAAAAAAGGATGAGTTCGTGTCCTTTGTGGGGACATGGATGCAGTTGGAAACTATCATTCTCAGCAAACTATCGGAAGAACAGAAAACCAAATACTGCATGTTCTCATCCATAGGTGGGAAATGAACAATGAGATCACTTGGATACAGGAAGGGGAATATCACACACTGGGTCCTATTGTGAGGAGGGGGGAGGGGGGAGGGATAGCATTAGGAGATATACCTAATGTAAATGACAAGTTAATTGGTGCAGCACACCAACATGGCACAAGTAGACATATGTAACAAACCTGCACATTGTGCACATGTACCCTAGAGCTTAAAGTAAAATAAAAAAATAAGAAAAGGAAAATACAGGGGAATGCAAAAAAAAAAAGACATAAATGTTATAGTTCATACAGTGACAATTAATGTGACTGCCATAATAGTACTTAATTAAGTTTTGGGAAAATGTGGATAATAAAGATCAAATGAACCATACAAGTCCTTGGAAATTAACCTATTTATTTGCTGCATTACGTGGGACCCGGTTGCAACTCATTACTCCCATAGTAATTATTTTTGAGTTATTAGTTTTAAAAGAACATACGGGCTAAAGTTGTTTACTTGATATTTAGTGATTCAAACACAGCATCTTGAAATTCATACTAACAAAACTTATAAAAGTATTGAAAATCACTAATAGAAAAGAAGGTTATCAATTCTATCTTACTCCCTTTTCTCCCTAGGTTTAAGATTTTCTATAAAGCAATGATCAATTAATTCACAAATTCCTTGTCTGATGAAATTAGCTTAACTAGTGCTTTCTTCTTTGTCTCATTATCAGGGCTTTTGCCAAATTAGATGATTTAAACACCTCTTTCTAAAACACTATTTTAAGACATCTTTTGTTTTTGTTTTTTATTTTTTGCGACGGAGTTTCATTCTGCCGCCCAGGCTGAATGCAGTGGTGTGATCTGGGCTCACTGCAAGCTCCGCCTCCCGGGTTCACGCCATTCTCCTGCCTCAGCCTCCCGAGTAGCTGGGACTACAGGTGCTCGCCACCTCTCCCAGCTTTTTTTTTTTTTTTTGTATTTTTAGTAGACATGGGGTTTCACTGTGTTAGCCAGGAAGGTCTCGATCTCCTGACCTTGTGATCCACCCGCCTCGGCCCCTCAAAGTGCTGGGATTACAGGCATGAGCCACCGCACCCGGCCAGGACATCTGCTTTTTAAACTACTTCATAATATTATGTCAAGTTATGTTTAATTTCTATTATAGATATTAACAAATAACAGCCATGGAAAAATTCATTGAGCCACAAAGAGAAATACTTAGTGTCCTTTTATTTTGAAAACTTGGGAGAAATAAAAAGGTCTTCTCCATGCATTACCTAGAGAAAAGACTGGCTCTTTTATTTAAACCAACCAAGTTCCCAAGTCAGTTACATGATTATGATGGAGTATCTTATTGAAGTGATCTCTTACGTTGTATTTTTTGGGTATAAACTCTATAACATTTTATTAGTAAAAAATTTGAACCCCCACATCATCTTGACTGATGAAAATATTTTAATGATACACAGAACAAAATCATTTAAGAATATTTTATCTTAAGTTGATTAAAATATTTAATTATAACTCATCATCAAGTTTTATTTGGCATCTAATTATGCAAATACAGGCTTTCCCAACCCAGGCACTATTGATATTTGGTGCACAATTCTCCTAGTTATCATTTGATTATGAGTTATAATTAAATTATTAGGAAGTTTGGCAGCATCACTGGGCCCTACCCGTTAGAAGTTGGTAGCACACAAATACCATCAAAGTAATGTGATCAAAGATGTGTCCAGACCTTGCTAAATATCTCCCAGTGAGCAAAAGTGCCCCTGGCTGAAGACCAGTACTCTAATACAGATTTTATAAAAGATTGTCCTTTAGGCTACAAGTAGTAAGCTTCATTTATTTGGACTATTTTGAATATCCAAGATTCCATATTTTAACAAATAAATATTTATTCTTTGCAAAATAGAAAATAACTTGTAAATATATTATGAGAATTGATTACAACATAAGGTAACTGTTTTACAAATTGAAAATTATTAGTTAAATTTCCTATAAATAAATTTTATTTCAGAATATCTTGGAGTAGTAGTAGGTCCTCGTGGGTACACACTGAATTTAGATAAAATTGCGATAAAGCAAATTAATATAAAATTTCCTCCCATATACATACCAGAAGAACTATCCATATGCACCTTCCAAGAAAACAAAATTTTGAAATATTAGCCATGCCTTCTTGCTAGTTATTGTACCCTCTGTTACATTGTTATTGGAAAAGAAAGAAAACAGGTGTAAAAAAAAAAAATTGTGTTAGTCTGTTTTACAATGATATAAAGGAATACCTGAGACCGGGTAGTTTATATTTAAAAAAAGAGGTTTATGTGGCTCAGTATTCTGCAGACTATACAAGAAGCATGGTGCCAGCAGCTGCTTCTGGTGAGGCCTCAGGAAGCTCCCAATCATGGCAAAAGAAGGGAGGTCAGGTGTGTCACAGGATGAGAGAGGTTGCAGTGGGTTGGGGGAGGTCTCAGACTCTTATTAACATTCAGATCTTGGGTAACTCATTACCCCGGGGAGGGCACCAAGCCATTCATGAGGGATCCACTCCTGTGGCCCAAATACTTCCCACCAGGCCCACCTTCCACAATGGAGGTCATATTTCAACATGAGATTTGAGGGACAAATGTCCAAAACATATCGAAAATGTATACATGTAAACAAAAATTAAGAAGACACAAAAAGACTACAAAGAAAGAAACAGGTTTCTCCAGAGAATTTAGTCACCCTTACAGTTATTTTTCCAGAAGCTATTTCTTTCTGCTTAAGGCTGTTGGTCAACATGAATAGCAGCTCCTTGAATGAAGAACAAAATGAGGTTACACTCTAGTAAAAATAACTTTTTCCTTGAGGCTCTCTTGTTTCCTAGACCCTCAAGAATATGCCATACTATGTGTAAAGTGTAACCAGTTTTTAAAAGGAATCATTGTGTTCTAATAAGAATGAAACAGATTCCCCCTAATTCGAAGAGCAGGATCATAAAAGACATGAAGAGACAGGGCTACATGTAACAACCACAGCAGAACTATTCCACCAGCTACAATGGGAATCACAGGAATGGCAGTAGTTAGGATTACGGTTCTTCAGAAACTAGGCTCCAGTAAATGTGTGGGGATTTTGATGAATCTCTATAAGTAACATTGTTTGAGACATAAACTTGCCAAAAATATCTGATCAGTAGCATTACGTGGAATCCAATACATGAAAAAATTAAAAAGTTGCAGACCACGAGGGACACTACTTGTAACTGCTCAGGGCTAGAAGACATCAGTTCAATAAAGGAAAATGAGTGACAATTGCGAATTATGCCCAGATACATATGAAAGAAAAATTGACAAATGTTTTATAGGGTTATAAGTATGTTTATGCTGGTATGTATACTTACCTATAGTTATATGAAAGTTATGAGGCACATATATAAGCCTGCTTTTTCTGTAACACCACTTTGTTTTTATATTGCCAATCCCAACTGCTAAATGACTCCCATAGAATGCAACAATGTCAGGGTGGTGGTTATTTTCAATTAATACTGTATTTGATTTATAAAAAAAGCAGTAAAATATTACTCTCAGTTTGTAAAGCGGAGAAACATTTATTCAGAACCCAGAAAGCTTATCTTATCAAAATTTAGCTGCCTAAGCAAAGGCAGACCTTGCTCTGCTATCATTTACTCTCCTGACAGATAAAATGAACTACTACATCTTCGGAGAAAGCACCGTATATTTATCCATCCATTTCCTCACCATCCATTAAATCATCCGTTCATTCATTCAAGAAATATTTACTGAATGTTGGCTTTGTGCCAAGCATCGTTTTAGGCACTGGAGCTGTGTTAGTAAAAAAATCCCAAGTGTCTTCTCCCTTATGACGTTTATTTTCTATCAGGAAGAGGCAAACACAGAGGGGGATACAATTAAATTTAAGCAAATAATCAAAAACAATTGATTATATGGAATATATGTATTATTATAGTGGAGATGATAACTGCTACAAACACACTTTGTATGTACTTTTAAAGTAGGAATATATATGCTCCATTTTAATGTACCTGATTACAGTTTTGACCACTGTATTTCTTAGGAATTGCATTTGGGAGTGATTAACAAAGACTTGGTATAGTGTCTCAAATGAATCAAAGGTTTATTTTCTCACACAATAGTAGTCCAAAGGTAGCCTGCCCAGTGCTGATACAATGCATCCATAAGTCACTGGGCTATTTTCTTTCTTTCTCCTCAGTTGTTCTCAAAGCTGTGGTTTTCATCCTGAAAGTCACTGGATGCTGTGCCAGACAGATCCCTTAAAAATATTTCCTGGAATCCTGATCCCGTGCCTTCTGCTTACATCAAATGGCCTTTCCTAGCTGTAAACAAGGATGGGAAACGTAGTATTTTACCTGAAAATATCATCATCTTGAAGAAAATCAGGGTTCTGTTACTAAGGAAGCAGAGATAATGAGTATTTGGTAAGTTCTCAGCAGTCCAAGCCACAGCCTCCTAGACTTCAGACTTGTTTAACACAGTAGGGATTCCTTCTCTCTCATCTCAGTACCCAGCATAAGGTATAGCATGTTAAAAATGCTCAGTAACTAGTAGAAGCCTTGAGTAAATGAATGAGTGGAGTCCTTGATTAACGCAGTGGTTACTTCCCTGGCGCCTGAAATGGGAAATGACCCTAAGGTAAATAACCTATTAAATAGTCTAAGTTAAATAATGCTACAGTCTGTAGCCATTATGGTTTCCTCAAAGATACATAAAGCAACGCTTTTTACAAGGACTTTATAATATATTATGACCTCTCGACTAATATACATTCAATCTAGCCTAGAATGTTGTATCATATGACAGTTATAAATGAACTGCTCTGGGAGCAATTTATAAAGAATGCTCTGGGAGCATTTATGAAGAAAGGATGGGCCACAGATGACATGCTGAAGTGAAAATGACATTATTTTAGATATCGGACACTTAAGTGTTAAGTTTGTATCATATTATTTCAATTTTAGAGCATAAAATGCTACCATCTGCACAAGTTGTACATAATTTGAGAGAAATTCAAATGATGTACTTAGAGAATCAAAGTTCATAAGATCAATGTTATTTTCGCATGTGAAGCCAACATTTCAAACACATTCTATTTTCCTTGGGTGTCAGTATCTAACAAAATGTCTACGGAAAAGCAGGATTTATGTTCTGTATCTAAGATCTGAGTAAGTCTTGAAGTTCATTCTTTTGGCTAAGTTTCCCAGAAAAGGAGAAATTAAATCACCTGAGAGTATTTTTCTTGGTGATGCCAAAGGATCTTTGGATCACCACAATGTGATAATCATCCTCAATGATTAACATAAATTGTACACACACACACACACAAATGAAAATGTGTACATATGAAAAATAACAAAGACACACAGAAAAATACACAGAAACTGAAGAATTTTCTTTCCTGACACTCAGTTTCCATGGACTAAAGCAGTGATCACATTCTGGATTTGTCTGGATTTGTCTGGATTTGTTTCACGCTTTTTTTTTTTTTTTTAAATTCTAAAGAAAAACACTAAAAATCCTCATCAAGTGAAAAATAATAGCTTAGGTGCAGGGTCTCATGCCTATAATCTTGGCAGTTTGGAAGCCCAAGGGGCAGGGTTAACACTTGAGCCCAGGAGTTTGGGACAAGCCTGGTCAACATGACAAACCTCTCTCTCTACATAACAATAATAATAATAATAATAATAATAATAATAATAAATAAAAGCTAGCCAGGCATGGTGGTGCATGCCTGTAGTCCCAGCTACTCAGGAGGTTGAGATGGGAAAATCACCTGAGCCCTGGGTGGTGGAGGTTGCAGTGAGCTATAATCATACTGCACTCCAGCCTAGGTAACAGAGTGAGACCCTGTCTCAAAATAATAATAATAATAAAAATAAGAAAATAATAGGTTTGCAGAAAGTAAAAAGAGGTTAGCCTATATGGATGATCCAGAAGTATGCTAAGAAAAGTATAATTCTAAGTACCAGAAAAGAATTCTATAAATGATATATATTAGTTCGTAACCACAATATATTTAAGAAAATTGTAAGGAAATTTAATTGTAAGTACCAGAAAAGAATTCTATAAATAATATATATTAGTTCTTAGCCACAATATGTTTTTTGATAAAATGTGGGAGACCCAGCCTTTTCTGAAGGGAGATTTTCTAGGTTTCAGCTGATAAAGTTTTAGGTATATGTGCTTTTTATGTTTGGCAAGTCTTAAATTTAATCATAGAGTCATTGTCCATAATTAGTATTTGTCTTCTCATACAGAATGAGATCTAGTTTTTCCTTTACCTTAAAAACATGCATTGCATGTCTTGAAAATGAGCATATGCAACATGTATGTATAATTATGCATGTATGCATGAATATGCATATGCCCTGATGTACATCTAGATATTTATAGACAGACATAAACAGTTTCCACCAGACGTAATCTGTATTTCCTTGAAAAACAAACTTCTTGTTTTTTAACTTTTATTTTAAGTTCAGAGGTACATGTGCAGCCCATCAATGGTGACTGGAAATCCAAACTTCTTAGGTAACCACACCAGCAGTGGTTAAAGTAAAAGAAGACATTGTTAGTGCAGTTGACATTCATCTGCACAGCCGTTTGAAAATGCAGAGAACCATATAGTGCTGTGAAAATGTTATAAGAAAATGTCCTGTCCCTATTTTCAACTTCACATTGTTTCAATGTAGGGTGAAACAAGATGTGGTCTTCTAAAAATTTGCTTCACTTCTGTATTGAAAAAAGTAATAGCTTATTCCAGAATTTGTGATGTGTCAGGACCCTTCTTTTTTCCCTAATTGATGGAATCTATTACTGTTCATTTTCATAATAGTTTGTAAAAATGTTGAGTATTTTAAATTTCACTTATCATAGCACCAGGTCCCAATATGTACTTTAAAACATTTTCATGGAATGAACAATTACTATAACGTGCTAAATCTAAGTGTGTAGAAATGTATAGAAGATGTGTAGACAATTAGGTAGAAAAAGTACATAAATCCTCTTGAAACATATGATACTTAAGATAAATATTTTCTCACTAATTCATAAAGAACCAAAGCCATCCATATTATCTGCTATGGTCTGAATGTGGCCTCCAAAATTTATATGTTAAAATTTAATTGTCAATGTGATGGTATTAAGAAGTGAGGCCTTTAGGAGGTGTTTAAATCATGAGGGTAGAGCCCTCACTAATAGGGTTAGTGACCTGATAAAAGAGGCATGTGGGAGTTGTTCGCCCCTTCCGCCACGTGAAGATTCAACAACAAAGTGCCATCTATGAAGCCCTTGCCAGATACTGAGTCTGCTACTTCCTTGATCTTGGAATTCTCTGCCTCTAGAACTGTAAGCAGTAAATTTCAGTTGTTTAAAAATTACCTAGTCTATAGTATTTTGTTATACCAAACTGTAAGGACTGAGAAAGAAATTGGTACCAGGAATGAGGTGCTGCTATAACGAATTTTTAAATATGTGGAAGCAGCTTTGGAACTGGGTACCAGCTAGAGGCTGGAAGAGTTTTGGGGGTATTTGCTATGAAGGGTGATTCTGGTGAGAACCCAGAAGGAGAGGAGATCTGTAGAGAAGGCTTTAACTTTTTTACAGATGTTGTGTTCCTGTCCTACTGCTTTGTGTAAGTGGTGAAAAAGGATATGTGGTGGAAAAAATCAATAAGCAAAGTGGTGAGAATGCAGCATGGCCTCTCTTGACTGCTTATAATAAAATGCAAGGAGAAACAAATTAAAGATGAAATCTATACACAAAATGGGAGCATAATGTAAAGACTTGAAAAATTCTCAGGCTGACCATCTTGTAAAGAAAGAAAAAGCATGTTCAGGAGAAAATACCAAGGGTACAGTGAAGCAAATATTTGATAAGGAGATTAGCATGCACACAAGGAAGCCAGATGCTATTCATCAAAACAGTGAAAGAATGACCCCGAAGGCATTTCAGATATTTTAGGTGCTGGCTGGCCCTCCCATCACAGGCCATAGTTACAGGTCAACTCCCAGGGGATGGACTGATGTTGAAGAGGACCCTCAGACACCCACAGAGCCTCATTCTAGTCTCTTCCCCCTGCATTCTGGCACAGTGCTCCTCTTTTATCCCAGGTGTGGCTCAAGTAGGCCCAGATGCAGGGCAGGCTGCTGTGGCCACCTCTCCAGAGGGACCAGATGGCAAACCACAGTGGAATTCACATGGTACCCCCTCTACCATGGCACGGAGTACACAAACTCTAAGGGCACGGTTGCCTCCACCTAGATATCAAAAGATGCCCTCGAGAGCATCAGGGCTCAGGCAGAGTACTGTCACAGGGCAACCAAAGAAAGTCTGCACTAGGGCAATGTTAAGTGGAGCCATTAGGTTGGGGTTACTGCAAAGAACCCCACACAGGAAATGCCTATTGAAGCTATTGGGGTGGCACTGGCCCTGAGACTCTTTCTGACATGTGAGGATGCAAGGACAAGATGCCATCTATGAAGGCTTCATCAGGCACTGTCTCTGCTGATGACTTAATTTTTGACTTCTCAGTCTCCAGAACTGTGAGCAACAAATTTCTATTGTTTATAAATTACCCAGTGTATACTGTTGTATTATAGCAGCCTGAACAGACTAAGACAATATCCAAGATTATGTTTGGGATATACCAGGCCAATGATAATAATATCTTTAATATATATGCTCATATATTAAATGTAATGAGTTTCATAAGTGAATTTTTCTACCACCTCTTAATGGAAACAGATGATGTCTTGTCAATTTTCTATATTTAGCACCAGCAAAAGTACATGGACACTAAGGAGTGCAATCCTAGCCCACAGCTTTCTCATCATCTAATTTCATCTAAAGACAGAACTGGGATTATCAAGAGCAAGAATTTCCAAAATTTAGAATGCAAAAGGATTATGTGAAGTGATTATGGAAAGTGATATTTCTAAGGTGTTGATTCCAGAGATTCTGATTTAGTGAGTTTGAGTTGGGCCTCTATATCGAATTATCTTTTCTTGAAAGACTGATGCAAATTGCTCCTGTTAACACTTGATAAACACTGATATGTAGGAATGAAATGACTGTGTATCCTTATTTCTCACATGTCAGCTTTTGAGAATAAATACCCATAAGGCATCTTGAAATCATGTTCAATGGCAATAAACAGGAGTGCAGGCATCTCATTTTGCTGATTAAAAGTAGATGTATATGTTTTGAAATTAAAGCTGAGGTTGGAGTTGACAATTTTTAGAAATACTGTGGAGCTAACAAGGATATTGGACTGAATAACTAAACACTTTCAAGTTAAGACTTTCTTTAGAAAACATATGTGATCTTTATCAATTTACAAAAGCTTGGGTCATAGATACCATGATTCTGTACCATAAAGTCTGGACATAATAGTTTTGAACAATTTATGACATTACTTGCTTAATATAACCATTAAATATGAAACAGAGAAAGAGAATGACAAATATTCAATAGACTCCACAAATGAAGAACAATCATAATGTGTGTGTCTGTGTACACATATCCATTTTTAAGTAAATCAGTTGACATGATATAATTTTTATTAAATGTCAATTAACTTTTTAGGGACTATATTCAAAACTTTTAATTTAAAAATATTTGATCATGAACTGCTATTCATACAAATATTAAAGGATGGTTTAAAAAGTGACAAAAGCCATAAAAATAAACACAACTTTCTATTTTTGACAGATTTGAAGGGGATATATACATATTTTTTTTTCACATCAAGATTACCTAAAATTATCAAGTCATAAAATCCAAGTTTTCTTTTTATTTATTTATTTTTTTTCTCTCACATTTGTTATGTGATCTGTTGGGAAATTGTCACTATTGATTGTGAAACCTCAAGGGGTATTAAGATCTTTATAGGCATCATTTTCTGCCTGGTCTCTATTGACACCAAACAACTTAGTGATTGGTGGTCCCTCGGGGTCAAAGACTAGGGAAAGATCAATAAAAGCTGCAAACAATCTTGTGTTGTTCTCACAGAGAATTCACAAGGTGAGAGAAAATAGAATGTGCCTCTCAACTGTTGACTTCTGTGTCTGGACTCAAAGCTCCAAAGAAACAACATTATTTCAATACTTAAAATGAGAAAACCTTCAGAGAACTATTAAAAAAAAAAAAAACTTTATGGAAATAGAATTGATATACAAAAAACATCTGCAGGTGAATAGAAAATGTGATGAGTTTGGAAATATGCATACACCCATGACACTATCACCATAATAGAGGTAATAAACATGTCCTCTACCTCCAAAGTTGTCCTTGTGACCTTTTGTGCGTGTGTGTGTGTGTGTGTGTTGTTTTGTTTGTAAGAACACTTAACATGTGATCTACCCTATTCCTTAAGTGTACGATACTATGTTGTTAACTATAGGTGCTATGTGGTACACAATTCTCTAGAGTTTATTCGTCTTGCATAACTGAAACTTTATACCATTGACCAACAACTCTCCATTCCCCCTCTGACCCCTGGCAACCACCGTTCTATTCTCTGCTTCTATGAGTCTAAGTATTTTAGATACCTCATATAAGTGGATTCACGAGGTATTTGTCCTTTTGTGAATGGCTTCTTTCATTTACATATTGCCCTCTAAATTTATCCATGTTGTCACAAATAGTAGGATTTCCTTGTTTTTTTCAATGCTGAACAATATTGCATTGTATGTAGATACCACATTTCCCTTATCCATTAATCTGTCAATGGACTTCTGTTTTGTTTTGTTTTTTTCCTACCTTGGCTATTGTGAATAATGTGGCATTGAACATGAGAGTGCAGATGTGTCTTTGAGATCCTGATTTCAATCCTTTTGAATAAATACCCAGAATTGGGATTGTTAGATCATAGGATACTTTTATTTTTTGGATAAATCTTTATGCTGCACATAATGGCTGAATCATTTTACATTTACCTCAACAGTGTTCAAATGTCCCAATTTTTCAGCATCCTTGCCAACCCTTTTTACTTTTATTATAGTCATCCTAACTGAGGTGCAGTGATATCTAGTGGTTTTAATCTGAATTTATCTGATGATTAGTAATGTTGAGTGTATTAGTCTGTTCTCACACTGCTAATAAAGACATACCAAAGACTCGGTAATTTATAAAGGAAAGAGATTTAATTGATTCACAGTTCCACAGGGCTGGGGAGGCCTCAGGAAACTTACAATCATGGCAGAAAGGGAAGCAAATACATCTATCTTCATATGGTAGCAGCAGGGAGACATGCTGATCAAAAGGGGGAAAAGCCCCTTGTAAAGCCATCAGATCTCATGAGAACACACTCATTGTCATGAGAACTCATTCACTGTCATGAGAAAAGCGGCATGGGGGTAACCACTCCCATGATTCAATTATCTCCCACTGGATCCCTCTCATGACACGTCGAAATTATGAGAACTACAATCCAAGGTGAGATTTGGGTGGGGACACAGCCGAACCATATCATTGAGTATGTTTTTTTATATACCTGATGAGCACTTCTATGACTTCTGTGGAGAAAGATCTACTGAAGTCCTTTGTTCATTTTTTAATTGTATTGATTTTTGTTTTGTTTACTTGTGTGCTTGCTTACTATTGAGTTGGTGGAGTTTCTTATATATTTTGGAGATTAAACCCTTATCAAATACATATGGTTTACAAATATTTACTCCCATTCTTCAATTGCCTTGTCACTCTGTTGATTGTATCTTTTGAGGTGCAGAAGGTTTTTAGTTTGATATAGTCCCATGTGTGTATTATTGCTTTTGTTGCCTGTGCTTTTGTGATCACATTTAAGAAATCATTGCCAAGACCAATAAGCTTTTCCTCATTCTTTTCTTCTAGAATTTATACAGTTTGATGTCATATATTTAAGAATTTATATGACCAGGTGCCATGGTGCACACCTGTAATACCAGCACTTTGGGAGCCCGAAGTGGGCGAATCACCCAAGGTTAGGAGTTTGAGACCAGCCTGACCAATATGATGAAACCCCGTCTCTACTAAAAATACAAAAATTAGTCAGTGTGGTGGCATGTGCCTGTAATCCCAGCTACTCGGGAGGCTGAGATAGGAGAATTGCTTGAACTTGGGAGGTGGAGGTTGCAGTGAGCCAAGATCGTGCCATTGCATTCCAGCCTGGGCAACAAGACAAAACTCTGTCTAAAGATAAAAATTTAAAAAAAGAATTCATACAATTCAATGTATTATATTTTAGTCTGTTTTCAGTTGACTTCTGGGGATGGTGGAAGATAAAAGTGAAATTTCATTTTTTTGCATGTGATTATTCAGTTTTCCCAACATCATTTGATGATGTGGCTGTCCTTTCCCCATTGTGTATTTCTTAGCACACTTGTCAATAATCAGTTGACTGTATATTAGCGGGTTTTTGCTGGGTTCTCTATTCAGCTGCATTAATCTATATGTCTAACTTTATGTCAACAACAAACTTTAAATTGCTGTAGGTTTGTAATATAGTTTAAAATTAGAAAGTGTGACGCTTCCAGATTTGTTCTTCTTTCTCAAGATCATTGGCTTTTTTTTTGTCTTTTGTGGTTCCATATGAACTTTAGAATTTGTTTTGCTATTTCTGTACAAAAAATAATGACATTGGAATTTAGTGGGGACAGCGCTGTATATGTAGATTGCTGTGAGTACTATCGGCATTTTGACAATATTATATCTTCCAATCCATGAACACGGGTGGTCTTTCCATTTACTTGTATCTTTTTAAATTTCTTTCATCAATGTTTTGTAGTTTTCAGTGGACAATTTTTTCAAGTTCTTGGTTAAGCATAGTATTAAGTATTGTATTTTTATGCTATTGTAAATGGAATTATGTTATTTATTTCTTTTTTGAATAGTCCATTGTTAGTTTAAAAAGACACAACATTATTTTGTATGCTCATTTTAAATTCTGCAATTTTACTGAATTCATTTATTAGATCTAACAACTTTTTTGGTGGTATCTTCAGGGTTTTCTATATATAAGATCATATCATCTGCAAACAAAGACAGTTCTTCCATTCTGACTTAAATGCCTTTTATTTATTATTATTTTTCATTCCTAATTTCTCTGGTTAAGACTTCCAGTACTACATTGAATAGAAGCAGAGAGACTGGACATCCTTCTCTTGTTCCTGATCTTAGGGGAAAAGCTCTAACTTTTCACAGTTGAATATGATGTTAGCTGTGAGTCTGTCATATGTGTCCTTTATTTTGAGACACATTCCTCCTATACTTATTTTGTTAAATGTTTTTTATCATGAAAGAGTGTTAAATTTTGTCAAACGCTTTTTCTACACCTATTGAGGTGACTATAGGATGTTTTCCTTCATTCTGTGAGGGTTAGGGTTAGGGAAGGGTAGGGTCAGGGTTAGAGTTAGGGAAAGTTATGTATATCCTTCACAGAAGGATAAAAATCCTTCTGTGAAGGATAAAAATTCTTCTGTGAAGGATAAAAATTCTATAGTCATTTCAATAGGTGTAAAAAAGAATTGACAAAATTTGTTACTCTTTCCTGATAAAAACACTTAACAGGCCAGGCGTGGTGGCTCACGCCTGTAATCCCAGCACTTTGGGAGGCCGAGGCAGGTGGATCTCGAGGTCAGGAGATCAAGACCATCCTGGCTAACACAGTGAAACCCGGTCTCTAAAAAAAATTAGCTGGGCATGGTGGCGGGCACCTGTAGTCCCAGCTACTTGGGAGGCTGAGGCAGGAGAATGGCATGAACCCGAGAGGCAGAGCTTGCAGTGAGCCGAGATCGTGCCACTGCACTCCATCCTGGGTGACAGAGTGAGACTCCTTCAAAAACAAACAAATTTAACAACCTAAGTATTGAAGGAATCTGTGTCAACAAAATAAAGGCATTATGAAATTATGACATCTATTGATATGTGTGTGTCGAATCATACTTGCATCCCAAAGATAAATCCCACTTCATCATGAATGATACTTTTTACTGTGTTGTTGAATTCAGTTTGCTAGCATTTTTAAACAATTGTTGCATCTATGTTTGTTGGTAATAATAGTCTGTAATTTTCTTATATTGTAGTGCCCTTGCCTGGCTTTGGTATTAGGGTAATGCTGGTCTCATCAAGAGTTTGAATATGTTCTCTTCACTTTTTTAGACAAGTTTGAGAAGGATTAATATTGGGTCCTCTCTAAATGTTTGGTAAAATTCAGCAGTAAAGCCACTCAGTCCTGGACTTTCCTTTGATGGGAGACTATTTATTACTGATTCAATGTTCTTATTTGTAATTGGCCTGATCAGCTTTTCTATTCCCTCCAGTTTTAGTCTTTGTATGTTGTATATTTCTAGTAATTTATTTATTTCCTCTAGGTTAACAAATTTGTTGGTTTATAATTGTTCATAGTTTTCTAGTATGATCCCTTTTATTTCTGTGGCATCAGTTATAATGTATTTCTTTTTCACTTCTAATTTTATTTGTCTTCTCTTTTTCTTAGCTACTTGCAACGGTTAATACTGAGTGTTAACTTGATTGGATTGAGGGATACAAAGTATTAATCCTGGGTGTGTCAATATGGGTGTTACCAGAAGAGACTAACATTTGAGTCAATGGATTAAGAGTCAAATAGACTCTTAATCCAGTCTAATCAGCTTCCAGCAAATATAAAGCAGGCAGAAAATATGAAAAAGAGAGACAGGTCCAGCCTCTCATCCTACATCTTTCTCCCCTGCTGGATGCTTCCTGCCCTTGAACATCGGACTTCAAGTTCTTCAGTTTGGGGATTTGGACTGGCTCTCCTTGCTCCTCAGCTTGCAGACAGCCTATTGTAGGACCTTGTGATTGTGTAAGTTAATACTTGATAAATTCATATATATATATATATATACACACACACGCATATATATCAAATATAATAGGATATATATATCCTATTTATATGTGTGTATGTGTGTGTGTGTGTGTGTGTATATATATATATATAGTATTTTTTCTGTCCCTCTAAGAGAATCCTAATACACTAATTTAGCTAAAGACTTGTCAATTCTGTTAATCTTTCAAAAAAAAACAAATTGATCTATTGCATTTTTTCTTCTAGTCTCTATTTTGTTTATTTCTGCCCTAATTGCTATATTTTCCTTCTTTCTGCTGCCTTCAGGCTTTTTTCTTTTTTTATTTCCCTGAGGTGTAAAATTAGCTTGTTTATTTGAGATCTTTTATCTTTCTTAATGTAGGCATTTATCACTATAAGTTTTCCTGTTAGTACTGCTTTTGCCACATCCCATACGTAATATGTGTTATAGTTTCATTTTCATTTGTCTGAAGGTTGTTTAAACTTTTATTTTACTTTTAATTGACACATAATAAATGAGCAAATATTTATATAGTAAAGTGTAATGTTTCCTTACATATATACAGTGTGTAAGTCTCAAATCAGGGTATTTAGCATATCCGTCACCTCAAATATTTATCATTTTCTTCTAGTGAGAACAACCTGAGGATAATTTTTCTTTGTCTCTCTTCTGCACTCTGAATGCCCTTATTCTCACTTGATCATTATTTACTTTGTATGGTTGCTACAGTGTTCTAAATTTAAATTTTCTCTAATGACAGCTAGTGAGATACCTAAGCCAGATATGCCCAATAAAGTAAATCAGTCAAAATTGTGTTATTTGTACTTACCAGTTTTTAAAATGTAGGTAGTTCTCCCAGTAACCTCCTTGCTGTGATTGTATTTAAAAGAATAATTACATATATCTCAAAAATGTATACCCCAAACCATTCATGTCAACATTACTTATACCAAAAGTTGGAAGCATTAAATTTCCAAAAGTAAGTCAGCATTTAAATACATCAGGTTAAATCTACAAGATGAAATACTATTAGTGAAACTACATTTAAATATACCGACAATATGTGAAAAGTAAAAAACTAAATCTACAAAAAAAAAAAAACAAACTATATATGCCTTGTGGGTTATATTGATTTAAATGTGAATATTATCCACTTCTATAAGTATTTATGTATTGCTCTACCTTATCTCTTTCTATGCAGATGCCAAGACACAGAATGATAGCAGTGGCTCTCTGTGGTTGAAGACAGTATTTGTTTCCCTTCTTCTTCTTCTTTTCCTAATTTTCCTTAGTATCTTCCTTCTCTTTCTTTATATTTATATATATGCTGCATTGGTTGCAATGTTGCCTGGACAAGGCATGTTCATGGAATAGATGAGCCACACATTACACTTCCATTCTGAGAAAAGAATAGCACCTTACGTTCTGCCCTCCTTCTACAACACACACAGGTATTTCTGCTTCTGAGCAGGTGTGGCTTTTTCTGCCATTACCTTGAATGAGAGGTGGCAGGGCTTTGTAACACCAGCACACACACTACTTTGAGCTCTTGATCACAAATACCTAAACATAAACTTTGGTCACTAGCAAAAATAAACCTGTATACTGAATGTTTTCTAGTTAAAGCACACTACATGTTCAGATTCAAGGAATTTCTTTTTTTTTTTTTTTTGTTTTTTGTTTTTATTTAATATATTTTTTTTAATTTATTTATTATTATTATACTTTAAGTTGTAGGGTACATGTGCATAACGTGCAGGTTTGTTACATATGTATACTTGTGCCATGTTGCTGTGCTGCACCCATCAACTCGTCATTTATACCTGATTCAAGGAATTTCTAAATGTCTTTGCAGTGTGAATCCACTCAATAAGAAATCACATGACACAACCTGCAAATTTAACTTTGAAGATAGACAGCAAAATATATCACTACAGTCTCTGCAGTAGGAAATGGTACCTTAATAAAGGCACTATTGATTTTTAGATAATCTACACTATGCTGTCCCAGGATTTTACTTTCTTAATCAAAAGAACCATAATTTTTGTGTATTTACTAAGAAAATAAAAGAGTTAATTTTACAGACTTACTGGATGTATGTAAATATACAAAAGAGACTAAATTGTAAGTGTGATTTGCTTGGACATTTTTATGTATGTATATATAATTGTATACACATTCCTGAATCATTACATTTATGTATTCATATATTCATACATTAGCTTAAGGTATGACTGAAAGATTTCCCATGCCTATGGAAAATCTTTCAATTTCAGAAGTGAATGCTTTGACAGTATAACTATGTGTAAGAACAAATAGGTATTATAATATAATATCTTTCTATGACTACTTTTGCCTGTGGCTTCCATCTTTGCAAGATTTCAAGTTTGAGAGTCTAACTTTTATGAAGACGATTTGATGCAAGTTGACTCCAAACTATCTCCCTTGACAAGCTAGTTCCATTTAGATACATTTCCTTTATTGGCAACACCATTGGATAAATAGTATCCTATAATCATTGATTTATTTGACTACCTTTGTCTTCAGGCTGTGAGCTTCTTCATAGGAAAATTCCTCTTATTCTTCATCTTTCTCTCTGCAGATGGTGGCACCATCCCATGAGCTGAGTAAATTGGCAGTTATGAGTGGGAGCAGCTGATAGGACACTTAAGTCAATAGAGAGAAAACCTGTGCTAGGGGAGCTTACATTCTAGTAGACAGACATAGACAATAAGTGCATACATAAAAGTGATTCTATCAAAGAGTCATCAATGTTATGAAATGAAAGCAAGTTGATGTAATAGAAAATTAATGATTATGTAGATGAGGGTCATGAGGTTATTTAGATATGGTGATGGGGTAACTTCTGGTAAGTTAATTTCAACTTAATTTCAACCAGCAACTGAAAATTGAGAAGAGACAAGTCTTACAGCGAATTAGAGGGTGGACTATGCAGAGGGAAGAGTGAAGATTTTTGAGCTAGAAATGAGTACTGTACATTCTAGGGGAAAAAGGATCAATGTGGCTAATACAACACAAAGAAGGGGGAGACTGATTTCAGTTGGATTCCAGTTGAACAGAATTTAAGATTTTTAAGAACAAAAAATACAACACTAATGTTAATGATTAGTAAAAGTTATACTGGAGTCTCCTTTTGTTAATTCAGAATAGATCCATTGTAACAATGTAAATGTTTGGTTAGATCAAGGGCAGGGCAGACTGATGGTATAGGGTTAAGCTTCATATGTATTCCTAATTACTTTTGGACCAATTAGCTGCAGATAAAAATTAACCTGTTTCATACTGTAATTATTTCTGGCAACTGCTTTTAGGAAGTTATCCATTACTTAGTTTAGGTATTATATTCATTCTATTTCCTAAAACATCACATTTTATCATCACTGACCTGAAGTCACTGATTCTATATCACTTTGTATCAACAAAACACCCAATCAAGTTTTCCATACTTGTTCGGTTTAAAACATTTTCACGTAATTTAGAGAAGCATGTATTTTTTTTTTTTTTTTGTACCACGTATATAAAGCCTACCTCCCTAAGTCATGGGGGGAAGGATAAAGTCAAGAGTATTCCCTTCAGTGTTGGGGGGTATATTTGTTCTTGTTTCAAATCATCTAAATTCTAAAGCTCATTGTACGCTGCAGATCTTGTTTCTATGGTTACCTTGAAAAAGAAGAATGCATGTTATTATACACAAACCCACTATTTCAAGAATGACCAAATAGGGGAAGAAACCACACAGTCATTTCCATTATTTGTAACCTAAGTCAGCACAAGATTAGAGAAACAAAAAATAGAGTAGGAAGTTAAAGTCAAACATGAAAAAATAAAAAGAAACAACAAAAGAGAAAAAATGTGTACAGAAATTTTTGAGCACAAAAGTAAATAATTATCCTCTTCAAGGACGAAAGCACACTCTACCTGTATGCATGTGTATGTGTGTGTTTTAAAATTATAGTTTAATAAAATGGTAATGAGTTTTAAGGGTGACCTTCTACAGTGTTAACCTGAATAAAATGTTAAAATTTGTTTTTCTATTCTACTCTTAGGATAATAATAAATTCCCACTAATTGTTATTTCAAAGGTGATCAGCGATGGTGGAAAGGGAAAGAAATGATCATAAAACAAATAGAAAAAGTTTGTGAATGTCCCCCGTACTTTTGGCAAAAATATATATACATAATATAGTTTCTACCCTAAGGAAGATTATCATGCATTTGTATTTGAAAAATTAAAATGAACCTACATGATATATCAGATATTAACGTATGAGGAGATGAGAAAATGTATAAGAGAAGAGCTAAAAGGGAGCTCTAATAAGTTAGGTAGACACACCTCAGTCATGTGCCACAGAGCATTCAAAAAATATTTTTAAATGTGTTATTACAAACAGTGTCTGTATCACGTGCTGGAGAATATGTGGATAATAGGAACCAGCATTCTCTTCTGGCAGGCGTATGAGCCAAAGTAGCCAATCCAGAGTACAGTCTGACATTGCTCAAAAAAATTGAGAATGTACGTTCCCTATGACCTAGCAATTTACGTTTGAAAGAGGATATGAATGCAGTACTGTTTATGGTAATGGGAAGTTGGAACAGCTTCCTCTACTTCAGGTAAGTAGATAAGTTAAATACAATTTTATGGTATACTCTTCAGCAGTTCGGTAGGTGAGAATATGCATATTTACTTTTGTGAATAATTTTGAGTATAAGTTAAGAAAATGAACGATTCTATGATACGATAATTTGTATAAAATAAATACACATGTACACATATCTATGGGCACTTATAAAACTTTTTCTAAAGGTAGCCTCGGTTGGAAAGGAGATGAGGAAAAGGTAAGTGGGGATACAAGCAACAGAGACACCTTAAATGTATAATGATGTTGAACCATGAAAAAGGAGACTAATCCAGTCAACTCCCTAGATATTTTCAATGGAGTTAAAAGAAAAAAGAACCAGTCATAGTGATAGTTAAACATACCATGTATGCCTTCAATTTTTGAAACTTAACTATTAGAACAAATCATTCCAATAGCACCAAGGAGTTTTCAGTATCTGAATTAGAAGAATTGATTGAACCTTCAAGTAATCTTTTTTTTTTTTTTTAATTATTATTATACTTTAAGTTCTAGGGTACATGTGCATAACGTGCAGGTTTGTTACATATGTATACTTGTGCCATGTTGGCGTGCTGCACCCATCAACTCGTCAGCACCCATCAACTCGTCATTTACATCAGGTATAACTCCCAGTGCAATCCCTCCCCCCTCCCCGCTCCCCATGATAGGCCCCGGTGTGTGATGTTCCCCTTCCCGAGTCCAAGTGATCTCATTGTTCAGTTCCCACCTATGAGTGAGAACATGCGGTGTTTGGTTTTCTGTTCTTGTGATGGTTTGCTAAGAATGATGGTTTCCAGCTGCATCCATGTCCCTACAAAGGACACAAACTCATCCTTTTTTATGGCTGCACAGTATTCCATGGTGTATATGTGCCACATTTTCTTAATCCAGCAGACACATGACAAAATGCTCATCATCACTGGCCATCAAGTAATCTTATTAACTAAGAAACCTAGCTGTTAGATTTTAGCGATTTCCTTAGCAAAGTTTATTAGACATTTAATCTATTTATTATATTTCTTTATAACTCACATCCATAATTGCTATGTTTAAAAAAATTCCAAAAAGTAAAATATAAAGATTAGTAACCCTAGGATTTAAGCACATCGAATATTCTCATAACATGTAACAAATATCCTATACGATCAGATCCACTATAAAACAACTAAAATCTTTATTCCTATTTTCTAAAAATCTCCCTTGTTTTCTAAGGAAAGAAGTATTTTGCTAGAAAGGAAATAATGTCCTAGTCTGGAATATTTTTATTTCAGTGCCAAACCTAACAATGTTAAGATATGAAGGCAACTTGACTGTTTACATCAGTTCTGTTAGCAAATTACTCAAACTAATCATTTCTGTATTAGTACTGCTTTGCATTTCACTAAGACCAAAGAAGAACTGGTGTATATGGAATTCTGAAAGCCAGGCCTTGTGGTAGGTACAGGAGCAACAAAAACAACAAAATAAAACCCCTACCTTCCTTTGTAGGGACATGGATGCAGCTGGAAACCATCATTCTTAGCAAACTATCACAAGAACAGAAAACCAAACACCGCATGTTCTCACTCATAGGTGGGAACTGAACAATGAGATCACTTGGACTCGGGAAGGGGAACATCACACACCGGGGCCTATCATGGGGAGCGGGGAGGGGGGAGGGATTGCATTGGGAGTTATACCCAATGTAAATGACGAGTTGATGGGTGCTGACGAGTTGATGGGTGCAGCACACCAACATGGCACAAGTATACATATGTAACAAACCTGCACGTTATGCACATGTACCCTAGAACTTAAAGTATAATAATAATAAAAAATATATTAAAAAAAAAAGAGAGAGAGAGAGAAGTAGAATAAATATTTGTAGGTGTAACCCAAAATAAAGGCTTCCTTTAATAAAGAAAAAAAACAAAAAACAAAAAACCCTACCTTCCAGCCCCCTATGGCTTAATGAAGAAGACCAATTAGAGAGCAGTTAGTTTCAACAGAGTGTTCCTGTACCATAAGGAGGCAAAATGCAGGATTCTATCTAAAAGCTCAAGGTCTTGGATTACCTTAGCTTTCTCTGAGAGAAAGAGACACTATGCTAAAACCTGAGGAATCAGCTTCGTTTTCTCAGGTGATGAAAGGAACAAAGGTATTCCTAAAAAAGGGAAAATAAAATAATCGGTAAATGTACACAGACAAGTATGTACACATACTAAATACTTTAGTAAGGCAGGAATGTAGTATTCAGGCTTGTAAGTTGCATGAAATGAAGGAAAAGAGGTAAGCGAAACCCTTTTAAATGGTTTTAAATCACTAAGTAATGAGGGCTTTACACTAGAGACAATGAAAATCACTTAAGTATGACCCTGGCATGATTAAATTGCGCATCAAAAAGATAAATTTTCTCCATGAAAACTTAACAGGAAGGGAGATTTGTTAGGAGATATGAAAATCTGTTAAACAGGCATGCGTATCCTATGTAAAAACAAATGAACATGAAAAGAAAAAACTATGGAGAAAGAAAAAAAATTGGGTTTTGCTAAGAGTTAAAGGGGAAGGAGGCATGAAAAGGTGGGGCACAGAGGATTTTTAGGGCAGTAATACTATTTCATACGATGTATGATATCATAGTGATGAATACACATCATTATACACTTGTTGAAACCCATCAAATGTACAACACCAAGTGAACACTAATATAAACTATGGCCTTTGGGTGATAGTGATATATCAATACAGGATCATCAGTTGTAACAAATGTGCCACTCTGCGGGCACCTGTAGTCCCAGCCACTAGGGAGGTTGAGGCAGGAGAATGGCGTGAACTCGGGAGGCGGAGCTTGCAATGAGCCGAGATCGGGCCACTGCACTCCTCCCTGGGTGACAGAGTGAGAATCCGTCTCAAAAAAAAAATGTTGGCAATGGGGGAGGTCATGCAGAAGGAGGCCTGGGAGTATATGGGAACTCTGTACTTTCTACTCAATTTTGTTGTGAATCTAAACTGCTCTGAAAATAAAGTTAAATGATTTAAAAAATAAAACACGGATGCAGTAGAGATGCGATAAAAAGAAGACATATTTGAGAGTCAGTAAGAATGAAGAATGAACAGAACCTGTTGAAAGGTTAGATACAGGAGAACACAGGGGAAGAGGAAGTGAAAGTACCACCCTGGTTTCTAACTTAAGGGTGTGAAGTAAAGTGTAGTAACATTTAATAATACATGGAATAGAGGAGAACCAAGCGAGGGTGGGAGGTGTGTGAGCAATGATCATTTCTGACCCTACTGAATCTGGGAAACTCATTTGACACTGCAGTAGAGATGGCTGGAAAGAGTTAGCAATCAGAGGCAGAGACCACTAACCTGAGGCCATGGCCCAGGGAAGCAAGCTCCAACAAGTAGGCACTTTCACAGTGTCTGGACTTAGCATTACACAGGCTAGTCACGTAACACAGCTTTATGCTATGACAGTGATATTGGCAGTAGATATTATCTCTTGCTTCCACCTACTTTAGGTCATCTGAATGTCACAAAAGTTCATTAACAGGGTCTCTGTCTCTTTCTGCCACCACTTTCCAGCCATCTCTGCTGCAACATCACGTGTGCTCCCCAGATTCAGTAGATGGCCACCTCTAACAAGACAGGCTTATTAGTAGAACCCTTATAACAAAACAGTAAGAGTAAGCCAAGGTGGAGGAAAAGATTTATAGGGAAAATAACTAATAAAAATTACCTTGCTTTTTATCAGAAAGAAATTGAATTAAAATAAAATGAAAAAATTCGGATCCATTTCTATGGCAACAAAAGGATGGTTACTGAAAACTACTATGCTATGTGTGTTAGTTCTGTTTGGTTTCTGTGTGTGTGTCTGTGTGTGTGTATGTGTGTGTGTGTGTCTTCTTAACTGAGCACTGGGGATCTATTTACTGTTGAGAGCCTAATTCCATAAACATCGTTTTCTTAATACAAAATTAGGCTATTTTTTTTTTATCAAGAAAATTGTGCATTTGGGTAAATGCGATTTCAGAAAAGGTCATTTAGTAAAAGAATTGGCATGTGCAGAGCTCTTACCACTGAGGAGAATGAATTAGAATTCAATGACCCACTTTCAAACTTGCTCTCATGGCTAGGAATCCAATATCGTTCTGAAGTCTTGTGAAAAACTTGAGAAGATGACCTTTGAAAACATGAGCCTAGGAAGGACCTAAGAAATAAAATCCCCTTCTGTAGAAGGCATGAGATTTTTACATTTTGGCTTCCATAGTCAAAATGATGATGATAATGAATAATAATTGAAGTCCTGTATGCTGTGAGGTAGGCAAACTGCAGTGGTGGGGCCAAGTCAAGAGTGGAGAAGCTTCTGCGAGGACACACTCTTTAGGAAGGACCAAATCTTCACTTCCTCTATGCAGGAAAGGAGAAAACCTAAGTTCACTAAAACTACAAATATTCTTCCTTATATGTAGATAATTCTGAAATTACCTGACTGTATTAGTCAGAGTTTGCCTAGGAAACAGAACCAATAGAATGTGTATAGCTAGATACATGTCTCTCTCTCTCTCTCTCTCTCTCTCTCTCTCTCTCTGGAAATTTTAAGGAATTGGTATAGATTGTAATGGAAGCTGGCAATTCCAGATTCTGCAGGACTGGTGGCAGACTGGAGACCCAGGGAAGAGCTGATTTTGTTGCAGTTCAAGTACGAAGTTAATGTTCCAACAGAATCCTCTTTTCCTGGGAGTCTACTCTTTTTTTCTCTTAAGGTCTTCAACTGATTGGATGAGGCCTACCCACATTATGGAGTGCAATTTGCTTGACTCAAAGTCTACTGATTTCAATATTAATCTCATCTAACAACCCCTTCACAGAAACATCAAGAATAATGTTCGACCAAATATCTGGGTGCCATGGCCTAGCCAAGGTGCACATAAAATTAAACACCACGCTGATATTTTTCCAAAGTTTATGAGTTTATGTCTCAATGTAATAAACTGGCCTTTGATATTGGGCACAAGAAGCGAATGGCCAAGGAAAAGCAAATGTGCTTTGCCACACTTTGTTCTAGACTCCTAGTGATATGTGGAACAAGTCTAATAGATAATAATGCCAAATGGGTCCAGCAGAAGAGGGAGAGGGAGGGAAAGATAATGCAGGCTGCCCACATGCCAGAGATTAGGAAAACAAGTTTTCTAATTTCCCCAGGAGTTATGAAGCATCAGGAGTCTGTCGTCTTCTAGCTAATACTGAAAAAAAGGCCTTTTGCCTCTAAAAGTGATCGAAATATATCTAAGATTCCAACTCTCTCCCTGTCTTTAGGATAGTAATAAAGACTAAATAAGTAGTGTCTATTGTAGATATCAATGTAATATCAAAATTCTTTGCATGCCCATGTAACCCAGATTTGTGACTTCTAAGAAAATGTATCTCTTTGCTAATCTTATTCATATCTGGTCTTCAAGAATATAACCTTGGAAGTTGACCTTTGGATTTATAAACATAGTATTCTGTTATGTCTAGGAATGCTGTCCCTACAGTTAGTTCCAAAGCCATCTAAATGTGGCTTATGTGAAACCAATCTCAGGGAGTGTAGTTTTAAGATGATGTACTCAGTCAGTCAGAGAAAATATGACTTACTATATTTTGAAAGGGCTCAAATATTTTATAGTCCAAGGATCATTTCTCAGTCAGATGTTACATCAATCGTAAGGTATATCTGAGTAATTATCTTACCATCTTCAAATCTACTTTTTGTGAAACTATCTCTTTTCCTCCAGCCAACCACCTTCAGCCTATATGAAATCATAGGCTGTGAATCCTGAGCTAGCAGCTATCCCCAAAAGTTAGCAGTTTGGACCATGATTATCTTAGCACATGGTAAGGTCTCTTTTCTTATATTTTCCAGGGCCTGGCAGATGGGCTTGACCATGAAAACCCCTTACCAGAGAACATGAGTCCATGGCTCTAAAAACACCTACATCCCAAGTACAGACACAAAGAAGCAGCATGAAGTCAGGTGCACAGTCGCAGCACTGGAATACAGCGGACTCACAGCCTCTTGTTTCTAATAATTTCCCAGACCACGCATGTGGTAAGCTTTTAGGTGGAACTGGTTGTGATAATCCAGGGTGAAGTTTAGAGTTTGAGTAAGAAATGAAGTAGTGAATGAGCAATGGCAGCAGCAGCAGGTTCTGTGCTTCCCTCAGCTGATTTCCATTCATGGGACCTGTTGGGTTAGGTAGACCCATTCAGGGGCTGATTTCCATCATTCACGCCCTGCCACGGGGGTTGACATCAGATACTTTGGTATGGTGAAGCAGGACCTATTTAGGTAAATGAAATTCCCAAAGGTTTGTGAATGGACTCTAGAAGGGGAAGAGATCTTGTCCCCAAATCTTTCATTTGCATAGCCTGCTAGACTTACCTGTCATTAACAGTATTCCACCAATCCTGTTAATGTTGTAAATGTTTAGCTTTCTAAGGTGTATATAGGTAAGTTCTGACAACACTGCTGTTCCATGGTAAATATAACTGATTTAAAAGCAGGAGTCAGATAACGGAAATAGATCTGGAAGCAGGGTTTGAGGCCCTGCAAGTACATAAAACAAACAAACAGGTATGTTACTTGGCCTGATTTTCTAGGGACCAAGTAGGATAAAGTAACCGTGGGGAGGGGGAAATGTACAGAATATTAAACTTCTTATCATAAAATATTGACTTACCAGCTACAGTAAGGTGAAGGTTTCTTAGACATGGAATTCTTAGAACAGCCATATCTGGTCTCTTAAACAGTTTTATTAATATCACCTGTGAGCCATGTATCATTCAGCACATTTATTACACCATATGGCTAAGAACAAGGTCTGGGAACATGGTGCAGTGTCAAACGCAGACACATCATTTACTGAAAGTTAATTCTACTGTGCTAAGAAAACATATTTAATGGGCAATATCTTTGTCCAAAAACAATGACTGAATGACAGGCGAGCTTGATTGGGAAGACATAAAGCAGTACACAAAAGAAAAATTGTAAGGACACAAGCAAGAGACCTACAGTGGATGTGGTGTGGCTGTGGAATGCTTGGGGGGAAAAAAAACGATCACATAATCAGTTATGAAGTAATTGCCGTAAGAGGAATGACTCATTTTGAGCAAGGACAGCCTTTGAAAGAAAAGGAGTCATAAACAGAGTTGGCAATGATTATTAACTTCCATTTGTATGCTGCACAACACATTTCAAAACACTTCCACATGTTTTATCTTAGTCGAATTGGAAAACAATCCTGAAAGTTAGAAAAGGCAGGTATTTGTTCTCCCTGTTTTGTATGCAAGGAAAAGAATACAGGGAGGTTAATTGAGCTCGCCGAGGTCACATTGCTAGTTAGAGAACCAGCGAGGAAGAGAACCTAGGTTTCCAGAATCTCAGTGTAATGTATTTTAACCACCTCTGGCTGCACACAGCAGTTTTGCGAACAAAGAAATTCTTCACTTATGTACAGCTTAGAGAACCCTGGCGTTTTCAGCCAGTCTCTTCCTATTAATAATAGTGATGTCAGTTTCACCCCTCTCCAGCTATGAAATCATAGGACCCCAGAGGTCACTGGGTTCATCCACCATCACACAACGTTCACCAGCCCAAGATCAAATTATCCTTCTTGCAGCACTATCAAAATGTTTACTTCTATTTATCTTAAGGTCAAACATACACTTCAGAGATATGTATGATGCATAAAATTACTTAGTTTTACTTAGAAAAATGGAATCCTTGCTAAAGAACATATTCCAACTGCTTTACCTTGGGAGGGAGGAGACATGAGAAGAACATGAGGTAATTACAATGTCTATTATGACCTCAGGCTATTGGCCTTAAAACACCACCTTAAAAATACAAAAGAATAGTTGATGTTTATTTTCCGACCTAACTTATAATTTGCTATATTCCAAATATCTGAATCAAATTCCATCACAATCAGAGCTAAAGTTCCACAGCAATCAGTGCCTGCAGTCAGGCTGGAGAAAAACAGTTGCAGTTGGGTGTCCAGTCACCACCTGTCAATACCTGCTGTTGAACAGGAGTGGGCTCCACTTTTAATTGTCAAACAATTGATTTTTCCAGGCAATGTGGATGAAGTGGACAAGAAAAGCTCCTGTGTTTTCATCCAGGACCCTCCTGCTTGGAACAACTGAACCCCAAATCAAAATAATTTCACTCCACATCCTAATTATATCAGTTCTCAACACCTCTAGCATCAAAAATATCCCCTTTCTTCCAGTTCAGTATGTCAAGCACAAGAAAATATAATCACAAGTGGGAGCAAAAAGAAACATGATGTGAATTGAGAGAGCTGTTTTGCATGAGGCAAAACTGCAATGTAGTTTGCATTTGAATCTATTTCAGCGTTTGAAGATATGCAATTCTTATCCTACAAGGGTGTTATCATTGATTGTGTGATTTGTATAAATAAATGAGGCTTAAAAGACAACTACATGACTTAAAGTTCTTTCACTAGTAAGAATATGTGTAATTTGTTCTCCAGTTGGAGACTTAGAATACTGCTGGAAAAAACTCAATTTGTGTAATGTTCTGCCTCTTTTCTCATTGGCTGCCTAATGTTTTTGATCTATTCATTTCAGACCATTTCTGATTGATGGGCACCATCAGAATCTAGCAGCCAATGCAGCTTCCCTGCAATCAATAGCAGTGGGACAATTCTTCATGTTATACATAAGAATATTCACATAGTTCCTTTGCCATACTTTAGCAAGGCATATTTTCTTTTTCTTTATTAAGCAAAATCAATTCCACACACTTGTGTTTCAAAGTAAATGGCAAGACACTAATATAAGTACTGTAGAGAAAAAAGCAATACAAGATATGGCCTCTGATTTTTTTTTTTAAAAAAAGTAAGATTGACAATTTTTGAGCCTTTACCATCTGGGCTATGCCAAGTCTTTTAAATGTAAAGATGGATGTCCAACTCATTCTTGTAAAGAAGAGGACTAGGACTTACAGAGTTTGAATCACTTGCTAAAAGTTACTCAGAGAATGCATAGCACGTCTCTGGTTCCAAAAATTTTCCAGTGTTTTGTGCAACACATTTCAGAGTTTCCCAAAACAGATCCTATTGTCTTATGGAGAAATCAGACACAGAAGTGATGTGTCACACAATTACAATGCAGATGAGATATAGAAGCCATTTCTTAGTAGTCATAAAGATACTAGTTACTGTAGTAACAATACTCTACGAGCATAGTGCACCTGGAAATTATTTCAGGTGAAGATGTTTAAGAAGGCCTTTGGGGTAGTTAAGAGAATTAAACTACTTCTTAAAGAATGAGAGAATTTGAATGAGATGAGAATAATGAGCTCAGTATTGTGCCATAGGGGAACAGTATGAGCAAAAAACTCAATGGATGTTTAAAGCAATGTACCCAAGTATTTCAATAGGATGCAGGACTTGATTTAAATGCCCTCTTCAGTCTCAAAAAATTAACAAGCTAAAATATGGTGGACACTGTATAGCTACAGTGTAAGTCAGGCTCAATGGCTTGCCTATTCAAAAATCTCTGCCTTAATGGCTACATGATTACTTGAAATTCTCATGAGTATCAGCTTTCTTTCAAGTTAATGTTTTAGCTTTATCTAGTCACTCTGGTATCTCTTGATGAAAGTCAACATTTTCCTGAAGTTCTTCATACATTAACCCCTATGATGTCACCAACATGTTTGTTTCTAGATTGTCATGGATGTAAGACCCCAAATAGTTATTTTAATTCTGAGGCTTGTGAAAGGATCAACAAGCATGAGATATTGCCTATGAGTCAGGGGTAGGTGGGCAGTGAAGTGAGAAAAGATGGAGAAGTCTCCTAAAATGGTATATACTAAAACACAAGGTGGTTTTAGTGAGAGCTGGCTGAACAGAAATATTTCACATACACTATAACATGAAGGTCAACCAGTATGGTTATTATTGATTCCTTGGAGGTCTCCGGATTCATGTTAGTAGTTCCTACATTTGGAGAAAGACTATTACTTGGGAACAAATCTATTCTTCACAATATTAAAGATTAAACAGTATCTTCACATTGTGTGATAGAAAATTGCTGAAATTATTTACTAAATGCCAATATTTTCCATTGTGTGATACCTGAGACCATCATAAAGTACCCATGTAGTTGTGTTTAATGGGAATCTTAACTATAGACGTAATGGATAAATTGTTATGAGAAAGAATGAGATGAGATGCAGAAACAGCTAAAAATATATTGTCAAAGTCATTGTTACCTTAATAAAAACACTCCAGCACTCTTGCTTTTGCCCCCTAAACCTCTTTTTGTGCATTTGGTATGAGATATACATGTATATAATATGATAAATAATACTTTTCTCTTTGGCAGCAACTCATTTTGAACATCTTTGCCTTTCACAATCACTTAAGTTTTTTATACAAAAGAGTTAGCAAATAGTAGTTACTTCTGGAATCTATACTGTCCTCAAGTAATGTGTCTGAGATTCTTGTAATATTTGAAATGATTAAGAATTATTAAGTACCTATCAGCATATAGCAGATGCCTGATAGCTATTTGTTGAATAAATAAAATACATGGATGATTAAAGAAAGACTAAGGGCATACATTTACATAATCCATATTATATGCTACTTTATATGGTTTACAAATTTTACATATTATTTAATATTTATAACAATCTTCTTATTAAAGGTAAATTATTATTCCCCTATTACAGATTTTAAAAATTGAGTACTTCATTGTTAGTAAATTCCCAACCAAATATTTAAACCCACGCACCCCGACACAAGTCATTTCTATTAACTGTTCTGCTGTGAATGAATTAAGTTCAGTAAATGAATAATCGGAACTACCTAGTTTCTTAAGATGTCTGTCACTCGTTTTTTAATAAAATCTTTAGCTATAATCAATTGCATTGTTATATGTCACATTGTGATTCCTTAATAGAATTTTGATAAAATGCACATTCATAATAATTGTTGAAATTTCTAATTGAGTCCTGATATGGTTTGGCTGTTTCCCCAGCCCAATCTCATCCTGAGTTATAATAATCCCCACAGTTCAAGGGCAGGACCAGGTGGAGATAACTGAATCATTAGTGTGGATCCCCACATACTGTTCTTGTGATAGTGAGTGAGTTCTCAAGAAATCTCATGGTTTTATAAGGGGCTTTCCCCTTCCTTTCGCTCTGCACTTCTCCTTCCTGTGTTGCCTTATAAAGAAGGATGTGATTGCATCCTACAAACGATTGTAAGTTTCCTGAGGCCTCCCCAGCTCTGCAAAACTGTGAGTCAATTAAAACTCTTTCCTTTATAAATTACCCGATCTTGAGTATTTCTTCATAGCAGTGTGAGAATGGACTAATACAAGTCGTATATCAGTTTATGAAAACAACACAGTGTATGTGATTTCCTCAATTTTAGGGATCTTTTGATATACTACCTAGACAATGCAGATTACAGTCAGCTTGCTGATGTCAATACTAGTAGCACCACAGGGAAGATAAAAACCAACAATTGGGAGATTACACATTACAGATGCAATTTCCTCAACATCTTTAAGTGTACCTAACCAAAGATTGATAGCAAATTTAATGAGCAAGCTGTTCTTATGCTGAATGCACATGATGCTATTATATAAAATGGAAACAACTGGAAATGTGTCAGAAATGCACTTTACAACATTAGTTGAAAACGCCATTGATTGATCAGTATCATACTGTGTTTGACCCCAGCAACTACTTCTGCAGTGTTCAGGACAAATTACATGTAAAAGAAAGTTTCAGGTAAAAATCCGTGTTTAAGGGGAAAAAAAAACATTTTTTTCATAAAGAAAATGTCAGTGTCTTTTTGAAGCAATATGCCAATGAAATGTCTCCTGTCACACAAAGGAGAGCAATACTTTTTGGCAAATTATGTTGTCTTATCTTTTGCCAGGCACTCATTTGGTAAACTGCTGCATATATTGTTTTACTCTCATAGCTATAAATTATATCTGGTTTCTTCTAAATTGCAACTTATTTAATGGACAATTATTGAGAAATTATTTCTGCATGACTTGACTGGTGAAATGTAAGGGAGAAATGGAGGTCATTTAATGTTTTAGGGAATGTCGTCCCAGCCTGGAAGGAGAACGCAGCATAATGAATAGAAGTTTACTGTTAGTGTGTTCCACATATTCCCCTTTAGCTTTCCCTTTTCACATTGACTAGGTTAATTGATGAGACTCATTGATTAAACAATGGTAGAAAGGGCCATCACAGCAGCCAGAGCAGAAATCATAAAAATTTGGTTGCAACAAGGCCTAGCAAACTCACAGGTTCTTGTTTTTGACTTTCTTAATTCTCTTCACCACCTTTTGGGAATGAGTGAGGAGAGAGGCACTAGTTGACCCAAAAGAGTGTGAATACTACCAGGGCAAAGTATGGCAACATTTTTCTAAAGCATGAAGAAGATCAACCAACTAATTTGGAAAGGGAATTTTAGGAGTTTATCTTTTTATGGTCAGAAAGGAAAATGACCTTGTTACTACTCTGAAGATTGGTCATTTCAATGACAAAACACAGAAAAAGGAGAATCTGAAGAAGTATTATTAAATGTTTCATATTACAGGGAAAGCAGATAATTCAAAATTATAAACTCCTATTATTTTTAAATACAGAGGACAATAATACCCCAGAATTTATACTCAAAATCAGTAGTTCCCATTCCCTTCACAACATTTTCGAGTTTTCATTTAATAATATCATTTACTAGTTATCTGATAGTAATGGCTATAATTTTAAAAATATTATATAGAACTCTTTCACAATATATAAGCTTTTCTATTATCTTTGCCTCTTGCAATGAAAGATGGGGGCACAATAAATTTAACTTACTTGCCACTTCTTCTATCATTCCTCATACCCACTATATCAATCAAAATTTTAAATTATTTTTAGTGTTTCAACTGATCATTTTGTAACTGTAAGTGATACATGTTTGATTATATTTCTTGTTGAATCTCCTTTAGGCATTCTCTTTTACTTTCCTTACTAGGTATGAATGTGAGCATCTCTACATATTTTCCAGGTCACTTTTCCACCACCCACTCCATTTTTCTTCAATAGTTACAGCTCCCTATACCCTTGTCTTATCAGGGTTAGTAATTTGTCCTTTAAAAATAATTAGGCACTTAGTCTTTTGTCCACAGATGATTTCTGAAGGTTAAAAAACACTAAACATTTACATAAATTTGTGTATATAAATATTTTTCATTGCAAAACCCACAGCAGAGCTAAGCAGCATTTCCTTCTTCAATTTACAGCCTCTATAAGGTCCTAGGTCAGGACAAGAGTGTTACTCACGGTGGAATGTTCCTAATACCAAGCACAGACAAAATTTTATTTTCTTATGTTTCATTCATTGTTCCCAAGAATAACACATTTAGCCTTGCCTCATATGTAGACCTTGAATTTCTATTATTCGTGTTTAGTAGTTTTGTTTTGCTTGTTTGTTTTTCTTGACTTTTCTGATTGTCAACTATTTTATCTTGTGAGAAAAATAAACATATACATGTATATATATTATATATATATAATATGTCACTAGTATATTCCAGCTTTTTATATAATTACTTGACTGTTCACTAGCCAATGTGTCTTTTAGACAGGAATTTTAGAGCCACTGATGTTCAGTCTTATAACTACTTTCAATGCCTGTTCAGAATTATCCTTTTAGGATTTCATTTCCATGAGCTCTTCTGTCAGGGTCACTGTTTCTGCAATTCCACAGCCTCCGTTCTCTCTTTTTTTACCCCTAGATTGAGTAACTACTTCTGAAATAGTACTAGGAGGAGAGTTGCTGGAAATGCTATCGTTTACAAAAGTGCATTCATTTTCATTTATAATTGATGGACAGTTTGTCTCAGAGTAGAATACCAGGTTGAATAGCACTTCCCTTAAAAATCTGAGGTTGTTTTATCTTTATCTTCCATAACCCAAAGATTTGATAAATATATAGGTCTTAGCCTTGCTTCTTTGGTGCTAACCTGCTTTTTTTTTCAATCTTGAAGTTTTTAATAATTATCCTTATTAAATAATATTTATTATAATTAATAATAAATGTTTTAATAATACATATTATTTATTTATAATTATAAATAATTATTATAATTATTGAATAATATTAAATAATTCCTATAACATTGAAAATTCAGAAAGTAAACTTACATGTGAGGCTTTTAAAATTTCTTCTGCATGCCAATTTGTGAATATCTTTGATTTAAATTCTTACATCATTTATTAGGTCTGGCAAATTTTCTTTTATTCCTTTAGTGTCTTCCTTGTGTTTTTTCTTTCTCTTTTAATTTTTTTCCTAATTAATTGAAGTATAATAACATGGATAAGTATATAAATCAATAACTAGAGCATTCATGAATGGTCTCAAAGTGAACAAGCCTCTGATATCTTGACTAACCAAGCCAAAATTAAAAAGATAACCAAAAAAAAGGAAATTTCTTTATGTTGATTCCCAATTCCTATTCTTTTTCATCCTACGCAATATGACCATTAACCCAATTTCTAAAATTATTGACTAGTTTTTTCGGTTTTGCTTTTTAACTTTTGTAAAAGGAGTCATGCAGTATTTGTACTTACATGTCTGACTTCTTACACCCAGCATTGGTTTTATGAGATTATTATTGAGTGTAGTCATAGTTCTCTTATTGATTGTTTCATTTTAGTTGTACTGATAGGTATTAGAATACTCATTGTCATATTAATTGGCATTTTACTATTATTAATGCTTGATAGCTTTTCATGCTTAATGAATATTTGGATGTCCGCTTTTGGTAAGTCCTTGCTCTGCCTTTTCTATTCTGATATGTAGGATTTTCTTATATATTCTGGATATGGGCCATTTGTAAATTATATAAATTAAAAATATTTTGTTCTCTGTAGCTTATTTTTATTCTTTTAATGCTTATAGTTCATAAACAGAATTCTTAATTTTAATATTACCCAACTTATTTTTATCTTCCTTTATATCAGGGCTTTGGTGTCCCATTTACCTACCCCCAGTTCATGAAGATATTTTAAAATACAATTCTAAAAGTTTTAACATTATGCCTTTCATATTTTGGATCTACAATCAACATGAAATTGATCTTTGTGTATGATGTAAGATACAGGTCAAGTTTTATTTCTTTTCATAAGTGGATCCAATTAATCCATTGAAAAGAATATCTTCCTCCCAATACTATTTAATATAATTCTTACTATAAGTCAAGCGTTCACGTATGTATGGGTCTATTTTGTTCTAGTAATCTCTTTAGTATCCTTTGTGCTAATTTTATTTTGTATTAATTCAAGACTTTTAAATCAAGGACTGTAATACTTTAGAAAAAGAATGCAGAGAGGTGAACCTTACAACTGCCTCAGCTTATTACTTAAAGGCAATTGCTCTATTGAGAGGTGCGGGGAGACAGTACCCTGCCAGAGTCATGCGATGTAGCTTAGTTGAGGGAGGGCAAGATAGCCAGAGTCTGTAGAGCACAATACTAGAGAGAAAGTGGTGGCAGAGAGAGAGAATCTAGAGAGTTGTAGAGGGAACCCCTGGAAGTCTTGGTTAAATACTTATCTGTGTGTGCATAAGAAGAAATTACCTGGGACTAGAGAAAGAATGATGCAAACGATTTGTGTCCTATGAGCCAGAGCAGAAAGATCTTACAAACACAGAATATTGGATAGAATCCTAAAAAGGGATATCATCTCAGTAGAGCTAAATTAGCCATATACTAAAGAATTCCATAACACCCACATAACTGAGAATTAAGTTAGAATGCAAAAAGACCAATCCAATTTCAAGTAACTTAACTGAGCAAAGTCCAACACCAAGCAATATAAAATTCAGAGTATACAATAGCCTATCAAAATTTACCAGGCATGCAAAGAATCAGAAAAATATGGCCCATAACTACAGAGAAAAAAGTAAATCAATGTAAACAAAGCCAGACATGACACAGATGATGGAATTAGTAGCTGTTGTAAAAATACACCATATGTTCAAGAAGATAGAGGAAATCATTAACAAAGTTAGAAAGAAAAAGATACAAATTTATTTTTAGTAGCTTATTGGTGATACATAAAAACAAAATTAAATTTTATGTATTGATGTTGAATGAAGATATGCAGGTCAGATAATCCTTCAAGAAAGGCCTTGCTTCTCAACTGCAAAAATTAATTGACTGATATTTTCTATTTTTAGTTCTCTCTGGATATGCCTCAGTATTTGATCTGAGGTCATACTTTTCAGAATGACTCCTGGATAATGACTAAGCAAGAAGATAGTAATGGAAGTCATTCTTCTTCATATGCCCCTAAACAATAGCTAATGCAATATTTTCCTTATAGGGGAGTGTTCCTTTTGTGGAGAAGATAGAGGAAAATGACCCATCTTGGTTCAATTGCAAATTGAAACAAATATGATTTAGCTCCACATATCAGAGTAAACTGGAATAAAATGTAGCTGTCATACAGGCCCACTCAGGTGCAACCTTGAAAAACAGCACAAATGGAAAATCTCCCCAATGTGCAGAACTTTTGAGAATAACTTTTTTACCTGATCTCTCATTTTGTGTGGAAATAGAAGCTACCTAAGGTGAGAATTTACACAAACTAAGAGGGAGAAACCAAAGACTTTGTCAGGGACCTGGAAGATTAGAAGATTGGAGATGTAGGCATGGGTAGAAGAGTCTGGATGGACCTATGGGAGGTAGAACTAATGTGAAGATCACTGTATTTCATGCTAATGCCTACCAGATGGCATTTACTCTGAAAGAGGCACTGAATAACCAGTAGACGCATTGACTTGGCCCACTGTTATCAGACAGTCTCTGTCTCTGTGAGGCCCAGTTGTGAATGGAGGCATCAAAGTGGCTCCCACTCAGCAAGTTTGACCTGTCTACTGCTTCTACTAAATATTCAACCTGCCAGGAAGAGGGACAGGCACTGAGCCCTTATTACAGCATCATCCTTTGAACAGGTCAATGGGCCACATGGTAGTAAATCAACACAGTGGACTTCTTTAACCCAGAATTTTTATTAGAAATATTTCTATCATTTTTACATTTTGCTTTTCTTACCTACAAACCCTCAACAAGTGTCACTATTAAAGGGCTTATAGATTGATTCATAGCCAATGCATCATATATAATATTGAATTATGCCAAAGAACCCACTTAACAAGAACAGAAGCATAGTAATTGCCCCATGACCAAGGCATTCACTGGTCCTATCCTAAGTCACACCCATCAGAAGCTGCTGGCCTGTGGGAATGATGGAGCCATTGATGGCATAGCTGGGGTGTCACCTTGGAGAGAATTCCCTTTGAAGAGATTAACCTTCCTCCAGGAAACAGGACACTTCCCCTATCTGCAATTATTATATGGAGTCGTACCCGGTAGATAGACTACATAGGTCTAGGAACTCAGGAGTCAAAGTAGGGAATTCTTTATCTACCATCACTCCTAGTAACCTTCTCAGAGAATATGTTTCTTTTTCCCACAACTCTGTACTCTGAAGTGTTAGAGATCCTGATCTCTCAAAGGGGAAGCACCTCCACTGGGACACTCAGCAATTCCCTTAAACTTTATCCTGCACCTGGCTACTCTCAGCTGTCTTGTCTATGACTAGGGTCCTTCCCAAGCAGCCTACACCAATGACTGGTTGATGTTTATAAAAACCCACCCTCTAGCCCTAAAACAAGACAAATCTGGAGGTCCATGACAGCTTTACACCTTTGTCTGGGGCCAGCTGAAGCCTTTGCCGAGTTTGTATTGCAATTCGAGTTTCTCTGTGTGCCCAAACTTGCTTTCTTTTCTTCCCCTCTCAAGTGTTAATGCTAAGCACATTATCTAATAAACTTCCAGCATGCCTAATCTTGGTCTGTCTACTTCCTGGAAAATTCAGACCATAACTGCTCATCACTACAGTCAATTTCATCCCTCACCTGGTGCAGTGGCTGACGTGTAATCCCAGCACTTTGGGAGGCTGAGGCAGGAGGATCGCTTGAGTCTAGGAGTTTGAAACCAGTCTGGGCAACAAAGTGAGGGCCCATCTCTACAAAAAAGATTGAAGTGAAATAAAAAATTAACTGGGTGTGGTGGCACACTCCTGTATCACAGTTACTTGGGAGGCTGAGGCAGGAAGGTCATTTAAGCCTAAATGGTAGAGGCTACAGTGAGCCATGATAATACCACTGCACTCCAGCCTGGGAGACAGTGAAAACACTGTCTCAAAGAAAACAAACTAACTAAGGAAACACTTCATCTTTCAAATACTTCCAGACACTTTCTGTTCCAGAAATTTTTCAAGGTCTCTTGTCACTGGAAATTGCCTCCTTTTTTATTTCATCATGTGTTTATCTCCTTTTATGCTCTTTTATAATTTTATTTTAATAATTTTGGAGGAAGAGGGACATGCATAATTCTTGACCCAGATCTTCCAGTTTCTAATATTAAGTTTAGTCCATATATGATACTTTTATAGTACAAATGCTCAATAACAATTTTATGTGAATTTAAATTTGTGATCGAAATTGTAGCCAAATAATACTGTCAAATCTTCATAAGGATGCACTTCTGCAATATGAAATTGCCAATGTCTTTAATAAATGACAGGACTTTTGATGATACAGGATATCAATAACAGAAATGTTATTGTTTATAGTTGTGTTTGAAGTAACACAATTACATTGTCATAAATGGACAATATAAGCAATGTATAACAAAAAGCTTTATGGCACATTATGTTTGATTTTTTCTGACAAAATATTTTTGAAACTAAAAATACTAAATTTGTGAATCTCCTCAATGTACTATACTGATACAAGGAAATAATATTTATACTTAATTTTGATAATTTTACAATATTTTATAAGTATTCTAGATACAGAATAGAAACTAAAATTCCCATATTTATCTATACATATATATCTTGAAATACATTTCTACAAATCTGAAAATAAAATAAAATTTGATTTACGTATAGACAGGTCAGTAGCTCAGAAACTCTCTCCAGAATAGTAAATTATCCTGAAATAATTCCTTTGGCATATTTCTGTTTCTTAGGCAATGAGATCAGCTTCATTATACCATATCTTCTATGCTTTCAATGACACAGAAGTCTTAAATTTTTCAATAAAGCTTCCCTGTAGTTTCAAAATACAAGAGATAATGATGATGCTGAAACAATCAGCAATGTATGTGAGATGGGAATTTTTCAACGCTCTCAAAAATGTTGTTTTGTAAAAAACACTGGATCTACACATGATCATTTAAAAAACTATAATGATACATGCAAAGTGAAACATTTTAAAAATAGAAGAAAAATACACATTTACAAGAACCAAGCCTTTGAAAATGTATGCTTGGGAACCAAATGGTAATTGTTTTCTTTTGCAAGTAAAACATTTAAGGCAGGATCAGTAGTGAAGCTTTCTTCTGTACATAATTTTGTTTCCTGACCTCACAGGGTTCATTTGTACAGATGTGTTAATCTAATCTGTCTTTCTACACTGTGAATATTTCACAAGAGTTATGCCTCTGTCTTGCTTATAGCAAAGGTTTCTTTTAAAATTTCTGTTACTCACACAATTTCTGAATTAGTAAATTCTCCCTGTCCAAGGTAGAAGCTACACAACGACTCCAAGTACTCTCCACTTCTTAATGTAATCCAGAGTTAGAACTGTTGCATAGTACGTGTTCAATAAATTCATATGTCTTATATAAGTCAAGATCTGTTTAACTTTCTCTTGACCTGTAAAACAGTCAATGTAAAAGCAGTTTTTGTGACTGCATGTATTTTGCTGCTCAAATAAAATATGTGTGGTGATACGGTTTGGCTCTGCAGCCCCATCCAAATCTCATCTTGAATTGTAGCTCCCATAATTCCCAAGTGTTGTGGGATGGACCCAGTGGGAGTTAATTTGAATCATGAGGGCAGTATGCCCCGTACTTCCCCCAATTC
Organism: Macaca mulatta; assembly: GCF_049350105.2. NCBI lineage: Eukaryota > Metazoa > Chordata > Mammalia > Primates > Cercopithecidae > Macaca > Macaca mulatta. Next base: position 85,514,061 of record NC_133422.1, read on the forward strand.
ATTACCATTCTTATGGTAGTAAATAAGTCTCACAAGATCTGACGGTTTTATCAGGGGTTTCCACTTTTGCATCTCCCTCATTTTTTCTTGCCGCTGCCATGTGAGAAGCACTTTTCACCTCCCGCCATGATTCTGAGGCCTCCCCAGCCATGTGGAACTGTAAGTACAATTAAACCTCTCTTTCTTCCCAGTCTTCGGTATGTCTTTATCAGCAGCATGAAAACAAACTAATACATTAAATTGGTAGCAGTAGAGTGGGGCATTGCTGAAAAGATATCTGAAAATGTGAAAGTGACTTTGGAACTGGGTAACAGACAGAGGTTGGAACAATTGGGAGGGCCCGGAAGAAGACAGGAAAATGCGCAAAAGTTTGGAACTTGTTAGAGACTTGTTGAGTGGCTTTGCCCAAAATGCTGATAGTGATATGGACAATAAGGTCCAGACTGAGGTGGCCTCAGGTAGAAATGAGGAAATTGTTGGGAACTGGAGCAAAGGTGATTCTTGTTATGTTTCAGCAAAGAAACTGGTGGCATTTTGCCCCTGCCTTAGAGATTTGTAGAACTTTGAACTTGAGAGAAATGATTTATGGTATCTGGAGGAAGAAATTTCTAAGCATCAAAGCATTCAAGGGATGACTTTTGGTGCTGTTAAAGGCATTCAGTTTTATGAGGGAAGCAGAGCATATAAGTTTGGAAAATTTGCAGCCTGACTCTGTGATAGAAAAGAAAATCCCAGGGCCAGGCGCGGTGGCTCAGGCCTGCAATCCCCGCACTTTGGGAGGCCGAGGCTGGCGGATCACAAGGTCAGGAGACCGAGACCATCCTGGCTAACACAGTGAAACCGTGTCTCTACTAAAAATACAAAAAAATTAGCGAGGCGTGGTGGCGGGCACCTGTAGTCCCAGCTATTTGGGAGGCTGAGGCAGGAGAATGGCCTTAACCTGGGAGGCGGAGCTTGCACTGAGCCGAGATCGCGCCACTGCACTCCAGCCTGGGTGACAGAGTGAGCCTCCGTCTCAAAAAAAAAAAAAAAAAAAAGAAAAGAAAAACCCATTTTCTGAGGAGAAATTCAAGCCTGCTGCAGAAATTGGCATAAGTAATAAGAGCCAAATGTTAATAACCCAGACAATGGGGAAAATATCTCTAGAGCATTTCAGAGGTCTTCAGGGCAGCCCGTCCCATCACCAGCGGGAGACCTAGGAGAAAATGGTTTCATGGGCTGGGCCTAGGGTCCACGTACTGTGGGTAGCATAGGGACTTTGTGCCCTGGATCCTAGTCGCTCCAGCTGTGACTGAAAGGGGCCAATGTAGAGGTCAGGCTGTGGCTTCTGTAGGTTGTCTATTCACTCTGATGATAGTTTTTTTTCCTGTGCACGAGCTCTTTAGTTTGTCAATTTTGGTTTTTGTTGCCATTGCTTTTGGTGTTTTAGTCATGAAGTTTTTCCCATGCGAATGTCCTGAATGGTATTGCCTAGGTTTTTGTCTAGGGTTTTTATAGTTTTCAATCTTATATTTAAATCTTTAATCCATCTTGAGTATACAAAAATCCAATTTTTTTATAAAGTGTAAGGAAGGGGTCCAGTTTCAGTTTTCTGCATATGGCTAGCCAGTTTTCCCAACACTATTTATTAAATAGAGAACCTTTCCCCATTGCTTGTTTTTGTCAGATTTGTCAAACATCAGATGGTTGTAGATGTGTGGCGTTATTTCTGAGGCTTCTTTTCTGATCCATTGGTCTAAATATCTGTTTTGCAAATTTACAAGAAAAAAACAAACAACCCCATCAAAAAGTGGACAAAGGATATGAATAAACATTTCTCAAAAGAAGACATGCATACAGCCAATAGACACATAAAAAAAATGCTCGTCATCACTGGCCATCAGAGAAATGCAAATCAGAACCACAATGAGATACCATCTCATACCAGTTAGAATGGCAATCATTAAAAAGTCAGGAAACAACAGGTGCTGGAGAGGATGTGGAGAAATAGAAACACTTTTACACTGTTGGCGGGATTGTAAACTGGTTCAACCATTGTGGAAAACAGTATGGCGATTCCTCAAGGATCTAGAATTAGAAATACCATATGACCCAGCCATCCCATTACTGGGTATATACCCAAAGGACTATAAATCATGCTGCTGTAAAGACACATGCACACGTATGTTTATTGCGGCACTATTCACAATAGCAAAGACTTGGAATCAACCCGAATGTCCATCAGTGACAGACTGGGTTGAGAAAATGTGGCACATATACACCATGGAATACTATGCAGCCATAAAAAAGGATGAGTTCGTGTCCTTTGTGGGGACATGGATGCAGCTGGAAACCATCATTCTCAGCAAACTATTGCAAGAACAGAAAACCAGACACCGCATGTTCTCACTCATAGGTGGGAATTGAACAATGAGATCACTTGGACTCTGGAAGGGGAACATCACACACCGGGGCCTATTATGGGGAGGGGGGAGGGGAGAGGGATTGCATTGGGAGTTATACCCAATGTAAATGACTAGTTGATGGGTGCTGATGAGTTGATGGGTGCAGCACACCAACATGGCACAAGTATACATATGTAACAAACCTGCACGTTGTGCACATGTACCCTAGAACTTAAAGTATAATAATAATAATAATAAAGATTTCTTATAAGGATAAAAAAATAAATAAATAAATATCTGTTTTGGTACCAGTACCATGCTGTTTTGGTTACTATAGTCTTGCAGTGCAGTTTGAAATCAGGTAGCATGATTTATGCCTCCAGATTTGTTCTTTTTCTTAGGATTGTCTTGGCTATATAGGCTCTTTTTTTGGTTCCATATGAAATTTAAAAGTAGTTTTCTCTAACTCTGTGAAGAAAGTCTATGGTAGCTTGATGGGAATAGCATTGAATCTATAAATTACTTTGGGTAGTATGGCCATTTTCACGATATTGATTCTTCCTATCTATGTGCATGGAATGTTATTCCATTTGTTTGTGTCTTCTCTTATTTTTTTGAGCAGTGGCGTATAGTTCTTGAAGAGGTCCTTCACATCCCTTGTAAGTTGCATTCCTAGGTATTTTATTCTCTTTATAGCAATTGTGACTGGGAGTTCACTCATAATTTTGCTCTTTGATTGTCTATTGCTGATGTATAGGAATGCTTCTGATTTTTGCACATTGATTTTGTATCCTGACACTTTGCTAAAGTTTCTTATCAGCTTAACGAGATTTTGGGCTGAGACAACGGGCTTTTTAAATTATACAATCATGTTATCTGGAAACAGACAATTTGACTTCCTTTCTTCCTATGTGAATACGCTTTATTTATTTCTCTTGCCTGATTGCCCAGGCCAGAACTTCTAATACTATGTTGAATAAGAGTGGTGAGAGATTGAGGCACTAATTAATAGCCTACCAACAAAAAAAGGCCCAGGAACAGCAGGATGCACAGCCAAATTCCACCGAAGGTACAAAAAGGAGCTGGTACCATTCCCTCTAAAACTATTTCAAACAATAGGAAAAGAGGGACTTCTCCCTAATTCATTGTATGAGGCCAGCATCATCCTGATACCAAAATCTAGTAGATTCACAACAAAAAAGGAAAATTTCAGGCCAATATCCCTGATGAACTTCGATGAGAAAATCCTCAATAAACACTGACAAACTGAATCCAGCAGCACATCAAAAAACTTGTCCACCACAATCAAGTAGGCTTCATGCTGGGATGCAAGGCTTGTTCAACATACACAAATCAATAAACATAATCCATCATATAAACAGAACCAAAGACAAAAACCACATGATTATCTCAATAGATCCAGAAAAGGCCTTTGATAAAATTCAACACCCCTTCATGATAAAAATTCTCAATAAACTAGGTATTGATGAAATATATCTCAAAATAAGAGCTATTTATGACAGACCCACAGGCAATATCATACTGAATGGGCAAAAGCTGGAAGCATTCTCTTTGAAAGTCAGCAAAAGACAAGGTTGCCCTCTCTAACCACTTCTTTTTTTTTTTTTTTTTTCCAAAATAGCTGAATTCCACTATTTACTTGATCATGTATAGCTTGTGAAAACATAGAGAAATTTAGGATTTGCCGGGACCACAACCCTCATTATTCCCATAGGCTCAATCATGTATAAAGGCACAGCCTCTGAAGAGTGTTTCTTTGCAAAGCTATCACTCTTACCCCTTTCCAATGAATATCCCACTATCCAACAGCAGCCGGAGTGGTGTTTTTAAAAGCGAAATCTGATCAGGTCACTCCCTTCTCAAATCCCTCTGATGGCTTCCTATCACCCTAGTGCATAATCCAAGTCCCCACCCTGACCTGCTAGACCTTACATGATCTGGCCTCTGCCATGCTGACCTCCTTGCTGTTCTAAGAGCATGTCAAGCACATGCGTACCTTGGGAACTTTGAACTTGTGGTTTGCTCAGTCTGAAGTTATTTTCTCTGGGTCTATACATGGCTCATCCTTTGTCTTAATTCAGTTTAAAATTCTTAAATTTTAAGAATTTTAATGTCTTTTTATTATTATTATTATTATTATACTTTAAGTTCTAGGGTACCTGTGCGTAACATGCAGGTTTGTTACATATGTATACTTGTGCCATGTTGCTGTGCTGCACCCATCAACTCGTCAGCACCCATCAACTCGTCATTTACATTGGGTATAACTCCCAATGCAATCCTTCCTCCCTCCCCCCTCCCCATAATAGGCCCCGGTGTGTGATGTTCCCCTTCCTGAGTCCAAGTGATCTCATTGTTCAGTTCCCACCATGTGGTGTTTGGTTTTCTGTTCTTGTGATAGTTTGCTATGAACAGACATTTCTCAAAAGAAGACATTCATACAGCCAACAGACACATGAAAAAATGCTCATCATCACTGGCCATCAGAGAAATGCAAATCAAAACCACAATGAGATACCATCTCACACCAGTTAGAATGGCGATCATTAAAAAGTCAGGAAACAACAGGTGCTGGAGAGGATGTGGAGAAATAGGAACACTTTTACACTGTTGGTGGGATTGTAAACTAGTTCAACCATTATGGAAAACAGTATGGCGATTCCTCAAGGATCTAGAACTAGATGTACCATATGACCCAGCCATCCCATTACTGGGTATATACCCAAAGGATTATAAATCATGCTGCTATAAAGACACATGCACACGTATGTTTATTGCGGCACTATTCACAATAGCAAAGACTTGGAATCAACCCGAATGTCCATCAGTGACAGACTGGATTAAGAAAATGTGGCACATATACACCATGGAATACTATGCAGCCATAAAAAAGGATGAGTTTGTGTCCTTTGTAAGGACATGGATGCAGCTGGAAACCATCATTCTTAGCAAACTAACCACTTCTTTTCAACATTGTATTGGAAGTTCTGGCCAGGGCAATTAGGCAAGAGAAAGAAAGAAATAGTATTCAAATAGGAAGAGTGGAAGTCAAATTGTCTCTGTTTGCAGATGACATGATTATATATCTAGAAAAGCCCATTGTCTCAGTCCAAAATCTCCTTAAGCTGATAAGCTACTTCAGCAAAGTTTCAGGATACAAATTCAATGTGTAAAAATCACAAGCATTCCTATACATCAATAATAGACAAACAGAGAGCCAAATCATGAGCAAACTCGTATTCACAATTGCTAGAAACACAATAAAATACCTAGGAACACAAGTTACAAGGGATGTGAAGGACCTCTTCAAGGAGAACTACAAACCACTGCTCAAGGAAATAAGAGAGTACACAAACAAATGGAAAAACATTCCATGCTCATGGACAGGAAGATTCAATATTGTGAAAATGGCCATAATGCCCAAAGTAATGCATAGATTCAATGCTATTCCCATCAAGCTACCATTGACTTTCTTCAGAGTTGGAGAAAACTACTTTAAATTTCATATGGAACCAAAAAAGAGCCCGTATAGCTAAGACAATCCTAAGAAAAGAACAAAGTTGGAGGCTTCAACCACGCTACCTGATTTCAAACTACACTGCAAGGCTGTAGTAACCAAAACAGCATGGTACTGGTACCAAAACAGATATATAGACCAATGGAACAGAACAGAGGCCTCAGAAATAACACCACACATCTACAACCATCTGATGTTTGACAAACCTGACAAAAACAGGCAATGGGGAAAGGTTTCCCTATTTAATAAATGGTGTTGGGAAAACTGGCTAGCCATATGCAGAAAACTGAAACTGGACCCCTTCCTTACACCTTATACAAAAATTAACTCAAGATGAATTAAAGACTTAAACTTAAGACCTAAAACCATAAGAATCAGAGAAGAAAACCTAGGCAATACCATTCAGGACATTGGCATGGGCCAAGACTTCATGACTAAAATACCAAAGCAACGGCAACAAAAGCCAAAATTGACAAATGGAATCTAATTTAACTGAAGAGCCTCTGTACCATGCTTTTTTGATTGCTATATATTTGTATGAGGTTTTGAGGTCACATAGTATGATGCCTTCAGCTCTGGTATTATTGATTTTCATTGCTTTGGCTATGCAAAATCTTTGGTGCTCCATGTAAATTTTAGTATATATTTTTTTTCTGTGAAAAAAAGGTCATTGAAATTTTGGGAGGAACTGCTCAGAATCTATAGATAGCATTGGTTAGTATGGGCATTTTAACAATGTAAGTTCTCCCAATCTGTGAACATAGCGTATCTTTTTATTTATTTGTGTCTTCTCCAATTTCTTTCATCAATGTTTTATAGTTTTCAGTGTACTGATCTTTCACCTCCTTGGTTAAATTTATTTCTAAGTGTTTTTTGGTGGCTATTATAAATTTTTTTTTAAATTTCAGATCAATAGAAGGAATAAGTTCATGAGATCTGTTGTGCAGCATGGTGACTATAGATAAAAACAATGTGTTATATACTTGAAAACCACTAACAGAGTAAATTTTAAATGTTCTTATAACCAAAAATCATAAAGATGTAAGGTGATAGATATGTAAACTAGCTCAATTTAGCCATTTCACAATGTACACATATTTCAAAACATTATGGTGTACACCATAAATCAATATTTTATTTGTTAAAGGATTAAAATGATTTTTTAATGTTTAAATTCGAGTTTTACAATTTGAAAAATTTGATTTTTAAAAATATGGAAACCCCCATGTTTTAAGGGATAGTATCTTTAGTAAGCCAGATACAGTGCAGTTGAGTTTAGTGTGTCTTAAAGCATTTCATTCTTGAGCCATGTTTCTGGCAAGTTGATCTCACCAAACAACTAATAAAAACTGTACTAGCCTACTTAGGCTGCCATAACAAACTATCACAAACTGAGTAACTTAAAAAACAGATATTTATGTTTTCACTTCTGGAAGCTAGAAGCCTGAGATCCAGGTGTTGGCGGGTTTTATTTCATCTAAAGCCTCTCCTTGTTTTGCAGATTGTGCCTTCTCACTGTGTCTTCACGTGGCCTTTTCTATGTGTATCCAGATATCCGCATCTTAAAACCTGTTCTTTACCATCTTCACTGGAGCCCACATTGCTCTTGTCTCACTCCTCTGGTCTGTCCTGGAATGATCACTTCTGTTTTCCCAAGTTCTCTAAATTGTTTAGAGAGACTTCATCTTTTTGGCTAGATGCAGGGATGGTGAGGTAGCCCATTCTTTCTCTACATTGTGCAATGTGTTTTTGCTGCCTGCCTGCCTGCCTTCCTTCCTTCCTTCCTTCCTTCCTTCCTTCCTTCCTTCCTTCTTCTTTTCTTTCTTTTTTTCTTTTTTTTCTTTTGAGATGGAGTCTCACTTGGTTGCCCAGGCTGGAATGCAACAGCATGATCTCGACTCACTGCAACCTCCGCCTCCCAGGTTCAAGTGATTCTCCTGTCTCAACCTCCCCAGTAGCTGGCGTTACAGGTACTCGCCACCATGCCCAGCTACTTTTTACATATTTTTAGTAGAGATGGGGTTTCACCATGTTGGCCAGGCTAGTCTTGAACTCCTGACCTCAAATGATACACCCGCTTCGACCTCCCAAAGTGTTGGGATTACAGGTATAAGCCACCATTTTCTTCATCAGCATCAGTGTTTTCTGTAACCTGAATTGTAGCTGAATTCTGTAGCAATTTTAAAGCTTATTCCTGTTTTAGCTTCATTTAAACTAGATCTGGAAGCTGGAATGTGCTCTCCCATGTAATCGGAGCAAAGTCGTCTTCTACCACACCTGTAGCCCCAGTAACTACTTAGCACAGTGACTGTGTGTTCGATGCAGTGCGTGATTATGCAAGCCCACAGAGTTAGTATGTGAACAGAGTATAATGTGAATTCCACCTGAAAAGTAAATCACTTGTTAAAGTTTCTAGAGCTAAATGCTTAGACAATGTTTTCTTCAAAACGTTTTTCTTTCCTTTAACAAAGTAATCGTACTTCTATGTGTCAGGAGGGTGTGAAGGCATTTCTTTTGAAATGCTGTTATATCAAATTGAATGTCAGTCATCAAGGGGCTATCTAGCCACAAAATTAATCATGCAAATTACTAGTGTTTACTACCTTTAAATATAGGTCTAATCTTGTGCCGAGTAATTCTAGGTTATATAAGAAGGATAATAAACGTAGATAAAAATGCATTTTTCAGTGTTTGGTTTATATTATCATTTACAGTTGTTAATCATTTTATAATGTTAAAAAGCAAAATTACATCAATTCCAGTTTTGCAGATCTTACTGGCTTTTATTTGTGATTCTAGAATCGAGCAGCAGTCTGGACCAAAAATGGTTCAGAATGCTCCACCCCACCACATGTGCAGGCTATATTTATAGCCAGAGAAAATAGAGCGATGTACAGAAAATGGAAGTGAGGTACAGAGACAGCTTGATTGGTTAAACCTGGGCTTTTGCCTTAATTGAACCTGTTTTGAACAGTTGGCTTCCTGCTATGGACAGAAGTTCGACTTCTGTGATTGGCTGAGACAGCTATTTGTGACATAGGCAAATTTCTAAGTTAGGTTTTCAGTTTTAAGCTAGATTGCAATTCCTCAGGCCCCATTTCATTTGATTTAAAAATAATGAAATGTAATAAAAAAATAGGTGACAATTTCATGTATTTCAACAAATATTCTCTGTGATATGGGAATCTGTAAGTTATTCTATCATAAATTTAATATCACACTTCCATTCTAAAATATTATTGCGATGAGCTAGTAACCTGGATCTTCATAACTCCAGGAATCTCGAAAGTCAGAAAAGATTAACCCCTTATCTTTTTCTTTTTCTTTTCTTTTTTTTTTTTTTTTGAGACAGAGTCTCCTTTTGTCACGCAGGCTGGAGTGCAGTGCTCCCATCTCAGCTCACTGCAACCTCCACCTGCCATGTTCAATCGATTCTCCGGCCTCAGCCTCCAGAGTAGCTGGGACTACAGACGTGCACCACCACGCCCAGCTAATTTTTGTATTTTTAATAGAAATGGGGTTTTGCCATGCTGGCCAGGCTGGTTTCAAACTTCTGACCTCAAGTGATTCACCCGCCTTCACTTCCCAAAGTGCTGGGATTATAGGCATGAGCCACTGCACCCATCTGTCCCCTTATCTTTACATTATTTTTAAATATATCTGATAGTCATCACCTGAAAGCAAATAGTGGGGTTCCTTCTCATATGTTTTCGTGTCTCACATCCTACAAAGTGAGTTCAGTGTTGTTGAAGTTCTCTGAAAAAAATAGCAAGTTAGCGTGTTTTAGTTAATTTTATATGTCAACTTGACTGGGCCATGGTGCCTAGATATGTGGTCAAACATTATTCTGGACGTTCCTATGAGAATGTTTTTCTGTGTGTTTTTTGTTTTGTTTTGTTTTTTTCTGAGACGGAGTCTCACTCTGCTGACCAGGCTGGAGTGCAATAGTGCAATCTTGGCTCACTGCAACCTCCGCCTCCCAGGTCCAACCGATTTTCCTGCCTCAGCCTCCCAAGTAGTTGGGATTATAGGCGTCTGCCACCACACCTGGCTAATTTTTGTATGTTTAGTACAGACGGGTTTCACCACGTTGGTGAGGCTGGTCTTGAACTCCTGACCTCAGGTGATCCACCTGCCTCACCCTTCCAAAGTGCTGGGATTACAGATGTAAGCCACTGCGCCCAGCCATGAGGATGTTTTTAGGTGAGATTAACATTTAAATCTGGGGACTTTAATTAAGCATATTGTCCTCTATAATATAGATGGGTCTCATCCAATCTGTTTGAATAGAGCAAAAGACTGACCTCCCCTCAACAAGAGGGAAGATTCTGCCTATATTTACCATACCTTGTGGCTGATATGTAGCCATAAAAAACTAATACTTGACCATCAGTTAGAAGCCCATCATTGAGCCTAAGTTATTACCTAATGTGTTAAACGTTACCTGGCAAAACCTGAACTCATCATGAACTGGAAAATACCTAATCTTTGCTATTCCTAAATTTTAAAACCTTGAGAAAGATTAGAAATACTCATGAAAATAATAAGAATTCTTTTTACAATGAAAAGGTTTCTATTGTGTAATCTGATGTGCACCTTTTCCAAATGAGAAATTGAAATCTCTGAGATGAAAAGTGACTTGCTGTGGTCATAATGTGCACATAAAAAATAAATGCCAAGGGAGATTGAAAGGCATATTTAAAAGTAAAACTCTTTGTACTAGTCACTGTTTGTCAAAGTCACATTGATTTGTAGCTAGAATATTAAAAAGAAACAATTAGGAATGTTCAGTAGCTAATTGAAACAAAACAACATATAGAATGAAATATTCAAATGCAGTCATAAAGGAGAATTTAAACTTTAAAAAGCAAATTATTTTTAAATAGATGTGGGTCATGATCCTGCCAAAATAGAAAATGGTGATAAAATGTTTGCAGAGCAATGCATATTACAAAGAATAAAGAATAAACATTTTAAAAACATTCTTTTTAACTTAAACTACATTTCAACTATTTTAAAAAGTAATTGTTCTTACTTATAAAATACTTTTTATTCCAATTCACTATAATTATAAAACAATTTTCTCATATGAACCACATCTTTCAAGTTATGAAATTATTTTAAACTTTCAGAAACACTCATGTACTTAGTCTCTGGACAAGTCATGAACTCAATTAGGAATTTGTAAAGATTTACTAAAGGCCATTAAATAGGAGCTCTCTAGATCATTGCAAATAATCACCTGACTGCAGCTGTTTTTTAGCATATGTAATAAAATAAATACCCATGAAGTCTAGAGTTGAGTATTCTAGTTTGTAATAACAAATACAATAGTCATTACAAAGCTATGTGAGTAAGGAAAAAATATTTCTGTCTGCCCTTTAAAGTTTCTCCCCCATAATACCTCACTCCCAAACGCTATCTTAAAGAGTGCATAAAGGTAAATAAGCATAGATATACCTCTTTGGGTTCCTCCAAGTATCTCCTAACATTGCTTCTAAATGTATGTCTGGTGTGCTCCAGTTTGGCATATATCCTACCTTTGATTTGCACCTTGGTTAATCCTGACTAAATCTCTATTTCTATATCTGCTTATACTTAACCTTTTCTATGAGGTTTATCTTCACCACTCTTCTTAACACTGCAAGCAAGCCCCTATCCCCACCTTAGCATTCATGATCCCTGTATACTTAGTATCTAAAATATGATGTGAGTCATATCCACCACACAGCACATGAAAAGTCCACTCATCTGAAAAGGACAAAACAAGAGAAGGGAAGTCTGAACTAATATGGTCATATGACTAACAAAAGAAGCCAGATCTTTTGTGCTTAATTATTCCACTTTCCTTCTTTTTACGGGAGCAAGCACTACCTACCTACCCCCACCTTCCTTCATCATGCCTAACTTGGCTTAGTTCTATAGGCGCAGGTCAAGGAATAACCTGCTAATCTGTAAATCCTCTCAAGCCAGCTTTCCTGGCATCGCAATGACACTCACTGCTCTTCTGCAGCAGTGGTTTGCAAACACTGTTTTGTAAAGGATCAGATAATAAATATCATAGACTTTACAGACATTATACAGTCTCTGTTGATTCTCCTTCCCCTCCTCCTTCCTCCTTCTTCTCCTCTTCCTCCTCTTTGCTTTCCTCTTCCTTCTTCTCTTCTTCATCTTTACTCTTTAAACATGTAAAAACCACTCTTAGCCCACAAGCCATACGAAAACAGGCAAGAGGCTGGATTTGGTCCACAGGTCATACTTTTCCAATCCCTGATCTAAAGGCAGATATCTTTCTTTACATTTTTATTAATCAAAATTTTATTCTGTTGTCACCATAAGAATACCGGATGGTACCTTAAACAAATAACATATTTCGTCCAACTCTCAAGAAATAGATTATTCCCCTCCTAAGGCATCTTTAGACTCCCAGGTATAGCAGCCACGGAAATGCACAAGTTAAATCTCACACTGTGGAGAGCAGAGTTCGAACCCCAGTTGCCACCTCTCTGTATTTATGCCGAGGCCATGCTTCCCTCAAGCTGCTCTCAGCCAATGGAGGAACATGGCAGGGTTATTCGGCAAACTCATTACTACAAGAGGCACGACTCCTCTGGGGTTGAGAATTCCCCATATACCTGGCAAATGTTCATAGTCCTGTACTGCAGTTTGAAACTCTTGCTACTTAGTCCTTCTTTCTTGCCCTTCTATTTCACGGAAGTCAGACTTGCACTGTAGTCTAGAGACTCTCCCTGTTCCCTCCTTTAATCCTTCACAGGGATTTCCTCCACATCTAATCCCACCAGTGCCTATTTCTCAGAGAACCCAAATTAACTCATCAGTTAACCCAAATTAGCTCATTCTGCCTCTAAGAAACAGATTTTCTTCATGCTGATTTTCTTCTTCACCAGGTTCAAATGTATTAGTCTGCTATAGCTGCTGTAACAAAGTACCACGAACTGGGTGGCTTCAGCCACAGAAACTTTTTGTATCACAGTTCTGGAGGGTGAAAGCCCAAGAGTGAGTTGTTTGTAGGATTGGTGCCTTCAGAGGGATATGGGGGAAAACCTGCTCAGCTCCAGTGATTTGCTCTTGCAGATGGTGTTCTAGTTGTCTTCTCATCGTCTTCCCTCTGTACATAACACTCTCTTCAGGTGGTGTTTTTTTGTTTTGTTTTGTTTTTGTTTGTTTGTTTTTTTAAGAGCATCAGTCACATTGGTTTAGAAGCCCACCTTACTCTACTATGACCTCAACTGCAATAATCCTATTTCCAAATGAGTACATTCTGAGATACTGGCAGTTAGGATTTCAACAAATGAATTTGGCGGTGGGGCGGGGGTAGAATTCAACCCAAACACCAGACTTGACATCTAACCTCTTCCTCAGGGATTGCATGCACAACAATAACAACAAAAATAATCCCCACAAAGCAATAGTGAGGATGTGAGGGTGACATGGCTAGAATCATACTTGAACTTCGTATTCTTAAAAAGTATTTCAGCCAATCACTACCAATCACTACTAATTAGATGATCACTCACTTAGTATTCACCTTCCAGGATGTCAATTGTGTATCTTCCCCTCCCTTTTTCCTCTCCTCTCCTGTCTTTCCTCTCCCCTTTTCCTTGGGGAAGAGAAACAAATCCCTTCTAATTTTCTCTTTCATATCAGATGACCATTGCCCTAAAGTAAGAAATGGGACTATTGCAATAAACAAGTCTAGTCTCCTCAGATGCAAAATGCACATTGAAATAGTATTTTGCCCTCCTCCTTCAGGCAGCAGACAAGCAATATAAAATGTTATCACAGGAGCTTATGGAGTATACAACAGAAATTTATTGCTTCAGAAGACTGATAGCTTGAGAATATAGTGAACCACAAATTGGATATGGCACATTTTATAGTAAGGCAATTTTTCTTAAAAACATTTTTATCATAAAGTTTTCTCCCCTTTAGAAAAATATTAGTATTGATAGTTGATAATACATTTCAATGCCAGGTAAAATAAAAATAAATTATTATAATCATTCTCCCATAATTTCTTACATTTTCCTAACTATCTAACCCTCCCTTTGAGTGATGGTACCACCAGTTTTGTACATAGAAGACTATCCAGAACAGCAAAGAAGAATTAATCAGCTGACAAACCACATCTTCACAGAGCTGTAGTGCTCTTAGAAGTCAAACTGCATGACTTCATTACCTCTTTAAAAATTGTGTTTCTCATCTTGAGTTTTTGTGTATTTTTTGTTGTTGTTGCTTTTGCCTTCAAAGATTTCTCCTATATTCTTAGTTCAATTATATTTAGGAAGTTTTTAAACATTTAAATGTTCAGTTTAGATAAACGTTTTGCTAAATATTTTGGATATTTTGGTAGGAAAAGTTGTTGTGTACTGGGAACTTTCCATGATAAAGATTTTTAGCCTTCCAGATTTTTATTTAAAAAGCCACCTTCAACTCAAACTGTCCTGTTAATTTTCACTAGTAATTCTACGTTGCTGAATCTAATGATAAATTCTGACTGAGTCTTCATCTTATTTGCATAATCATAGCACATGATATACCTAAGCACTTTTTCCTTCTTGAAGCACTTTGTTTTTTTCTTCCAGAATACCCTCTCTTGATTTTCTTTTTTTCATCACTGGACATTCCTCCCTAGGTGCTAACTGTACCCTCCTCATTTTCTTCACACTAAAGCGTGAGAAACCTGCAAGCGTCTGTACTCAGTCAGTCCCAGATCTCTACATTATTTCTCTGGGTGATCTCATACAGTCTTGTGCTCCAAATACCCTCTATGCACTGATGGTCCCTAACTAACTGTGTGTTTGTACACTCAGACTCAACTTTCCCTTGAACTAAAGACTTGTATAACAATTGACAATTCCAAATTTCTACTTGCACATCTAAAGAGTAGCTAAAACAAAAGTCTAAATTCTTTCCCTTACCTGTTTCTCCTGCTACATTCCCCTCTTAGACAAGGCCACCTCAATTTCTTTAGATGCTCAGACAATAATAATAATAATAATAATAATAATAATAATAAATAATTATTTTAAAAAACATTAGTCATCCCTGGCTACTCTCTTCTTCATATATTTCCCATTTAATTTAGATGAAAATAATTGTCACCTGTGCCTTCCAAATATCTGGAATCCAAGCACTTTACCACTGTGCTCTTACCACCTTAGTTCCAGCCATGCATGCAATCCTTCTCATACATTGTCCCAATCACATCCTTATGCTTACTTTCACTTATGTAATGCTCATTTATTCTCTATAAAGCAGTCAGAGTAATCCTATTAACCTGGACATAAGAGTGTATCACATGTATATCCAGAAACCCTAATGTGTTGTTTTATTACCCACAATAAAATTCAAGTTCTTTCCACCGTCTGCAGGGTTCAATGGCATCTCACCCCTGACCACTCCCCCTCCTGCTCTTCCTCTTTCTGTTCCGACTACATCGCACTCTTGGCTATTCTATGAACACGCCTAGCACACTCCCAGCTCAGGTAGTTTGTGCCTGCTGTCCTCCCTGCCTACACATTTAACACTGCAAAGTCACGTGGGAACCTGACCAACAGTTTTCTCCTCAATGAAGCCTGCACTAAACACTTTATTGAAAATAGATGCTGCCGTCACTTTATATCCCCTAACTGTGCCTCAGTTCCATTCATCAAATGTATCTCCGCCTCATATATGCATGTCTTTATTTTTTCATTGCTTTTCCTCCTCAAGATTTTAATCTTGATTTAGACGTAGAATACTTCTCTTTTCTTCGCTGCTGTATCACGAGCTCCGGAACAGAGCCCAGCACAGAGTAAATGTTCAAAAACCAAAATGCAGTTGAACAGGCATGATCTCCTCATACAGATGAGGAGATGGAATTACGATAGTTTTATGTGTTACCCAATGTAATTGAGGTAGTAAGTAGAATATCTAGAAATTAAAACCTGGCCAATTTAAAAATAATAACAAAATGTAACAAAACAAAACAAAAAAGTGATATTTTCATTGCTCTCTGCTACATTCATAAAATCGCAGTTCCTTTGCATGATATCCATGGGTTCCCCATCTGACCCCAATCTGCCTTTTGAGCCTCATCTCACATATGAATCAGTCTTCTTACAGAAGCCCCATCTAAACCCACTCCTGTTTTTCTAGCTGTCTCCCTTCAACCTCGTGCCCTTGTTCACCTCTGTGCTTTGCCTCATCCTTCTCCCTTAGCCTGGAGCGACCTCTTTCCCTATCTCTGGCTAATGAAATCTTCCTCTTGCTTTACTTAGGTCAAATGTCACTTATACCATTAAGTCAGCTCCAGTCATCTCAGTAAAAATTAATCTCTTTTCCTCTAGGCACTGCCAAAGCACTTCCTTTTCGTTTAACTTTTGGTGGTTTATATAATGTGCCTTGTATTAACTGTAATAACGTTCCTGCTCATGTTGCTCAAGAGAAACTAAGCTTCTTGAGGACAGCAGTTTCTTTCTAATCACCTTTGCATTCTTTTCTTTGATCATTACAGTGTTTCATATACAGTCAGTATGTAAATAGACATTAAAAGCATTCTTTTAACTCTACTGTCATATCCCATTGTCCTAATAAGAGAAATATCCAATTGCTTTTCACTTTTAAAGTTATTGGGGTTTGTTTGTTTTGTTTTGTTTTTTAGGCAGATTTTCACTCTATTTCCCAGGTTGGAGTGCAGTGGCATGATTACAGCTCGCTGCAGCCTCAAATTCTTGGGCCCAAGCCATCCTCCCACCTCAGTATCCCAAATAGGTAGGACTACAGGTATGCGACACTGTGCTCAGCTAATTTATTATTATTAATTATTATTATTATTTTGTAGAAAAAGGGTCTCAATATGCTATCTAGGCTGATCTTGAACTCCTGACCCCAAGCAATCCTTCTGCTTTAGTCTCCCAAAGTGCTGGGATAACAGTTAATATTATTGTTTTGATGCATAAAGTTATAAACTCAGATTTCTCTTTTGACTGGCTGAAGTTTTACTATAAAGATCAGCAATATAATTCATAACACTTAAAACATACTTTCAAATAAATCCACATTACTTAAAAATGTAAATAGAGAACGATTATTAGGAGGAGTAAAAAATAATACATAAAGAGGAAGACAGAGAAGTAAAATATGTGTGGTTGGGAAGGTAGTTCACATTGTGACATGAAGGGAAACTATGTCCCCTCAGTCCTTTTAATTCTTTGATTCCATCCCATGCTGAGTCCAGTAGGTTTTTGGTTTCAATTGTGCATATTTATTTAATTTTCAATCCTTAGGAAGTTGCAGTATATGTTGATGGAATAGCAGATATTTTGATATAGTTGTCACTGAAGATACTTTGTGCAGATGCTTTAAGTAGGGTAAATATGACAAGGACAGAGTTCACACTAAAGAATACTCACAATGTCATGCTTACATATTGGTGTGTTTTCCTTACGCACATGAAGAAGATTTTGAGCAGAAAACTAACTAAACCTTATTTGAGGTTGGAGAATATATTCCCTGTATTCAACCAGAAATATAAACTGCCTAGGGAAGAAATTTGAGTCAAGAAGTTTTTTAGCAGAATAGAGAACAAAAGCCTCATTTTTAGCAGCAGAGTAGTAATGGTGGAGGGAACAAAGAAATAATAATAATATCAAAAATTGCAAACTTAGACCACAGATTGCACAAAAATAAGTTAGTATTTATTAATTGTGAATTTATTCACATGTATTGAGTGTTTTTGAAGTCTTACACATAAGAATGAAATGCTATTAACGTATAACATAGAGGTTTTTATTAACCTAGTCAAGAAGAAGCAACTACAGTTGAGAAGAAGGAATAGTGGTTAACTACTAAGTGAAGAGGAAAGGGAAGCATATTTCAAGGTAGAGTACTTGCAATTTCAGTGGCAGAAGAGCGTGTAGAAAGTTTAAGAAATGCCAAACTCTTGGACCTCAGTGCTGAAGGTGAGGTCATAGCCTAGGGTGGAGACATCATTTTCCAGTACATAAACCAGACCCTGGTAGAAGTGGTAATCTTCACTCTCCATATTTGTATATCTGACTGACTTGCCCAAGATGTGTTTGTAAAAGGATTGAGTAAAGTAGCACTCCAAAAGATGGTTGTCATATACAGCTTTGGCCACAATACGTCCTACAAACTTGAAGTAGCTGAGGTGGTTCGGGTTGCAGTGGGAAGATGGATTGATGGTATAGGTGACTCGATCACCAGGTGAGGTAAGGAACAAGGCATACCTAGGGTTAAACATCTCTCGAGAGATGATCATATATCACTCCCTCAGGAGCCCGCCAGCATCCTGCCCTTCTCCTTCAAACACTATATTCAATCGATTCTTCATTTCTTTGGGGGATTTGCAATGCCTGGTATGCCAGATGAGAATGACAGGAACCATCCGCAAGCAGCTGGCGGCTTTCTTAGAAGGCTTCTATGAGATCACTACAAAGTGCCTCATGTCCATCTTCACTGAGCAGGAGTTAGAGCTGCTTATATCAGGACTGCCCACCATTGACATCGATGATCTGAAATCCAACACTGAATACCACAAGTACCAGTCCAACTCTATTCAGATCCAGTGGTTCTGGAGAGCATTGGTGTTCTTTCGACCAAGGTGACCATGCCAAGTTCCTCCAGTTTGTCACAGGTATTTCCAAGGTACCCCTGCAAGGCTTTGCTGCCCTCGAAGGCATGAATGGCATTCAGAAGTTTCAGATTCATCGAGATGACAGGTCCACAGATCGCCTGCCTTCAGTTCACACATGTTTTAATCAGCTGGATCTGCCTGCCTATGAGAGCTTTGAGAAGCTCTGCCACATGCGACTATTGGCTATCCAGGAGCGCTCTGAAGGATTTGGACTGGCCTAATAAGGCCCTGCCCACTTCTGTGGGTTTTGTTTGTTTGTTTTTTAACCCCCTCCCTGGGGAGGGGGTAGTTAAAAAAAGAACCAGAAAGAAATTATCAAAAACCAATAAATGAAATCCACCAACTCACCTTGTGTGTCCCAGCTACCCCATATTCCCCAGCGCATACCTGTTCCTCTCCTCATTCTCTCCCCGCCGCCTGTTTCCTTGCATTTTCTCCCCTTTCCATGCCATCCACAATCCCCAACCCATGTGTTTAAAAGTCAGTAGCCTTTGCAGGGACCTGTCTGTCCCACCTGTTTGAACAGTATGCTCCTCAGATTCTGTGTTCAGAAGGATTTTCTGCATTGAGACTTGAAACCTTTGGATAGGGGAAAAATTATATATATATATTACATATATATATTATATACATATATTTGTTCTGTTTGCATTTCTTAATTGGAATGTGTTGATGTGCACAGCTAATGATTCAGTGTGAGACAAGATTGGCGTCTGTGTTGTTGGTTTTCAAATAAAGAGCACTCTTCATTAAAAAAAAAGTTTAAGAAACGCTTGGAAAAGCTCAGTAGTTATTTCAGAAGACAGTGAGAAGGAGGGCTAGATGAGGAAGGCTATTGTACATTATGTTAAGAATTACTATCTTAATAGGATTTGGACATGCAACCATACTTGCAATATTTTTGTTTTCCTTTCATGAATGCATCAGAAAGTTATAGGGCAAATATTTTTTCTCACATCCTGGGAATATTTAAAGTTAAAGCTCTTTCTGTCATTTAGTGAAAAAGAACAGATTCATACTCTGATGTTAATGAAATGCCAAAAAAATGATAAAGTTTTTATTTGTTTGTCCCTGGCTCCACATCACCCCATCACAACCAACAACAACAACCAATTGGAAAGATAAAGAAGATGAGGACCTGGGAAACCTAAATTGCCTGGAGGAGAGGATGTTACATTATGGGAACTGGGAAACTTGAAAACATAATAGGAAAATAATAACAATAATAATAATAATAAAAACAAAGACAGGAAACCTAGAAGGAAATAATTAAGTTGAACTCATCAAATATATTTGAGTGCAGTCCTCTTCAAACGCCTAGGATCTCCTATTGGGACAAAACGTGGGGCCACCTGACCTTCCTCCAGGCCATGGGATTTGCATGAGCATCATTACTACCCTTGATGGCCATCCTAGAGCACTTGTACCCAGTATCTCCAGCATGATTCAGAGAGAAAAGTTCCCTATACAGTTTAAGACTGGGACTACACTAAACAAGCTTAAAACTCCTGGACCAGAAAAGTGATCATTGACGTGACATTCCACTTTTTGTATGAGAAATGAGAAGGAAACAAATACTCATAATATCATATTTGTATTTCAAAAGAAGCTCTCTGGCTAAAAATCCTGAAGTATCTCTCAGGGAAGGAGAGATGGCATGCAGCATTTTCAGCCTATTGTAATAGGCACATCTAAAGATTTTTAAGAGTGAGGTAGTGGAAATGGAAAAATATATTTTGGGTGTAAAAAAGATAATGAGGAGCTAATTTAAAATGAATTACTAATGGATTGTTGATTGGACATTAAAGATGGGAAAATAACATTGAGTCAAAGATGCTAAAAAATCTGTCTTGGGGAGTTAGGAGAAAAACTGATGAGCTTGATGTTAGACAAGTTAAGTAGAAAGTTTTCAAGTAATATCTCTGCATTGATGTCAAATTGGAAATGGCAAATGTAGATCTGAAACACAGTTAAAAGTTGGAGGCTCCGCTGTTCTTCATGGAACTAGAAAAAAAAATCCTAAAATTCATATGGAACCAAGAAACAGCCTTCATAGCCAAATCAAGAGTAAGCAAAAAGAACAAATCTGGAGGCATCACATTACTTGATTTCAAACTATACTATAAGGCCATAGCACCAAAACAACATGGTGCTGGTATAAAAATAGGCACATAAACCAATGGAACAGAATAGAGAACCCATAAATAAACCCAAATATTTAAAGCCAACTGATCTTTGATAAAGCAAACAAAAACACAAAGTGGGGAAAGAACAGCCTATTCAACAAATGGTGCTGGGATAATTGGCCACATGTAGGAGAATGAAATTGGATCTTCATCTCTCACCTTACACAAAAATCAAGTCAAGATGGATCAAGGACTTAAATCTAAGACCTGGAACTATAAAAATTATAGAAGATAACGTTGGAAAAACCCTTCTAGACATTGGCTTGGGCAAAGATTTCATGACCAAGAACCCAAAAGCAAATGCAATGAAAACAAGATAAATAGGTGGGATTTAATTAAACAAAGGAACTTTTGCACAACAAAAGGAACAGTCAACAGAGTAAATAGACAACACGTAGAGTGGGAGAAAATCTTCACTATCTATACATCTGACAAAGGACTAATATCCAGAATCTACAAGGTTCTCAAATAAGTAGTGTGTTAGTCAGGGTTCTCTAAAAGGACAGAACTAATGGGGAAAAAAAAAAAATATACACACACACACACACACACACACACACACACACACACACACACACACATAAAGCGGAGTTTGTTAAGTATTAACTCACATGATCACAAGGTCCCACAATAGGCCATCTTCAGGCTAAGGAGCAAGGAGAGTCAATCTGAGTTCCAAAACTGAAGAACTTGGAGTCCAATGTTTGAGGGCAGGAAGCATCCAGCATGCTAGAAAGGTGTAGTCTGGGAGGCTAAGCCAGTCTCTCTTTTCACATTTTTATACCTACTTTATATTTTAACCATGCTGGAGCTGATTAAATTGTGCCCACCCAGATTAAAGGTGGGTCTGCCTTTCCCAGTACACTGACTCAAATGTTAATCTCCTTTGACAACACCCTCACAGACACACCCAGGATCAATACTTTGTATCCTTCAATCCAGTCAAGTTGACACTCAGTATTAACCATCGAAAGTAGCAAGAAAAAAAACAAACAATATCATCAAAAAGCAGGCTAGGGACATGAATAGACAATTCTCAAAAGAATATATACAAGTGGCCAACAAACATATGAAAAAATGCTCAGCATCACTAATGATCAGGTAAATGCAAATCAAAACCACAATGCTATACCACCTTACTCCCACAAGAATGGCCATAATAAAAAATTCAAAACATAATAGACCTTGGAGTGGATGCGGTGAAAAGGGAACACGTATACACTGCTGGTGGGAATGTAAACTAATACAACCACTATGGAAAACAGTGTGGAGAGTCCTTAAAGACCTAAAAGTAGAAAAACCATCTGATCCAGAAATCCCACTACTGGGTATCTGCCCAGAGGAAATGAAGTCATGATACAAAAAAGATACTTGCACAAGCATGTTTATACCAGCACGACTTGCAATTGCAAAAATGCAGAACCAGCCCAAGTGTCCATCAATCAACTAGTGGATAAAGAAACTGTGAGATATATATATATATATATATATATATATATATATATATATACATACACACACACACACATCACAGTTATCATATATATCATATATATATATGATGAATGATGAAATACTACTCAGTCATAAAAAAGGAAAAAATTAATAGCATTGGCAGCAACCTGGATGGGTTTTGAGACTATTATTCTAAGTGAAGTAACTCTGGAATGGAAAACCAAACATCATATGTTCTCACTCATAAATGGGAGCTAAGATATGAGGATACAAAGGCATAAGAATGATAAAATGAACTTCAGGGACTCAGGGGGCAAGGGTGGGAAGGGGTGAGGGATAAAAGACTACAAGTTGGGTTCGGTGTATATTACTCAGGTGATGGATGCACCAAAATCTCACAAATCACAACTAAAGAACTTATGCGTGTAATCAAATACAACCTGTTTCCCAAAAACCTATGGAGATAAATAACTTAAATAAATAAACCAAAAAAAAAAAAGTTGGAGGTTAGTGATTTCAATCATTTGTAGAGAAACAATAATAAAGAACAAAAAAAAATGTAGTGAGGGCCACGTGCTCTAATTTACAAATGTTATTCCATTTTGTTCTCAAAATAATACTGCAAGATGAACAATATAATATCAATTAACAGATGAGAAAAGTAAGGCTTATAAAAGTTAATTTGCCAGGGGTACAATTTCAGGGTTTGTCTTCTTAAATTACTGTATTTTGCAGCCTCTCTATGATGTTAGGGTGCACTAAGAATGAAGGAATTTACCCAGAAACAAATAGAAAAAGAATCTCCAGCACAAGGGAATGAAAAACAAGACAGAGAAGCACATGCAAAAAGCCAGGGACTGAAATACCTTCAAAATCAAAGGTGGGGATTTGATAGTTTTGAATGTTAGTTTTATTGAAGTTTGTTACCCTTGCAAAGTGCTTCAAAGGTGTTGAGACAGGGGAGTAAGGAGAAAAATTATTTCATTCAGTCATTCAGAAAATGAATTTAGCAACAAATCCGAGCCAACTACTCTTCTATTTGCTGGAAATACAATAGTGAACAAGACAGAGAAAAATCACATTCCTAATGAGATGAAATTCTAATAGGAGACAGACAATAAACAAACTATTGTGTAACTCAAGACCATGAATTGACACTTACCAATGAGGAACTCCCTGGGGTTATGTAAGTGAAGCAAATTCTCTGGGTTAGAAGCCAGATGGCCCTGAATCGAAGAATAAAGAGGAGGCGATGCTGGAGTGAAGTAAAGTGAACGTGGATAATTGCTGCACCTTGTGTGTTTACAGAAAGGATATAATATACAGGTTGCTGGAGAATGCTGACAGCAGGTACAAAAGCTATACTACGATATGAGTAGATGCATTAAAGTGGTCCTTAGGTACTGTGACGGTTAATTTTATGTGTTAACATGACTGAGCCATGGGGTGCCCAGACATGTGATTAGACATTAGTTCCGGATGTGTCTGTAAGGGTGTTTCTGGAAAGATTAACAGTTGCACTGATGGACTAAGTAAAGAAGATGGCCCTTCCCAACGTGGATAGGCAACATCCTTTCCCTTGAAAGCCTAAATAGAATACAAATGTGGAGAAAGTTTAAATCCACACTCCCTCTACCTGTTTGAGATGCGACATCCATCTTTTCCCGCCCTCCACACTTTTGATTCTCAGGGTTCAGACTACTCCACCTGCCTTCCTGGCTTCACCCTCCAGCTTGCAGATGGCAGATCCTGGGGCTTCTCAACCTCCATAATCACAAGAGCCAATATTCTGTGCCAGGTACTCTTCTAAGTTCTGTGGATGTGTGTGTATTTTGTTTCTCCGGAGAACCCTGACTAACACAGATACTTATGGTCTCCTTTTGTGCAATTTCCAATTAACAGGGAGGTGAAAGTGAGCAGTTGTATTTGCTGTCAAAACAGCATCCCTAGAGTCACCTGGAGGGCTTAGAGAACACAGAGGACTGAGTCCATTCCAAGAGTTTCTGATTTAGGAGGTCTGGGGTGAGACCCAAGGATTTTCATTTGTAATAAGTTCCCGGGTGATTCTGAAGCTGCCAGTTGGTAGACAGTGCCTTGAGAACAATTGCCATAAAAGAGTAAATTTTGTAAATAATTAGAACAGTCCAGACTGTAGTCACATTCTCGTTCTCTCTCCCAACAAGTTCTTAATCAGAGGAAACAAGATCTTGAGCCAGCTTGAAAAATTCTGTTCTTATTTAATTATTTAGAAAATTGAACATAAATCTCCAACAGGCTGTCTGCTCTATCCCTGACAAAGTCCCTGTGTCTCATTATAATAGAGGCTCCACAAGCCTAGCAAAATGTCAATTTTACTGCTAAAGAGCAAGTTCTTAAAAAATCCGTTTCACAAAGTATAGGAAAACAGCCAATTAAAAAAACTTTTCTCACAGCAGGACCTCCCTTTAAGTAATCTAACCATAAAGAATATCTTGTATTTCTGCAAAAAGTTGCATTATGACTAATATTAACTTAAGATGAGAGATTTTACCATTTGCTTCCTTGTAGAAGTTATTGACTTTGTATATTTTTAGTGAATGTCTCTCTTGCACTCACAAACTATGCTCACAAGAGAAGTTGCCATCTAGCTGGTCTCTCAATGTCTTTGTCTATTTGTGAACACTTCCTTGACCTCTATGCCATTTTGTACACATTTCTATTTATCTGTTGCGTGTAACTATGGCTAGATTCTTCTGTTTTTCAAAAGACAGCTTAATAAATGCCATTTCATTGGGAAAGCTCTCTCTGACTCCCTTTGGGCTAGGTCCAGATTCTTTTGTTATAAAAGTGCACATTGGACACTGATTTTTTTGTTTCGTAAACATTGAATTAAGATATTTTTTATATCTGTATGTATAGATGTCTGTTTACGTATGCATAGACAAACACATAAATTCAAGGTATACAAATGAGTATATCTTCAGAAAGTTACCATGCTGTATACCAGCAAACACCCAGACCTAGAATCAGAATATATCCTGATTCTATTTTGCCAGACATCATCTCCATCAGCCATCTTGTGCCCATTTAAGGTTTGGACGAGAAGTCTCAGTGCCCAGTTCCATGTACCTGCAGACAAGCTCTGCTATGTACTTTAGACCCAGATTTCCTCTGCCTGCAATCTACCTTCTGCCCTTCACTAGAGGGCACATCTCGGCTTTTCTTAGTGACCCCCTTTCTTGAATTATGGTAGGCATCCGCAGAGATTCTAGAGCCCAGGCTGAGGCTGCATGAACAGGAGCTCTGAAGTTAACAAGACAATGACATTAAGCTCTTGTATTTGAGAGATCTGGGGATTCAAATATTCATGAGAGTTTTGTGAGAGTTATATGTTACAGACTATGTAAAGTGTCTAGTACAAAACTGGCACTATTAAAATATTAATCTTCTCCCTTTCTGCTACTTTATTTTCCTGAGGAGTGTTCTCTCTTTTTCCACAATTCTCCCAAGTATTTCTGTTCTTTTTCTAAAATTCTCCATTATTTTATAGAGGTGGAAAATATTTTCTTAAGAGGGTTGACACTCAAAGGTCTCTTATTCATTACCCATCCTATGTCACCTGTCTCTAGCGCCATCCCACCCCTTACCAAATCACACATAGAAGTTGATGACAAATTTATTTCTATATACTTTGAGTATCACTGAAAAGCATAATATGGTGTTGTTTTGTGAAAGAATAAGTGTATAGACACTGATCTCTTCTTCTTTGAAATTTTTTGATCTTACTTATTTTTGAATTTATTTATTTATATATACATATATTTAGAGACAAGGTCTCACTCTGTCATCCAGGCTGGAGTGCAGTGGCATGATCATAGCTCACTACAGCCTCGAACTCCTAGACTCAAGGGGTCCTCTCACCTCAGCCTTCTGAGTAGCTGGGACTACAGGCACATGCCACCACACCACACAATTTGTTTTATTTCTTGTAGAGATGCTTTCTCACTATGTTGTCCAGGCTGGTTTTAAACTCCTAGGCTCAAGTGATCCTCTTGCCTCAGCTCTCAAAGTGCTGGGATCACAGGCATGAGCCAACATACTTGGTCCAGAAATTCTGTTTCTTTTGTTTGTTTGTTTGTTTGTTTGTTTGTTTTTTGAGCTGTAGTTGGTTACCTAGATGTTACTTATGTTGTTTAATGTACCAAATTTTGAGCAGGATATTGGATCATATTAATAATAATAGTAAGACTAGACACCTCTGTAGTCCCTACGTCATCTGATCTATAAAAATGCCAACCCCTTCACATGCTCTAAAGTATGCTTATGATTTCTCATACCAGCAGCCAACGTGGAATAATAAAAGAACATGCTTGGTCAGTATTATTGTTTTATCATGGTCTATCTCCAAGTGGTAAGGTGTCCTGAGAAAGCTCTAAATACACTCAAGCGTGTTGTCTTCTGTGTCTCTCTAGGTCTAATTGATAACAATAGGTATTTATGATTTCCATTTAACAAGTGTTTATCAAAGGCCAGGAAACACTGCTGAAAAAGTCTAACTTGATCCTGCTGTTATGGCATTTTAATTTTGGATTAACTATTATGCACCCAAACTTCATTTTACTCAACACCCATATTCATTTAGTAAACAAGCTGAGAGGTGCCAACTCTATGGTAAGCACCGTGGTATTGTTTATAAATGCAAAGTGAACAAGACAGACCAATTAGTACCCTTATTGATATGTGTGATTTTGGCAAATGAATGCAACTGTTTTAGTTTGTACTTGAATTTTATTGTAGCTGCTGCCTAGCCACATGCTTATGAATGGCAGAGCACTACTTAAAAATAGCTATTCTTAAAATCAGTGACTCATTGCCCTGTGCTAGAGATTTAATTTTCTGTTTTCTTGGAAACAACTCTTTCTCAGGAGTATTCCCCAGCCACCCTTCTTTCAAAACCTTGGAAAAGACACTGCACTGCACTAATTCTATGATATCTCTGAAAGCCATGTGAGCAAGACCACGTTTATGTATAAAGCCCCACAGAAAATAAATAATATGCAGAAATATGGAAAAGAATTATTTTGATCATCTAATTAATATATCTACCATTTATTCTGTGTCAATATAAGCCAAGCACGTTTGGTCAATTTACATTTATTATTTCAAGTTTTCATAACCTTGCTGCAAGGTATATATAATTATCTCAGAGATGTTAAGTGACGTGTCCCGTGGAGATTGCTCACACTCTTAAAAGTAGGATTTGCATGTAAATACTTGTCATTCTTCTATGCTCTGCTGCTTCTGTGTGTATGATTGTGTATTAAGTTTCGGAGCTTATGACAAGAAACACTAATGGAATCAGGAAGAACGCAGTCATTTATTTAAATATTCTACAAATTGATAAAAATTCATGTTTTTAAAATGATTTTGAATACAACACAGTCTTTCCATTTTAAATTGCTTTTTGGTGTTGTAAATATTTAAGCAGTGCTTAAACAGTTTCTAACTGAAACCAAATGATGTTATTATAATTGCTGTATGAATGGAGCAAAATGCTTCAACTTCTCCCAGGAGATCATTGTATTTGTCTCTTCCATACTCTCTTTGGAGGAATAGATTGATTTAGGCAAATACATTACAAGAGTAAAGACCTTTTTAAAGATTGCCTCCTAATCTCTACTCCAATCCATTCTAGCTCTATTATATCATGTCTCTCTGAGTATAAACATACTTTCAGTACAAGTTGCTAGTCAGTCCACAATTTTCTGGAAATTGTGGTTGATAAATATCTTCACACAGGCATATTGCTATATATGTCAAGAGTACGGTTATTCAAGGTAAGTGATATTGATGCATTTGAGTCTCTGTACCTGAGTGTTGTACATTTGTGAACATTGTCATCTGAATGATTTTGCAACAGTAAAACACCATTATACTGTAGGTCTTCTTGTCCCCTGCTGTGTGTTCCATCTGTTCAGCCTTTTGTTTTTGTTTTTACATTTTAAATGACACCAACAGCCTTTAAATTATTTTATTGAAATTTTGAATGAAGAGATTAGATATATACACACACTAAGAACATTTACATTACCCTGACCTTCTAGTTCATCACGATATAAAGTAGGTATTTTGAGTCTTTGCTAGCTTATCTAATTTTCAAAGTCAAAAGTAATATCTCATAGGATATTTGGTGCACTAAATAATAGGAAGAGCCACCAAGCTATTAACTCACTAATGTTAAGTCTTTATAAACCTGTGGGACACCAAAGGCTAGAAAATTGAAAATCAGAAGAAAGCTTCAGTTGACTTATTCCTCTGATTTCTGCTAAATTCTTTGATCCTGCTAAGGGAAAAAAATTGCTTTGGTAAAATACTTGCATAATTTATTCAATATCCATTTCATAGCTTTTTACTTGGTGTGTATTATGGTGGGGAAAGAATGATGAAAATAAAGTCAAGGTTGCTAGTTACGTGGAATTCATAGCTGGTAAGGGTACACACATTTTCAACAGATAATTTCATAAATTTTTATTTCATTACAATTGCTCTAATGAACATGAAGAAAAAATAAAATACAGTAAGAGATTATAACGGAGAATATCTCAAAATAGCCTTGGGAGTCAGGGAGAGATTTCTAGAATGGCAGGACTTAATCTCAGACCTGCAGGGTACCTAGAAACTTTCAAGGTTGGAAGGGTTAGTGCCAGCCTTTTGACAAAATGATACGTGTGGCTGTGTTCTCAAGAGAGAAGGTGAATGTTCATTTAAGCAAAGAAATGGAGACCAAAATGGCAACAATGAGACTTGTAAGAGTTGATTAAGGTAAAGTTTATGAGCTAGGCAGTGATGAATGCTATGGCCTTTTTCAGTCGGTGAAAGACTTTGAATCCCCTCTTAAAACCAATGTGAACTGAAAACATATTAAGGGGAGAACCAGCAGAATTACATTCTTGAAGATCGTTCTAGCATCTCTATGAACAGTAGGTGAAAAGAAAGTCAGAGAAGATGTTTGGAGACAAACTTAGAGGCCACTGTACTCATATGTACAGAATTGTCATTGGCTTGGCCTGGAGTGATTGCAGTGGAAAGGGAGAGAAGGAGACAGACTTGATAAATAATCAGATATAGAAAGAGTGAGATTCAGTGATTTATTAGATATATGAAGGAATCAGTTATGGAGGACAACTCTTGAGTAATGAGGCTGTCAATTGAGAAAGCAAACATTGGAGAAAGGATGGTTGAGGAGGGAAAGGGGAAGAAAAGTATTACCAAGTTTTCAAATTTGACGGATTGTGTGTGAAATGTTTAACTATTGCACAAGTACAGATGCTAAATAGGCAGTCAGATATATGTGCATGGAACTTGGTAATGTGGCCCCAGCTGGAGTTATAAATTTGGAGCTTATCAACATGTGTATGTTTTTTTTATTCCATGGGATATTATGAGACTTTCTACAAGAATGGTATAGTTTGAGAATCAAAAAGTGTATAGGACAAAACCCTGAGGAACTTTTGTATTTAAAGTTTCAACAGAAATGGAGAATCCAGGAAGGGTAACCAACAAGGATAAGAAGGGTATAAATAAACAATGAAATTACAGTAACCCAGACAGTAAACTGTTTCATGGTAGAGGAAGCAGTCAACAGAATCCATTTTTTACCTCAGCATGATTGAAGACATTGATGACTGAAGCAAAAGAAGTCACATCGATCTTACCGACTCAGGAATAAGTTGAGTTGTGGAGTATATGGAAGGAGAAGTGGAGAATCATAGCCAAAAGGAGAGCATGGACTGTAGAAGGAATTTTTAATGAAAAGTGCTAAATTATGTTTAAATGATAACTAGAAGGATGCACCAAAGTGGGAACATTTGAAGATACAAGGAAGCACAGGGCACATTTGATAGCATATACAGCTCATGAGAAGGGAGCAAAGAAGAGATGAAATTGCATATGGATGAAGAGAAGAGTACTTTGGGACTTAGTATGTTTTCTGAAAAAGACACTTCCTCTGGGTCAAAAGGCGGGGAAGTTGCCAAAAATGGATATACTGATGATGACAGATTTAGATGTTTAACATTTCAGAGTTTTCTAATAATGTATTTTTCTCAATACAAGCATAATCACTTTCAGTATGATTGGACCTCAAGTAATATGGGTGGTGGTAATAGGAAAGAAGATGCTTATAATGTAGGAATATGGAGTGCACATTAAAGAAATTTATGTGAAGAGAGGATACTGATAAAATTTATGTTTCAGAACATAAATTTTATGTTAACTCCGGCTGTGACAGAAGAAATGGATTACAGATGGTAAATCTGGAATTAAAGCAAACTAAAACTAATTGTTTTTCATAGGGATTTTTGCTGATGTTCGTGTTTTTGCTCACCCTTCCCCACCAACTGCCCTCTCCCCAAATGCATACACACACACACACACACACACACACTCTCCACAGAGCCATCTGCCACCCCTGCTCATTTGCCAAGAATAAGTGTGCCTCCTTTGGCTAGGATAAAGCATTGTTTCATTGTCTGAGTGATAGTCATGTTAATAATGGTTTTCCTAATGTCTCTCTTGCTACCATGAAGGCAGACCATGCTGGTTGGCTGGACCCTTAAGAATTATTTTCTTCATTCAACAATGCATTTTTTTTGTTTTTTGTTTGTTTGTTTATGAGACAGAATCTCACTCTTGTTGCCCAGGCTGGAGTGCAGTGGCACGACCTCAGCTCACTGCAACCTCAGCCTCCCAGGTTCAAGCAATTCCCCTGCCTCAGCCTCCTGAGTAGCTGTGATCACAGGCATGTGACACCATGCTCAGCTAATTTTTTTTTTTTTTTTTTTTTGGTAGAGATGGAGTTTCACCATGTTGGCCAGGCTAGTTTTGAATTACTGACCTCAAGTGATCCGCCCACCCTGGCCTCCCAAAGCGCTGATATTACAAGCATGAGTCACCATGCTAGCACATTCAACAATATGTTATTAGATGCCCTATTTGCTCTGTACCAGACACTGAAATTAACCATGGACACAGAGTGGTAGGCAAAAATGAAAAGATTATTTAAACCATTCTGCCTTCAAGAAGTAGACATGGTCTTACCTCAAAACACATGGAATACCATTCCTAATCATTTAAATTATTCCTTTTGAATTTCATTCCATGTACATGAGGTTTTAAACATATAATAGAAAATCCATGACCTTTTGGAGTGCAAGACATGGAGTAGCATACATATATTTATATTAAGGGTGAGCATGAGTCCCTCCACATCCTTGGCTTTAAGGCACCAAAAGTAAAACCTCAAAATTATCCCATTTATTTTGGACTTTGGCAAAGTGGAGCATAGGATACCTGTTCCCAACACCAATACACAAAAATGTTCTAGCCATGCAGCTCTATTTTTATATATCCATGGTAACCTATTTTTCTTTCTTTTCTTTCTTTGTTTCTTCCTTTTTTTTTTTTTTTTTGGCTGCTAAGTGGATGTTGCTAAGCAGTTTACATTGCTGTACTGGGTAATTATATCAAAACTGTTACATTTCTTGCAGATTCTCATTTTATTATATACAAATTCTGTCTACTTACTCAAAGAAAAAAATAAGTTTAATGCCACCAAAAGCATTAAACTTATTTTTTCAGAAGCGAATTTTTGTCTTCTGGATTGTGTCATTTTTATCAAAATGTGTTGCAGGACACTTATTATAGAAGCTAAAAAGTTTATAAATTACTGCCTGTGTATGGAAAAGCCAACTCATATCTGTTAAAACAAATGAATAGAAAGTATAATACAGGATGAACTGATGGATTTTGATTTAGCTTGATTTTTTATCTAGCCTCACAGATACCAATAACATACAAACCTACAGAGAAATTCACAATGAGAAAGAGACTCCATCCACAATGTTTTTTCCAGGACCAGTTGATACAGATTCTCTTGTTTGCCACAATGGCCAGGTTGTAGAGACATTTCTGTGCCTTGCTTCTGTTATTTTTCCAGGGAAAATTCACTCTGTAACATGAAAACAGCAGTGTATCTTCTGGAGAAAGAAGTTAAGAGTTGCCCTTGGAACATTGAGAGTATATGGAGAGTAGGTATGAAATTCCATTTCTTGAGGAAGAAAATATGTCTCATGTTAATTTTCTTCTAGTAATATCTTCCACAATAAGATGTATTAGGAAATCATAACTGCTTTTTAAATAAAGCAATTATTGTACAATTTTTGCTCCAAATCTCAGAACTAATTTTAGATATGCTGAAACTATTTGGTAATTTATTTTGAGAGATTATTAGATTTAACTTTAGGGCTATAAATTATGACAATCAATTTTGGCATATACATTTATTATTTCATTGTTCCAAATCAGACTATCTTGGTTTAAATACTGGGCCTGACACTCACTAAGTTATTGACCTTGGGAATATCATATAAACTCTTTCTGTTTCCTATCTCTAAAGTGAGGCTCATGCTAGTAACCAACTTACCTATCGATCTAGGCATTAATTTGTGCATTAATAAAGCTAATATATGTCAAAAACTTAGGTCAAGGCCAATCACATGATAAGCACATCTATCTATCATCATTGTTGTCATCATCATATCTATGAGCTGCCTTAATCAAAGCAAACCTTATTTTTGTTATGTAATTATTATTATCTTAGAAAATGTATAAGGGTGAATATGGTATTTGGGTTCTGAAATTTTACTCTGTTTTCTTCTTAAATAAGATGAAAACTCCAACCAGTATAAATCCTTTTTGAATAGAATTTTAACTAAATTGAATTCTTCCTTCGCTGGAAGTAAGTTCAACTGATGTAATTCAGTTTCGAATGTCCTAATGTATTTATCTTGCTTACAAGTGGTTTACACGTGACATACATCGATTCGGTCAAAGTAATGCAATAGTTTTATTCTTTGGTAAGACTCTAAATATACACATACTGAACAAGGGAAGGGCATTTAAAATCTAGAGACAGAATTCAATGCTCAAGAGTAATTGAAAAAGATGTGCTGCTTGGAAACTGCAGAGATCTCTGCTTTGTTTCAAGTGAAGGCTAATACAAATCATGCATTAAAATAGTAGAACCTTTTTAAAATTTCAACAGTGCAATGGATGAGAGTTTTAATAAGCTCTGACACATAACTTAGAATAGTGCATTTCCATCATACAGATGCTTCGCCAAGATAATACACAAACATTGATAGATTTATATTCAGGTTTGTTTGGTTACACACCTTATTAGGCTTCAGGTTATGGGTGCATAAACTGGACCCAGATTAAGGGTAATGAAATATTCCTTCTAAGAATAGTCACCGTTTCAGAAAAACAAAAAAACAAAAAACAAAAATCCAGCATCTAATCAGCAGTATCATGCACCATTAAGTTTCCGTGCATGGGATTTGATGTTTAATAGCTGTTTGGTGACATTTGCAATTGGATGCAGTTATTAAACAATGTAAGATGCTAATTTGTTACTTGGCAGAGGGAGTGGATCCTTTCACTCCCACCCAATTTCAAAATGTAGTGACCCTGAAAGTTAATGAAAATAAAGAGATCCACACGTAGAGGACAAAAATCACTATGCAGTGGCAATGACCACTCACACTTTGTTTGGCTGCTTGAGGTATGAAAGTCAAATCCTTGCAGACAAGTCCCCTGAATGGGGTAGCACTCACTGAATAATTTCTCCCTCCTGAAGCCTCATTATATCCAAACCTTCTCCTACAGCTCTAGAAGTTATTCCTTATTGGAGAATAATTGATCTGCTCTTAGAGCAGTTTATGAGATCCTGCTATTTTTAAAATCTATTTCTTATCTGACTCAAAATTTAATCTGATGACTTCTTGAAAAATTATAACCCTTTTATAAGCTCATAGACAAAAATTAGTTTCTAGCTCTTTTTTAAAAGACCATTTTAAATCAAATATAATTATAATCAGTTGAATAGAGGGGAACGCATTCAAGTCCTATTGTGTGCCAGCACACTACTTACTTTATTTTTGCTTTTTAAAGTTCACAATAAACTGGTAAACTAGACATCAATACAATTCATTTCATTTTAATAAGTTGTCAACCATTAAAACCACAAATATACCCAGAAGTCAGAGTCACTTTTGAATATATTTTGTTAACTAGAGATTTTGATACTGTTTCCTTTATTAATGCAAAAATAGAGTTATAAATCCATGGATAAGATAATGAAAAGTTTTAATTTTGGAATGAAATTGGTATGATCCAGAGCTTAAATAAAGGTGGTAATACTGCAAATATTACAATAATTTACAATTATAAGGACAATAATCTTTAAAGAACTATCCAAAAATAATTTTTGATACATATACTATATAAAAAATAACGTTTAAATTATCCTTCCAATTTTTCCCATTAGAAAACATTCCTGATATTCCTTATAATGTATTGTAATTTTCAATATTTTGACACATGACTGTAATTAAGAGTTTAACAATAAATATCTATGTAGTGATTTCTGGCAAATAAAATGTTTTCTTATATTTTGTTTTATTTCATTTTAGCAATTGAATACCAGATAGACTTGGATAGATGAGGTTATCCTCAGGTAACTAATACCACACAAACCTTACTGACTCAGAAGAACAAAGGCTTATTTCTTCCTCAAATTAGAAAATCTCAGGGGAGGTAGCGAAGCTCTGTTAATTGTAGTCCCTCAGAGGTCAGTCTCAGGAAGCAAACAATGTCTCAGTTTTTGACATGTCAGAGGGAAAAGAGAAGTGAGAGAAGGGTGTCTCACACCCACTATTAAACACTGCAGATTATCCAATTCATCACTTCTGCTGACAAATCAGTAGTCAGAATTGGTTCAACCATAAGGTGACTAGGAAGAACTATCTTTGTTCCTAGAAGGAGGAAAAACCAGAAAGAAGGATTGACTTACTCTTATCACTATCACTGATAGACTCGTTCTTAGCATTGTCTTGCAGAAACAAGAGAGAGGCTTAGAAAAGTTAAGTAGCTTGTTTAAGATCACCCAGTGATCAACAAAGTTGTAGAACCAAGTCTCAAATGTATATTTGTAGACTCGCTGACCACTCACCTCACCCTATGCATGCAAGTTATGCCACACTCCATTGATATCGCTGTCCTCAAAAAAAAAAAGTTTCAACCTCTTTACCGTTGCACATTCCACTCACTTCTAAAATGGCCTTTTTCCTTTCTCTCACCAAAACTTCAAGATCAGTTTCACCGACTTGATGAAACCTGCCTATGTCTTCTAGGCAGTATTATTCTGTCTAATATCTGGCCTTAAATAGTACAAGAAACTCTGTTTATCCCTGAGAAGGACTCACAGGATTGTTCTCTTATTTGTCTGTTTACAGTCCTGCCTCCACCTCTGGTGATGAGCACGACTAGAACAAGGATTCTGCATTATTCAGCTTTATGTTTTTAGTACTTATTAATTGCTTGGGTGCATAGTGGTTGCTCAGTAAAGATTTTTAGAATGTTCTTTGGTATTCAATATTTAATATACAATGGTAAATACATTATATAACTTTTTTGGACAAATGTATTCAAACATCCATTTTGTAGGCATATTCAATAAAAGTGTTAAGCATCTTCTATGTATGAAAAGGGAGAAAAAGCTCATTCCCCTGAGAGAATATCCTTAATCAGAACCTTGATAAAGCTCAAGTCATTGAAGTCATGAAAAGTAGAGGAAAATGGTGTAGTATACGCATCGCCAGCAGAAACCCCACACCTCAGAGAACACTGCATCTTCTCAGAGGATGGGGCACTTCAGGGGAAGCTAAAAGTGAAGAAATTTAAAATGACTGCTGAGATGGAATCATTTTGAGCACAAAGAGAAGCACACGTGAAGGCAGGAGGTATGGGAAAATAGAGCATTTTCTGGGAACTACAAGTAGTTGAATATTCTTGGAGTATCAAATGTGAATGTGTGGAGTGCGGACGTGAGTAGAAGGAGAAAAAAAAAAAAAGAAGATAAGGCTGAGCAAATTAGTCAGGGAAAGTCCATGAGGACCTACCATGCCATCCAAGGCAGTTTAGAATTTCTCCTGCTGTGATGAAGAAACTGAAGCTCCTGGTGTTGATGTGACTTGTTCAAAGTCACAGAGTTGGCTAGTGAGGGGAGTAGATGCAACCTTGCCTACAGCTTGATTCTTAACAAGTATTTATTTATTCTGAATATGTTGTAGTCAGATATTAATTAACATTAAAGCCTGAAATTCCCATGAGATATAGCTAAGTTTGCTTCACTTTTCAAGATGAGGCTGATTAACAAAGATGACAAGTCAAGGCCACAGTAGAGACCTTTGAATTAAGGATTATCACTGGGTAGATTTCAGTTCTCAGCTTATTTTTCTATCTTTTACCTCTCATAGTGAATTATATGTTTACATCTGTGAATCAAGACCTCAATATTCCACCTAAATCTGATGTTTAACATTTTTCTAATTTTCAGACTTAAAATTACATGTCAGATCCATTATTCAACTAAGAATCTGCTAATGATGAAATAAACACCTGATAAACATACTGAAAAAGTAAAATATAGACACGCAATATAGGAGGAGGAAATACACTTCCTTAGATCTATGTATTACTTGACACAGAAGAAAAATGTGATGTAGTAGCCTTGTAATTAAATAACAATAAAAAATAATGTGAACGACAACTTTGTCAAGTGAAAAACTGTTTTTTAGTAACATGGTACCCTTCCCACTGGAATGCCTATGTGCATATGGCAAATGCAAATCAATCTCTATTCTTAAAAGGAGGCATATTTCTTGAAAAGATTTTCAAATAATCTATGCAAAAATAAACTAATCCTAAGAGCAAATTGCTTAAATGAAATTACTGTAATGCTATCTGGAAGTGGATGATGTTCAGAGAATTTACAGTACTCTTGTCTACTGTATTATCAGGATGATCTGCTTGCCTTTGAAAGCTTTTGAAATTGTTTTCCTTTCTTTATCCTCGGGACATGAGGAGATGCTTGGAAGTAGTGAGATAATTGTAATGGGATTTTTTCCCCTCTTAGGATGAGAATTCACTTTAGAAATCTCCTTCCCCTTAAGTGATAAACAGTAGCTGTTTTGATCAAAATAATATGAATAATAAACCACAGCAGGAATCTTCCTCCCTTTTAAAATAAACTACTGCCTTCTTTTGTTATTCAGACTAACAGCTTCTCATTAGAGAAGGATGCTCATAAACTTTGAGTTAATCTTGAAGGAAACAAAACTTCCTGGTTGACTTTTTGGCAAGGTCTTCTTACCAATTAGTATTTTTCTCTTATCAGCGAGGATTGTTAAAGATTGTGTTTTTATTCCCTCTTACATTTTTGTTTTATTTACTGAGAACAACATGTTTACAAAATCATGGTATCAGCTGAGATATAATTATTTTTAATATTTTATTTATCTCTGCTTTATTCAGTGAGCTTCAAAATTCCTAATCATGTTACATGGTTTATAAAGTAGTTGATATGTTAGTTGAATACTAAATGTATATAATTTATAAATAGATAGTTTTACTTATACAAGTAGTGGACTCTTTTGTTGTTGTTAACTCGTTTGTTTGTGGTCAAAATTTGAAGCCCTCTGTTCTATACAACTCTAGCTCTAGAAATTAACTTTTAATATTAAAATATTTCTAGGCTTGTTTATCTCTTCCCTAATAGTATTATGGATTAAGAATACTAATGGTATCTTAATTTACAAATGAGGTATCATCTGTTCATCCTCAGTTTCCTCTTTGCTTTGTATCTGATGCTATTCACCATTTTATTTTTTTAAAGACTACTATTGAAAGTTTGCTACCTGAACATCAGTCTTTGTTAACTTTCCTCCTTTTTTTCTGCACTTTCTTTTCATTCATCTTCCTGAGCATCTGTTCTGAACCTAAAGGCCATGTTTCTGAGAATTTCATCCCCAGTAGTCTACTCTTCCATCTTCTTTCCCTGGGCTACTGCAACTACACATGTTATTTTACCAGCTAAATAATAGAAGGTCTCAACTCAACCTGCTCACCAATGCCTGCCCCCCAACACACATATACACACACACACACACATACACACACAAACAAACTCATCTCAGGCTCTACATCTTCAAAACTCAACTCAAAATCTTCCCTTCTCAAAGATATTCTATTTTGTACTCACACCTGAGAAAAAAATAATAATTATTCACCCATTACCCAATACACAAATGTGATCATTATTTTAGAATCTTTTTTTCTCAGTCTCTCTCTCTCTCTCTCTCACCCCCATATCAAATCATTGGCAAAGTCTACAATTCTAATTGCTAACCATTAATTTAATCTCTATTATTCTCTCCATCATAATGCATTTTTGCTCTGGCCCCACAAATTTTTTTATGTAGATTATCACAATAGCTTTCTATGTAACTTACCTTTTTCCCATCTTGCCCCAGCTGGTCTTTCTCAGACATTTGAATGATCTTTCAGTGATGACACTGATTATATCATCCATTTGCTAAAATATTACTTCTGGGTCAGCATTAAGTAAATGATAAAAATATGGCCTTATTAACCCAATTTTGAAAGGAAAATAAATCTTGGGGTCCCAAAATCACTAAGCTGAAGTGAAAAGCCATGCTGGGAACTGCTTAGGGCAAACCTGCCTCCCACTCTATTCAAAGTCATCCCTTTGCTTACTGAGATAGATGCATATCTGATTGCCTCCTTTGAAAAGGCTAATTAGATAAAACATTATAAAAGGAACCAGGAAATAAGAGAGATATAAAGAAAGTTGTGTAAATAAAGAGGTATTTTTTTGGTAAGAAAGCTTAAACAGAAATATGAGAAAGAATCTTGCATGGTAAATTTAGTCTTAGAATAAAATGACTGGTTGTTTAAGAAAAAGGGATGTTCAGGATAAACCAGAAAGTCCAAGCATGTCATTAATGGTCTATAAAAGTCACAACAAGAGGATTTATTTTAAAAAACCAAAAACTTTTGTATAATCAAGTTGTCTATAATTAAAGGAAAATTATAATGGTCTTTCTAGAGATCGAGTTTGATGTAAAAAAAACACCTACACTAAATAATTAATTAGAACAATAAAATTTTCTTGAGGGAGAGAGTGATTTCCTCTTAATAAATTATAAGAAATTTAAAAAATTTTTAATCCAAAGTTCAACTATTACATCTCACCATTTTCTATTTTCTCTCACCTTTTAAAAGGCACAAACACTCTCCTTCAAGTCATTTTCAACTCATATAAGTTTTTTTTCCCCTCAGGTTCTGTTTGCTGTGGCCTGATGCTAACGATGTTTACTTAAGGGTCTAAAGAAAATATTTTCTTCCAACATAATATTCTGTGCACTGCAGAATGTCTTTTCTTTTGCCTTTTGGTAACTGGCCTAACAGATTTTATGTTTTATTGAATAAGTCCTATGCCATTATTATAAAGTTTTGGTTTGCTCAGAAGAAAACTGAATTTTAAAAAAATTAAGATGATTACATCTGTGTATTTTTTTATATGTGCTTTTAAAGTCCTTGTGAGATTTAGTTACAGAGCATTGGCTCCTGGATCCAAAAAGGACACCAAGTCCTGCTAAATCTTGAACACTGACAGCAATTGAAGCCTCATTTTCAAGCCCAGTAGAAGATGTCAATCAAAATAAACTGTGTTCCTGAGACACAGGACCACAAATTAAAGCTATTCAGTTCCTCAGGGCTCAGGGACTATCGTTGAAGAGGTGGCCACATGAGATTGTAAGGGCTGATTTTGAAAGATAAAATAAATTCTGTTTCTCTATAATTTAATCATTAATATAAAAGGCACACTGATGCAAGACCAGCATATGGGCCCCTGTGTCAGATTAAGAAGATTTTCTTAAGCATTAACCAACTCCCTAATAAAGATTATAAAGATTAGGAAAGGCTTATGGAAGTTACATCTTATGGTCAAGATTAAAATTTTACAGATTGCTTCTAAAATTTTGAAAAACAAACTCAGTTGACTTCATGCTGTTTTTATTAGGGCTTATCATTTTGAAAATTAAGTGTCCTCTCTCAAAGATGAAGGTTTTTGCCTATTTTTGAAATCCTTGAGTTATCACTTTGGTTAAATGAATGACTTATTTGACAATGACCTGTAATCCTATTTTGTGATATCAAGTGTTTTAAACCTTTGATACTTGACAAACTTTCCAAAATCAAATTATAAATTATGTCTTTTCTGACCTAATTAATCCTTTAAGATATTAGATTCCCTAAAGTTCAAAAATGACATATTTGGCTATTTGGTATAAAAATTAAATGGGAAGCATTGTCAAATGTGAAATGGTGTTTGACTTTCTTTGGGTTGTATTTGTAAAAATATGTTATTCGTATGTGTTCCAAAATTATGGGAAACTCTTATAATTCTGATATGACTTAGTGTATGTTATCAATAATATTTATAATTGATATGTTAAATTATTGTGTACCACAGAGGTAACAAATTTCTTTGTCAATAGTATCTCTGACTATGGCTGCCCTAAAACTTTTTGTCATGCATGAACAATTGTTTTGGTCTTCTTTAGAATGTGGTTTTACGATCAGCTGTAAAACTCTAACAGGTTCTCTCGAATGTAGGTCTCTCTGATAACCTTGCAGATAACCTTGCAGATCAGAACACAGGAAAAACTTTCAGGACTTATGGAGAGCTGAAATGTTCATGAATGTCAAGCTGAACAAGAATTAACTGTATGGACTGAACTAATAGAAGACTGAAGTGACATTGTTGTCCTTTTGCTTAAAATGTTGCTGATCCTTTGTTTTCTTTTTCAAAGTCAAGGAAACTTTTCTTTTGAGCTATTGACAGCTTTTAACAATTAAATAAAGTATACTCCTGTG
Source organism: Macaca mulatta (assembly GCF_049350105.2). Taxonomy (NCBI): domain Eukaryota; kingdom Metazoa; phylum Chordata; class Mammalia; order Primates; family Cercopithecidae; genus Macaca; species Macaca mulatta. The sequence goes on from NC_133422.1 coordinate 85,555,128, forward strand.
GACAAAATTTGGAGCATATTTGTTTCTTTCTACCTGATTTGTCCAGAATTTGGAAACTATTTGTGAGTATTCTTAACTTATGGCAATATAGTTATTTATATAAGTGCAATGAGAATCTATTTTCATTTGTAATGGGACACAATTGGAGAAACTGGTTATTTTACCAAGGCTTTGACTGGAATGGTGTGCTTTCCTTTAAGGAATCAAACTTGACTTACGGAGTCAATAAAAGCCCCTTGGGAAAACTGTCCTCATACCTTGTCTACACAGTCCCTGCACAGGGTTCCTGACCTGTTGTGAGTAAAGAATATCACTTTCTAACAGGTTGAGAAGCCCCAACTGTATCTTGTGACTTCAAGAGAAGATGAATTCACTAACTCATAGGTGTTTGATGTTACAAATCCATGACTGGGCTTGGCTTTAAAAAAGTCTTATCTGAGATTACCAATTTTAAAAGCCTATGTGAAAAATAATGTTTTTTCCTGCACTTTACACAAATAATAGCCAAGTATAATAAAGCAAATTGGTCCTACCATGATTTGTCTTTAGTAAAAATGGGAAATTGGAGGGAGAAAAATTATGTTTTAAAACTGTAATACACCTGTTGTTAGAGTCTAACCTTGCCTAAAGTTTTTCAATGTTTATTATTTTCTACCATTTGGACTAAATTGTAATTTTCCCTGGCTACATGTCTCCAAAATAATGTTTTCAATTTTTGTTGTTGTTGTTCTGTCTTTCCTTCCCCCAACCTCGATTTTTCCTAATTTGAAATCACTGAAAACTTAGCTAGGCTTTTTTAAAGTCCAAACTGAAGCTGGACAACTTAAACTTCAGAAGAAAATAACAGCAACCTATTTACATGCGTAAGTCACTTTCATACCTGCCTGCTGATGTATGAACTTCAGAGAAATGTGGCCTATATCTATTTCCCATGATTGTTATTTTATTTGTTGTTGTTTTTCCTACCTTCTTCCATTTTCTCTTCACAGGAGATGAGAGTTCACAACCTGCTAAAAATAAGCTTTCCTAATAACTCGAGACCTACCTGTCTAGGAATAAACCATCCTAGCCAGGAGAGATCAGACAAAACCTGAAACCAGAGACTCACTTTTTGCTAAAAATGCTTTGTACAAAAGATTTTAAAAAGAAAAGGGGGCTGGGCCTGGTGTCTCATGCCTGTAATCTCAGCACTTTGGGAGGCAGAGGTGGATGGATCACCTGAGGTCAACCATTCAAGACCAGCCTGGCCAACATGGTGAAACCTCATCTCTACTACTACTAACAAAAATCATTTTAAAAAAATTAGCTCAGCATGGTGGCACGTGCCTGTAGTCCCAGTTACTCAGGAGACCGAGGCAGGAGAATCACTGGAATCTGGGAGGCAGAGATTGCCGTGAGCCAAGATTGTGCCACTGTACTCCAGCCTGGGCAACAAAGCGAGACTCCATCTCAAAACAGAAAAAAAAAAAAGAAAAAGGAAAACTGTGAAAGGAAAATAAATTCTGGGGCTCCCAAATCACTAAGCTAAAGGGAAATGTCAAGCTGGGAACTGCTTAGGGCAAACCTGCCTCCCATTCTATTCAGTCATCCCTCTGCTCATCAGATAGATGAATATCTTATTGCATCCTTTGAAAAGACTAATCAGATACTCAAAAGAATGCAACCTTTTGTCTCTCACCTATCTGTGACCTGGAAGCCCCCTCCCTACTTTGAGTTGTCCTGCCTTTCTGGATGGAACCAATGTATAGCTTACATATATTGATTGATGACTAATATCTCCCTAAACTGTATAAAACCAAGCTGGGCCTTGACCACCTTGGGCACATGTCATCAGGATCTCCTGAAGCTGTGTCATGGGTGCGCATCCTCAACCTTGGCAAAATAAACTTTCTAAATTAACCAAGACTTGTTTCACACAATTGGGGTTCACACAATTGAGGCTTTTAATGATGTCTTAAACATATTTTTTTTAGTCTTATTTCTACTTCTCTGCACAATAGGACTCAAATTAATACTTATATCAGTGTGTATCAAGGACCTCCAAATGTAAAGATGAAGGTGACTATGCAGTTAATGATTGAACATTTAGTTCGAAAATACTACTTTAACTATTGGATGAAAGCATTAGTCTATTACAAGAAACAGCATTTGCAAATTTTAAAAATAGATAATAATGTATGTTACCAAGTTAACCACCTACTCCATCATCAATAACTGCTTTTTAATTTTAGAGCTGAGCAGCAGAAATTAGATTGTCTCAAAATGTCATATCTGCCATTCCTGAAGAGCAGTGTTCACAATGCTTCATATTTCCTGTTTTAGGAAAGACATTTTCTTGCTTTATTCCCTTTAATTTTGAAAGGATACTTATGACCTATGTTCTACCATTCAGATGAGAGAATTAAAGACTATAACAACTGCAAATGATATGTTTAAAATTATTCTTAAAAAGATGGGAAGAAAAATCTTCAAATATTTTAGCTATTTGCTCTCCAGTCTTCCTAAGTGACAATAAATCCAGAGTTTATTTCAATAATGATACTAAACATACACTCCTGACACAAATTATTTTTACCATAAATTACACCAGTTACTACATACTCAGAATGTTTTGTGAACTATGTGGGAACTAATAAAAATAAAGTAATTCATCTAAAGCACACCAATTCTCATGGTGTTTTCAATAAACTTTCCATGTTTGATGGGATTCACTATCATTTAGGACAAGTTTATGCCCCATTCTTCTAGAAATTTCTTCAGTCAGTTGTTTTAATCATTAAGGTAGACTTGTTTCACGTGAAACCCCAAATTTAAATTCCCTAAGCCCGTTGGGTACTTGGGCAATATTAGTTTTAAACACAGTCTCTCTGCTGTAATTTTATTTCTATCTATGATGTGTTTAGTTGATTTGTTCTTTTATAAAATTCCAGAGATTCTTCTCCATTGTACTGCTTTCCTCCTTCCCCATCTCAAGCCAGTACATTTTTTCATAAACTTTATTTTTATGTCAATCAAGCTGTAATTTCTAAAACATAACATACATAAACAAATCAAAATTATTCCATTTTCTGGAAATAATGTTTTAATTAAGATTCAGGCGTATGAAACTTTGTTCTTCACAACTGTGGTAGTTATGGATTTGCCTGAGAACTGGTTACCGTTGTAACCAGCTTAAAGCAATGCTTTTCTGCAGTTTGGGATTTCCATTCAGGAGCACTAGCTAACCCCCAGGTTTTCAGCATGATTACATTTATCTATATTTAAAGTACAAAAGAATCAACATGCTGGAAAGTAATTGCTCTGTTACCATAGGGAAAGAGATTACAAAAACTGTGAGTTTAAGGGAGAAACTGCCTGTGTAGTAATCCCTTTTATTATCTACTCTTTTATTATCTACTCTAAGCCATAAATGATTCTATCCCAAGCCTAATAAATAATTATGTCATGAACTATAGGGTCAGAGGACTTTAGCAAGATTGTTAAAAAGTCCAACTATAAGAAACTTTCCATATTTCTAAGTCCATATTTTCTCTTTTTAAAGTATCTATTTGACAGCCCAAAATGCAGGGCAGATGCTAATGCACACAGCAGGGGAGAATAATTACCAAAACCATTCATTTACTAGGTGATCTTTAAAGCCTCTTCTAACTTTAAAATTCTATGCCTATGTCTAAATTAGAGAGTCATTTTTATTTGAATTGACAAAGCTAATCATACGTTTTAATTAAGATATTTTCCTTTCATTAAATGACTGTGTGTCAGATTAGGGAATTATGTTAATAGGAAACCAAATTTTGTCTGGAAAGCCAGGGTCATGGAGCAGGCAGAACTTAGACAAATGACTAAGATCTCTCATAAAACAAGTTTGCCAGCAGAGGTTGAGCTAAAGCGTTTGTCAATTGGGCAAGGGAATAGATAAATATATCGATATAGATAATGGGAACAAGAATTAGTGGAGGTAAACATGGAGTCAACAGGTAAAGCCAACTTAGGTTTGGGGAAGAGGCGATTGTGAGTATAATCCTACTTTTCTAATGGGTTACCCAGATTTTCTCCCATCAGTTCCACTTACAAACCAAACTAGCTTATGCTTTATTTTTTCCAGGACTGTGAAAGTCCTAGAAAATCCACCAGCCATCTCAGTCATTTTTCATAATTTATACAGACACAGTCTAAATAAAATGGATAAATTATAAAAACATAATGAAAACTGGTTTAGGGGTTAGCATAGGTTAAGATGGGTTAGAATCCCCTGTGAAGTGACTAGGCACATGCTAATTATTTTATAAACTGGGTGTCTTCTTTCTTGTTATTTTCTACTTCCAGGACCTCACCCTCCACACGGGGGCTGAGACAGAGTCCCAACATTCAGGCATTTGACCAGACAATAAAGGAAAATAATCAGCTGCAATGAGAAAATAATGAATTTGATTTAATGACCTCTCTGTAATACATAAGGTAAGGAAGAAATACCAACCCTCTCAAATCCTATCTCTAACAGAAAATGCTTCAGTGACAATTCCTTGCTAAGATGACCTCCTTAATCTCTGCATCCCTGTTTCCTTCACTTTAGAGGCGCATGCTGCCTCACAGCAGCTCTTAAATTGTTTCATTGCATGATTTGACTATTTCATGAAATATTTTAGAAATGTATGACCATTTCCACCAACAAGACCACTACCTCCTTGAGGAAGTTGCCCATGAATTATAAGATATTCACAATAGGATAACATAGGATCTAGCCAGGGGAAAGTTGTGTCCATCACATTCAATGTTACATCATCATACAATGCACCCTATAAGTACTTGTTGAATAAAAGTTAGGGCAAGGAGTGGAGGGCAGTACTCTTTCTGAATAAACAGAATGAATACACATTTCCATTATGAAAAACATGAAGCAAAGGAAAGTAGGTTTAGGGAAAAAATAGAAATCTTATTTTAAAAATATTAAATATGTGGTAGTTGCATAATGGTTAGGTGTTGATAAACGTATCACTCCTCACTAATGTGTAATGTGTATTTCTTCCTTTAGGTGATAAGTTTCCCGAGGAAAGGAACCATGATTTGTATGTTTGTTACCACATAACCAGTATTAGGACAATGCCAGAAACACACCAGGTATTTGATAAATCTTGACTATCGCAAAAACTTAGTTAATTTAGTAAATTAATATTATATGTACCCCTCTGTTCATTAGTATCCCAAAATAATGCTTCATATGGTTAATGCTTTCTTTGTTTCAGTTACCATTAAAATATACTAAAGCACTTTAACGTATTAGATAATCAAATCCTTGAAATAACACTAGGAAATACTTACTATCATTATCCCTATTCTATAACGTGAAGACAAAGAAACACTGGGCAGGTTAAGTAAATTGCCCAAGGACACCAGGCTTGGGCAATTCTTGGGTTAATATTGGTGCTGCTGCCTGAATCTAAGCACTCACTCTCTACAGGCCGTGTTGTTACCCATTGTCTTATTCTTCTCTATTGCCTTTATAATGCATTTACATGTATTTTGGCTAGCTGGTAAGCAAAACAATTGGCAAATGAAAAAAGAATTGAAGAGAAATTATGCCCATATGTATTCTGGAAAAAGGGAAAATGAGAGATAAAGAACTGAAATGGTAAAATCAAAATGCATACAGAACCCTATTAGAAGTTGACACTGGGAAGAAGAGAAAAAGGGAAACAAAAATGTTTCTATTTTAAATGGCTCATGCTGGCAGCAATATAAATGTTCATTTTAAGGACATGGTGCTGCTGAGGAAACAACTTTAATTAGCAGGATATTTCAATTCCCAGGGAGAGAGGGAGTTTGAGGAAGTAAAGAATGAAATAAAAGGGTGAGGCTGAGGGGGTGGTTTCAAAAGAAATTTAAAAACGAGAGTTGGAGGGGCACAGTGGTGGATAAGACTAGGAGAATGAGAAAGTATGAGGTGTAAGTGTAAATCTCAGGCTTCTGGCTTTGATGGCAAAGTGGATGCAGGGCCCATGATCACAAGGCTGTAGGAAAATCCAGATCACATACCGTTTTGTGTGATGATGAGTTGACTTTGGGATGTTTTCAGGGTAAGATACCTATCTGTGTCTCCGGTCTCTTTTCTGGAGCACCATATATTTGCCTACCTATCACTGCCACTAGTTTATGTCCCATGCCTCTCAATCTCAACACATGCAAAATTGGCTTCCTGAGCGCTCTGCAAACCTATTCCTCTTCCAGTGCTCCCAGATTTAGTAAAGGGCACCGCCACCAACTTAGTGACCCAACCAGAATGTTGAGACTTTCTTAACTTCAACCTCTCCCTCATTTCACATCCACCCAATCACTAAGTCCTTCTGAATCTTCATTCTTAATACAATGGAATACATTCATTCTTTTCAATCCCTGATTCTAAAGCCTTATTATTTCTCACTAGATTTAGTGCTATTGCTAGATGAGTAGGTGTTAACTGAAAGAAAGGTGAGGAGGTGGAACTTGCTTTTCCCATGTTAAAAAAAAAAATCCTTGCTTATTCCCACTTTACAAATCAAATCTTTACTTACACTTAGAGCCTAACTAAAAATTGCTCCCACTGGGACACCGTTTCTAACTTCAAAACTAGAGCAACATGGCCAGGCCAGGTGCAGTGGCTCACATGTGTAATCCCAGCACTTTGGGAGGCCAAGGCAGGCTGATCACCTGAGGTTGGGAGTTCAAGACGAGCCTGACCAACATGGAGAAACCCCATCTCTGCTAAAAATACAAAATTAGCTGGGCATGGTGGTGTATGCCTGTAATCCCAGATATTTGGGAGGCTGAGGCAGGAGAATCATTTGAACCCGGGAGGCAGAGGTTGCAGTGAGCCGAGATTGTGCCATTGCACTCCAGCCTGGGCAACAAGAGCAAAACTCTATCTCAAAGAACAACAACAACAACAACAATAAAAACTAGAGATTGCTGCTCAATCACTTGACAGCTTCTCACATTTAGCATCTGTATAATTTGTTCGCTGTCAATTGTCAGTATCATAAAAACGTGATCTCTGTCTTCTGCAACTCTGTTTTCCAAGAGCCTGGCAAGAGTTCAATACTTCATTAAGTGAATGAATGAAGAGAGGTTAGCAAGATAACAACACCAAAAATACCCATTGGCTTTCATAACATAAAAATCATTTATGATTTTTGCAAGTCCAAGTTCACTGTGGCAGCTACATCAGGTTGTATTAAGAGTAAATAAAATAAAAATAAAAGCAATAGTTCAAATTTATTTCCAGGAATTGCTTCTGACATTAGTTGAGTTGAAAGAGGAAACTGTGACAATTGGAGTACGCTTTGCTCATTGACAGTTACCCACTGACTTAAATAACTGAGAGCTGGCATGCTTGCAACCTTGCTATCAATAGTATCAACAAGAAGTACTGCAGCAATACTTTATTAAGTGTCTTTGAAAATGCCAAATATGCATCACAGATTTTTTATTCTCAACTGTAGCAAAATAATAATTTTATAAAATTATTACTTATAATCATAATTCACTTGGGGATTCTGAATTGATTTTCTGTAGTCCAGAAAGCACAATGAAACCCTAAGGGTCAAACATAGACATGGAACAGCCATATTCAAGGGCAAAGGTGGCAGGGTTTTTAACCCCAAAAAGACACAAAACAATCTGACCGTCTCTCAGGTAGTCAATGCAGCAGAGAAGCTTCTGGAGGTTGAATTTGACCTGCTTTCCTCCTTGTAGCCTCATATTCAAGTCGGCCCCCAGACTTCCCAGAGCTCATCTTGTCACAGGACTCAAGAGAATAGCAAAAAGGTATAATTGTTTTTTCTTTTCAGTTAAAATTCTTCCAAGGACAAAGCAAAGAGGCCTAAAAAGTAGCTTTTACAATAAATATTGTTTTCCTCTATTTTTTAAAAAAGTTTCTTTGTAGATCTTGTTCTTTCCCAAGTGAATTTTAACACACAACCATTGCCCTTATACTCCAACAAAATAGTGTTGAATATAGATTAGTACAAGCCACTCAGAAATTTAAAATCTAAACAGAAGAGGATAATTGAAAAAAAAAAAACAAACGTGAACTCATTTTGAATTTTTGTCCCTCTGGGGACCTGGACTAGATAGCTACTCCCTTATAATATGTTGATCTTGTCATACGGGTGCCCTTTTACTCTATTAAAAATATTTTTGAATTCTAGATTGAAATAATAAATTAAAACATTTCAATTTTATTCAACATTCGCTATCATGAAGAAAGAATAAAATGCAACAGATTGCTAAGTATATTGGAATAAGCATAATAGCTTTACCCACTAAAGAGTCAATGGGGCTAAGATTTCTGCATAATGAATATCTGTAACAATTAAGCTGGTGAAAAAGAAATGAATTAAGTATTATCATTTAATAATACATAAATGTCACAATGAGGCTTCTAGTTCCTATTTCTAAGCTTTGAAACCTGGGGAGTGGGGGAGGAGAGGCCCTTGAAGTGAATTTAAAGTGGGTAAAGTGCCCTGATGACTAGGGCAGTCAATATTCAAGTTTGTCTTTTTGTGTTACCAATTATCTTTATAATTTGTCTCATTAAGATGTTTTTATTTTAATATATGATCGCAAATTACTACTTATTTTCCCTGAGTATATATTTATGGAGACTGACGTCCTAGATTATTTAGAGGATTCAGCCGTAAAAAATTGGGTTAGTTAAGGTGAAATTATGAGGATAATTCTGCTAACTGTAAGAATTCTCAACCTAAGAAACAGACACAACATGATTCTATTTGCATATCCATTGCATCAAATAATTCTGGAGCCCAATTTGCTGACTTGTGAACGAAAGGAGATCTTAGAAAAATCATTTAGAAAATTTTTGTTGGAATAAGGAAACTTTCTCCCCTATATGGTTTTAAAAGTTACTCTCTGCGTTCTTTCGATCTGGGACAGCAGAATTCTGTTAAAGAAGATACACCCATCCAAGGGAAGAATTTTATTTTGAACAAAAATGTAAAATAGACATTAAAGTCATCCAGAACCAATAAGACTGTGCAGTCTTTTCCCTCTCAAGGCGTATCTATCTGTGACTTGACTTTACACCTTTCTCTACCACCATCTTCCTGCTTAAAATTAATTCCTTTTCAACATAATGTTGACTTTAAACATGTTCCATTGAGTACATTTTTATCCTAAGTCTTCTTCGTGACCATTCACCTGATATTCTTATGTAATTAACTTATTCTTTCAGCGTTCGGGTTTAATTAGTTCAAATTTCATAAGAGTAATGTTTTTGTTTATCTTTTATTTCAAAAACACCTGGCCTGGCTCTGGATTCATTGCCCCTGAGCCAAGCACTTGTTCTGGATTCTTCGGTATTAACCAAGAGGATGCAGGGCAATATATAATAAAAAATGTGACCCCCAATAGAATTGTGCATGAGAAAGTTAGAACTATTTATGGTAGAAAGATGAGTAAACATATCTATCATAAGAAGAACACATGGACTTACCAGATACTATCAATTAATAAGTTAAATTGCTAACATTTTTATTTGAATGAAACAAATGACAATAGTGAGGGAAAAACACAAAATAATTTTGAATGAATGAGCAGTTTCTATTATAATGGGTTTTTTAAAAACTGAAATCAACTTAAAAACTGTAAAAAAAAATTGCATTAAAAATGGAATATTTTACATTTGAAATTTTGAGGTATAAATGGAGTAAGTCCACTTCCCTCCATTATTATAAAGTAACCTTAATTTTACTAACATGTTTTCAGTGCTTTATAATCATGAATGCCAAGATTATTTTGGGTGCAGATCAAATTAGGCACAAAAAATAAAAAAATTTTTTTTAATTTCTCACATGATACTTAAGAAATATACAATCATGAAGTGCTTAACAATAGGAATGAAATCCAAGAAATGTGTTCTTAGATATTTCATTTTTGTGTGAACATCATAGAGTTTACTTACACAAACCTTGATGGGATAGCCTGCTACGCACCTACAAAATATGGTATAGTCTATTGTTTGTAGGACACAAACCTGTATATATAGGCTACACCAAACCTATATATGGACTTTTTCTAAACATAGAAAAAGTATAATCTAGTGGGACCACCTTCATATATGTGCTCTATCACTGACTGAAATGACATTATGCTACGCATGACTATAATCCATATGTAATTATGACTTTTTATAACAGAGCATATTGTCAATGAAAACTACTAATTCTAGAATGCCTTTCTTTCAACGTATCTTTTAATTGCAGATCACTCCAATATGAATTTCAATTTGCATATTGTTCTCATAAAGCTACTCCTTCATTTCTTGCTAGAATGCTCAATTTTGAAATAAAATGTACACTTGTTAAACTGATGCATTTCTACCCCTCATTTGTTTGTTCTATTTTAATTTTATATGATAGTTCTCCATTTTATGAGAACAAATAACAATTGCTTTTTCCAAAATCAAGTTGCATATGCATTCAATATGTCAGGTCTGAATTTAGAAATATCGTTTCACATACTGTCTTCTATTACTCTAATTACTATGCTGCACATATTTTTCCAAACTGGCATTTCAATATGCTTTACTTTTTTTAAAAGCTGATATTCCTAAAATTACCATTTTCCTTCTCACTCTTTCCTTTCACCTTAACTCTTTTCAGTGACGTTTTCTCAAAAGGGAACTTTCAAGCTCAAATAACTATAAAGGTAGGAAAGATGTTTTAATTAATCATAAAGTGGTACTTAAAAGTTTGCATATCTAAATGTGAACATATATAGAGAGAGAAAAAATGGATTTAGTAGCTGAAAAATATTTAAGAAATAAACTGTTCTTATCAAAACATCTTTTAAATTGTTTTACACTGTAGTTTATTACAATTTACTTTAAAAATATATGGTACTTCCACAATATTAATATGCCTTTTCTTGTCTCTAATTTATTTCTTAATTCTCTCTGGATATTTCAAGTAAAGTATACATACATTGGTGGATTATAAATAATATCTCAATATTTCATTTAATTATATCATATTAAAATACAATTATTATTCATTCCCAAATTCACTGCATGAGAATAAAGTAGCATACTGGGGAGGGTAGTGTTAAGGAAGTAAAATAGACTACTTTCACAAATAAGATCTGTAATTTGAAATTTAAAAATTACTTTAATATATGAAAATTCTAACTTTAAATATTGCTAACCTACTTCCAGTAAAAGTAGTTATCCACTGTTGAATGTCTTGCAGAATCCCTTTCAAATTTATAATTCAGCAATTATTTCCAAGAGCATGTTTCACAAAATGCACACAGAGTGCTTCCTGAAGTTTTATGTCATTCATGTCATTCTTTGCAAGGACCCTGATAATCTTCTCTGAGTCATTCCAATTTTAGTGTATGTGCCACCAAGGCAAGCATGATTTTAAGATTTTTTTTTTTTTTGGTCTTATTTGTCTCAGTGATCATTAGACAAACTTTTAAATATTTAAAATGTTTCTTATAAATTGAAAGGTATAAGTATATATATTTACGGGGTACAATGTGATGCTGGATTTATAAATGCGTTGTGAAATAATTAAATCGAACTAATTAGCATACCCACAATGTCAAATGCTTACTATTTTTGTGTTGAGAACATTTGAAATTTATTATTTTAACCATTTTTAAATGGACAATACACTGTAATTAACTTCAGTCATCATGCTTTGGAATTGATCTGAAGAAAAAAAATACCCTCATTCTTCCTTTCTAAGCTTTTGTACCCTTTGACCATCATCTCCTTATTTCTCCACCTCTAGCCTCTGCAATTTATACGTTACTCTCTGTTTTTATGAGTTCAATTGTTTTAGATTCCACATATAAGTGAGAACAAGTGGTATTTATTTTTCTGTACCTAGATTATTTCACTTAGCATAATATTCTCCAATTCCATCCATGTTACAAATGATCACATTTCCTTCTTTTTTTCTTCTCTTTTTTTTTTTTTTAAGGCTGAAGAGTATTCTATTATGTATATATACCACATTTTCTTTATGTACTTATCTGTTAATGGCTGCTGAGGTTGGCTATCATGAAAATTGCTGCAAAGAACATGGTAGTGCAGACATCTCTTCAACAAACTAATTTCAAATATCCTGTTTAAATATCCAGAAATGGGATTGCTAAGTCACATGGTGTTCTATTTTAGGTTTTTTTGAGGAACCTCTGTATAGTTTTCCATGTGGCTGTACTAATTAATATTCTCGCCAACAATATACAAGTGTACCTTGCTCTCCACATCCTCCAACACTAGTTAACTTTCCTCTTTTTGACACCAACCATTCTGACAGGTGTGAGGTGATATTTCATTATGGTATTCATTTGGATTTTCCTAATGATTATCTCTAATGATTATTAATGTTGAACATTTTTCATTCATCTGTTGGCCATTTGTATGTATTTTTAAAAAAGTCTAACCAGGTCCCTTGCCCATTTTTTTAAATCAAGTTATTTGTTTTCTTGCTATTGAGTTGCTTGAGTTCTTCATATATTTTGGATATAGACCCCTTATCAGATGTGGGGCTTATAAATATTTTCTCTCAATCCACAGGTTGTGTCTGCACACTGCTAATGCATTCCTTTGCTGTGCAGAAGTTTTTAGTTTGATGTAATCCCATTTGTTTATTTTTGTTTTGTTGCCTGTGCTTTTGGGGTCAAATCCAAAAAAATCATTGCTCGGGCCAATGTTTTTTGTTTTTTGTTTTTTTTTTGAGACGGAGTCTCGCTCTGTCACCCAGGCTGGAGTGCAGTGGCCGGATCTCAGCTCACTGCAAGCTCCGCCTCCCAGGTTTACGCCATTCTCCTGCCTCAGCCTCCTCAGTAGCTGGGACTACAGGCGCCCGCCACCTCGCCCGGCTAGTTTTTTTGTATTTTTTTAGTAGAGAAGGGGTTTCACCGTGTTAGCCAGGATGGTCTCGATCTCCTGACCTCGTGATCCGCCCGTCTCGGCCTCCCAAAGTGCTGGGATCATATAGCTTTTCTAAAATGTTGTGTGTGTTTTCTTCTGGTAGTTTTACAGTTTCTGCTCTTACATGTAAGTCTTTATTAAATTTTGAGCAGATTTTTGTGTATGGTGTTAGATAAACTTCCAATTTCATTCTTCTAAATGTAGATATCCAATTATCCCAGCAACACTTTTTGAAAAGACTGTCCTGTTCTTATTGTATGTTGTTGGCTCCTTTGTCAAAAATCATTTCTGGGCTCTCTATTCTGTTGGTTTATGTATCTGTTTTTATTACAATACCATGCAGTTTTAATTACATTAGTTTTGTAGTACACAGGCATACCTTGGAGATATTGCAGGTTTGGATCCAGATCACAGCAGTAAAGCAAATATCACAATAGGCAAGCCAAATGAATTTCTTGGTTTCTGAGTGCATATAAAAGTTATATTTAAACTACAATCTCTTAAGCGTGCATCATGTCTTTTAAAAAGTATAACATAAAAAATACTTTATTGCTAAAAAAATTCAGACACAGAGACTTGAAGTGAGCACATGTTGTCGGAAAAAAAATGGTGTTTATAGACTTGATCAATGCAATGCTGCCACAAACCTTCAATTCGTAAAAAATGCAATATCCACAAAGTGCAATAAAGTGAAGTATAAAAAACAAACAAACAAACAAGTTATATCTGTAGTTTGAAATCAGATAGTGTGACACCTTTAGCTTTGTCCTTTTTGTTCATGACTACATTGACTATCCATGGATTTTGTGGTTCTATACATATTTTAGGATTCCTTTTTCTATTTCTATGAAGAAAAATGAAATTTAGGGATTGCACTGACTCCATGCTCTTTGGACTGCTTTGAGTAGTATGGACATTTTCACATTATTAATTCTCCCAGTATATGAACACAGGTTATTTTTTATTTTATTTATGCTCTTTTCAATTTATTCTATTACTTTTTATAGGTTTTAGTTTACTTATTTTTTAACCCCTTGGCTAAATTTATTCCTAAGTATTTAATATTTTGTAGTTATTACATGTGGAATTTTTTGAATTGTTCATTATTAGAGTATAGAACACAACTGATTTCGGGGTGTTGATTTGCATCTTGTAACTGCATCGCATGCATTTATTAGTTCCAACAGGGGTTTTTTTTTTGGTGAAGTCTAGGATTTTCCATATATAAGAAAATGTTGACAGTAAACAGCAACAATTTCACTTCTTTTTCTTTTTTTTCCTATTTGAACGCTTTTTATTTATTTCTCTTGCTAATTACTCTGGCAAGAACTTTCACTACTATATTGAAGAGAAGCAATAGGTATTCTTTTTGAATTAAGAAAAGAAACATAAGTTCTCAATTCAGAACTTAGAGAAAAGGCTTTTAATTTTTCACCATTCAGTATAATATTAGCTGTGGGCTTTTCATATATGGTATTTATTGTGTTGAAGTATATTCCTGTTCTAGCTAATTTGATGAGAGTTTTTATTATAAAAGGATGATGAATTCTGTCAAATGCTTTTCCTGTATCTAATGAAATTATCATATGGCTTTTGTTCTTCATTCTGTTAATATGATATATCATATTTATTGATTTTTGTATGTTGAATGATTTTTGCATCCCAGGGATAAATCAGACTTGATCATGGTGCATAAGTCCTTTTAAAATGTTGTTGAATTTGCTTTGTTAGCATTTTGTTGAGGTTCATCAAAACTATTGGCTTGTAATTTTCTTTCCTTGTAGTGTCCTTGTCTGGCTTTGATATCCAAGTAATGTTGGCATCCTAAAAATTGTGTAGAATTATTCCCTCTTCTTCTATTTTTTGGAATAGTTTGAGGAGAATTGGTATTAACTTTTTCTTGAATGTTTGGTAGAATTCAGTGGTCAAACCATTTGGTCCTGGACTTTTCTTTAATTGGAAACTGTTTATTACTGATTCAATTTCCCATTCATTATTGGTCTGTTCAAATGTTCTCTTTCTTCATGATTCAGTCTTGGTAAGTTGTCCTTGTTTAGGAATTCATCCATTTCTTCTAGGTTATCTAATTTACTGACATGTAATTATTCATAGTGATATTTTATTATCCTTTGTATTTCTATGGTATCGATTGTAATGTCTACTCTTTCATTTCTAATTTTCTTTTCTTCTCCCCTTTTCCCAGAATCTAGCCAATCGTTTGTCAACTTTGTCTTTTCAAAAATTCAATTCAGTTTCATTTATCTTTTCACTTTTTTCTTGTCTCTCTTTTACTTACTTACGATCTGATCTTTGTAACTTCCTTCTGCTAACTTTGGGCTTAGTTTGTCCTTTTTCTAGTTCCTCAAGGAGTAACTGTAAGTTGCTTGAGATTTTTCTTCCCTTTTGATGTAGGCATTTACTGCTAAAAACTTCCCTCTCAGACCCACTTTTGCTGTGTCCCATAAGTTTGGGTATAATGTGTTTTTATTTTCATTTGTCTTAAAATATATGTAAATTTCCCTTTTAATGTCTTCATTGACCCATTTATTGTTCAAGAGTATATTGTCTAATTTCCATGTATTTGTGAATTTTCCAAAATTCCTTCTGTTACTGATTTCCAATTTTCTACCATTGTGGTCAGAAAAAATACTTGATACAATTTCAGCTTTTTAAAATTTTCTTATAGTTGTTTTGTGCTCTAACATATAATCTGTCCTGGAGAATGTTTCATGTATGTTGGAGAAGACTGTGTATTCTGTTGCTATTGAATGAAATGTTCTATACATGTCCATTATCACTTGATGAAAGGTGTTCAAGTCCAATGTTTTCTTATTAGTTTTCTGTCTTGATGATCTGTCCATTATTAAAAGTGGAGTATTGAAGTTCCCTACTATTATTATACTGCAATCTATTTCTCCTTTCAGATCGTTTAATATTTGTTTCATATATTTAGCTGCCCCCAATGTTGAGTACATATATATTTACTGCTTTATCATTATATGTGTTCTTTTTTTTTCAGTGATATTTCCATTTATTTTACTTTTAGTAATAAAAATTTGTCTATCTCATACATGATTGAACACATAAGTTGCTTTAAAATTAACAGTCACAATTGAAGAAACAATGGTTTATTTTTCTAATCAAGTGACCAAGTTGCTGAATTATAAGGCCTCAACAAATGTTGCATCTTATTATTTCATTGAACAATAAGACCTTCTAGTTTGATTATTCCTGGTAAATAGCAATTTTGTTTCTCCAGTGGTTTCCATTTGCCAAAGTCATGACAGATGGTTTAACATTGTGGCTACTGCTTTCAGGGGATTCTATCAGATGAGTCCTCATTTCCAATAAAGCAGCTGTTGGCAATCTTTCATCAAAAGTTCATCCATCAGGACTTCTCTATCGTGGTTGGCCAAGGAGTCCTGCTTTGGCTGCCAGGGCTTCATTCTGCTGAATATGATATTCCTGAAATCTCATGGATATTCTTTGTGTCATTTTTAAATATTTCTGTAAGCAAT
This sequence comes from Macaca mulatta, assembly GCF_049350105.2. Classification (NCBI taxonomy): domain Eukaryota; kingdom Metazoa; phylum Chordata; class Mammalia; order Primates; family Cercopithecidae; genus Macaca; species Macaca mulatta. Next base: position 85,571,583 of record NC_133422.1, read on the forward strand.
GTTCTGAACAGGTGGTCTCTTCAGGTTTTACTTCTCTTGTTGTGAAGTCTTTAACACAGTCCAAAAAGCAGGTCTCTGTAAGTTTATTGTAGGTCCCCAGAAATTCCTTAAACTGTTTTATCTGATCAGATTCTGGTATTTGTGCAGCCATATTCTTCTGGTACCTTTATTAGTCACCTTTTCTGATGCATGAGTTTCGTTTCTGTTCTGGAAAAGTAGTTGTCCAACCTTTGCTTGAATGTCTCCAGTAAGGCCTGATTCTTACTTAAGCATAGGCTCTCGCATCCGACATCAGTGCAAGGCTGGGGGGCGTTGGGGGACGGCTGAGCCTCGGGAGGGCGGGTCAGGGTCAGGACAGGAGCCGCGGCCGCCAGATGGGAAAGAACCCATTATATGTGTTCTTATCTCTCTCTCTCTCTCTTTTTTTTTTGACAGAGTCTTGCTCTGTCACCCAGGCTGGAGTGAGTGGCGTGATCTTGGCTCACTGCAAGCTCTGCCTTCTGGGTTCATGCCATTCTCCTGCTTCAGCTTCCTGAGTAGCTGGGACTACAGGCACTCGCCACCATGCCTCCCTAACTTTTTGTATTTTTAGTAGAGATGGGGTTTCACCATGTTAACCAGGATGGTCTTGATTTCCTGACCTCGTGATCCGCCCGCCTCAGCCTCCCAAAGTGCTGGGATTACAGGCGTGAGCCACCACGCCCAGCCTATAGTGTTCTTGTCTCTTTTTAAAATTTTTGACTTAATATCTATCTGGTGTGATATAAGTATAGCTACTTCTACCCTCTTTTGGTTTACATTTGCAAGGAGTATCTTTTCCATCCCTTTGTTTTCAGTCTCTGTGTGTCCTTAAAAGTGAGATGAGTCTCTTGTAGGCAGCATATAGCTGAATCTTGTTATTAATTTATTACATCTCTTTATTAGACAATTTTATAATGGGATATATATATATATAGTCTCATAGACAATAATACTATCATTTATATAAATATTGATAATTATTTATATTGATATTTACATGAGAAATATTTGTTGTTTAAGCCATCCAATCCATAGAATTTTGTTATGGCAGCCAAAATTGATGAAGAAAGTTTTTGATACTGACAAGTAGGTTGCTGCTATAACCAATATGAAAAAATGTGGAGGCAGCTTTAAAGGTGATTCTGGTCAGGACTACAAAGAAAAAAAGCAGGGCTACAGATAATGATTCTATCTTCTTCTTCTTCTTCTTCTTCTTCTTCTTCTTTTTTTTTTATGAGACAGAATCTCGCTCTGTTACCCAGGCTGGAGTGCAGTGGCACAATCTTGGCTCACTGCAAGCTCTGCTTCCCGTGTTCATGCCATTCTCCTGCCTCAGCCTCCCAAGGAGCTGGGACTACAGGTGCCTGCCACCACGCCCAGCTAATTGTTTGTATTTTTAGTAGAGAAGGGGTTTCACCATGTCAGCCAGGATGGTCTTGATCTCCTGAACTTGGGATCCACCCTCCTCAGCCTCCCAAAGTGCTGGGATTACAGGTGTGAGCCACCATGCCCGGCCTGATTCCATCTTCTTAAAGAATACATAAATAGTTACGTATAGTCTGTTGGAAGAAATGTAGGCACTAAAGGGTATTCTGATGAAGCCTCATGTAGAAATGGGAAACATGTTATTAGACAATAGAGAAAGGCAATTTTTATTATAAATAAAGGAAGGCTGTCAAACTACTTAGATCCTACAGGACAGGGCATTCATTTACAGACATTCATCTGTAAACTTGCAATATTCTTCAAGAAAAGGGAAGAATGGCTCTAATGATGATTCATGAATTATCAAGGCCACCATCTCAGTTGCAATGTGCTGGACAGCCTCCAGTCAAAACCATAGGAATGGGGTCATGTGGAGTTGACTGTGTATATCTCCTGCCTGGCACATAATGATTATTTATATTAATATTGGTATTCTATGCCAGTATTATATTTTCCTGGCTACAGTGTTCACAATCTGTTTTCTTCACATTTTTATACAGATCATTGTATTAGTCTGTTCTCACACTGCTAATAAAGACATACTCAAAACAGGGTAATTTATAAAGAAAAGAGGTTTAACAGATGCACAGTTTCACATGGCTGGGGAGGCCTCACAATCATGATGGAAGGCAAAGGAGAAGCAAAGGCACATCTTACATGGAAGCAGACAAGAGAGCTTGTGCAGGGAACTCCCAGTTATAAAACCGTCAGATCGCATGAGACTTATACATTACCACCAGACCAGTATGGGAGAAACTGCCCACATGATTCAATTATCTCCACCAGACCTCAACCTTGACATGTGGGGATTATTACAATTCAAGGTGAGATTTGAGTGGGGACACAGCCAAACCATACCAACCATTGACTACAGAATTAATAATTAAGGCTTACCTTATAAATATTAACTATTATAAAGCACTTCATATTATTATCAGTAGAGACAGGCAATCTAGTTGAACAAAAATTTGGCACAATGAAACCATCTTCTTTTCAGTCCTATCCTTGGCATTAATTATCTGTGTGATCTTCAGTTGGGCTCTGTGATCTCTGCCTTGGGTTTGTCATGAGGATAATAATACTTAATCTAAATCTACATGCTTCCTAGGAATGTTGTGAACAAAATAACCCTGGTAGCATAATTTGGAAATGTGGCAAATGATAAAATATAACATACATTATTGCTGGCATAATTTTACATAGTTAAGCAAATTTGATTATTTGAGTAATAATAGACAAACTTAAATATAGCTGCTTCTCTGCTGGATATGCAATTAAATTTGTGGTGAACATCTGAGAGTCTTTTTGCCCTTTTGGTACTTTGAAATTTCTTTCATATCTTAAAAATATGTAGAGCAGAAACTATTTTAAAAATTATTATTCATTATTTAAGAATTTAAGTTCTGAAGGTAATGTTGTTTTAACTTTAGTCTCAGGAAAACCTATTTATGATTGTTTGTCTCGACCTGCTAATGTCATTTAAGGTGCAAAGAATGAGCTGTGAGTTTGATTTTACATTAGTCATAAGAACATTACCTTGACATTTAAAGAGAAAGAAAACATTTTATGAGATTTCAGAGGAGCACTTAAAATATTGAAAGGTCTCCTTGATAAAAAAACAAAACGTTCTTCTTTTGTCTTTTGAAAATGCCCACATTTCTCTCCATAGACACATGTGTCAACGTATCCTACACAGATTGGGGTAAAGTAGCCCATAATTCTGCAGATTATCATTGGATTTTGCTGTGAACTCAAGTCATTCTTTATCTTGAGAGATAGACAAGTAGGAAGTAATTTTCAAAATGGTCTGCTTTGAGAATAAGGAGATTAAACCGCGTTGAGGAAAAATGTAGATGAATCAACCTTTTTAAAGTGGAGTTAATTTACTTTAATGGGATTATAAATTTTGGGGGTGACTGACAGATATATTTGTCATCCTCACACATTGGTTCATACGGTGTGAGCCATAGAGGAGTTCAAGTGGGAGGAAGATATTGCGATGAAGACAGGTGTCAGAAACGGTCTGAAAATCCATATGCATGACTATATACTGAATAGTTCATTTTTCCAGTTTGTGCTGATACATATGTATATATGTCACTTTAAATATATATGAATTTGTATTCTATAAAATATATATGAAATACAAATTCATATGGCATTTATCACTATCAATTTTCTTAATCTGTGGCTACTAAAATCACTTACAGCAGCTGAAGGCCTACTTTTTTGAAGTTTAATGACTGTCAAAAACTAATGCTGATCTTAGCAACTGAGAGGATACAATACTTAACAAAGGAGTTGTCAATATCAATTTGTAAACAAAGATGAAATTATCATTCTTGAAACACATGGGGAAGACTATTCCCTTCAGTCTCCAAATCAGTGTTTTACATATTTAGTTTTAAAAGGAATAATCATTTACATATTCACTATGTTCACAGATACATAAAAAATGTAAACTAAATGTAAATACAACTATACACAAATGGGAAAATATTTTAAAATATTTAAAACATCAATATCAATAATGTTTTGGATGGTAAATTGTGTTCTTTTTCAGTTTCCTTTTAGAGTTTCCAATGATGTATATTAAAAAAAAAAGTTGCTCTTATAACTAAAAAGAAAAATTGTAAGTAAGCCAAAGCACTCTACACAGTCAAGGGTGAATCTTTCTTTTCCCCATTTTGATTATTTTATCTTTCTTTAGATGGCCATAAGGACTTATACCAATACAATCCAAGCTAAGACTAGGAAATATTCAAATATTTATTTATTGAAGAATATTTATTGAGAAACAAATATCTGAAGCTATTGTTCTGGAGTATTTGGGATTAATTCAAGAATGCAATAATTGTGGTTCATTTACTTGCAGAATTTAAAGCCTAAAAGGATTATGGAAATTACAACAAACAATAGAATCAGAATGATAAAATCTAAAACTAAAGGAAAATAATGAACTATAATAAATATGACAGATATTTGATATGCTCTGTGTATAAAGATTTCCTAAACATTGATAACAAAATCACAGAAATTTCAGTCTTACAAATGGCCAGATTCAGGAATAGACAAAAACGTAGGTAATGAATGTGAACAAAGATGCCAATATTTAACTTTATTTTATGTGACTACAATGAAGCACAAATCTCTGTGCGTGTGTGTCTTTCTCATCTTCTTTCTCTCTCTGTCTTTTTCTTGCCCTCTTTTTCTCTCATTGGTCAAGATAAGGTTGACAAGACTGTGCTGGTTCCCTCACACAAGCTTTCCAGAATGCAATTTTATAATTTTTAAAATATATTAAAATGTTCGCTATAATATAAGAAAATAATTTTTCTAATGACCAAGTAAAAGTAGTCAGAAATTCAAACCAATATATTCAAGTCAAGATATTAATAATTATTTACACATATATAACACAGGTAATATTATTTTTAAAATTAGTATACTCTTTTCCTATACAGTTTCATATACTGATCTTCTCCACATTTTCCTGAGGCATTTATCTACAGGGATGAGGAGGGTACAGGGGAGGAAGCTTTGAAAGACAGGGCATAAGGATTGTTAGAGCAGAGTTTATTATTTAACTTCCGGTATCCAAAACAGAATTTTCGAAGGTGCAGCAGAAAAATCTTTGAATGCCAGGCTTTGTGAAGGAAAATATAGTTTTTTAAATTCCTTAGGACATATCAAAAGTCAAGCATCATGGGAATAAAGGGACATTTTGTCACCGACCAGAGAAGAGCTCTCTTCTGCCCATGACTTAGCCATGAGGCCACAGGAGACAAGTGACAAAGTCCTGAAGTGATGCTGGTCACACCTTGTGGACCCATGCAGACCTTGAGAGACCCCGAATCTCTCCTGTGCCCTGTGAGGTCACACAGAATTACCAGCAGCTGAAGTCTAGAAGAAGGAAAAAGACACAAATGTCTGGTATGTGGTTTCCAACGACATGTACCAGAGTTTACCCCGAACTGCCAAGAGACCCTGTCATTCTTTAGTAATCATGAATCACATCCTAGACCAATTCTGTTATTTCACTAAAGAAACAATAGAGGGAGAACCCAAAAGATACCATGCAGATTTGAAGAATTATTTCCCAATTCAGTGAAAAACCATAAGCCCTGATTACAAATTCTTAGGCCTTTGGAAGGCCTTGAAATGGACACTCATCAGTAACATTTACATTTATTTCTAGGGAGTGATACCACAATCAACAATATTTTCTATCACTTTTTAGGCCACTCCTATTACTGGTTTGGGGATAATTCTTGATTGTACTTAGACCTTTTAGGGATTAGAGCTTCATCTAGAGAATTATCTTTTTATTTAAGGCAATATTGTACAGGTTTCCTTTTTACCTTTTTTTTCCTTTTGTAAGCTGTAGCAACCCATATTTTGTTTTACAGTAAAATGCAGGCAACCTCACCATGCTCTTTATTTTATGTAATTGTTAACATTCAAGTATGAGATACTTGAATACTTACTTTGGATGCATTTTTTTCCTATAACAGCAAGACATGATTCAGACACTTTATATTGCCCTCTCCAACAAAGATGTTAGTACTACTTAATTTGGAATTTAAATACCAGGATTTTAGCTTATGATGCTACAAGACTCTTCAGTCGTGAATGTGTATATTGCTGTTAGATAGTAATGTTCAAATCTGCATTTGATCTCACAATTATATTACTCAAGCAAAACACATGCTTCCACATAAATATATTGTATCCTAACAAACACATGAACTCATTCAAGTTCACCCAAAATTGCAGTATCATAATAAATTGACCAAAATGTTAAAATTTCATAAAGGAATAATGATGGAAAAGTCCATTTTAACTTCAGATGTGCCAACACTACTTTAGAGGGTATTTCTTATGCTGGTAAGTACTATACTTATCATCATGGTGCACAGGCTCTCTATTTTTATAAAAATCTTTGTATCTGTTAATATCTTGGTTATTTTATAACATTTATATGTAAAGAAACAAACACTGGCAAAATATAAAATTTGATATCACTAATTATTATTAGGGTTACTATATGTAAGTTTTCATCTCTTTATAAGGTAAACCAAAGATGTGTTTTTAAATGATGAATTTGCCCCATTTCAGGAATGAGGTAGACAGTAGAGTCTGTCCTAGCATAGATTAATATCTGATGATTACAGAGCCCTTAGCCTTCTGCCTTGAGGGATGGACCTGATCTCCTCAAATTCACGCTTTGATTAAAAGGAAGATAAATGAAAATCATGTTCTTTTTTTCTTTCCTGCCCGTTTCTAAACAGACATACACATCTAAAGTCCATTTATTTCTCTTACGTAAGTTCTCAGACATACCATGCCCACAACATACTGCCACCTTTCTTTCAGTCTACGGTAGCTCAGAACCAGTATAAAGAATGCACGAGCTTGTTCTGTTTCAAAATTAATTAGAAAAGGTGAGACTCAAAAACTTTCATTGAAGAATAAGCCGAAAAGAACTTGGATAAGAGAACAGTCTCAGGGGGTCCTAATTAAGAAAATAGGGATGGGTCAGAAACAGCTTGCTTTGTTTTTACATATGAAAAAGTTCTGGATTAGGAAGAGACTAGGGACTTTGAATCGGAATACACTGGGTTTTATTTCAGTGCTGACACTGAGACGTGTGTCATCTCTGGCATGACTTGTAACCTCTCATTAACAGAGATATCTGACTCACAGGTTTTCAGGATTCCCTCAGACGATTAGCATAATAGGATTTTATGAAATAGGATGTAGTACATTAGTGTAACTCATCATTAAGTTAGAAAAGTTATGGCTCAATATTCACAGTGGATGGCTTATTTGCTTAGGTAATACTTTGGAGATAACTTGAAATTGCCTGTTATTACACTGTATTTTTGATAAATATATTCCTGTACATGTTCCTCTCCTCTGAGTTCATAGAAAATGATTGATTATACAAGTCAATTTACTTAACATTATTGACTGCTTACTGTATGTCAGGCATTTCGCTAAAAAAAATAATTTTTCTATGTAATACGATAACTAATTTTTTTCTCTATTTTACACATAGGAAACTGTGGCTTGGAGGAGTGAATCTCAGGGCACTATTTTTATATATTAAAGTGGTGTGTTTTCCCCTCACATATTTCTTGTTGCTCGGTAACTTTTTTCCCTATTCATCCACAGTTAGCGTATTTCATGCCCAACGCCTCAGGGATTTAAGACACCACGGAATTTTGTAATTTCTGATAATATCCATTTGTTTCTCAAACTGTAGTCTAAATACAAACTGTACTAGATATTATGTTAAACTCTTACAACATAAGAGAGTTGTAAAATATCTTAAATTATTTTATTTAATCCTCTGAAAAACACTGGGAGCCATAGGCTGTAATTATACCTATTCTATAGATACCTTCCCCGCGACATTTTATAAAAATCTTATACAGACCTGAAATTTCTATCTCACCCAGGTCACTTGGATATTAAGAAATAAAGTGAAGTTTCAAACCTCTCTAACCAGCCTCACAACAAATGACATTGGAGACTAGAGGGAATCTTCTCCTCTATACTCAAGCCTTTTAAATGAACCCAATTAAGGGTTAAAGATGAAAAAAACTCAGCATACTTGGAGATCCAGTGGTGAACCTGTGCACTTACAATGCCCTGGAGAAATTGCAAGAGCCCAGAGTTTCCTGAGCATGCTATCAAGCAGAGTAGAAAAAAATGTTAATTTGGTACTTCTAGGCAGATAGATGGCCAAAATTTAACTTGTTGACATCATCCATTTGCTCCAGCATATCAAGTAAAAAATAGTATGATTTTTGCTGACCTAAAGGAAAACGTAGATCTGGTGTAACATGCCACAATTCTGCTAAGTTTCAGAGCTCCGGGAGAGAACAAGATCTGCCAAAACTTCATAGTGCATCTAAGGTCGGCGCAGAGGCAAAGGTGGGAATGGCAGAACAAATAAGAGATGTGGGAGGGGCAGAACCAGTCTGAGATTCCCACAGCGGTTACTTGAATGTACAGAAATCAGAAGACACAGTAGAACAACTCCAAAGACAGATTTTGTTGTTTGTTTGTTTGTTGTTTTGAGACAGGGTCCCACTCTTAACCCTGACTGGAGTGCAGTGGCGTGATCTCGGCTCACCTCAACCTCCACCTCCCAGGCTCAAGCAATTCTCCTGCCTCAGCCTCCCTAGTAGCTGAGGTTAAAGCACAAGCCACCGCACCCGGCTAATTTTTGTATTTTTAGTAGAGATGGGGTTTCACCACGTTGGCCAGGCTAATCTCGAACTCCTGACCGCAAATGATCCACCCGCATCAGCCTTGCAAAGCGCTGAGATTATAGGCGTGAGCCACCACACCTGGCCACCCAGGGTTTTCATGATGCTATTGAATCTTAGTTTCAGGGCTCCTAACTTGTCTAAATTACTCCAAGGACACAAGACGTGTTGAAATTAGCCCATTATTTTCCAATATCCTATAACTGAAGAATATGTGGTAAAAATATAATGTACATGTTTACAGTGCACAACAAGTTCAGTGAATCTTGGCAAATGTGTATCCTCCTATAACCACCAATTCAGTTCTATGAAGCTATAGATCATGCCCATCACCCCAGGTAGTTCCATGGTGACCTCATCTAGTACATCCTACACTCAGAGGCAGTTACCTTTCCTATTTGTTCTTGTTTTTTCTAGATCATTTTGACTATCCTACGTGTATGCATTTCCATATAAATTTTAGTACCACCTTGATAATTTCTTCAAAAAGCCTTTTACCTGGCAGGAATGAAACTCTACATTTTCTCTCCTTAGTAGTCAGTGCCTTGGCTATTTCTACTTGGCTCTGTCAGCCTTCAAGCTCTTGCTTTTTCTGAGAAGCTTGAAAGTCTTGCTCAATGTATGGACAGTTCAAAAACAGCCAAGAGTCCGAGAAGAGTTTGTGTCCAGATTTTTGACTCCCTCATTTATAACTCCCTCTTCTTTAATTTTTTTTCTCAATTTCTAGTTGCTGTTGACCTTGAACTCTGGCCTCTGGCTTCTTATTCCATTATGATTCCACGATTTGCTTGAGCTCTATTTTATGGGAACTGTCTAGAAGGAAAAACGCTGGGTAGATCTAGGTTTCATGCAACCTCTCTCTCTCTCTCTCTTTTCTTTCTTTCTTCTTTCTCTCTCTCTCTCTCTCTCTCTCTTTCTTTCTTTCTTCTCTTGGAGAGAAAAAGGGTCTCACTATGTTGTCCAGGCTGGCCTCAAACTTCTGGCCTCAAGCAATCTTCCCACCTCAGCCTCCTGAGGCTGGTCCACCACTGCACCCAGTCTTTTTCTTCTTTCAAGCATCATGTACCCTTTGGTTTCTGCCTGGTTTGGATCACCCTACAGTGTCTTCAATCAGTTACTTTAAAAAAAAAACAATAATAATTTGTCTGGAAAGCATCATTGTGTTTGGAAGAAGCTTTAATTTTCTATATAATATCCTAACATTTCCAGAAGCTAGACCTGTCATCTACTTTTTACAAATTCACAGAAATATTTTAGCTGCAATCGGTTAAGAACACTGCCTTTTTCCACACTGACTTCCTCTCTACCACACCTCCACTTGAGTAGGGTGGTATTAGAATGATTGCATGCATTTTAGGGACCTGGCAAAGAGAGTGAAATTGGCAATACATATAGTTTGAATTCACTGGCCTATATTTAGGTGATTCTTAAGTATACTATATTCTTGTTAGCCTTCTGTGAGTGAAAGACTTTCAGGAATATTTTTGCTACCCACTTTACTTTCTTAGCTGGTATAATAACCTGAGTGTATAGTGCCAGAGATTACCTAGCACTGGAGGTATATGGGTAGTGTAAATAAGATTTGAAATGTGCAGAATCATAAGATATCATCTCTGTCAGAAGATTTTCTCTTCCAGTTGTACTTGATGGTGAAGTATATATACTTATTAATGTCATACATATAGATCTGTAAGAATCATAGATCTAGAATTTACCAGAACCCCTTTATTTGTAGGTGACAAACCTTTAGAACTCTAATGAACAGTGAGTTTTTCTTCTTGTGAAATCATATTTTGTGATCACAACTATCAATACAAAATATTAAACTTCCAGAGGAAAACACAAGTTACCATTTCCTCTGCATTAATTATATTTTAGAAATACTTGTTTTAAAAAGATAATGGGTTCCATTAAAACTGAGTCAAAATGGTAAACAACAAGAAGTGTAACAGAGTGAGTTGTTATTTCTCTGGAATGTATGCTATTCAAGCTGATACTGATCAGCTTCTTGACAGTTGTGAAATGCAATCATATATTTCTGCATTCTAAATATACATTTTCCCTTATATCTAATTTTATGCTCATAATTCTGTCTTATCTTAATTAAACCCTCCACCAAATGTACAATAATCAGTAGTTACAAAACCTGGATTCCCTCCCGGGTGACATAAATTTCAGTCTGTCTGCGTATGCAGTTGATATGATATGACAGCTGAAGATCCTCTCTCCCCCAAGCCTCTTACCTTGATACCACATAGATCTTCAGTGCTCAGAAATAACCATAAAAACCCTGCATTGCCAGGCACCGTGACTCATACCTGTAATCCCAGCACATTGGGAGGCAAAAGCAGGATAATTGATTGCTTGAGGCCAGGAGTATGAGACCAGCCTGGACAACATAGAGCAACCCATCTCTACAAGAGAAAAAAAAAAAAAATAGCTGGGCACAGTGGGCGTGTGTCTATAGTCCCAGCTGCTAGGGAGACTGAGTTGGGAGGACCCTTTGAATCCAGCAGTTCCAGGCTACAGTGAGCTATGATCAGACCACTACACTGCAGTGTGGGTGACAGAGCAAGACTCTGTCTCAAGAAAAAACAAACAAAAAACCCTGTGTTAACAGAGTTCGGTTTTTAACACCCCATGGAATATTTATCATAAAACAAATTAAATTTAATTATAAAAAAGTAAACTTATACTTGCTTTTGGGCATGAGGTAAGTACTCATCACAGAGGCTTAACGTCCACAGAACTAGTAATAGTGGAGCCGAGTTTCATATTTAAGTCTTTGGGTTTCACACAGTCTTTAATATGGGAATAATGAAAATATAGATGTTATGCCAACTGCATTTGCCATCTATGTGTATTTCTAAAGTCCTTTTGAATATAACAATATATACATGTGAGAATTCATAGTCTTGTGAGAGAAGATACTTTTGAGAAATGAAATTATAGCCTTTATTTTTTGTTTTATATAGCAAATACTTACCTGAGATACAAGCTACCTTTATGAGGTTTTTAGAAAGGTTAGTAAATCGTCTTTGTAACAATTTGATGAGGTAGGTATTGTTTTATTTTCTTTTGCAGTGTCAGAAACTATGAAGCGTTGGAGATTTTAGCTTGCTTTCTAGTTAGCCTGCCGCAGTTTCATAGATGCTGACAGAAAACACAAATATGAAGAGTCAGAGACAGAAAACTTCATTACTAATGGTGTAGCAGCTGCAAGAACTTCACGTTCACCTCAGTTTGGCTTGCTTTCCCCAACCCAAGTCCCATGAGGGAGATGGTTAGGCAGGGGCCAGGCAAACGCTGTACACACAGTGGGTTTGGATCAAAAATAAGTAGCACCAAGCTCAGTAAAACCTGTCTTATTAGGTTGGTGCAAAAGTTATTGCAGTTTTTGCCATCAAAAGTGCTGGCAAAAACCACAATGATTTTTGTGACTGCAATCACACCTGCCCAAGGGTTTGGGAGGGAGGGGATCATGAATCTATGTTGTTCTAATCAGGAAACAAATCTGCCTTATGACCCACAGGGAGACTCTGTCGCTGTTTTGCAAGACTGTTTGCTTTCTAGGTATCCTTGAAAAGTTGCCAAGACAAAATCTGTCACTAGACGTGTGGGGGCGCCAGGAAGAATTGTCCCTTAACCTACAGATGAGGAAACAGAAGTTAGGTGAGTTTTCCATGATGTGATGCCTTCATTAGTAAGTAGTAGAATTGGGATTACAGACCTCGAAAGGGAGGCTCCAGAGCCCATGTTCTCAGTCCCTACTCCTCCTTCTTTTAGTACCTCTCCAAGTGTGAGCAGGTGCATCTCTGAAGGCTGAACTGATTAATAAACTTGACTTTCTGTTACGTGTCAGTTACTAAAGGGTTTTTCTGGGGAGGGGGTTAGAGTAAAGGGTTCCCAAGGGAGATATTCTAAGCCTCCTTGTAAATCAGTAGGATTCTGTCACCTAAACACCTCTAGGAGATTTTCTCTTTTATTCCTCAAAATCCTAACAGATAGGGCTGCATCAGACTTACTTTCTTCTCTACCTAGGAGCATAGTCTTCGTGAAACTATTTTTCACACAAATAGTGTTGGTTCTGCAAATAACACAAGCCTGTAATCCCAGCACTTTGGGAGGCCGAGACGGGCGGATCACGAGGTCAGGAGATCGAGACCATCCTGGCTAACACAGTGAAACCCCGTCTCTACTAAAAAATACAAAAAACTAGCCGGGCGAGGTGGCCGGCGGCTGTAGTCCCAGCTACTCGGGAGGCTGAGGCCGGAGAATGGCGTAAACCCGGGAGGCGGAGCTTGCAGTGAGCGGAGATCCGGCCACTGCACTCCAGCCTGGGCGACAGAGAGAGACTCAAATAAATAATAATAAATAAATCTCAAATAAATAAATCTCAAATAAATAAATAAATAAATAAATAAATAAATAAAATAAAATAAAAATAAATAAAATAAAATCTTGTTCTAAAAGGGGTCACTGGCTGTCCTTATAAATTAACAAGTAAAACAACTAAAGACCGAAAGCAGTTGAATGAAATGCTCACAGCCATACATTTAGTAAGGAACAAAATCAGCAGAAGAGAACTTCTGCTTTTTAACTTTAGTTCTGCATGCTTTCCCCCATACGGTAAAAATGAGCCTCAGACTTCTACATCTTATGCTGTTTTCTTTCCCCGAACCGTTTGAAGAGACAGTATCGCAAGTCTTGTTAAGCACTAAGGAGACACCCAAGAAAAAAATTAGAACTTGATAGATTTTTCTTAATCTAAGGACCAAGAGTATAAAAGTCCAGATGTAATTAATGGATTTTTAAATATCTCTAAGTTTTAACTGTACTCAGCTTACTCACCAAGGCAAGAAACATTGTGTGGATCTAGTAAAGCAATTATAGAAACAAATACTTTCTCTTTAGTAAAATGAAAAAGTCCCAGGAAGAAGTCCTATTTATATTTATTTCCCTTGAGGCTTTCACCCCCCACCCCCTCTGGAAGTGAGTTTTAAGGAGAAATGAAATTTTGGGACTGGATGACTCAATTATGTAAATGCACTAATTATATATGGAACAGATCCTATTTCATATGTTCTCTTTTTTTTCTTCTCCTTCAAACTAGAAGAAGTGTTTTTAGATACATGTGTTGTCCAGGGTTCCCAGGGGGTGAATGTTCTACATATGTTCAACATTTAGAAATACAGTTCCATTAACTGTCCTCTATAGCTTTTCTAGGTATGGTTATTTCATAATAGGTAATACAGTTTTAGGACCAGTGAGATGCATTACTGAAAGTTTCCACAGACCTTCCACCTAATTTGAAACACTACACTATTATAGCCTCATAAGTAGATTATTAGGTTTAAGTTTATGCTAGAGGAAGTTTAAAAGCTGATATTCTTCCTCTACAGGGTCATGACTATCACCCTTCTTTAAAAACCAAACGTGCGGCCGGGCGCGGTGGCTGTAATCCCAGCACTTTGGGAGGCCAAGGCGGGTAGATCACCTGAGGTTGGGAGTTCGAGACTAGCCTGACGAACATGGAGAAACCTCATCTCTACTAAAAATAAATTAGCCGGGAGTGGTGGCGCATACCTGTAGTCACAGCTACTCAGGAGGCTGAGGTGGGAGAATTGCTTGAACCCAGGAGGTAGAGGTTGCAGTGAGCTGAGATCGTGCCATTGCACTCCAGCCTGGGCAACAAGAGTGAAACTCCATCCCAAAACAAAAACAAAAACAAAAAACCAAATGTGCTGCAATGAAGGTAAATTAATACCGCTGTTTGAAGTATCATTTTTTAAATCAGGATACACTTGTGTATATATATCTATATCATATCTAGATATTGATATATATCAGAAATTTATATCATATCTAGATATATGTCATATCTCTACCTCATATGTATGATTACATATGATAAAGCAGAACAGTAATGCCACTGTATGGTTATTTTTGAAATACTTAGTTTATATTTTAAAAGAATAGAAATATTCTTCTGAAAGAACTTTTGAAAGAGCACCTAGGACTCGTTTCAAACGTTATTGTAAAGTAGAGGAAATTGGTTTTCAACGATCTCTATCTCAGTTCCTCCCTGTTCTTTATTCAATGGGCCCATGCTCTTCCTTTCACATTTTTCATTTCCTAAACTGAAACCTCCTCTAAGTTTCCTAATTGAATATGTTATAGCCAACTCGTATTTCAAGAATATGCATCACAGGAAGTTTTTATTTTGAAGGAGGAATAAAAAGCTTTAAATTGAAAGGACTAAGGTCCAATATTTGTCTGTCCTGCAGGCCAAAATGTCCGCCCCTTCATGTTCTGCAAAAAGTCTAGATGATGTTGGAAATTAAAAGTTTTTGCTTCAAGCTTTGATATAGTGTCAAATGACTTGGTTGGTTGTGGTCAACTTGGCACCATTGATAGACTTCTCAAAATCTAACTGCTTTTCTTAGAATTCCTCTCTTGTACTACAAATGGTAATTTGCTGATAAAAGGAGCCCATGAGAGATTTGCAAGATGGAAATGAAACAAACGCCAGGATGTTCAGTGTCAGGGCAGAGGGATGTGGCATGCTGCCAGGGACTTCCGGCCATGGGGTTTGCAGCCTTCCCGAAGCTGTATCATTTCCTCCCTCCACTGCATGATGTCCTGCTATTGGAGTAAGCACGCTGTTACAGCACCTTATTCTGGCTACAGTCATCCTGGTTCTTCAGAATTTCAGCTCCCTCCACACTGGTGGAAAGCCTAATTCTACACAAAACTCCTTATTTGCATAATAGTTGTAGTGGTTTTGCTATTCTAGTCAAATCCAGCCTGCAACAGCTTTCAGAGAAAAATTACAACATTCTTTGCATTACAACAAATACTGGTTTCATATTTCTAGGTGATACTAATGATTGAGACACATTCTGCAGAAAATATAAGTAATTTTCAAAAATATGTTTGGCTTTCCACATGATTTTGATTTGTAATAAGGAGCAAAACTAAAAACCCTTTTATTTAGATGTTTAATTTCCTTTCCCATAAACATATAAAAATGAAGGAGTATAAATATGTTAAAAGACAGAAAATACTATAAGCTTTCTTTTTTATGCAATGTATACAGATATTTTTAGATTTCAATATACAATTTGTATTAGTTCTATAAAACCTTCACATAAAAATGTTTTATTTTTTTACATAATTTCTAGATATTTTTTAATGTAATTACACGGAATTTACAGAATATATTTATACTTAGTTTCTAGATTTTTTCTAATGTATTCCTATGTATATTATCTATATGTAAACAATATTGGATATATCAATATCATCTATTTCTTATTAAGCCAAAGCCAACAAAAATGTTATTACCTCACTAAGTGCTTTCAAACAAGAATTCTAATTTTACATAACATCTCTTCTCTTCATTTTGCTGGAAGGAAATGATACCTAAAGAATTATTAAACTGGTGATTAAGACGGTCATCACTGGTTAAGTTGAAGTGTGAATAAGAGAAAATGAAACAAACTTTATTTACTTCATAAAATACTAATTTAAAAGGTTTCTTACACATATTTTCTTAAGTATTTTATGCTTACCACCTTTTATCTTGTATCATGTTGTACACAAAGACAAGACAAATTAAGGACTGCATTTTGGAAACCTGTGCCCTTTCCAAAGAAACTGCCATTTGCAAAGACCATTTCATAATACATTTATCGGAAACCAGCAGGCATCAAGGATTTTCCTATTGTGGCAAACTGTGGGTCAAACTGACGCTTCAAAAAGGGCAGTCAGTATTGTATTCAAGCTGACCTTCTTTTGTTGCAATAAAGAATCTTGAAGCATTGTTAAATAAATAAATCCCACGTGCTGCTATTGACCACGAAGTACACTAGATAGAGTTCTCCTGATGGGAGAGCACATTATCAAAGTTCAGTACATTAAATTCAGAGCATTCCCCTTGTGCTAAGGACCTAAGGGTGCAAACATGAAACTACTCTTTATGTTAAGTATCTAAGGCATCCTCACACAACAATGGTTTATCCAATAGACATTTTGCTGAAAGATGAATGTTTGCATGTCAAAATCAATATATTGGTTGCATATCAAAATCAATATATTGGTTAATATACCCATTTTCTAAAACCTAAGATAAAGAATACATAACATTTTGTCAAAAATTTTAATTCTACTTTTAATATTTAAAATGTTGGTCAAATTATAAAATCTTGACAATATGTCATGAAAAATTAAGTTCTTTATGCTGCCAGGTACTGACTCTGCTATCTACTCTCTACTATGCCTTTTATACTTGCACATCCAAATAGAAGTTGATTTGCAATTGGCTCATGATTTTGTAATATTTATCTCTAATTTTTTAATAGAAGAACATAATTCAAGTGAAAGTTTTTTTAGTAGCATGTTTTCTTGTTCATTGTTTGTTTTCTTTTTTGTTTCTGTTTTATAAAACCAGGTGCTTCTCTCAGTTACGCCTTTGTGAGCTCTCAAAAGCACTTCGTCTTCAACTACTAAAAACATTTGGTGTTTCAGCACTATCATTTCAACAAACTTGATGTAATCTTTGTCTTCCATATACTTAAAACTGTAAGGAATTGTTTTAGAACAAGTTTACTCTTGTTTTTTTAAAAAAAAAACATATTTTACACTTAATGTCTTTTTGAGAAATCTGTTGTTATGAAGTTTGATTTGCAAAAACAAAATATGTT
This sequence comes from Macaca mulatta, assembly GCF_049350105.2. NCBI lineage: Eukaryota > Metazoa > Chordata > Mammalia > Primates > Cercopithecidae > Macaca > Macaca mulatta. Next base: position 85,589,074 of record NC_133422.1, read on the forward strand.
GTTGGCATCTAATTTACTTTAACACTTCTTTTTTTTGTACTTTCTATGTTCTTCTTTAGACTGCATGGAAAATGACTTACCATACATATTAGGCAATTTTGAAGATCTTTCTCTTCAAAAACCTTTGGATGGCAGTTATTGTTTTAACTTTATTTCTTCCTCAAATAGGTGAAGAATTTTTAGTAGGACCTTCCTTGAAACACTCCTTGTCTACTTAAGATCAGTACAGTTTTTAAGTTATTTTTAAAATGTTAGGAATTAGAATATAATACATAAGCACTATAATTATTCATATTTTGCTTAATTTTTATAAACAATTTTTCATATAAAAATATGTTCAGAATAAATTTAGCAGACATTATCTTTTAATTATTTAAAATAACTAGCAATCTATTATTCTAATTATTTAAATATTCTAAAATTTTTAATAGATGTTTTATTATTACAGATAATTATGAACAGAACCATAACTAAATATTATGTTATTTTATTCAAAATAGTTGTTATTACTTTAACAGACTAATAGAATTTCAAAACATAAAGCACATAAAGTGAATTTTTTACTGGAGAGTACATCTATAATTCTTACTTTTAAAAAGTGAATATTTTGTATTCAGGCCTTGTTTTTATTACTGACATTTTACTGATGACCTATGATGGTAGCCTGTGTGCTAACATGATCATTGATCACATACCAGCTCAGTAATGTCAGAAATGACAATAAAGTTGACATTTCCCTATTTTGTCTTCAAAAGGCTAAGGCTGAAATAGAAGCTAAATGGTAGATTTCAGGTGATTACCGTGGCCAGCGGCAAACATGGCACATGTTATTATTCATATACACCTTCCACAAATGATCATAAGTGCTAGCATTCTGTGTGTAACATGTTAGTCTATATTCAGGAGTTACAGTAATAAACAAAACAGAGAAAAACTCATCCTTCATTCTGCATCTGGGGAAGAAGAGGCAAACAATAAGAAGTAAAGAATTAAATACCTAACATGGTCAGATTAAGTGTGAAGAAAAGTCAAGTGGACTGAGAGACTAGAATGAGAGGTGCTGTTTTAGAAATCATGGTCAGGAAGGTCTCTGAGGAAAGTATTACAGAGAAGATGAGGACTTAGTCATATAGGTCTCTCTCATATCACAGTTATAATGTTGCTAAAGAATGTCTGCCTCTATTTTTGAAGGAGACCCTGAGGGCCCCCAAAGTGATTTTATTTACCTACCCTCTAAATACCATGAAAATCTGTCTGGCTATTTCACAAAATGTAGACAGATTCGTGTGTTCATGGCTTAGACACTATGTTTCATTTATTGTGCTTTATATAATCTATTTAAATAAGCATAAGGCTATCGACTTTTTATGTTAGAATTTCTCTACTTAGGCAACTTTATTAATCTGAGGAAGCAAATTATAACCTGTCCATTTAAAGAAGAATTATTATGATGTGACCATGTTAGCTTTTAAGGAAACCAAATTACTATGAAGTGATGGGTAATGAATGCTGCATTTCCTTTCAGCCCTTAATGAGCCTGTGCAATGTTAAGTAAAAACTGGAATAGCAATGCATTTCATTTGCTATGAGAGAAAGAGGACTTCCACGTTTTCAAAACCATGAGAAAGGCTTTTCTTGCTTATTTCCCACAACCATTTCATCATAAAAATTTCTCCTAACTTGATCATCTCTCACTACCTCCATATCCAATCCATCTATAAATCCAGTATCTTATTCCTAAACACATTCCAAATCATTCCAGTTATCCATTTCGGAAATTACTTGCATTTCAGCCACCATCATTTTCTTCCTGAACTACTACATTATATTGAGTTGAGGGAGGCTTACTTACCATTCTGGGACTTGGACTAAAATCTGAAGTTGCAAACGGGAACAGTCTGGAACAAGTAATTATATGTAAAACCAGTGTGCATCATGCTATCATTGTTTCTCTCGTATTCCTATGCATTTCCTTTATCTTACGGTCACATATCTAGCCAAGTCCAGATTTAGCTTAGTCAGGTGAATTGAGGGAAGAATCTGCCTAGGGCTTGGAGAAAACACCCACAGGGAAGAAAGACAATTGGTTTCAAAGGCTTGGTGAGTTCTGCAGCAGGAGCAGGAGCAGTTCCCAAAGAGGTGAATGAGTGCAATTTCCAGGACAGTTTTGTGGAGCACATAAGCATTGTTCAATAACATGTTGACATTTTTTAGGAGGGAAACCTAATAGAACAAACCTCAGACTTCACGTGGTTTAAAAAGTGGAAACTCTGAAAGTGTTTATAATTTAAAGAAAATGTTTATTTCTGTAATCAAAAGGCTAGTGAGGTTTGGGGACAGATTTATTAAGCAATATTCTAAATTTAGTGTTACTGTAAAGGGCAATCTGGGAATATTTAGTTCTTTCCAGCTATTGACAGAAATAGGCCACAATGAGAAATATTTATTTAAATGGGAGACCAAAGGAATTAGAGTATTCTATCAGTGCCTCTTTCATCTTCACCCACGAGTCTATTTCCTCAACAATTATATCCCAGATGATATGTCACCAGGCTCATTTTCCAGTCCCCTTGATTAAGCCAAGATACAACTCAGTGAGGCACATGGATTGAATTCTTTTATATCATTTGAGAGGAATAGCTTCAATTGGTCTCTCAGAGACCTATCAGCTAAACGCAGTGTCTTAGTGTCTTTGCCATGGGCCAACAGAACCTAAGTTTTAAACATAATTATAGAAGTTAGGCTTCAGATGTATACAAAATCCTAAAGAATTGGAATAATTTTGCTCTCAAGTATTTGAAAAATTTCATTTGATTGTATGTGATTTGTGGTTAAATTCTCTCCAGAATATTACTGCTTATTTTTAAAAAGTCTATTTTAGCATTCAACAGGAGTGCTCAATTAGGGAGGAAAATAATAAACAATAGTTACCTCAGCTATAGATTTTAAACCAAGGATGATGAATCACATAGTTTTAAAGATTGTAAAGTTTAATTTCCGTTGGTGATTAAGTATTACTCTTCAGGCAATTATATTATGCCAGTGATACACCATTCTACATCCTTAAAATAGAAATATCCTCTAACTTGATAAAACAGAATACATCTATATTTCTATAAACATGTTTTTTAAGAAAAGATATATGAAAGTAATAAGGATATTACCATTTGTATTAGGCAAAGGTGTGATAAATTATTTTGTTTTCTAAACACATGATAGTTTCTCTTTCTATAAACATAAAAATGGATAACCAGGCCAAAACATATAAAACTTAGATTTTGTGTTTTGAGTTCCAAAACCTCTATACTTAGATTACCTTTGTAGTTCAGATATATATTACAGACTTTTTAATAGGAAAGATGTGATAAACTACCCTCGGATTGTATGTGCTTGTAATGGCATTATTTCTATCTTGTTGACAAGTCTGCGCTCACCTTTCATAAAAGCGGAGAATGACTGTATGCATTTATCACAACTCCATAAAGTATATAACAGTTTCTACTTTGTTTCAATTAAGGGGGAAAAAACAGACATATAAGTTTGGTAGGAAAAAAAAGCCCTCTATGTGTCCACGAATTCTAAGTTAGGGTGTCTGATTTTATAGGAAAACAATAATAATAATAGTAATAAAACAGCTTAACAGTAACAAAGATTCTCAGAGTTTTTTTTTTTAAGATTGATGCTTAGTAAAAGAATTATAGCCGGAACAGCTGCAGGAAAATCTGGCACAAAGATAGTGCTCTGGTTAAGATATGCTCTATTGCTTTCTAAAACAGAAGGAATCACAGTGGCGTAAATGTACAAAAGATGAGAGGGTAAAGCACCTATATTACAGTCAATAACATAAAATGTCAATTCTTACTCAACCCTATTCAAACAACCATGCATGATTTCTCCTGAAATTACTACTAGGCTTGATGTTTTCTTCATTAGATTCCTATCACCACCTCTACATGGTGTTAAACCAGGGGTGAATAATAGTTGCCCTGCAGCATCATAAAGCGAAACCCCATGCTAACAATCTCTGTAACTACAGAGTGAGAACGCTGATTAGCTGGATAGTGTTACTATGAGGGAACTTAACTGGCAAACAATTTCTCTTCCATTTTCCCAAGCGATTAGAAGAAATAAAAAGTGATGCAGTTTTCACAGGGATTTTGTTGTTTAAAACATACATGAAACTTACTGTGGCCTTAAAGTTTATGGAAATATTTAAATGCTCTTCTGGGAAGCAAATAGAAGAAAGTCTTTAAAAGGAAAGCCAAGATTTACTTTGACCTTTAGCTGAAAGCTATTTCCCCAAAGCAATACTTCTGGAATGAAAAGGAAAATAATAATGATACTCCTGAGTTTTAGTTTCTGCTTCTGTTCAACTCGACCATAACAGTTATCTATTGCATGTAGAAAAAAAAATACCCCCAAATTTAGAGGTTTAAAACAGCAAACTTTCCTAACCACCTCGTGTTCGTGTGAGAGCTATATGGCCACAGCTTAGCTGACTCTGAGTTTCTCATGAGGTTTTAGTTCAGCTGTTAGGCAGGACTGCAGGCATCTCCAGGCTAGTGTGCAGCTGAATAATACTCTTCTTCCAAGCGCAGACACATGAACAATGGTAGGTCCTGGTTTCTCACCACATAGAATTCTCCATGGGCTGCCTGAGTGACCTCATAATGTGGCAGCTGGTGATGACAGAGAGAGCTCCAAGAAACACTCTCGACAGCAGCCACAGTCTTTTTGGAACCTGTTCTTAGAAATGACATTCCATCACTTCTTCCATATTCCATTTTCAAGAAGTAAGTCTAGACCACATTTAACAGGAAACAATTACATAAAGGAAAGAATATCTGGAGGTCAAGATCATTGGAGGCCATCTTGGAGACTTCCTACAAGGTCTATGTTTCTTTGTTTACTTCTTTTGGCTTAAGAAGAATCAAGTTCGGCCAGGGGCAGCGGCACACGCCTGTAATCCCAGCACTTTGGGAGGCTGAGGCAGGCGGATCACCTGAGGTCAGGAGTTTAATACCAGCCTGACCAACACGGAGAAAGCTCATCTCTCTACTAAAAATACAATATTAGCCAGGAATGGTGGTGCATGACTGTAATCCCAGCTACTACGGAGGCTGAGGCAGGAAAATCACGTGAACCTGGGAGGCGGAGGCTGCAGTGAACCGAGTTCACGCCACTGCAGACCAGCCTGGGCAACAAGAGCAAAACTCCGTCTCAAAAAAATTAAAAAAATAAATAAATTTTTCTTCTATCTAACGACAGGCAAAGAAACATCTTTTTAAAACTAGCACATCATGAATATAATATTCTTGTATTTAAGAGCACATGGCATAAAATGTTAAAGCAATCTTTAAAAATTCTCATTTTACTACTGTATAGAAAATATCCAAGTTATACTTTTTCTTTGCAGATATAAATAATAACTCTGTCAAGGAAATAATACATGTTCACATACACATAACTCATACAGGTTGTATCTGAAGCTTAGAAGGTAACTGAAGTTTGTTTATTTCAACTACGCCGTTGCTGGTTCTACGCTCGATTCTGTGAAAACTGTGGCAGTTGCTTCCCTGTGTACAACTATTGTCGGCATTGTGGTGAAACTTTAAAATAACATGCGTGACTAGGAAATGGCAATAAGCCTCTTTAAAAAGGTAAATGTAAATTACAAAGATGTGTTGTTCTCGAAATAGTTCTGCAGAGACCTGTTATCTGCCACTTCCTACCTCTGACTGCCAGCAAGTTATGGAGCATTAAGTTAGTGCCCTCATTTCTAAAAAGAATGGCTTAGACTAGTAATTTTTAACTTTCTTTTCCCTTGTAAAATGTTGTAATTTTGCATCAAAATATACCAAAAGGTAAGAGAAAAGGCAATGATGTGAGGTTTGCTGAGCATCAAAAGATATGCTGACTCTTTGTTCTTTTTTAAAATTGTATTTTATTAAATATGGACAAATTATATTTGCATATACTTATGAGGCACGAAGTGATGCCATGATATCTATGCACACAATGTGGAATGATTGAGTCAAGCCAATTAATGTATTCATCATTTCAAATATTTATCATTTATTCCTCCTGTTTAACTGGAATGTTGTGCACTTGACACTGTACTTCCCACTCCCCAGCCTCTTGTAGCCATCATTCTACTTTATCTTCTATAAGTTTGATTGTCTTAGATTCCACAAACACATAACTGTCGATTCACCAAGGCTGAAATGAAGGAAAAAAATGTTAAGGGCAACCAGAGAGAAAGGTCAGGTTACCCACAGAGTGAAGCCTATCAGACTAACAATATCTCTCTACCAAAACCGTACAAGCCAGAACAGAGTGTAGCCCAATACTCAACATTCTTTTGTTTTTCTTTTTTTTTTTTTTTGAGACAGAGTCTGGTTCTGTCGCCCAGGTTAGAGTGCAGTGGCGCAATATCGGCTTACTGCAAGCTCCACCTCCCAGGTTCATGCCATTCTCCTGCCTCAGCCTCCTCAGTAGTTGGGACAACAGGTGCCCACCACCATGCCTGGCAAATTTTTTGTATTTTTAGTAGAGATGGGAAAAGAGAAGAATTTTCAACCCAGAATTCTATATCAGGCCACACTAAGCTTCATAAGTGAAGAAGAAATAAAACCCTTTACAGACAAGCAAATGCTGAGGCATTTTGTCACCACCAGGCCTACCTTACAAGAGCTCCTGAAGGAAGCTCTAAATTTGGAAAGGAAAACCTGGTATGAGCCACCGTAAAAACAAACCAAAATGTAAAAACCATCAACACTATGAAAAAGCTGCATCGAGTAATGGGCAAAAATAACCAACTAGCATCATAATGACAGGATCAAATTTACACATCACAATATTAACCTTAAATGTAAATGGGCTAAGTGCCCTAATTAAAAGACACAGATAGGCAAATTGGATAGAGTGAAGACCCATCAGTGTGCTGTATTCAGGAGACCCATCTCACTTGCAAAGACACACATAGGCTCAACGCAAAGGATAGAGGAAAATTTACCAAGCAAATGGAAAGCAAAATAAAGCAGGGGTTGCAATCCTGGTCTCTGATAAAACAGACTTTAAACCAACAAAGATCAAAATAGACATGAAGGGCATTACATAAATGGTAGAGGGGTCAATGCAGCAAGAAGAGCTAACTATACAAAATATACATGCACCCAAAATGGGAGCACCCAGATTCATAAAGCAAGTTCTTAGAGAGGAAAATGAGACTGAGGCTTACACACAATAATATTGGGAGACTTTAACAACCCATTGTCAATATTAGACAGATCAACAAGATAGAAAATTAACAAGGATATTCAGGTCTTCAACTCAAATCTGGACCAAGCAGACCTAATAGACATTTACAGAACTCTCCACTCAAAATAAACAGAATATACATTCTTCAAAGCACCACATAGCACTTATTCTAAAATTGGCCACATAAATGGAAGTAAAACACTCCTCAGCAAATGCAAAAGAACAGAAATCATAACAAACAGTCTCTCAGACCACAGTGCAATCAAATTGGAACTCAGGATTAAGAAATTCACTCAAAACCACACAACTACATGGAAACTGAATAACCTGCTCCTGAATGACTACTCAGTAAATAATAAAATTAAGGCAGAAATAAATGAGTTATTTGAAACCAATGAGGACAAAGACACAGTATACCACAATCTCTGTGACACAACTAAAGCAGTGTTTATAGGGAAATTTATAGTACTAAATGTCCACAGAAGAAAGTGGGAAAGATCTAAAATTGATGCCCTAACGTCACAATTAAAAGAACTAGAGAAGCAAGAGCAAACAAATTCAAAAGCTAGCAGAAGACAAGAAATAACTAAGATCAGAGCAGAACTGAAGGAGATAGAGATACAACAAGCCCTTCAAAAAAATCAATGAATCAAGGAGGTGGTTTTTTGAAAAGACACAAAATAGATAGACCACTACTAGCCAGACTAATTAAGAAGAAAAGAGGGAAAATCAAACAGACACAGTAAAAAATGATAAAGGGGAGATCACCACTGATCCCACACAAATACAAACTACCATCAGAGAATACTATAAACATCTCTACACAAATAAACTAGAAAATCTTAAAGAAATGCATAAATTCCCAGACACACACACCCTCCCAAGACTAAACCAGGAAGAAGTTGAATCTCTGATTAGACCAATTACAAGTTCTGAAATTGATGGAGTAATTAACAGCCTACCAAGCAAAAAAAGCCCAGAACCAGATGGATTCACAGCTGAATTCTACCAGAGGTACAAAGAAAAGCTGGTACAAATTTTTCTGAAACTGTTCAAAAAAAATAGAAAAAGAAGGACACCTCCCTAACTCATTTTATGAGGCCAGCATCATCCTGATACCAACACCTGGCAGAGACACAACAAAAAAAGAAAATTTCAGGCCAATATCCTGATGAACATTGATTAGAAAATCCTCAATAAAATACTGGCAAACTGAATCCAGCAGTACATCAAAAAGCTTACCCACCATGATCAAGATCGGGTTCATCCCTGGGATGCAAGGCTGATTCAACAAATGCAAATCAATAAACATAATGCATCACATAAACAGAACCAATGACAAAAACCACATGATTTTCTCAATAGATGCAGGAAAGGCCTTCAATAAAATTCAACACACCTTCATGCTAAAAACACTCAATAAACTAGGTATTGATGGAATGTATCTCAAAATAGTAAGAGCTATTTATGACAAACCCACAGCCAATATCATACTGAATGGGCAAAAGCTGGAAGCATTCCCTTTGAAAACCAGCACAAGACAAGGATGACATCTCTCACCACTCCTATTCAACATAGTATTGGAAATTCTGGCCAGGGCTATCAGGCAAGAGAAGGGTATTCAAATAGGAAGAGAGAGAGTCAAATTATATCTTGCATATGACATGACTATATATTTAGAAAACCCCATCATCTCAGACCAAAAACTCGTTAAGCTGAAGTCTCAGGATACAAAATCAATGTGCAAAAATTACAAGCATTCCTATACACCAATAACAGACAAACAGAGAGCCAAATCATGAGCGAACTCCCATTCACAATTACTACAAAGAGAATAAAATACCTAGGAATACAACTTACAAGGGACGTGAAGGACCTCTTCCAGGAGAACTACAAACCACTGCTGAAGGAAATAAGAAAGGACACAAACAAATGGAAAAACATTCCACGCTCATGAATAGAAAGAATCAATATCGTGAAAACGGCCATACTGCCCAAAGTAATTTGTAGATTAAATGTTATTCCCATCTAGCTACCACTGAATTTCTTCACAGAATAGAAAAATCAACTTTAAATTTCATGTGGAACCAAAAAAGAGCCCATATAGCCAAGACAATCGTAAGCAAAAAAAAAACAAAGCTGGCAGCATCATGATACCTGACATCAAACTACACTACAAGGCTATGGAAACCAAAACAGCTTGGTACGCGTAGCAAAACAGATATATAGACCAATGGAACAGATCAGAGGCCTCAGAAATAACACCACACATCTAAAATTATCTGTTCTTTGACAAACCTGACAAAAACAAGCGATGGAGAAAGAATTCCCTATTTAATAAATGGTGTTGGGAGAACTGGCTAACCATACAGAGAAAACTGAAACTGGACCCCTTCCTTACACTTTATAAAAAAATTAACTCAAGATGGATCAAAGACTTAAACATAAGACCTAAAACCGTAAAAACCGTACAAGAAAACACAGGCAATACCATTCAGGATATAGGCATGGGCAAAGTCTTCATGACTGAAACACCAAAAGTAATGACAACAAAAGCCAAAATTGACAAATGGGATCTAATTAAACTAAAGAGTTTCTGCACAGCAGAAGAAACTATCAGCAGAGTGAACAGGCAACCTACAGAATGGGAGAAAATTTTTCCTATCTATCCATCTGACAAAGGGCTAATATCCAGAATATACAAGGAACTTGAACAAATTTACAAGAAACGAGCAACTCCATCAGAAAGTGGGCAAAGGATATGAACAGACACTTTGCAAAAGAAGACATTTATGCAGCCAAAAAACATATGAAAAAAAGCTCATCATCACTGGTCATTAAAGAAATGCAAATCAAAACCACAATGAGACAGCATCTCACGCCAGTTAGAGTGGCGATCATTAAAAAGTCAGAAAACCATAGCTGCTGGAGGGCATGTAGAGAAATAGGAACACTTTTACACTGTCGGTGGCTGTCGGTGGGAATGTAAACTAGTTCAACCATTGTGGAAGACCGTGTGGTGATTTCTCAAGGATCTAGAACTAGAAATACTATTTGACCCAGCAATCTCATTACTGGATATATACCCAAAGGATTATAAATCATTCTACTATAAAGACACATGCAAGCATATGTTTATTGCAGCACTATTCACGATAACAAAGACTTGGAACAAACCCAAATGCTCATCAGTGTCAAACTGGATAAAGAAAATGTGGAACATATACAACATGGAATACTATGCAGCCATAAAAAAAAAATTATTTCATGTCCTTTTCAGGGACATGGGTGAAGCTGGAAACCATCATTCTCAGCAAACTAACACAAGAACAGAAAATCAAATACCACCTGTTCTTACTCTTAAGTGAGAGTTGAACAATGAGAACACATGGACACAAGGAGGGGAACATCACACACTAGGGCCTGTCATGAGATGGGGGAATAGTGGAGAGATAGCATTAGGAGAAATACCTAATGTAGATGACTCGGGTTGATGTGTGCAGCAAACAATGTTGGCACATGTATACCTGTGTAACAAACCTGCACATTCTGCACATGTATCCCAGAACTCAAAGTATTAAATAAAAATATATGCTAATAAAGCAACTATTTAAAATTTTTAAAAATTGTTTATTGATGAATGTGCTCCTGTTTGTTTGTTTGTTTGTTTTTTTAAATTATAATCTGTGAACTGGTTAGTGAATCAGGGTATTACATTTGTAGTCAGGAACATTTGCCTGCCTCACTTGACCACTGGAGTGGTGCACAGACATCCCTTTCTCAGCACTGTCATCTAAATTGATGGACTGTTCTTTTAGTACTTCAGTTGTCTTAGGCAAGAAAACTAACCATTATGCCCGATGATTCTCTGCATAGTATTTTAATAGCAAAATTTCTGTCTGCTTTTCTCACTTTATAAAATTGAGTCTCTAGTCATTTTAATATTTTGATAGATGTCTTCTGCTCTGAATAAACTTGTTTTAAAGTGAATTTTGGAAGGCAATGGTAAATAAGAAATGCAGACCCTCTGTGTTTGAATGCCTTAAATATCTGTTTGGTGATTTGTTTCCTGCTTTTACATATGTATTTGCTTGTTTTTATTGCCTTGGTAAGGACTGAATTCTTTTAAGAGCTAAACGTAGGATAAAAGTTTGTTTCATTCTTTCCTAATATTAACCAAACTAAAATTTTCCATATTCTCATGAATCAAAACCCAAAACAAGCTCCCTGTCAGAAACCAAACAGTGCATTTTTATGTATGGTTGCCAAATAGTTGCTAATTCTATGAGTTTCTAAACCACTCTCCCTGGTTCGCTATCATTTATAAAGGGAAAAACAAGTACATGTGTTGTTTCCTTGAATATATTTGAAAACACATTAATGCTTTAGGGAGAGTAGTTTTTATATGTTGACATTTATTTCTTCTTTTGCAATTGTGTATTTGTAACTTGTCTTCTCTTATTTTTATTGTCTCACTAATCTTTCCCCGTAGCAGATCCTCTATACTTTATTAGAAATACTTGACTTTTTCAGAAATGTACCTGTTACATCCCTGTGGAAGTAAATTGGCCTCAGTTGTCCTCTTAGCACATCAGATTTCGGGGAATAAATTGGAGGCCCTAGAAGTGTTTCTTAACATGAATCTGATGCTTCAAAGAAATCTCTAGAAAACATACTATTTAGAAACAATCATGCTTAAATATTTGTAGTTAAAAAAATCTTTCCAGGCTTTTGTTTCATTTCATATAAAAACTGGATTTTTATATTTCTGCAGTTAATCTGATTTTTCACTATATTCTAAATTAAATCTTTTTATGATTTACGCATGTAATTATACTTCTATACTCCTGAATATTTGAAAATAGTTGTAGTTTCCTCTGAGATAAGCATGGCATTGATTTACCTGAGAAATATATTACACATTACCCATTTTTGCCAAAATTTAAATGCCTTACAGTTGTGGAGACTCCTTTATGAATACACAAAGGTCATATTAGGTAATAACATTTGTTGACATTTTAGTTTCACTCAGTATTATTTTATAATTACAGTCTTTCTAGAGTTGTGGGTGTTTAGCTAACCTATCTTTAGAGTAATTTTTCTTCAAGCTTTTGTAAATCTCTTTGTAGGTAGTGACCTCACTTCTAGATTTTCTTCTTATCAGGAAATATTTCACCTCCCATAAATCATATCTAGAAAAATGGAAAACAAATAGTCATATTGGTTGGTGATTGTGAGTTTTCTACTAAATTTTATTAAATATCTGATCAATTATCTTTTTTAATGTAATCATTATAACATGTTACATACACCATGAGAATGAGAATGTGTTTAATTCTTTTTGGCTAGGAGAGTCTCTTTTTATATCCTCCTGGGATGCATAGAATTAAACATCTTTTAGACAAATTTCTCTCATTATGCTACTGTTTAATATTCTTATCCTTGGTTTTATGTAGGTTACAGTTCCTCTTCACCTAGAGAATAAATAATACCAAATTCTCAGTCACTGAAAACAACCTACAACCTGTATCCAAACCATCTTTTCTCCTGATTTTGTTTTTTAGTTTCTCTTTGTATATTTCATCATTCCTTACACAGAGTTAGCAAAATAAATTGGTTTAATAAATGAATTAATGAATCCTTTCAGGAATGAATAAATAACACTCACACTTAATCAGGTCAATATCAACATTCTAGAAAAATGAGTTCATCTGACATTTTCTAAGAAAGTCTTGCTTTTCCACTTCCCTCTCTCTGATCCTGCATCCCACAATCTCTACCTCTACAAGATAGAATTCCAGTTGTTTTCCAGGTACAGCTCAAATGTCTTTCCTGATGTATCTTAGAAGCAATATCCCCATTTCCTGAGTTCCACAGACCCTGCATTTCTCCCAAGAGGTGGCATTACGACTATAGTAAAGCCAGCTAGTGATTATCTGGCGCTTATTAGTTTCCATACATAGTTCTTTATTCATTGTTTTCAACCTCATGTAACTTTTACAAACTAAAAAAAAAGAGAGAAAGATACAAAGCTGAGGAAACTGGGGCAGAGAGTATTCATAAGGAATTGAATTTTGATTGGAACCCAAGAAGCTTGATCCACAGTATTATGATTATCTCTCTATATAAAATTTATTTCTATGTTTTATATATGTGATATACACATATATGCACGTGCGTGTGTGTGTGTATGTGTGTGTGTGTGTATGTGTGTGTGTATATATATATGCTCACAAAGGATCTTCAAATAGAATTGCACCATATGTATGATTTGAACTTGACCTGTGTGCTTCTTATGTATGGCCCGTCAATACTGTTGCAAACCAAGTAACTATCTCTTGGTTTTTCCAACATCTATCATGTTATTCAAGCCCAAAATATACCTAATTGTATGATGCCATTAGACCAATCTTGCTTCCTGTTTCTGAATAATTATCATTTTCTTCCTGACCTTTGATCTTTCTGAAATGTATAACTCTTCTGTCTGCAACTAACTTTAGATAAGTACATTCACAAGAGGCTAATTTGTAAGATGAATGTGTTATAAACAAGTTGAAACGATAACAAATAGAAAGTTTAATTATATTACAACAGTATTTTAAAAATTATATTGCACATTTTATCTCACTATTATCAAAACTCTATTTCAAGAAGCTAATACATAGAGATAAACAGATAAATAGGCCTCTTACACTTGGAGAATTCCTGGTTTCCTCATCTAGGTTTCTATAGCTCATATTTCAATCACCTCACTTACCAAATTTTATTATATTATTTTTCATTTCGTGTGTATGTCTTTCTCCAGTCTGTGGGTTTCTTGAGGATGGTAGCTCTTTTAAATACAGATATTGACCCAGCATGGCATTTTCTTTTTTAAATATTTTTTTATTCTATTGGGTATATAACAGATGTATTTATGGGGCACATGAGAATTTTTATACAGGCATACAATGTGTAATAATCTTAACAGGGTAAATGGGGTATCTATCACCTCACTTACCATGTCTTTGTATTACAAAATTCCAATTATACTCTTAGTTATTTTAAAATATACAATAAATTAATGTTGACTGTAGTCACCCTGTTGTGCTATCAAATACTAGATCTTACTCATTCTTACTATATTTTTGTACCCATTAACCATTCTCACTCCTTCCACCCACAATACCCACCCACACGCCTTCCCAGCCTCTGGTAACCATCCTTCTACTCTCCATCTCCATAGCAGGACGTTTGTTGATGATCTAACCTAATAAAGCCTTCTCCCCTATCTCACTCTTTTCCTGCAAATTACTCTGTTATATTCTCTTAATAGACCAAAATTACCTTGCTAATTTTTTTTTGTCTCTTAATATTTTCTATATCCAATCTATCACCTCCTCCTTCTAACCTCTCATAAGAACAGGAACTTGTCTTTCTCCACATTGAATTTCCTGGGCAGAGAAGTGGACCTGGTCCTCGGTAGGTGCTCAATATATACTTGTTTAATGAATAATGGATTCTCAGTAGTTCGTTTTGGAATTTCTGAGTGATGATTATAAAACCACAATATTTGGTTATAATATCAAGTAAACTTTAAAATCGCTTTCATGAAGGAAAAGTCAAATTGGGATCTGTTTTTTGCATCTTACATCTAAACTGATTTAGTTCTCTTCATATAGAAAGCTTCACAGAAATACTTGTTTAAATATTAAATTGGATAAATAAGTTTTTAAAAATCTAGTTGTCCTTGGTATTCACTAATATGGGTAAGTTTACATTTTCATCAATAAGAATTTGATTAGAAATGTTCCTAACATTAATAATTTGGTATCTTATCTCAATTGTTTTGTAATGAATGTTGTAGCTACTGTATCACTTATTTCCTCATTTGAATGGCATTTTCTGTAATAGTGGGGTTTTGTTTGTTTTATTTTCATAATTTTAGATCACAGACCACTTTGAGAGTCTGATGAAAGGGATGACATTTCTCTTCAGAAGAAATAAATATGATATACAGAAAACTTTCCATACAATTTCAGGTTGTCTCTGAGTTGCAGTAATACCTCTTTGCCAAACTGATAGCTCGTGTGGTTTTGATGGAAGATCAAGAAATAAAACATGCATATACCCATAGAACAGCAAGAAATAGTTCTACTGTAACATCATGGACTCTAGGGCGAAAACACACTCTAGAAAAAATATAAAATAAAATTGGACCAAGTCTCTGAGCTTCTCTAATCACTTACATCTCCCTCTGAGACCACCAAGACGACCAAGACCTCCAAACTTTAGGTCTGCCATGAGGAGGAACAGGGGAAGTACAGGAAGGGGTAGATTTTACTACCTGTATATTTTCTGTATTGCCTATTTCCTGGTTGGGTAGTCAAACTAAGTGAAAGTAACTGCAGCTGGATTCAAGAATTCCTTTTTGTCCTAAGCCTGGATCAATTCTGTGAGCCTGGTCTAACTCCTTTGGCATACTCCTAAGAATCTGTCTCATTGATTTTGTGATTTAATATGAGAGTGACTGGAGACAGTGTTAGGGATAAAACCTTCTGGAACAGGAATTGCCTGTAAGAATTTTTGGCATTTGATGACCTGTAAGTGTTTACAGAAATAAACATGAAACGTTGAAGTGTGGTTTGGGTTTTAGTTTCTTGTCACTCTTTATTACTCTGGAGGCTGAATGCTTCCATAGGAATAGTCTATAAAAGTGAATTTCGTGTTTGAAGTAAACACATTGTAATTTAAAAGGACTCTTCTAAGCACCAGCACCAAGGATAATTCTCTTAGGTCATTCCCAGCCCTTGCTTGGACTCTGCCTGCAGTAGTACTGATGATAAGGAAGTGCAAACTAATAGGAGGAAGTTCAAGAAGATGAGAGACATACAGGAAACCAGTATTCCAGCCTAGTAAGGAAAAGAGCCTCTGATGAACAATCTTATAGGGAAATATTGAACTTGCACCAATTCCTGGACATTATCAGTGGGAATTAAGGAATGGTAGATTGTCAAGAAAAGTCTTGTATGCAATGAGTTTTACGGGTACTCATGATCTATTCTTGGCATTGGCGATACATGTTTCCATTGTTGCTGATTAATAAACTCATTTCACCACCGTGGATGTTCAGAATGTGACTTCATAACTGGAATTTCACCTCTTATCTTACCTTTAGGCAGAGGAAGTAATTGAGTGGTTGATGGACTTTTAAAACAGCAATGACACAAAGGCGTTCTGATCTTTACCCCTTGATATTCTTCGCATCCAAAACAGTAGCTCAATTAACAATTGGCAAAAACTGAAAGAGAAGGACTCTAATTTTGCTGGGACTTAATGAAAGATACTAATGTGAAGGAATAAACATGAGGGGTTTTGAACAACATTCTTCTAACTGCTATTAATTCTAGCTTCTTATTCCAATGGTTGCTACTATGGACATCACAAGGTTGTACCACTCTGCCCCACCTAAGAGAATGGTAGATTCAAGAGCAACAGCAAACAGTCTCCTTAACTGCAAAGCCATCTATTTCTACAATGCCTCATGTAAAGGTTTTCCTTTCTGGCTTTAACAACAAGACATTGTACCAGGGAGAAATGCAGACAAATTAATGTAGACTAACAGGAGAAGGCAGTGGTATAAAAAGAACAGAAACTTTCTAAGTAGTACACGAGCTCAACTGGTCTTTTTCTATAGTGTCTAGATAAAAATAAATCTTGTGAGGTCCCAGGTTGCTATTTCTGGCATGAGACCATATATCGTACCAGAAAAGTGGTCAGAGGGGATTGCAAAAGTCAGGGGGAAGCCTAGTTAACAAAAAGAGTGAGGACCACATCAGTTACATTCATGGACAAGCTTATCACAAGAGGTGTGCATTAGTTAGTTTTCACACTGCTGTAAAGATAGCACCCGAGACTGGGTAATTTATAAAGGAAAGAAGTTTAATTGACTCACAGTCCTGCATGGCTAGGGAGGTCTCAGGAAGTTTAAAATCATGGCAGAAGGTGAAAGAGAAGCAAGCACCTTTTTCACAAGGTGTCCAGAGAGAGAGCACAGGGGAAACTGCCACTTTTAAAATCATCAGATCTCATGAGAACTCACTCACTATCACTAGCACAGCATGGGAGAACCGCCTACACGATCCAATCATCTCCCACCTGGTCCCTCTCTCAACACACAGAAGTTGCAATTGAGATGAAATTTGGATGGGGACACAGAGCCAAACCATATCATTCCACCCCGACCCCTCCCAAATCTCATGTCCTTTTTACGTTTCAAAACCAATCATGCCTTCCCAACAGTCCCCCAAAATTTTAACTTACTTGAGCATTAACCCAAAAGTCCAAGTCTAAAGTCTCATCTGAGACAAGGTGAATCCCTTCGACTTATGAGCCTATACATTCAAAAGCTGCTTAGTTACTTCCAAGGCACAATGCAGGTACAGGAATTGGGTAAATGTCCACATTCCAAATGGGAGAAATTGGCCAAAACAAAGGGGCTACAGTCCCATGGAAGTCCAAAACTCAGCCAGGCAGTCATTAAATCCTAAAGTTCCAAAATCTCCTTTGACTCCATATCTAACATTCAGGGCACATTGATGCAAAGGGTGGGTTTCCACAGCCATGGGCAGCTCCATCCCTGTGGCTCTGCAGGGTAACTCCTAAGGCTGTTTTCATGGGCTGTGTCGAGTGCCTGCAGTTTTTTCTAGGCACATGGTGCATTCTGCCAGTGGATCTACCTTTCTGGGGTCCTTCATCTCACAGCTCCACTAGTCAGTGCCCTAGTGCGGACTCTGTGTAGGGGCTCCAACCCCACATGTCCCCTCTGCCCTGCACTAGCAGAGGTTCTCCATGAGGGCTCCATCCCTGAAGCTGAATCCTGCCTGGAAATCCAGGCATTTTTATACATCCTCTAAAATCTAGGCAGAAGTTCCCAAAGGTCAACTCTTGTCTTCTGTGCATCTGCAGGCCCAACAGCACATGGAATTTGTCAAAGCTTGGGGCTTGCACCCTCTGAAGCAATGGCCCAATCTGTACCTTGGACTGTTTTAGCCGTGACTGGAGCTGGAGAAACTGGGATGCAGGGCATCAAGTCCCGAGGCTGCACAGAGCAGCAGGGCCCTGGGCCTGACCCAGGAAACAATTTTTCCCCTTCTAGTCCACTGGGCCTGTGCTAAAAAGATACTACCTGAGACTGGGTAATTTATAAATGGAAGACATTTAATTGATCACAGTTCTGCATGGCTGAGGAGGCCTCAGGAAACTTACAATCATAGTGGAAGGCAAAGGAAAAGCAAACACTTTTTTTCACAAGGTGGCAGGAGAAAGAGAGACTGCAGGGGAAAGTGACACTTTTAAAACCATCAGATCTTGTGAGAACTCCCTCACTATCACGAGAACAGCATGGTGGAACTTCCCCCATGAGCTAATCACCTTCCACCAGGTCCCTCCCTTGACATGTGGGGATTACAATTTGAGATGAGATTTGGGTGGGGATGCAGAGCCAAACTGTATCAATGTGTGTAGTCCTACTAATATCCATCATATATTACACATATTGTAAGATACTGTCAGAATACGGATTAAGAGTTACACAGGTCAGATCGGCCTAGTTTTCATCACCATCCCAAAATGCATGACAACTTTAAATGCATCTATAGTGTTGAACCCCAACAAGTGAATCTTGACAAAATTCTCAAGAAATTGCTCAAAGAGATTAGGTCAAATAAACACAACTCCATACAGTGAAGAATGTGGGATGAATCCACTCATATTTCCTTTACTAGTTAAAAGTGTATTTCATTGTACCTAAGAGAAAAACCAAAATAACTACTAAATCATCTGGTAATTTAACAAGATAGAGGGTTATTTCTCTAACATAAAATCCATAGCTTTTCTGTTCCAGGAATGATACGATATCCACTCTACAAAATCATCAGGAAACCTATGTCTCCTTCCAGCTCTCTGCACTGCTATCCAAAAGGCTATAGCCCTCATCCTCATGGTCCAAGACCATGGCCAGTAACGATAACGGCTGGAGAAGTGTCTTAGTTTGCTTGGGCTATCATATAAAGTATCACAGACTGACTGGTTTAAATAACAGAAGTTTGTGTTTTCACTGTTTTAGACCCAAAATTCTGAGATCAGGGTGCCAGCATGGTCAGGTTCTGACGAGAGCTCTCTTCCTAACTTGCAGAAGGCTGCCTTCTAAATGCATGGTGAAGTAGGGGGATGAGAAAAGAGCAAGCTCTCCTGGTCTCCTCTTACAAGAGCCTGACAGCATCATGAGAGCCCTACACATAGGAGCTCTTCTAGACCTAATTACCTCTTAAAGGCCTCATGTCTAAATACCATCAAATTGAGGGTTAGGGCTTCAACATATTAATTTGTGGGGTTGGGAGTGGGTGAGGCACAATTCAGTCTATAGCAAGAATGCAGTTTCTGATTTGGGTGAATGTACTCACAGTCAAATAAAAAAATATAGAGAATAAAATTTTAGGGTACATCCTACAATCTCAGGAGCTAAAAAATGAACTACACTGATTCTGGAAGCACTGGCTTCCACACACAAGATGGCTAAAATCCTAACAGTTAAAGCCATGCCCTTCCAACAAGTCTTTGATCTGATGTCAGTGGTCCCCAAACACAGTGGTCAGGAAAGTGTTGCCCATGACCAGATATGGCACATTGTTCACTTTTGTAAATGAAGTTTTAATGGAACATAGTCATGCTCATTTGTTCACTTATTGTCTGTGGCTTCTTGTGTACTACAGCATCAGTGTTGAATAGTGCAACTGAAACGCTTTGGCCCACAAAGTCAAAATTTGTCTAACCTTTAAAGAAATATTTTTCTACTCCTACCTTAAAGTATACTTTACAGGTTTGGGAATCTCAGGAGATGGCACAGAATGAGATTTGTGTGTGTATTTATTGTACAGTGTGGTCAAAATTTTTATCAAGTTCTCAAATTATATGTGACCTACTGATCACTGAAAAAGTTTGTAAAACCCCTATAAACCTTGAGGGAATACTGGATAAGAGATTCACTTACTTGTAAGAACATGCTGATATAGCCAGAAAAAGACAACTGGCTTGTGAACTAATCAAGGAACTGTTTGGTGTCATGTAGATTAGTACCATAAAAGTAACCTATTATCAAAAAAAAGAATTGAGTTAGAATGTCATGCGAGAACTTGGACTTCATAGAGCCATTTGATGCCTTTGAAAATTTGTCTGCAAATATTGACATTTTACATTATTAACTAAAGCTGCAAGAAAACTCACTAGCAACTCTACTTCTGAAAGTATTTTCAATTGCTTTTGGATCACTTTAGCATTTCAAACATTCATGGAAAAATATGATATAAAAATACTTTCTTTGTGGCTACACTTATTTTAAATAATTTGCAACTAACGCTGTTATCTATCCCCCATTCTTTTTATTTTGTTTTTAGTAACATAAATCTTTATTCACTGGACTTTCTGCTTGAATTTAAACAGCTTCATTTTTTCTATTAAGGCAAGATTCATATGACTGTTTCTTTAACAAGTGGCTTAAACTATTGAAATGAGAGATGCCAATATTGCCATTTCTTAGAAAATATGGTCTATGTCCTGATTATTTCAAAAGAAACATCAATTGTGCCCCAGAAAGGCATGTAGTGTGGTAATATTAAAGTTCAAGAAAGGAAGGTAAGGCAAGGTCAGGTTTACCTCTTTTTAAAAAAATTCATAGCCTTATTAAATGTATTTTAAGCTGGCATGAAGGGAGGTATTAATAGCTCAAAAAGATTAGGCCTTTGCCTGCTAAACATCTAAAGATCATTAACATAAAACTTACATAAAATTTATCATTTCTGTGGTATGATAGGCCAATCTTTCACTTTTATACAACAATCTCTTAACACCTTGAATTTGCATAACTTATAAAACTATTTTTAAAAGTGATTTCCCATCTATTAATTCACAGCAACCCCTGAGCATGGCAATTATGCTTGCTTTTTATGGGTTACATTTTTGAGGCCCAGAGAAGTTTGGTCTGATAGAAATGTGACTTGATGAACCAAACTTCCTAGTACTGTGCTCTTTTCTTCAACTACGCTCTTAGAAAATGCCTGTATGTCTGTATACAGAGTAACAAAATAATGGTCACAAGTTAAATAAATACATGCATTTGCCATCCTTAGGCAACAGAAAATACATTTATTCATTATAGACTCAGCCTTATAAACAAAGAAAAAGTTCAACTTACTGAAAGTGTTACTTACTGAATTCCAAGTTTCTTAACATTAACTTGTCCCAGTTATTAAACTAGCACAACTAACATATGATATCTGGGTCATTATGATTGAACAGATATATGAAGATTTTAAGTTCAAATAGTTATTTCTTCTAGTTTCTGTTTACTCTTAGTAAGCATCTCATTTTATTCTGTGTCTTCACTCTTCCAAGTATAACCATTGTTGATGGAAAGAATGAAAGTCACCAAATATAAACGTGATGATAGAACCACTAGGCTGAATATGTAAATCAGATCTATGTAAACAGAGGCTTTCCTTTAAGTAGTTGAGCTATGGTGACCTTGTTTTCTTTGTATTTAATTCCTCTTTCCAATTAAATTTAGTAAGTATATAAAATAGCATCTTTATGTATATTAGGAGAATAAGGTCAATTATATAATTAAGAACCAGTGAGGATTACGGAACCTTGACACTGCTTTTAGTAACTTTAACAATTTGGAATCAGTCTGAATTCAAATCAACAGTCTTATAAATAAGTCAGCTCTGTTCCATTTTCTCTTAGCATTTTTGTCATTATAATCATTGTTTGTTCCTACTAAGCCAATAACCAAAAATAATTCAGCTATTTGGTTTTCTGAGTAATTCAAAGATGTGTCAACTAATTAGGCTATTTGAAAATACAATTGTAATTAAAACAATATGTACTGAGAGGGAAATGTCGTGATGTTTATGGGTTTTAGGACACCTGTGAAGTCACTGGAAATCTGCAACACAATGGGATTCTGCATAATAAAAATGTTAGAATTTACAAAATGTCATCAAATGCTTGTGGCCCACTTCTATGAAAAACATGAATAATTCACAATACTATATATGGAATTAGATTTTGCTGCCCTGATTCCATTTAAATAAATGTGTTTATGAGTCACCAATTTCATTTGCCTCTACTTCTAAGTGGTGACCTTTCACTTATGAGCTGAAAAGCAATCAACTCTGGGTATAGAATAAGAGAAAATAAAATACATTTAAATATTTATAGTAAACATTTATGGTAGTATGTGCATTAATGATTCTAAACACATTTTTGTTTAGAGAAAAAAGATGTATAAAATCCCTTCACTCCACAAATATTTATTTAGAAGTTACCACGTGCCTATTCAAGCATGTTATGTGGTTTCAATGAAAATTAGACAATAAAATATGGGACAAAATATAGAAAATAAAATAATGTCCAAGGCACTTTAACTTCTCATATTTTTAAAGCATGCATTTACATAGAGAATGATAATTGAAAATATGTAGTGATTCTTCCAAATTTCTACCTACTATTTATTTGTGTATTCTACACAGTTATTAGCAAATATTTATTAGAATGATTTGACAAGACATATACTCAAAACAAGGGTAATTGTAAAAATAATTTTAAAATTCAAAATATAACTTATCTCTGATTGTATCTTGTTTTTGTTCCCATATTTTATTTTCTTTGAATAACTATCTCAATTTCCCCCCAACTCCCTCTTTATCCCAATTTATTCTAGGGCTCATATCAAAAGCAACTCTGTATAATGCTCTGCAACTTTGCTGTTATATCCATCACAGAACTGATATCCCTATACCATGCATATTTACATGGCTGTTGTATGCTCCATAATATCAGAATAAACTTTTATTCCCTTGATCCATACAGTGCTTGAGCAATATTTTGTACATGATGGATATTCAATTAATGTATGTGAAGTCCCATGTACAAAAATCTGTGATGACTATCCATTGTCTACTGCATTTGACTTATCTAAGCAAACCAAACCCTCAACAGCTTGGCCCCAGACAATCTTTCATGTTTCATCACAATCACTCCACTTCACAATTTCCTAAAATCCATGGACAGTATCAATTGCCTTACACTTTCTCACTTTGCTTCTCTCAAGCTGTTGTAATCTGTCTTGAATATTTGCTTTCCTATTTCATTGCCTGGCCAAATCCGTTCATACCTCAAGACCCAATGAGTCATCACCTGTTTTCTATAGCACTTATTGAAAGACACCCATGACCTAAAGTACCTCTCCTCTCAACATTTACAAGATACTGTGTGGAATCGGTGTGAAGACACAGCCTCATATGGTTAGTTAGATCCTGTCCTTCTCTCACTAGTTGTCACTCTTGGATACATTTTATAATATTGAAGAATTAGAGTTTCTTCATTTGCGAGTCATCTTTATAGCACAGGGTTATGGTGAAAGTTCAATAGTATTAAAATTATAAAGTGCCAATTTCAGTATTGACAGCAAGTAATCAAGTGTGCAATCAATTTTAGGTCCCATTTCACCAAAAGGGAGGCCTTTAGAGCTGATACAATGGTCACCTCTTCTTCTCATCATGTAAACATGGTTGAGAGCCAGTTCGGGGATCAGACTGCCTGGTGGCAGATCACAGCTCTGCCCTTGAAAAGTCAGACAATTCATTTAAGTTCTCCATGCCTTAAACTTTTGATATGGTTATTGTGAAGATTAAGCTAACATTTATAAAACCATTGGAAAAGCCCCTAATGTACAGTAATTGTGAAATATTAGCTATTATTGTTCTTATTAATTACTTAAACATAATATCATCTTATTAACTATTGTGTATTAATCAACACTTTATATATGTGATTTACAAAACAGTAACTCAAAATAACTTAATGGAATGAAAAAAAGGGAAGAAGGATTCCTGGGCCTGGGAAAGACAGTGAGGGTGATCACAGGATGGAAGGGCCTCTGCTGATTCTACTGAGATTCAATGCCACCGTGATACAATGTGCACCATTTTCCATATACTTGCTTCTTTTTTGTTCATTTTATTTTTTCATCTAGTGTTACATCTTGCCTTTATTTCACCTATTGTGGACAAACCTCCAAGTATCAGGAAAAATATTTTAGGCAGCTATACTTTATTTCAGTCCAAGAAAAACAATTAAAGTTCTTTCGCTCAGGGTCCATATGCCAACACCAAAGAAGAGCTCATATTTCCACTTTCCAGATCAATCTCTGTTTGCTGAGGAATGAAATAGTCTGATTGTCCAGGTCCGATCATGGTGCTGAGTTCTGTTATTTTCAGTCCTTCCAGAACTATGTTTTTTTTAACAAAAAAAGGAAAAAGGGATCCTGTTTAGGCAAAAACAATAGATGTCTACTACATTTGCTTTCTATAACAGAGAGCAACCTGGAATGGAGAGAGAGCAAAGCCACCCTCACAATAAAGCCACCCTCACAATAAAGGGTGAAATTGGCACTTTATAATTTTAATACCCTCACAATAAAGGTGGTAAGAGCCTTTTTATTCTCACTACCTTCATGCAGGGCAGTTTCTCCATGCTGAGCCAAAATGGTCATTGATCAACAGATACTGGTATAGGGTTCAAATACAGAAATTTCTGAGAGCATACTGTGATGGGTGTTATGCCAAGGAGGAGCCACTTGGCAACAGAATTGATGGTGGTATTAAAACAGGACAAGGAAACATATAAGGAAACTCATTGAAGGCTTCTGAATTTGATCACTTGCCAGTTGTGTTGGCTTCATTGTGGTGAAACACAAGTATATACCTGCAGCTCCACATTGTTTTAATATTTCTGATAAATTTGATCATAACCACATTTGTTCTGTCTAGAAGAAAATTCACATGGATAATATTCCTCGAAATTGAAGAATATTGAAAGAGGAACATCCTAGCCAGTATTAAAACATGTCACACAAAGAAGGAGGATATCCAACAAATATTGCATCAATATGTAGGAAATAATGCCCAAAAAATGTTTTAACAGCACTGTGGGCTTTTTTTAAATATAGTAGATCACATGTTACTATATTTCTTAAAACAGGCACTCAATAAATGTGTTTTGTAAGGAGAATTTATTTAAGTTGGCTCTCAATATAGACAAAGCAGTTGAAAAATAGAATCCGATAATAAAATGGGTGGCAGGTATATCTGTAGAGATTCTGCTACATTTCACTAGTGTGAAATGTAATTTATTCTGCTGGAAGCATATCACATTAAACCAAAGGAAGTCTGGTATAACCTAGGTTGTAATTCCCTGTGAACATTTATTTGCTGCAGTAATTATCTCCGATTAGGAAAGCAACAATAAAAGTCGGCATGTTCTTATCAAGGATTCATGTTGATAGTTCTCCCAGTGGGAATGGCCATGACGGTGTTAAAATTATAACTGTTACTATGGACAGTGTAGGTATGTTTTATTTTAGAAAACACTAGAGTTAAAAGACTATAATATACAGGAATTGTCCTAATTCTATCAACATGTTCCCAGGGATCTCGTAACAAGGAACTAGTATAAGTGCCAAAGATTGTTGCTGGTTGAGTAGTGGCTTTGGCTGCTGAACCTGGGCAGTTGTAGCCATCTGTTCCTCAAAATTGTTTTTAGAAAGATATATAAAACAATTAGCAAGTTGGAATTCTACAGACTAAGCCAAGAAAATGCAATTCTGCTGAATTGGGTGCAAAATAATTTCCATTTTAGATAAAA
The DNA here is from genome assembly GCF_049350105.2 of Macaca mulatta. NCBI lineage: Eukaryota > Metazoa > Chordata > Mammalia > Primates > Cercopithecidae > Macaca > Macaca mulatta. The sequence continues at coordinate 85,615,078 of NC_133422.1, forward strand.
GAGAAAATAGAATGGAATTTATCAGAAGCGATTGTAGGTCAAAACAAACAAGTCAGTGGTAGAAAAAATTTGAAAGAGAGAGGCAGGGTTCTTAAAACCATGTAGGTAGTTAAAATACTTTGATACCTGTAACAAAAAAAATAGAACATGGAACAATAAAAAAGAACAAGGCTAAAGATGTAAATAAGGCAGTTTCTGTAGTATTCACATTGTGTTCCCCAGAACACATTGCAATGAAAAGTCTTTATAAGAAGGTTCAGTAATGTCACTTGTGGGTCATACTTCATACTAAATAGGGAGACGAAATCATTGAAACAAGCTAATAAAATTCAGCCCATTTACAAACAAAGTATGACGTGTAATCCAATGTAAATCTGTGGGACAGAATGTACGTGGAGGCTGATACTAACTTTTATGTCATACAACACTTTGAATAATGAACTGCAAACTGAATGCTGAAGAAAAACCTTGAGGATACAATAATAAGTATCTTAAAATAAAAGAGAAAAAGAGAGTATGAGAGAGAGACTAGCTACCCAGCAGATATGTAGACAATATGGAAGGTACTATTAAGCAAAGGTGCATAAATCAAAGCCCAATGGACAGTAAACCCCAATGTGCCAAGAATCAGTAGCCTTGTACCTATATGGTGTGGATGGATAGTTGGCTTATCAGGTTTCTCAGACACTGTAGAGTATGTAAAAATGCCATCACTGTAGCTTTTTCTGAAATCAGTTAACAAATTGTATTTAGGGTATTTCTTACTGTGAAAGATCTACTTCCTTAAAAGCAAAGCAAAGGGAAAAAAAAAAAGTATGTAAAGTCAGTTTCTCTAATGCCCAAGGAGTTATTTGGCTGGGCCCATCATTAGCAATAAAATGTAAAAGTATAGAAGTGGATTTCTTCTTATATGTTTATATGGTTAATTCTACTAAATACGATAGATATAGCTAAAATACTTTTTAAATAAATTGTATCATTGTTTTCTCTCTTACACTTCTCAGGAGCATTTCAAGATATTAACAAGTACCTTCTTTCTTTCCTTTTTTTTAACATTAAGATGACTGAATATGTTTTTCATTAATTGTGGCTGATGGACACAGTTGATCAAATCAACTCTTGCTATTTAAATAAAGGAACTATATAAAGGAACTTCCTATATAAAGGAACTAAAAATTTCTCAAGATCCTGGCACAACATTTATAGATGTCTGCCTATTCTGTATCTATGCCCTCAAATCATGTTTTAAAAGAATATGCTAAACTGAAAACAAATTGAATTGTATAGGTCCACATTATAACTACATTTTGAAAATTATACTTAAATCCTGAATAGGTTATCAGTATGTTAACAGATAAAATCTGTTGGATGGTATATAACAATGATGACCTTAAAACACTTATTTTACATGTTTCTGCTACTTAGGACCGTATTTAGAATAATTAATCCTTAAATTCATGCAACTTTCTTGCTTCTGGATAAAGTCACCACTTATAGAGACTAAACCAAATTAGATAATGAAACAAACTTTTTTCACTTAAAAGTATTTAGCTTTTTATTTCTCTGGACACATATCTGTGTCTTCAAATCAAGATGAAGAAAAAAACATAAATTGTTACAGAATATATTCAACATTAAATATTTTAAGATTGTATTTAATGAGAATCTAAGGTTTCCTTATCAATTCCATGTTTGGGGTAAATATATTTTTAGGTAGCACCTTTATTTCTTCATTTTTTCTAATCTTTTTCCCATATTTTAGCCTGAGCATATTGCAACAATCTTAGAAAACATGATTTATTTCCTCAGTTGAGAGCTGACTACTCAAGAAGATTGAAGAAATATTTAAAATTTCATGGCTGTGGTGACATACATATTAAGAAGAATTTTTGCTTTGTCCTAAATGTATATGATAGTCATTGCATTAGTCTGTTTTCATGCTGCTGATAAAGACATACCTGAGACTGGCTAATTTATATAGGAAAAGGGGTTTATTGAACTTACAGTTCCTGGGGAGGCCTCACAATCATGGCAGCAGGCAAAAAGGAGCAAGTCACATCTTACATGGATGGCGGCAGGCAAAAAGAGAGCTTGTGCAGGAAACTCTGTTTTTATTTAATTAATTAATTTATTTATTTTTGAGACAGAGTTTGGGTCTTGTTACCCAGTCTAGAGTGCAATGGTGTGATCTTGGCTCACTGCAACCTCTGCCCCACCCATTAATTATCCCACCTTCCCCCCCATTCCCCCGCCACCTTTCCAGCCTCTGGTAAGCAGTCTTCTACTCTCTACCTTCATGAGTTCAACTGTTTTGATTTTTACATCCTACAAATAAGTGAGAATATGCAATGTTTGTCTTTCTGTGCCTGGCTTATTTCACTTAACAGAATGACTTCCATTCCATCTATGTTGTTGCAAATGACAAGATCTCATTCATTTGATCACTGAATCGTACTTTGTGTGTATATGAACCACATTTTCTTTATCCGTTCATCTGCTGATAGACACGTAAGTTGCTTCCAAATCTTGGCTATCGTGACCTGTGCTGCAACAAACATGGGAGTTCAGCTGTCTCTTCAATATACACTCAGTAAATAGTTGTTGAATGAATCATTTAACATAGTAAACAAAACTGGAATTCAGGTGAAGTTCAATAGAAACTGTACAAATAATATATGAATTTTGAAAAACCAGGTAAAGAACACTGAAAAGAAGTGAAATGAGGATTTCAGGTGCAGGATTGCAGTCTCTCAACTTTTTTATGAAAATGCATAAAGGGAATAATACAAAAGGTCAATATGTTGGGAGACAATTACTTATAGGCTGTTTGCATTTTTGCAGTTCTTGTGGCAGCTTTTTTCTCCTAGACTCTCTTTTCTGAGATATTTGCATAGGTGTTGTCTTGAAAGATAGAGATAGTGTCTCTATTTGGAACCAAGAGCAGATTTGTTTGCTCTTTAGGATAATACAGATAATGTCTCCCTCCAAGGAAAAAGGTGGGCAGGTTTGCTAGAAGTTCCGTTTATAAGAATGGACACCTCCTAACCTTGAAATTCCTCATCTGTGGCACAAATTTGTATATGCAACATCCACCTAGGCCTTCACATTGACCCCCATGGGCTTGCAGGGGAAGGAGAATGATGCAAACCTGAGCTCATGCTGCCTTCAGGGCCGTGAGTAAGCAAGTTCAGTATCTCTGACACAGGAATCTTGTGTCTTCTGCCAGTATATATAAAACTGTGGCAGTCTAACCTGTTCCCTTGCAAACTGAGTAAGTTTTCAGAACTTTCACAGTTCTTAACACAAGCATACACTAAGCTGATGTGCCCCCCCAAAAATTAAAAGTGACCATATAGTTATAAATCTAATGTAATTTACAATTAGTAATGCCACTGATTGAATGGTTTTTAAAACATAACACTGGGTTACACATTCCCCGTGTACTAAATCCAGTCAGCAACAACGACCCTCGCTTCTCCTATGTTCTGTTCTAATCTGAGTTTCAAAGGCTCTATTGATCTCCACATTCATACTGGAATTATTTCTGAGCACGTCAAAGCTCAAACTAGGATCCTTTCTTCCCCAGATTTCCCCACCAACTCTACCTTTTACAATTTGCTTTTAAAAATTCAAAAAAGAGTTGTTATGAGTTAAATGTGTCAAATTTAGTAAAACTTTAAGAACTATGTCTAGAGCATTACACACACACACACATACACACACACACACACGTATGACTTAAATTTAAAATGAAGCATGTAACATTTTTTAAAGTAAAAACAGAATTTGGAAAGAATGAAAATTATGCAGTTGTTAAATTTTCTGAAGAAAATATTTGAAATCTGTAGGTATTTGTTAAATATCTACAAATTACATACCTCTGTCACACCATGCATTTGCTCTGCATAGAAATCTGAAGATTACCTAATTCTTAAACTGTCCTTGCTGTCATATAACAAATAGTTATTTACAGCCTTTCTGTGCTTAGTAGTGTTCTAGGTACTGGCCACTGGGCAATGTACAAAACAAATGCAAATATCTGCTCTCCAGCAGTTTAAATTCTAGTGAAGTGATGTAATATAGAGCAGGGGAAGGGACAGTAAGGGTCCCAGACAATTAACAAATACATGAAAAACGTGTAGTTTGCAAGAGGATGATAAGTGGTAGGGAACATTGGAAACATAGATGCAATTTTATAATGAATAGTCAGGAAAGCATCAGTGAGGTTCACTGGCTAATGAATGAAACAGAATTCTGTTTTTTGGGTTTTTTTTTGAGATAGACTTCAAAAAGAATAAGTGTAATAAATTTTCCAAAGTGCAGGATGACATCCCAGTTACGTTGTATTAGCTTACTAGGACTGTGATACAGTTCGGGTATTTGTCCCTGCCCAAATCTCACGTTGCATTGTAATCTCCAGTGCTGGAGATGGAGCATGCTGGGAAATGTTTGAATCATGGAGGCAGATCCCTCATGGCTTGGTACTGTCTTCCTGATAGTAAGTTGTTGTGAGATTTGGTAATTTAAGAGTGTGTGGCACCTTTCCCCTCACTCTCTCCCTTTCTTCTGCTTTCCACGTGTGATGTGCCTGTTCTGCCTTTGCCTTCTGCCATGAATGAAAGTTCTCTGAGACTTCACCAGAAGCTGAGCATATGCTAGCGCCATGCTTCCCGTAAAGTCTGCAGAACATGAGCCAATTAAACCTCTTTTCTTCATAAATTATGAACTCCCAGGTATTTCTTTACAGCAATGCAAAAGCGACCTAACACAGGCTTCCGTAACAAAATATCACAGATGGGATGACTTTAACAACAGGAATTTCTTCTCTTACAATTTTGGAAGCTGGAAGTCCAAGATCAAGGTGCTGGCAGGGTTGATTTCTTTTTTTTTTTTTTTTTTTTTTTTTTTTGAGATGGAGTCTGGCTCTATCGCCCAGGCTGGAGTGCAGTGGCCGGATCTCAGCTCACTGCAAGCTCCGCCTCCTGGGTTCACGCCATTCTCCTGCCTCAGCCTCCCGAGCAGCTGGGACTACAGGCGCCCGCCACCTCGCCCGGCTAGTTTTTTGTATTTTTTTAGTAGAGACGGGGTTTCACCGTGTTAGCCAGGATGGTCTCGATCTCCTGACCTTGTGATCCGCCCGTCTCGACCTCCCAAAGTGCTGGGATTACAGGCTTGAGCTACCGCGCCCGGCCGGGTTGATTTCTTATAAGGCCTCGCTCCTTGGCTTGCCTATGGCCTCCTTCTCTTCGTGTCCTCACATGGTCTTTCCTTTGGACAAATGCATCCCTGTTATCTCTCTGTGTATTTAACTTTATTCATCTGATAAAGGCTGGTCAGATTACACTAGGCCCATACTAAAGGCCTGTTTTTCACTTAATCATCTCTTTAAAGGCCCTGTTTCCAAATATAGTCTTAGTCTGAGGTACTAGAGGTAAGAACTTCAATATATGACTTATGGCGGGGTTGGGGGGAGAGCACAGTCCATAACATCTCTCTTAAAATTTGAGAGAGATAGCTGGGAATTAAAACCCTGATTTTCTCTTCTTGCAGCACTACTCTCTGAAGCATAGTGAATTATGTATCATAATTCCATGCTATGCTAAATTACAGATAGTATCTGGTTTTCAGAATTGTTTATTGTGAATCCCTGAAGTGGCAGTTGCCCCAGGAGGGATGTGGCTTGACACATATTCCCAGCGAGGCTTGCTAACAAACATAATATATGCTTGGTTAAGGGAAGGAGAGGTAGTTTCCCTCCCAGTCCCTGTCCAAAAGAGCACACCCAGAGCATGGAGTGGTCTGGCAGCTGGCCGGAGATAGTCCAAGACCTCTCAATAGAACGGTTTGGCTACGAATCACAATGCTGCCTGCTTTCAGCCTTTCAAATCTAATTACAATGACTGATGGGACCCCATTAAGTCTTGTGGGTCTTTTTGTCGATTCCGATTTCCAAAACAATTGATATTAAATTAGAGGCCAGGTAGAATGCAAAGTGGGAAGAGCAAGTCATAGCAACAAACTGTTTTTGTATGCATTGCATATATGTTCAGCAAGCACAAAACTATCGTCTTTTCAAAGATGACAGAGGCAGTGACATTAATGAAGCATGAAAGTATTAAACTACAATGAACAGATTGGGAACTGCAAGGGTTTTAATGTAGATAAAACATAGTCAGGGGCACAGATCAAGAGATTAAGGAGGAAAATAGGGGTTGAGACCATCGAAGATTCTTTCAGGCTTACTAAGAACTTGTTTCCTACTTGGTAATCATAGAATGTCAATTTAATTGAAATGCTTTGCACTAAAGAATTTGATGATTAAATGCATGTTTTTAAAAATGAATTCCGGTGGCCAAATGACAGATGACTTTAAGTGCTTACTTCTTTAGTACCCAGAGATCTTTCAAGATCCCGTTAAACCAAAGTACTAAAATCCAAAATATTTGTTTCATTGTGCCCTTTAGAGATAGGATGCTTGCAAATGATTCAGTACAGGAAACAAGAGAATAAACATGAAATGTTAGTTCAAATGAGGTGTGCTTATCACATTAGGGCACTGGGCCTGAACCCTGGGTGTGCCTCCAATCTAGGGTAAATGAAGAGAGAGATTTTTCCGTGGGTGTATCAGGAGATGTATGCATGTTAAAGCATAGCGAAATCTGGGATCAATCAATTGTTCATCAGTAGGAGAATGGATAAATATTTGTGAAGTGTTCATACACTTGAATCAGAGGTATAGAAATGTACAGGGAAGAGCTCAAAACACAGCATGGAACAAAAAATTAAGTTGCAAGAATCAGTTGCTTTGTACAGACTGACAGCATTTATATAACTGTGGAAAAACGTAATGAAACACGTTACTTATAGAAACAGAATTTCAGTACAAACATGGTCCAATGGAACACTCATCAAATTCATCACATTGGTTTACTCAGAGTGGGAAGGTAGGGAAATGAACTTTGAGATACGAAAAAAGGGATTCTATTTTATTTCTAAACTATTGCAAAAATGATAAAGTATAAATACAGTTAATCCTTCATCGTGAGTATGCACTTCTGTAAATCTCTGTACTTTTCTAAAATTGTTTGCACTTTTTCAAATCATCTTTCAAAGAGACTTTTTTTCTCACCTGTAATCCCTTATAATTATATTATACTTTATATTTTTTCCCTGCACTTATTGCCTCATAACCTCCTTATGATTTAGATGGGAAAAAGTAAAGGTCTGTATTCTTAACTAAGTCTTAAAAAGATGAAGTGCCTTACCCCAGTGCTTCCTTGTAATTATTTAAAAATGAGATGAAAGTTCAATCCCAGCATTTCTGACACCCAGGCAAGTGCCTCTCCTTCTCCTGCAAGGACTCTGTCAGCACTGTGAGAACTTCTACAGAACTCACCAGAATTGGTCAAAAAAAAAAAAAAAAAAAAACACTTAAATTTCAATGTGGCCCTTCTCTTTTCCATCTCTACAATTTGTTTTGTTCTAAGTATAATTGAGGGCCTGGGGCTCTTGCATTGAGGTGATATTTTATGATGCAGTAGATGAGGGTGAAAGCCCTGACTGGTAATGTCACCTCTGCCACATTCTAGCATCCTGGACATTGACAGGCTACTTATATATGCTCTGCCTCAGTTTTCTTGTAGATAATATTACAAAATAATAGTACCTTGGCATAAGATTATTGAGAATGAACTGGATACTCCATAAAATGCTTAGCATAGGTCCTATTAGAACTATCAATATTACAATTGTGGGAGAATAGATGAGCATTCTAGTGTCTAAATACAGCAGAATAATAAGGAGAAAGTCTTGAGCTTAATCTCTGGTTAAGCTAGTTTATGCTCTCTGTTAAAAGCTACCCACGTAAGATGGAGCCAAACACACATTCAATAGATAGATTAGTAGAAACCCATATGCTGGTGCAATACAAAGCGCACATGTAAGTGAATGTGAACTTCATTTTGTATACATTTAAGAAAAAAATGACACTATGAAAAGAGGGAAGAAGAGGAGAGACAAGGGAAGTCACCCCATCTCTAAACAAAAGACAAAAGAAAAGAAATCTCATTAAGTATATTGGCCAGTTGATTTTTTTAAATGTTACAAATCTATCCTGTAGCATGTATCATAGAATGTATCCTAAAGACACATAAAGTCATATAAGATGCAAACTCACCTTCACGTATAAATGTGATACCTGAAGAAGCTGTGGCCATTGAAAAGAAAACAGGTTTTGAACCCTTTTCAATGTTTTAGGGACCATTATGTAAAAGGAAACAAGTATAAATAGCTCATTGCAGAACTCATCCCAAATTCCTCATTAGAATTAGCAATGAAAATCCAAACTTGCAAAAAAAAAAAAAAAACAACAATGACATTTTCACAGACGAAATCAATAGTATTTTTTTTTTAAAAAGAGGCTTTCCACATTGTTTTTAGTACCATTGTAAAAACAGTGTCACTTTTATCTCACTCTGATCTTCAAAAGCAGGTGACCTTGTTTGAATTTCAATAGAAAAATCTCTCATGAATTTACATGGCCATGTGAGCTGCATAGTGTTGATTGCAAAGATATAAAACCAAATAATGCCATAAAACAGCCCTTCAGGCACAATGCCTTTCTAGACTATTTGAATAAAGATGGACTGCACATTGTTATGTACATGTAGTTAAACTCTCAAATTCAAAGAAAAGAATAAAGTCCTATTTAGGTTTCCAAGGTCCCAAAAATCATAACCTGTATAATAATCTCACAAAGCAAATTCAGCAAAGGAAGCAAAAATAAAGCATATCAAACTTCCTGAAAATTAGCATTTTGTTTGTTGTGTATGTATGCAACATTAAAACAAACACTTGTCACCTAAAATATCCCTATTATGTAAGAAATATAGCAATAAATGTTTATTGACACACTGTGTTTGGGAAGAGTAAGCAAAAGTACTGTGATTTCTCAACTAGTTTTCTTCTAAGTCATGAAAATACAAGGTTAATAATAAGATAAAAATAAATGTTTTTAGCTCCCTTAGGAAAAGAAAAATATCACCATTCATGTGACTTTGTGATTTCTTCTGATATCTGTCATTTTTCTATTTTTGTCAGGTAAGTTCATATAATTGATGCTTCTTTGAAAGATTTGTGTGTTTTTAAATATGAATCACTGATGAGCTGGTATTTTAATTACATTTATGTAATTAGAGTTTAATGTGTAATTCTAGTCAAAATTTTAGGATAGCTGAACTAAAGATGTGTCTGGATAATTCACATGCATTTCACCATCAGTATTACAAAACAATAACCACACAAATTATGTTGGTTTTCTTCCTTCCAAAATTTTTTGAAATAAGGGCTGTTTTGCTTCATACTCCTGGAGAATACACTGAATTGATTTTCTTTTACTCTGTAGCAACTGCAAAGAAAAGACATAAGAGATGTGCTGCTTCTTACAACTTCTTGTAAAACCAAGGGCTAATTTGCCTCTCTGGGATGGTTGTGTCTTTTTAAAAAAATAAGGGACTTGGTCTGTGGTAAGTGTTCAGTCTTTGATGCTCAATGGCACTAAAGTCCCTTTAGAGATGCTTTGAAGATGGGTCACTCTGGGAACAAAGGAAAAGCCAAGTCAAGTTGGTGGTATCCTGGAACCCCTGCCCACTTGAGCCAGAAGGGTTATGCTTGTAGTTCTTTTTTAAAAATGGATTTTATATCATTAGAATAAGTGATCCACCAGTAAAAAATTCTATTACCACTTTTCTTCGTAATTGCTAAGTTCTTTCTAGCTGTAAGAATCTGTGAATTATTTTTTATAGTTGATGAATTTGTAAGTGAAGTACTAACAGCAATAAAAAGCTAATACATATAATACTTCTAAATGCAAGGAACTCTTCCAAGGGTTATAAAGAAGTTAATTCATTTAAGACTGACAGAAACTCTTTCAAAAACAGTTATATGAAGATATCCCTATGGAATATATCTGAAACCTTTCATGATATTTATTATCCATTCATATACAAAAGCTCATACAAATCTGTTAGAAACCTACCAAGACCATCTGAAACACTAACAAACTGACTCAAACTACATGAGCTTAATAATATGCAAATTTAAATTTAAACATATTAATTTACCAAATTAGCAAATATCAGAATGAGATAGTATCCCATTTCAATGACAAGTAGATAAAACAGTTTCTAGTTTCTGGTGAGAGTAGAAAGCAGTAAGTTTCTAGAAAGTAATTTGTCAATAAACATCAAGAACTTAAAAAATGTTATATATTGTAATACTTCCAGGAATTTCTGCAAAGGAGATAATCAGATTTATAACTATGTAAATGCATGGTTGTTTATTACAATGTGAAATGTAACCCCAAACTAATTTGAAAACAAATCTAAATAGGGAAATTGAAAGGTAAAATGTGCCTCATTTATTTTATAAAATAGTAAATTAAAATTAAGTTTGCTTCTAGGTTTTTAGGTTTTTTAGAATAAAATATAAGTGTCATGAAAATGAGGAGATATTTTGTATTTAGTAAGAAGGCCTCAGCTACATATAAGTGTACATCCATACACACACATTTGAAACAAAAATAAGTATGAGACTCCAAATTTACTGTTAACCACCTGTCAGCTGAGAGCCCACTGGAGATAAGATTAAATTTGGATTGAAAATCCAGTGTCGTGTCCTACACGAACTCACTGTCCCTCTCCACACAGCTTCTTTTTCAAATTTTGTACACTTCCTTCTCTCACACTTTACGTGTACTTCTGCTCCAAATATGCTGACACAATTTTCACCTGCATCAAGTTAAACATGATGTTCAACACTCCTTCCCTCAAAAAACTTGCTTATAACATTCTGTGAGTGTATTTCCTTCACCAACATTTTGAAAGACCAGGGTGGAGTCATTTCATATTGTGCATAGATTTTACCCTTTCCCCTTCTATATTCCTTATCTCTTCTAAAACCCCTTCCAAAATGCCCTTTCTGAAATAACCCTTCACATATAGGTCACTTCTGTTGGCTTGAGACCTCTGGAGGTTTCAACTTGACCTTAAGGGAGTTTGTTAAGAAATTTTGGGGGACAAATATAATAGTTTAGAATAGGAAACTTGACAGGTTTCCCAAAGATTATGCATTTCTTCACCTATTTTATTATTAATAGTAATAAACATTTTTCTTTAAACATTTTCTTTCTGTATTTAAATAGTAAATACAGCCTAATTTAAAGGAAAAGTGTAAGATTGCTTCCTCCTATTGAAACTACTTCTGATTTTGATACTGCAAGCCATCTCTCCCATTTGCGTAGATTTATGTTACCTAAAAATGACATGTCTATCCTGGGGCTGCATGAACAGTTCTGGATCTCTGGGTATATGAGAGAATGAATTCTTACCCTCTACCCACCAACATTGCAATTCGAGTTCAAATTACTGAGCTCTCTTTGCTATACCCCAGATCCAGTCACTGTCGTTTTCTCTCTCTCTCTTTAACTAAGATCCAGATTGAATGATAGCATTTGTGTAGCTATGATGATAAATTTAAACTAGCAGAAAAGAAGAGCACCTTCATCCTTCTGTCATTGGTCTTCCTCACTTCAGTATTTAGATCCCTTCAGCACGCAGCTATGATGACCTCACAATGGAATCTGCTACTCCCTGTTCTCTCTACCATTGTCTTCTATGCCCTCTTTTTTTTCTCTCTCTCTCTTCCTGTAAGAGCACAACACCTACCTAAAATGCTATAACGTGTGCACATGCATGCACACACATGCGCACACGTGCACACACACACACGCCCCTACAAACAAACACTGCCTCTGGCATTTTGAAGGCTTCGGGTGGCCTAGCCATGCAGCACATTATTCTAGGATGTTAGTGTCTGTAGCCAGGTGAAGAAAGCTGATTCTCCATCCAAAGAGCTATTGCACCAAGATGTCAATGTTTGATAAATAACAGAGATGGATTATTTCCCTTAACATTTTTATTCTTGGATTCATACTTTACTCTTAGCATCTTATCACCTATGTCTACTTGGGTTGCCAGATAATGGGCCTGTAACAAGAGTTCATTCAGGATCCTCCCTCTCTGTTTTCTGACCTGAACTTAATTTCTAACCTCATCACTTTTCCTGTACTAACCAATTTGAGAAACATTTTTTTAAACACACATGGACCAAATAATATACTATGTGCATGGGTTACTAGTCCTATCTAAACTATGAAAGATTAAATAAAGGACTAGGGATAGAGAACCTCTGGTCCGGGTATAAAAGCCCTGCATACAACCTCACCATAAGAGTGCCAGATTCTTCACCCCATATTTAGGCTGCAATTTGCAGAAGAGACACTAGACTACCAGAGATAGCACATTAATAACTAGAAGAAAGGGTCTGAATCTCATTTTATTTAAAAGGAGAGGTAGTTGGAATGTTCTAGTTGATTTTCAGCAAAACTAGAAGGAAAAAGTAGGACCAAATGATACTTTGGGAAGGAAAGTATCCATACACCATGAACTAGAACTATTCTTACAAGAGTCATATTCAATCAAATCAGCGTCAACAAGGATATGACAGAAAAGGAAAGATCCCCCATTCTGTCACTTATCCCTTCCCCTCTCTATTCTTAGTAAGGGTGAAGAGAAATGCTAAGAAAATTTAAAAGGCAACTACATTCATATGGTGGTGAACCGTGTCTCGTGTTCTGATACTTACAGCTTTCGTTCCCTTTTTTAACATCTCCAGATTCTCACTATGAATCCCTACCCTAAGCCCCTCTGAAAAGTCTCACTCTCTACTCACTCTCTAGTACTCCTCCTTTTAGAACCTGGTTTTCTTTCTAAGGAATCAATGCCTCAAGTTTGTCCCCAGTCCCATTATCTAACAGGTAGGAGGAAAGGAAACTCCACCTAGTTCCCTGTGGAACACGAATGTTGAGTGTTTAAAGTTAGCGTTTTGAGGCAGTATCATCCTTGCGTCTGATGCTGAAGTCATCCAATGCTTTTAGTGTAGTACATCCACCAGGAGTCATCTATGTAAAGTAAGCCTGACACAGATAGAAAGGGAACATGACCACTGGGAGACATGCTTATTTCCCTGAGTTTGAAATAATAGATTTATAAAGAAACACAAGCATTTGGATGCTGGATTGTCTGATTTTTAAAATGGATGAATACGAAGAAAAAATGCTTGAGGGTTTCTGGCAAATTTTATCACAATAGATGACAGTGTTTAGACTAGACTATCTCTGTTTAGAGTAATTCTGTCAATACAAACCTGAACACCTCTAATCATTAGTCTTTCTACAATTGCAACTAACTGTTATCTCATTTGACTTTACAAGTACAGTTGATGCCAACTGCCAGTGTTTCTGAGGATTTATTTTTCCAGAAAGGAAGTACTTTGATTCATAAAACCAGTTTATATTTTAATTACTAACTTGGCAGGACACTTGGTCAAATTGCCAGCACTATAGCAAATAATATCAATAATTTAAATTACTGAAAAAATGGGAAGTCAGGAATTTCTCAAATCACTAATTATTTATTGGTTGTTTATTTCAATTTTATTAAAATCATTAATAAAAAGTTCAAGTGCCATCAGAGCAGGCAAAAAAAAAAAAAAATGTGTTTTCTTGGCCAGGCACAGTGGCTCACGCCTGTAATCCCAGCACTTTGGGAGGCTGGAGATCGAGACCAAGGTCAGGAGATCGAGACCATCCGGCTAACTCGGTGAAACCCCGTCTCTACTAAAAATACAAAAAAAAAATTAGCCGGGCTTGGTGGCAGGCGCCTCTAGTTCCAGCTACTCGGGAGGCTGAGGCAGGAGAATGGCATGAACCCGGGAGGCGGAGCTTGCAGTGAGCCGAGATCGCACCACTGCACTCCAGCCTGGGTGACAGAGCGAGACTCCGTCTCAAAAAAAAAAATTGTTTTCTTAAATAGTCTGGCATCCATCAGTGCCAACATTGAAGAGTAGAATTCAGTCTAAAAATACAACAACTCCAGACCATTTATGCTTGCTCTAGAGTAAGCAATGGAGTAAGCAAGTGAAATTGGTGCAGGTAACAGGTTCGGGTTTTGACATAACCATTAACTAATTCATGCATTGTTTGATCTTCCATTAGGTATCAGGCACTATGTGATGCAAAGAGAGTACACAAATATATTTATGACAGAGTCATTTCTCTTGAGAAGCAAATGGCCAATTTCAGGAGAAATAGTCAATATAAGGTAATTATAATACTATGTGACCAGTTCAATAAAGGACATGTGACAAAAGGATTGTGAGGCCATCCAGGAATCTTGAGACCTCAATCTTGATACCATGTCTGAATTGTGAAAATCTAGGAATGGTCAGAAAGGAAAACATTAGCCTTGAAGAATTAGTAGGAATAAGAGAGAGAGGAGCACACCACAAAAATAAATGAAAACACAATCAAAGGAAAAAGGGTAAGGCATGGCATGAATTATTACTAAGCCCTCACACCATGGACACTCTTCAACAATAGAGGGATATTAGGAATCCTAGGAAGATGTCAAAAGTCCTCTGTGGACCTATTATCAATCCACTGACTTTGTTTTTCTTTTAAGATTATTTAATGGCTGTCAAGTATCTCTGAATAGCAAAAGAGGAAGAAATATGTTCAAAAGAGTAGATTCACAGCCCACAGCCTTAATACAACTCTTAGGATGTTTTCCCCAGTGATCTGGAAGAGGACAGATATTCCACATGAAGCTGACTAATGTGCTAGAAGGGTATCCAAATTATCTCTAACACACAAACTTTGCATTAGTATCTTCAGCAAGAAAAGTTTTAAAGGATAAATTAAGTGCTTTTAAACAAGATGCATTTAGGAAGATAAACATCTGGTAAGTAGGAAAAAGACTTTTAGCCACATCACCATCAAAATAAAAATGAGAAAAGAACAAAAACAGGAAGAGGAGAGGAGGAAAAGGAATATGAAATATTAAAGTTGTATAATTTATAGTGTATATTTTTATATCTCATTTTATTATAAAAAATTCAGTAGGTGGACTTTTCAAATATAATCCCAAGATAGAATTGGTAAGGAAATATAAGGTCAGAGATGTTAAATAATTTGTTCAAGGTCATACAGATTTTTTAAAGTGTCTGAAATAAGGCGTCTACGAAAATCTCAACCAAATTATCTTCAATTTTCAAAGCTGCTTCTTCACAAACATTTGTTCCTTCAGTTGCAGCAAAGATGAGACAAATGGTGTCAAATGTTTATGCCGCAGAGAAATGGCTCCATACACATATCTTTCCATTTTTGTTTTCTCTAATGTAAATAATGTACAGAAATCCTAAGAACACAGAAAAAAAATCTTGAGTTAAATAAACCTGTATGGTTAGAAATGGACTCTCCAGTGCCCACCATTCTGTGTGTGTCCCGCTGCAATGCGGCTGGGTCCTGGCAACAGTGTAGGGTTAAGAGAGAGAATCTGGGGCCAGCTGGCCTTGTTTTGAACTTTAGCAAGTAAATTAAACACTCCACTTTCTCGTCTGCCAGTGGGAATATGTATAACACTATTCTTATAGGTTTTCTGTGAAATATAAATGTGTTACCTTATTTCAAGCTCTTAGAAAGAGTCGTTGCATTTGTTATGTACTATGTGGATTGGTTTTTTAATTTTTTTTTTTACTTTATTTCTAAATTTATCAATATAGGAAATAATTAACGCATTCTTACAGCTAAAGAGACTTCAGAGACTATGGAGAAAGTGACTATAGAAGCTTTTACTAGTGAATTGCTTATTCCAATTATATCTTTAATAGATGCCAATATGAAAAATAACTACAAGTAGAATCACTCTGGCTCAAGCCGACCAGATGTATTTTCCCCCAGAATGGCTCATCTTCAAGACCCTTCTGAAGAACTTTCAGGGGCCTTGAATATCAAAGATTGAAAACCATTACTCAAGACAAGATCAAGTCCTTTATTTAAAAAAAAAAAAAAAAAAAAAAAAAAGGATCGTCTCATAGAAATTGGTAAACTTGCCAAGCATCACAAAACAAGTTAGAATAACCTGTACCATAGTTCCCTACTTATCCATGGGTTTTGCTTTCCATGGTTTCAGTTACCTTTGGTTATCCACAGTCCAAAAATAGGTGAATACAGTAATAGAATTCAGGTTTCCTTGTGCTCAGTCTAACATCCCCTTTCCTACAGCATCCTATAGGTGTCTACACAAGCTCTGGTATAATAAAGTAACCATTATATATAGCAAAGGACTGATGAATGTGGATGTGTTACCACCTAAAGATGGATCCTGGGCCTGTATGTTTCCCTCCACTTCTATTAAATGTGGGAATTTAGTTATTATGACTAAAGCCACATTGTAAAATTAGGTGGAAAGTTTAACCCTTTTGGAGAAAAAAGCCATTACATAAGCAATATTCTTTCTGTGAATAACATTACAAAACCAGTAAGTTAGAGATCATTCAGATATTCCTCTAGCATATTGAAACTACTCCATATAAACCATTTTCTAGTCACCTTTCTGATTTCTGAAGAGAACTTCTTAAGAATTGGATCACGGACATGGGTTTGCGAACCCACTCCTCTGAATCCCTTTAAAATTTTACCTTTACAAAAATTACCTTCATAAATTACAGGTGTGAGCCACCTCACCCAGCCTCCCAAAATCCAATTTAAAAGAAGGTTACAGAGAACAAAGAATTAATAAATGTTTTAGATAATGAATATGTTAATTACGCTAATTTAATCATTATACAACGTACACATGTATGGAAATATCACATTCCACTCTATAGGTATGTACAATTATTATGTATCGCTTTAAAAATAAGTCAACACATGAAGTGAAGTGATGGAAGCTGGCTTTGCAAGGCTGAGCTCTACCGGGCCTCAGAAGAAGGAAAGTAGGACACATGCCTTTCTCTGCTTTTATGTGCAATTGCTTTCAGAACCACACACATTATGTCTATCGATAGTATGGAACTAAAAAAAGTTTTAGCGAGGAATTCATTCTTTTGCAATGCTAATTCTGTTTCAAGTAGCAAATCACTATGATTTTTCAGTAGAACTATAAAAGAAGAAAAGAAACTCTCCATTATAATAGAAGAGTGTATAATGTAAAGATAATTTTTTGTTATTTTTCTTACTAACAAAGGTATAAACCAAGTCAAGATCTGATAGAAATTTGCTTCACTGCATAATCTACAGGGCCATAACTCTTTTATCATTACCTATTGGTTTAATATTCAATATGTGGGATCACAGTTATTTTCTTCCCTCGTTGTTACAGCTCCATATTTTCTAGTTGCTTACCTGTTCTTAAAAAAATGACTTTGTCCAGTGACTATGAATGTCAACGTAGTTTTTCCTCAGTTCTAAGCAGAGACACTGTGTTCTTTTTCTGTTTGTTTCAGCACTTGGCAGGGAAATCTAACTATTAAAAGTAAGAAAACCTATCAAATTTTCAACTCATAGAGGAGGGGTTAGAGATGCTTTTAAAAAAAAGAAGTACTTCAAACATTATCAAAATTCCTGAATTATACTCTTTATACACAACAGAGTTGAATGGCTCTTCCTGAACAATAGGTTGACCTATGTGTTCTAGTCCCCATTTGTAATGCTATCAGAAACATATAAATGTGTTTTGTTTTCTATTGATTTGTTCCTCTTATCAAGAAAAGATTTATGCCTTGTTTTCTAAACAGCCTTGAAATACAAAGCGCTTTTTCTTTCCAGATATTTCAATAGCACCTTGTGTAAACCAAACGTCTTGGTTTCTTTAAGCTCATCACTAATATCAGTCCTTTTCAATGTCTTTCTGTTTATTTAATTTGTTTAATTTCCATTAAAGAAATTAAACAAATTAGCATACATCCACAAGCCAGAGACTTAAAAAAAAATCAGTCTAAACCTTAAGAAATTGGGCAACAAACTAAAAAGAACCAGGGAGATTGTGATGTATAAACTGCATCCGGACGGTCTCCCAAGAGTTGTTAGTGAATTGTGTGGAAAGTTGAATGTCCTTCTATTTTGAAAATATTTTTATAATGTTTATTTTCTATAAAAACATGAAAATGTTAAATAAACATATTTATAATTTGGCTTTATCAGAGTATACTAGGGAAACATTGATGTTCCAATTTGGGATGCCAACCACATTTTCCTCCCCTGGTGTATCCTCAGCTATGTGAGTAGCATGTTCCCTTCCTGTGTGTGTGTGTGTGTGTGTGTGTGTGTGTGTGTGTAGATGTGTGTATATATATATACACACACACACACATGTTCCCTTCCTATGTGTGTATATATATACACACACACATATGTGTATATATACATATTTTATATATAATAATATATAACAAAAAATATAAATATATATTATATATATATTTAAAGAGAGAGAATGTGTCAGAGTTGTTCAGAGAAACAATCAACAAGATGTAGAAAGAAATTTATTATAAGGAATTGACTCATATGATTACGGAGGCTGGCAAGTCCCAAGATCTGCTGGGTGAGTTGGAAAGCTGGAAACCCACAAGTGCCCATGGCTTAGTTTCAGTCCAGAGCAGGAAATAAGCTGATATCCCACTTTGAAGGCCTTCAGGTGGGAAGAAGTCTCTGTTACTAGGTAGAACTTATGCCATGTTGTTCTATTTAGGCCTTCAACTGATTGAATGAGGTCCACCCACATTAGAAAGGGCAGTCTCCTCTACTCAGTCTGCCAATTCAAACATTAAACACTCAGAATTATATCTGACTAAATACCTGGACATCTCATGGCCCAGACAAGTTGATACAGAAAACTAACTGATACAATGTAAGAAACTAATAAATTAGAAGCAGAGGATCTTAGTGCATCCTTGTTCTCTTTTCGAGGGTATATCTGTGTAGGGTTGTTGTTGTGGTCATTGTACCTTTTCTTCACCAACACTTACTGCAGTGACATGCAGCGGTTGAAGGTGTGGATGCAGGGGTTGAGAGAGTGTGGAATGACATAAACAGGGTTTGCCACTAAACTTTAAAGAACTAAAGTTTAGTTCTTTAAGAAGTAAGAAGTATCATAAAACTTACATATTCTCAGCCTGATAGTCTTTCTTGCTGAATTAAATAAATAGAGCAAAGCTTCGAGGCAAATTTTTTTTATTGTATTTTTTTCCAAATGATTCTGGTAATGAAAATATTACAGTTATAGGGCAAATAAACATTTAAACTGAAAACAAGCAGATGGGAAAGACCTCTACTTATTCTATGCCACGAGAGATTACTACTTATTCCCAAAGCTATGATCAACATGAAATGTGGGATTGGAGAGATTCTTCCAATGTAATTAGTGGTGCTCACAAAAGAATCACAACCTCCAAAAGAGAGAAACAAAGATAATAATCATGAAGTCATCATTTCTGTTGATCTCTCATATAAGCAAAAAGATTCTAATGTAATTTTCAAGGCATGGCTCCACACGGCCATAGTATCTTTTTATCACAAGTCTTGAAGTATCAGTTTCTAAAATGTTGAACACCCAAGGAAATGCATTAGCAGGAGCAGAAGAGTCCAGACCAGGGGTTGGCAATACACTGCTAGTAGGCTAGCCAGCTGTTTTTGTAAAAGAAGTTTTACTGGAACAGAACCATGCGTTTTCTTATATTGGCTATGCTACTTTCTCATGAAGACTGCAGTTGGGTAGTTGCTATACAATCTGTATGGCCAACAAACGCAAAAATATTCACTCTCTGAGTCTTAAAAGGAAATGTGTTAGGGATGCAAATTATTAAACAAGTAATTTTTGAATGCTTTCTATAAACTAGGTGCTAGAAATACAGAAATGGAGAAACAAAAAGACAAAGATCCTTGACATTTTAGGGCTTACCTTCCATGTTCAGCTCATATCTATCATTCCAAAAGTTCAATATCCCCCAACTCCCCTCTTTTTGTTCAGCTTTACTGAGGTATAATTGACAAGTATTAATTGTATATATCTAAGATCTACAACTTGACCTTTTGATAAACATATACATTATGAAATGATCCCACAATCGAGCAAATTAACATATCTATCACTTGCATGGTTACTCTGTGTGTGTGTGTGTGTGTGTGTGCGGTGAGAACACTTCAGATGTAAGCATATGTCAAGTACACATTACTGTATTGTTAGCTATAGTCACCACTCTGTGTCCATTAGATCTCCAAAGTTGATTCATCTTGCACAACTGAAACTTTGTTCTCTTCGACAAACAGCTCCCCACTTCCCCTTCCTCCATTCTTAGCAACCATTCTTCTACCCTGTTTCTATCCTTCTCGCCTTTTAAAAACACTTCATTGATTTTAGTGTTGCTCTTGATAACACAAAACTTCCTATCAGGCTGGACACGGTGGCTCATGCCTGTAATCCCAGGACTTTGGGAGGCCGAGGCAGGTGGACCACCTGAGGTCAGTTTGAGACTACCCTGGCCAACATGGCGAAACCACATCTCTACTAAAAATACAAAAATTAGCTGGGCATGGTGGCGGGCCTCAGTAATCCCAGCTACTCGGGAGGCTGAATTGTTTGAACCAGGACAGGGAGGTGGAGATTGCAGTGAGCCAAGATGGTGCCACTGCACTCCCACCTGGGTGACAGGGATAGACTCCATCTTGAAACAAAAACAAAAACAAAAAACTTCCTATCATGTGTTTTACTCCTCCTGTGAATTGGTTGCTACTCATGGAATCTTGTGAGACTTGAAAGCCTATAGTAGTGTTTTCTGAGAAATTTTTTTGTTAAGAAAGGGGAGACTAAATCAGAGGTGTGAGGTCAGCTTTACAACAAAAAGACTTGTGCACCACCTAGAGGCCGAACTGGGCGTCGGGATTAGTCAGTCCTCCATTGTTGACAGGGGAAATAATAGTGCTCAAAGGCCTGAAATGGAAGCTAATGGTCATACCCACTGCACGGAATGAGAATGATATAAGAGGATGTGCAAAAATTATGAAGCACATCAACTGGTGCAAGGCAAAAGAAGCAACAAGTATTTGCCTTTAAAAAGGTCAAATAATGCATTATATTCAGATATATTTAAACTTAAGATAAATTCAGTCTTCTTTTCTGGTTTATCAAGATGCAAAACCCTATGTATTATTCAGAACTCCCATCATTTTGCTGTATGATTGTTTCTGTTTCACTCTCCACTTGGAAACTGTGAGCTGCTTGGGGGTATCAGAGAAGTTTAAAAACTTCTCTGGTTTTCAAAGCAATATTTGCGATGAAACCAGTACTCAAATTTTTTTTGAACCAAACCGAATAAACAGTGGCATTCCTGAAAAAGCAACGAATAGATGCTTAGTTGACTAGATATTTTCAAGTATTTTCAAATGCTTTCAAATCCTATTTTATTGAAGGAACAAATAGGATTTTTTTTCTTTTTTAAGAAATGTTATAAAAATGTTTTTATAAACCAAAAGTCTAGTTTTGTGTGCTATGTGTCTGCCCATTTGAAATAGCATGTTGTCATTTGGAAATCCTGAGGGTCTTACAGATCTTAACCACTGCAATTATGTTGTTTGTCTTACAGTGTTTATGCAATCAGTGATATAGTTGGTTTTGCACAACTTAGAGAAGCACAACTTTGTCATAGTTGACTACCAAGATGACATTCAGTAAAGAAAGTTTTTCACTAAGGAAAATGACATGCCCCAGAGAGTGTGGAGGCTGTACTTCTTTCTTTCAGGTTAATGTGACCCATTAATATATTTCAGAGTTTCTGGTGCATTTAAAATTGGTTTATTAAATTCTTTTGCGAAGATAAAAAAATCTTCCAAAGTGTCATAATCCATTTTAAGGGAAAATTCTGAAAATTAGAGCAAGGGAGCCCCCTTGTGGACTGACTCTAATGCCATGTACAATAAATTATCAGTTAAATCAATGATTTCATCAATATTTATAAGATAAATTTAATAGTGACTAAAATAGCAATACGGTTGACCATTGAACAATGCAGGGATTAGGGGCGCCACTTTTATGTAGTAAAAAATCTGTATCTATCTTTTGAGTTCCCCAAAACTTAGAACTAATAGACTACTGTTGACCAGAAGATTTACTGGTCAATTTAACAAATACATAGTCAATTTAACAAATAAACTAGTATCTACACATGTTTTATGCATTAATGACATACCTAACTTTCTCTTAATTTTCCGACTTTTTGGTTATGCAGTTCATCTGCGAGTTTTCTCAAATTGTCACAAATCTCCAAAAAGTTTCCAATATATTTATTGAAAAAACTGAATGTAAGTGGACCCATGCTGATCAAACCCATGTTGTTCAAGGGTAATTTATTTTCAGATGAACTTTATCAGAAATGAATTACAAATTATATTTTATTTGTCATATATTTATATGAGTATACTCAATATAATGCAAAGTAATTCCTAAAACCTGCCTAGATGAATCCTGAACTTGGAGAAAACAAACTGTCCTAGTGTTAAGTGATTACTCCAGCAAAGCAGCGCAAAGGATTGATTCCAGAATCAATGACTGCTCATTCAAGAACTCAAAAGCATAGTTGGCATTGGAAACCAAATATGTTTCTTTGCACGATTCTGAGTTTAAGCAAAAGTAGGTGAATTTATTGATGACTATAGTTTGTTTAACAAAACCAGTTATTTTAAAATGCAACTGCTTATATTTCTACCCAGAAAGCAGCTCTAAAGGATACATAAAAAATATATGCTCTTATCTTAGTAAAACTTTTCTCATCTGGAAAGTTGAGAATGGAAGAAAAGAAAAGTATAACTAGATTTATGAGCTGTGACATAGAAACAAATGCATTTCCTTTAGGCTAAGCTCCTCTATCTCACATCTCAGCTGCAGATCTTAAAAGCAAACTTCTTTTAAAAGTCTGGTTTTATATTTCCCCATCTATCTTTTTTCCCCATGTGCTATATTTGGACTGGAGAATAAAAATCAGTAAAAGTAAATAGTTACAAAAATTCTAGTCATTAAGTTATTAATTTTTTACATTTTAAGTACCAGTAAAAAATAGGTTTATTTTTTATTATTATTATTTTTTTGATACAAGGTTTTCTCTGTCACCCAGGCTGGAGTGCAGTGGCACAATCTTGGCCCACTGCATCCTCTACCTCCTGAGGCTCAAGCAATCTTCCCGCCTCAGCCTCTTGAGTAGCTGGGACCACAGGTGTCTGCCACCATGCTCAGCTAGTTTTTGCATTTTTTGTAGAGATCAAATTACCCAGGCTGATCTTGAACTCCGGGGCTCAAGCAATCTGCCTACGTCAGCCTTCCAAAATACTAGGATTACGGGCATGAGTTACCTCTTCCAGCTAGTAAACAATCTTTATACACACTTAAAAACAAGAAGCCTGCATGCTCTAGTAATAGTTTATAAATTTATTGAATTCTTATTGCATTGGAAAATTGCCCAGATGTTAGTGGGTAGAAATAAAATATATGATTTATTCCATTTGAATGCAACTCCCGATCTCTATTACACACCTCCTTTGATGTTTTATTTCCTCAGGAAACTGCACTAGTTTTCTGTGGGGTTTTATTTGCAACTTGTGATTGACATATAATAATTGTACATATTTATGGGGTACAACATGATGTTTTGATACATGTATAAATTATATAATTATCAAATCAGTCTAACTAGCATATCAATTCCCTTAAACATGTATAATTTATTTGTGATGAGAACATTCAGTAACTTCTCTTCTAGCTATTTTGAAATGTACAATACATCATTGTTAATGCCAGTTATTTTACTATGCAATCGAACACCAGCATTTATTTTTCTTAACTAACTGTAACTTTGTATCCATTGACCAATCTTTCACCATCCCGCCTTCCCTTGTCCTTCTCCTTCTTCTGTTAACCAGGATTCTACTCTCTACTTCTATGAGAACAGCTTTTTAGATTCCATATATGAATGAAATCATGCCGTATTTGTCCTCTCTGCCTGGCTCATTTCACTTAACATGATGTCTCCCAAGTTTCTGCATGTTGCTGCAAATAACCAGATTTCATTTTTTGTATGGATGAATAGTACTCCAGTGTATATATATACCATATTTTCTGTATCCACTTATTCATTGATGGGCGTTTATGTTGATTTCATATCATGGCTATTATGAATAGTACTGTAATAAACATGAATATAGATATCTCATTGACAAACTGATTTTATTTAATTTAGATGAGTAGCCAATGGTGGGGTTGCTGGATCATATAGTAGTTCTGTTTTTCTTCTGAGTTTTTGATAATGGTTGTGCTAATTTACATTCTCACCAGCAGTGTGTAAGTGTTCCCTTTTCTGCAGATCCTTGCTAGCGCGTGTTTGTGTACCTTTTGATTTTTTGATAGTACCCATTCTGACTGTAGTGATAAGATGTCTCATGGTAGTTTTGATTTGCACTTTGCTAATAATTAGTGATGTTGAGAACTTTTTCATATACCTCTTGGCCATCTGTATGTCTTCTTTTTTTGCAAGAATTAATATTGTTTAAAATATCCATACTATCCAAAGCAAGCTACAGATTCAGTGCAATTCCTATCTAAATACCAACAGCATTCTTCATAGACATAAAAAAAAATCCTAAAACTCATATGGAACCACAAAGCCCATTAACAGACAAAGAAATCCTGAGTAAAAAGAAGAAGGGTGGTGGCATCACACTTCTGACTTCAAAACATACTACAAAGTTTTAGTAACCAAAACAGCATGCTACTAGCATACAAAATAGACACATAGGCTAGTGGAACGAAATAGGAGATCCAGAAATAAACCAATGCATCTACAACCAGTGGATATTTGACATAATGTAGAAAGGGCAACCTCTTCAAAAAATGGTGCTGAGAAAACTGGGTATACACAGGCAGAACAAGAAAACTAGACCCTATCCTATTTCCTACCATATGCAAAAAGTAACTCATAATGGATTACAGACTTAAATGTGGGACCCCAAACTATGAAATTACTAGAAGAAAACATAGGGGAAAGCTTCATGACATTGGTCTAGACAAGGATTGTTTTAGATTAAACCTTAAAAGCACAGGCAACCAAAGTAAATATAGGTAAATGACATTACATCAAACAAAAAAGCTTTTAAATGGTAAAGGAAACAACAGAGCAAAGAGACAACCTGCAGAATAGGAGAATATTTTTTGCAAGCTGCATCTGATAAGGGTTTAATATCCAAAACAATAAGGAACTCAAACAACTCAACAACAGAACTAAGGACCCTATTTTAAAATGGGCAATAGTTGCTTGTGGTTTTTTCCAGGTACAAAAATATGATGTTTAAAGCCACACAAATCATCTGTGCACTACAATATTGTTATAATTTATTTCTGTTGTGGATTGATTTCTTTTTTCAAAAAAATATTTCTATGAGGGATAAGAGATAATATAATAGTGACAGAGTGACAGCTAAACTGTTCTGCATATGCAATTAATCTAAATTCGGAAGATTGAAAGCACTCTGAGGAACTGGGAGATACGAGCAGAGTACTGAGGGCTAGGAAGTAGATGCAATCAATCTGTAGCAGATGGGGGAAATGCCTCTTAATATAAAATTCCTGGCTGTGGGGATGGATGGCCCAATACTCTTACGCACAATGGTGTCTAATTTTAATTAGTTATTTTTATTGTGTGATGGGCCACTTTTCCCACCACTAAAGAAACCCCTGCAAAAGTTACCAAATCAAAAATGTTTTGTAGGAATGTTGTATTGAAGAAAGCATGGAAAGTGACCTGTTATGCATGCAGTTTAGGGCAGAAAAGGACTCAGCAATGGGAAGTCCAATGCAACAGAACAAGAATCCAAAAGCAGTCAGAAATCCAATCCAAATATGACTATCAAAACATAAGCATTCAAAGAAATTGTGAAGGATATACTGACTTCCTATAAGACATGGATACTTTCACAGGATAATCCAAGACGATAGTTGCAATCCACAATTGCTGCAAGCTCCTGTGTGCTAGACTTGCCACAGCCTTATAATTTCTTTACCAACACTTCTCGCTCATTACCAAGCAAACATTATTTTAACCCACTAACTTAAAACGTGTCAGTAGCTTAAAACCACTCTTGAGATAAAGCCTCTGACTACACCTGTAGCTCCTTCACAACTGTGTCTCTGTAGTCTAGTCACTTTAACCTCTTAAGCTCTCTGTGTGCAAATTCCTTCATCCCTCAGAACCATGGTCTGTGCTATTATTCCAATGCTATCAGCTTTTGTTATCTGATGCTTTTAAGCTTTTTCCTTACACATCTCAGCTTTCTTTCCAAATAACAGGAAAGTTACTAAGAGCAAGGCATATATGTCATAATTGGGCACATTTTCAGTAACAGATCCATTTATTCCATGTATCTCTGGCCCATTAAAGGATACATTCATTTTATGTATGCGCTCTCTCATTTTCTTTTCTTTTCTTTCTTTTTTCTTTTCTCTTTTTGACAGAATCTCACTCTGTCACCAAGACTGGAATACAGCGGTATGATCAGGAATCACTGCAGCCTTGAACTCATGGGCTCAAGTGATCCTTGCCATCACACCATCTACTTTTTTTTTTTTCCCGAACTTTTTGTAGAGACTGGGGTCTCTCTATTTTACACAAGCTAGTCTTCAACTTCTGGGCTCAAGTAATCCTCCCACCTCAGCCTCCCAAAGTGCTGGTATTACAGATGTGAGCCACGATGTCCAGCTGTCTCTCTCATTTTAACAACATGAACAGAAGAGAAAAAAATTAATCTTCTGAAGGACTATCACTTATCATCTTTCTCTGGTGCTGCCACACCTTGTATATCTGCCTAGGAAAACAACATCACAGATGTCTTCACCTTACCAAGTGTTCCTTGTGAGATTGTCTTTCTTCCTCTCCATCCACAATCCAGGGTCCCAGGAGGCAGTAGTTTGTTCAGAAGCCCCATTTCATGAAGCCAGTTCAATCTACCTTGAATTGATAGATTGCCTCCCTTTAAACAATTTTCAAGACTAATTCCATCATGCCTTTTTGCCATGCATATCTGACTTCCAGAAACCAAAAATTCCCAGAGAATCTGTTGTATTTTACCACTTTACTCTTCTGTGTATTTCTAACCTGAGCTCTGTAAAACTTTTCCACTGTTCCCTCTGAAATGCCTGTGGAATCACCAACAAGTCTCTATAATTTTCCTTCAAATATGTTTTAGTTTTTCTACCACCTTTTTACCTTAACTGAAATCTAGCTCCCACGAGAATATCTTTTCCCTGCAGCCCTCTTGGGTGGAGTTGTGTTCATGCTTATACCCAAAATTGAGTTACGGCTTTAAGGATACATTTAGTAAGCATTGAAATGGAGGATATTGATTAGTATTGCCTCCAGGTGTCTTAAATATTTTCAGTATCTCTGATTTTTTAATGCCCCAAACACCAAATAAAATCAATGGGGACCCATAGTTGTTGTTGTTTTTTTTTCCCCCCCTCAGCTTCCTATGGTATGAAAAGGGAAGAAGATGTTGAATGCCTCCCAATCAATAATGCTATCTCTTAGTTTCTCTTCTACTCCACAATTATTTCTAAACTGAGTAGCGTTTTTGATGAGGTCTGGCATCTAGATGATGATGAATTTTTAGAGTAATATGTTTTTCTCCTCAAGTGGATAAAATTCAAGCAGTAACCTCAATAATTCCCCTTTTGGCATCCCAATACAGACTGCAGAAGAATAGCTTCCTTCACATTGGCACTGACTATACCAAATAAACAGTGGTTTCCACTTCAGATATAAGAAGGACACACTTACGTGGCACAGCAAACACAACAATAGCAAAAGTCAGAAGAGTTAACACTTGAAAACTTCAGCAGCTAGCCGTTATTCAGAAGAAGATTGAAATGTACATGAAAACCAAAGAGGGATTATTAAAGAACTGAAATAATTAAGAAACACACCTATAGCAGCTGTCAGCACAGAGAACGACAGGTTAGCATGAAAGTTAGTTTGAAAACTGTAACTTTGAGTAGGTAGTCAGGTAATATTAAATACCTACTATCTTCAAATTTGTTTAAATTTGCATCACCTGCCCTTAATTGAAAACTGGTTTCTGAGAGAATACTGTTTCCCTTCTGCCCCCTTAGGTAGAATCGAGACTTTCTTCTTACCTCTGTATGCCAGAACTTGAGGGTGGAAATATTGCCATGCTTGTTCCTATTGTGACTTCAAATCTTTTTCTTTGTCCTTTAAATCAGCGGACCCCAACCTTTTTGGCATCAGGGAACAATTTCATGGAAGACAATTTTCCACAGACCGGTGGGGGAGATTGGGTGGGGAATGGTTTTGGGATGAAACTGTTCCACCTCAGATCATCAGGCATTAGTAACATTAGTATAGGGAGCACTCAACCTACATCCCTCACATGCGCAGTTCATAATAGGATTCAAGCCCCTATGAGAATCTAATGGCACCGCTGCTCTGACAGTAGGCCAAGCTCAGGCGGGAATGCTCTCTGTCAGGCTGCTCACCTTCTGCTATGTGGCCCTGTTCCCAGCAGGCCCAGGGTTGGGGACCCATGCTTTAAATTACACATCGTCTTAAAGGACTGACTTTGGCTATAGCTCCCTGAAGCAATAATTAACAGACCTCCCAGTAACTCTTCTCTATTTGTTGAAAACATTAACTCCTCTTCATTCCTTTCTTTCTACCCATACTCATATCATCATTCTTGATAATATCAACAGGTGGGAAAAATTCAACAAATAATAATATCCAACACTTTTATCGTGCTTATAGACACTATTCTAAGAAGTTTATATAAATAAACTCATTTGATTGATACAAAAACCCTATACAGTAGGAGCTATTATATCCATCATGTAAACAAAAGAACTGGGACACAGAGACACTCAGCAACTCACTTGTTTCCTTCAATAATAAGAAAAGGCAGGATTCGAACCCAAGGATCTGGCTCCAGAGTTTGTGCACTTAGACGTTAACATCCAGTTGATGGTCACAGCGATTTCTATTTGAATATAGTTGTCTTATACTTGCACACTTAGTCTCTCTAGGCAAAATAACATTTCCTTGTCCTATATCCTGCAAATTTAAGAATCCTCATATTTTGATTATTTCCATTTTAGATACTCAGTGCTTTCAATCTCCAAAAAATAGATCGTGCTATTTCCAGTGTGATAGAATCAAAGCAAACTAGAGTGAGGCAAATTTATCTGCTAATATGGACACTAATAATTACATTTACATAGCCTTAGCTTACAAGAACTTTCAACATCCATAGTGAAATAAACATAGGAATGCAAAATGCAGATTGCATTGAAGTTAATATACCAAATTTGAGCTATAACTCCCTAAATATTTGTTTAAGCTATGTCATAAATTTGCCTCTGTGATTTTTACCAGCCAGAATAAAGGGGTAATCGAAATATGCTACATGATTCACAAGTTCATAAGATTAAAGCAACTCATTTCTCAGGGGAGGCACAACCTTCAGTGAAAATGAGATGAGAAAGATGTTTCCCCAATGGTTCCAATTAAGAAAACACTCTGGATATCATAAACATCCACCTAACAGCAAAAATGCACAATCAAAGCACAGAGACTCACAGAGATAGTTTCTTAAAATATCCCCCCAAATATAGGGCAATGGGCTTGCACCAACATGCAAGTGAATAAAGTTCTCTAAGGGACTAATACAATGTAGTCTTTTAAAATGCTTTTGTTAATTAAATTGGTTTTATTAATTAAATGTATTTACAATTCTCAGGTCATAGTAAAACTCATGTTCGTTTTTTTAAATTCAATATACCCTAGATATATTTCCTTCTCCATATATTCATTTCTGAAATCTAGATTTTGTGTGTTACATGAAAGACTAAGAAAGATTACTTCCAATTTGCAGAAGAGGAATAATTTTTTTGAGTCAGATAATGATTCTATTTCATTAAATACTGGATAGAATAAGAGACTTAAAGTCAGAGTACTATGTTTAAATAACAATGCACTACGTTGTAATTAAGACACTGGTCAGAGACCAAACTGACTGTTAATAGCTGAGTGAGTTTGGGCAGGTTTTCTTCTATATGTCACAACTTCCCCATTTACAAAACTGGGATAATATTAGTACATAACTTATATGGGAGTAATAAGAATTAAATGAGTTATGATATGTAAGGCACTTAGTATAGTGACTAGCAGAGGGAAAACTCTCTCAGTATTAGTTTGCACTGAAAATGATAATTTTCATGAACAAGTTACCTCATTTTCCTAAATTTTCCCCATTTTCTCATTAGTATAATGGAGATAATATTACTCACATATAGACTTTTTAAAAATAAAAATTATAATAAATTACAATATAGAAGATGGCATATTAAAAGTGTGTGTTTAGTTCACCCCCTGGTAAATAAGAAGCTATTATTACTGTTATTGTCATTCATTTTCAACAAATTTTATAACCTACTATTAACAAAGCACTTTACTAGTTCTAGAGCAAAGCAGGACATGAATCTTGGAGGATATTTTTTTCTAACTGATCTGTGGAGGAGGGCAGATAAGCAGGACTAGCAGAATTCTAGCAGCATGTAAAATGTTGGATGCTGGAAATAAACATCTGGGCTTTGCTTCGTATCTGGTCCTCAGGTGATTGCAGCTCAGAGTAAGGAAGCATATCATGGTCCTTCCCTGGGGTGTGGAGGTAGCTTTACTCTACAAGTCCAGCCAACTGGCTGTCTTGAGCATGCACAGGATGGTCTGGACAGCCCACTACCTGTTCTGGTGTGATCAAGGCTCCAGGTGGGTTCCAATTCAGGGAGGGGAAGGGTGGGTGGGGCAGAGTTCTTTTCTACCGGAACAAGCCATTTGAACAAAGCAGAGTCTTCTTGGTGTTGTCTCTGACTGAGTGGCTGGATGATCCGGAACTTTTGTTGACCACATTTACCCAGATTTTAAATCTCATCTGAGGCTCATTTGTGGAACATGAAGGAGTTTAAAAGCAACTGAATATAGCATGTTGGCACGTGCATGCATGTATTTGTGTGTGCCTGTGTGTGTCCATGTGCTTTTCAAAATGAAGTGCAGTTGGGAAGAGAATCCGGAGACAAGGGAGGCAGCCTCTGGTGTCAGCATCCTACTTTTATGCCATGCAGAAGAAATCAGTTTGAGGATGTAGCCTCTTGTTGCCAAGAATAACTGTGTTTGGAATCATCAGGGGATTCTAATTTTAAAATGACTATGGCCAGGCTCTAACAGTAAAGATTCATATTGAATAGACTTAGGAAGTGACTTGGTCATCAACTGTTTTTTTTTTTAATTTATTTTGTTTCCCATGTCTAATATGTAGCCAGTGTTGAAAATCAATGCTTCAGGCAACGAGATGCTGCACAAAGATAATAATTAGGAAGTAACATGATGTGATTTGCCTTTTTACAACGATCTGTCAGCAGCGTAGATTAGAAGGGGCACAATTGAACACAGCAGAATACAATTTATTAGAAACATCAAGTTGTTAGAAAACAATCTAAAACCAACAACCAGAAAACAGTTAATTGAGAGGAAATATACCTCCCACTCCATTTCTGCGTTATTCTTTATTGACTGGATAAATTGAATTGCTCACATGTCAAAGAAGACAGTTTATTTGTGTTTTGAATTATGTGACCCCTAAGGTCTCAACCCACTATGAAACACAGTGAATTTTAGTTCCTAGATATAGATATATGTGTGTTTCCTGTTGAACGTTAGACTACATGTGCATTAAGTTTTATGTACTTAGATTTCCACACAATATATAAAATTATATTTTCATCCTTTTGAAACTGTTTATATGTTTATTAACTAATCACAGGAAATACATTTTTTAAATCACAAGTAGCAAGAAGGATATCTATTTAGATGCAACCTGAACATGTTGATATTGTTGAATTATGGTATATTGAAAGGGTTCAAGAATTATATGGAGAGAAAGTTCCAGCACCAGCTTAATTATGGGAGGGTATTATATAAAATACCCATTATCTAAAGCCATACCTACTTTGATACATATACTTATTGATGTTTGGAAAGGGTATCTTTTCTCAATTTTTATTCTTTCCTAACCTAGCATTGAGAGCTGAAAATTTACCATTCATTCATTTGGATGAAAGAACTGTTTCAAATTCAACTGAATAAAATGTCAAGAAAGGAAGTGTGTTAGATACTAAAACCCTATTATTAACTGATTATGTATAAAATTACAACCAAAAGTAAGTAGGTCACTTTATGGGTTACACATTCAAGAGATAAGTTTAATGCACAAAGGGAAAGGTTAGAGAGGGCTATTGAAATAAACAATAAATAATTACAGGGAACATCTTGAGAGCAGAGAGAAAGGTGAGGCTGAAAAAGAAAAGGAAATTAAACCCAAATTAAGAGGGTTCTAAAATCAAATGAGAGTTGTGAAGTTTTAGAACTAGAAAAACACATTAGGAATTATCTACACAATCAGTACAATTAGTCGGAATCAGTGGTGGGACTCGGACTTACAGCCTTCTCCATCCAGATTCAAAGGTCTTTTCTACTACTTGTGCCGCCTTTCCTGTGTATAAAATACTTTTTCTTGAAATATATTAACTCTCTCTCTCCTGACTCCCTGGGCTTGTGTCAGGTCAATATTGGTTATAAAGCTTTGAATTTTGGCAGAAAAATTTTCAGGGCTTCTCTGTCAAAAAGATTCATGCCCAAACAATAAAAATGTGATGATCCAGTCTGTGTAATAGGAAAAACTATTCTACCTCAAGATTTCCATCTTTGCCTATAAAGTAGGCATTCCTTCCCTTCAGAATTACAAGGTGCTGGTGAGGAGCTTCTGTTTCCAGAGCGTCTCACCTCTGTCTGCACATAACTGCTACCATTTAAGAAGTGCTTAAAAATGCCAAAGTTGGTTATGCTCCCAAATATTCTGATTTAAGTGGTTGAACCGTGTTTGAAAACCATTGCATGGGTGCACTTGAGAGAACAGATAGATAAGTCCCTCTGTCTATTCACCTGCACACAATCTTCTCTTCCCATCTTGGGCTGAATGATCAAAATCTGCCCTTGTCTATCCTAAGTGCCTGATAAGGCTTCACAGGATCCTCCCAAGGCCTGGATTTAGAGGGTTGTGCTGGAAAACATTTGGCCACAGATCAATGAATGATGTTAAATTTATTTACACGTCTGCTGTGATTCATTCTTAATTTATCAGCTGAATTAGGACCCATTGGAAGGAAAACAGAGTAGTCAATGATTGTCTTTAAAGTCCATTTTTTAAGGTCTAAAATATTTCGTATAATTGCTAAATAAGATGTCATTGTGTTTAACAATAGTTCATGTTCTTTAAGTTTGTATATCTAAGTCAAATATAGATGAAATTTCAGCCAGAAATAAGAATCTTTATCTTACATCAAATTTATGTATTTTTATACTAATAGACCTTAAAGTCATCTCTTTGAAAAAAAGTCAAAATATATAAATGTAGTCTCTCACTACATATATATATACATATATGTGTATATATGTATATACATATATGTATATACATATATGTATGTATATGTGTATATACATGTGTATACATATACATATATGTACATACACATATATACATACATGTACATGCACATACATACATATATGTATATGCACACATATATGTGTATACGCACACGTATACATATACACACATATATACATATACACACATATACATATATGTATATACACACATACATATATGTATATACACACACATACATATACACACATATACATATGCGTATATACACATATACGTATATGCGTATATACACATATACATATATACGTATATACACATATACGTACATGTACATATATACAGATATACATGTGTACATGTACGTATATACATATGTATACATATGTACATATATGTGTATGTGTACATATATACATATATGTACATGCACACATACATGTACATGTGCATATATACCTATATACATGTATGTACCTGTGCGTGCATGTATATACATGTATGTACATGTGCGTATATACACACATATGTACATGTGCATATATACACACATATATGTACACGTGCGTATATACACACATATGTACATGTGCGTATGAACATGCATATATGCACATGTGCATATATACATACACACATATATGTACATGTGCGTATATGCATATATACATATATATGTAGCGAGAGACTGAATGTCTTATTTCTCAATTAATAGCATATAAATGATATTAATATATCTAAGTTGTGCCTTCCAAAAACACTCGTTTCCCAAATAATCAAAATGAGCAATGGTATTATAACTAGCAAGAAATTATATAGAGAGCATTCAGAAATGGAAATTTGAATAAACCTATGTGTTGGTTTGTTGTGAGAAATCAGGTACCCCAAATGGAGGGACCAGCTGAAGCCGCTGCAGAAGAACATAAATTGTGAAGATTTCATGGACATTTATTAGTTCTCCAAATTAATACTTTTATAATTTCTTAACACCTGTCTTTACTGTCATCTCTGAACATAAATTGTAAAGATTTCATGGACATTTGTCACTTCCCCAATCAATACCCCTGTGATTTCCTAGGCCTGTCTTTAATCTCTTAATCCCATCATCTTCTTTGTAACCTGAGCAGGATGAATGTCGCCTCAGGACCCTGTGATTGTATCAACTGCACAAATTATTTGTAGAGCATGTGTGTTTGAACAATATGTAATCTGGGCATCTTAAAAAAAGAACAGGATAACAGCGATGTTCAGGGAGCAAGAGAGGTAACTTTGAACTGGCCGCCAGTGAGCTGGAAGGAACAGAGCCATATTTCTCCTCTTTCAAAAGCAAATAGGAGAAATATTGCTGAATTCTTTTTCTCAGCAAGGAACATCCCTGAGAAAGAGAATGCGCCCTGAGGGTAGGCCTGTGAACAGCCCTCTAAAAGCGAGCAGTCTTTTATGGTGGAAGCTGAAGGGATGAAATAAGCCCCGGTCTCCTGTAGCGCTCCCAGGCTTATTAAGTGGAGGAAAATTCCTACCTAATAAATTGTGGTCAGACAGGTTATCTGCTCTCAAACCCTGCTTCCTGATAAGATGTTATCAATGACAATGCGTGGCCAAAACTTCATTAGCAATTTTAATTTCACCTTGTCCGGTGGTCCTGTGATCTCGCCCTGCCTCCATTTGCTTTGTGATATTTTGTTACCTTGTGAAGCATGTGATCTCTGTGACCCACACCCTATTCGTGCACTCCCTCTCCTTTTGAAAATCACTAATAAAAACTTGCTGGTTTTACGGCTCGGGGAACATCACGGATCCTGCCGACATGTGTTGTCTACCCCGGACACCTAGCTTTAAATTTCTCTCTCTTGTGCTCTTTCCCTTTATTTCTCAACCCAGCTGAGACACTTACGAAATAGAAAAGAACCCACGTTAAACATCGGGAGCAGGTTCTCCCAATATTGGTTTCCTTAAATAAATCAACAATTCATTTTTAATCATTGTTTGAGTAAGGTAGCGTTAAATTTTCTTAAACTTGACTATATTTATTCAGATTAATTTTACTTTTTCACTTATGTTTCAGTCAAACCCATAAACCATACCCAGAATATTTTATCAACAGGGCATCCTGAATAATTCATACTGGATAATAAAAGGGTAAATTTATCTCTCCATACACACACACACACACACACTCACGCAACACAACATGCATGCGCGCATAACATATATAGTCTATTCAGTAAATACAATTTGTATATTTATGGTCAATTTGAATGTGCTTGCATTTCCATGGATACATAGCCATCTATTATTCTAGAAAAATGCCAAACGATGCATATATGTGTACATATAAATGTGTGTGTGTGTTTATGTTAACCTTTGCTTACCGCATGCATCCAAGCTGTGTCTAGCAATGTTTTTAAATGGAGATTAAAGCATGTAAGACTTTAGTTCAGGAATTCTTATTTACTTTGGAAATAACATTAAAAGAAGAAAGGTGCCCTGGTTGTTGTCTTTTTCACTTGTAGTCACTCCACACTGACCGTTTCCAGTGTTTGTTTTATCATTCCTGCAATATAATTCTCTACAACAGGTCAATCCATTTCTCAACAGTAACTCAACCTTTAATGTCTTGCTGGAGTGCAGTGGCTATCCACAGATCCAGTCATAGCACACCACAGCCTCAAGTGGTGCTCAAGTTGTCCTCCTGCTTCAGTTCCCTGAGTAGTTGAGACTACAGGCACACACCATTTCTTTTTTCTTTTTTTTTTTTTTTTTGTCAGACTTTTTATTTTGCCAATAAGATGTTGTGAAATTATTCCTTTTTTTTTTTTACACACCATTTCTTGAAGTGGAATGGGTGTGCTCTGGCAAATCAGAGACCGCGATCTTCAATGCCTTCTGTCCTTTGGCTCCAGCAAAGTCTCCCCTCATGTGCTGCCTCCTTCTCTGCTCTTCTTGATTCAATCAAGGACCCAGATTACTTTCTGCCCTGCCAGTCAAAAAGTCCTCAAAAAGTGCCCATATTAGCCTGCCTTCCACAAATCCATAAATATCACTGATATAGTTTGAATGTCCCCTTCAAATCTCATGTTGAGATGTTATCTCCAGTATTGGATGTGGGGCTTGGTGGGATGTGTTTGGGTCATGGGGGCAGATTTCTCATAAATGGTTTCGAATCATACCCTTGGTGCTGTTCCTGTGATAGTGAGTAAGTGCTCATGAGACCTGGTCATTTAAAAGGGTGTGGCGGGAAGGGAACATCACACCCTCAGGCCTGTCAGGGGGTGGGGGACTAGCGGAGAGATAGCATTAGGAGAAATACCTAATGTAGATGATGGTTGATGAGTGCATCAAACCACCATGGCATATGTATACCTATGGAACAAACCTGCACATTCTGCACATGTACCCCAGAACTTAAAGTATAAAAAAAAAAGAGTGTGTGGCATCTTCCCCCTTACTCTCTCTTGCTCCTGCTCTAGCCATGTGACTGCTTGCTCCTGCTTCAATTCCAGCAGAAGTAAAAACTTCCCGAGGCCTCCCCAGAAACTGAGCAGATGTCTGTGCCATGCTTCCTGTACATCCTGCAGAATCATGAGCCAATTAAACCTCTTTTCTTCGTGAATCACCCAGGCTAAGCTATTTCTTCATAGCAATGCAAGAACAGCCTAACACAATCACTCCACTTTCATTTTATGTGTATATAAACACACACACACACACACACATCTTATTTAACAATGAGGCTGCTTTCAGCTATCTGTGACAATGAACAAAACATGAAAAATATGTTTGCTAAGATGGCATTAATTCCAAAATGATAAACTACAGAATATTAATCCCAGTAAATTTCTTGGTGTGGAGGTATAGAAACAGAGGGTAGGGATGAGGGAATTTTCTTTAAAAGTTTGGGAAGTGTACAATCACAATATATAATAGTACATATCAAGAGTCCTGTATATTTCATAAATAAGTATGTTTAAACTTGTAAATCTAATATATCCTAAAAGGACTTGTCCATAAATTTATTTTTGTCATCTAACACTACTAAGATCCTTAGGAGAAAAAGTTACACGTGTATTCTTGCTTCAGTTATATAAAATTGTCGCCTCTGACTTCATGTGTTATACCATTTACTATATCCCACAGTGCATCTGAACTAATTCACAGCCGACCTGGTTGGAGGCCTGGAGAAAATCGGCAGTCTCACATATAAACCTCCAGTTTATTGGGATGAGCTAAAAGAGTGTATTCTCAACAAAGTCTAGCAGGCTCAGTAATGTGGGTTGCGTGTGGCTTCTCAGGACTCCCAGGTCCTCCTGGGCAGACGTGCTTTGTTGGTGGCAATGGCATTCCTCCTGTCCAAGGAGTTCTGCCTCATCCCCCTCCTGAGAAGGAGCTTGCCATGCTTCTTTCAACCATACCACTTGGAACTCCAGCCTCTAGCAAGCCATAGCAACTGGGAACAAAGGATTTAGATATCAAGTACAACTTTTAACTTGACTTCCAGTTTTTTCATGCTTCCTGGACCACAAATTATATAACTATGACTAGGAGTCACGCGTGGCCAATCACAATGAAGCTACCTTGTGTGTAGAGGACCTGCCTGCAGGCCCGTGCAGCCACACGAGCCATGGTGTGAAGGTCTAGACAGAAGTGATCACAGCCAGTCTGGGCATGGCCTATGGCACTGTCCACGTGAAAATTTTCTCTGCAGCTTGAACCCAAGAAAAATATTGTCTCCCCTAATACCCCAATATTATTTTGTTATTGAACACTATCACATTTTAGTATCTTCTTCTCTTAGTATCTTCTTCTTAGTATCTTAGTATCTTCTTCTTAGTATCTTCTCTTTAGTGTCTTCTTCTCTTAGTCTGACAAGGAGCTTAGAGATAGGTTTTATTCAATTGAAACACTGTATTTTAGGTGTATGATTTTGGAGGAATTTTGTTTGTTTTTTAACGAGCTATTCAAATCATGTTTATCCAAAATTAAAATATACAGACTGCTAAGAAAACTGTGAGGTCTATTTTGAAACAGATAAATGAGAGTGAAAGAAGTTAGAGTATAAATGTAATTTAAACATACAATATTCAGCAACTATCAGAAAATAAAAATTTATTAAAGAAATCTCCTATTCTTTCTGAATTTCTCATGCTAAGGAATAATGATTTAAAAAAAAAGCCATTTGACTTTTGGAATTTTATCCTCAGGGATAAAATTCAGAACAGTACAAAATGATTTATGTATGAGAACATTCATTGTGGCATTTTTAAAACTGAAATTAAGAAATATTAAATCTCTAATATACCTGTAAAATTGTTTTTGAAGAATATTTAGTAAAGTGAGAAAATGCTGACAATCTAGACTTGGATAGGAAGGCACATTGAAAATAACATATATAATTAATATAAATACCAATATCTGACGTTTGTGGAGTGCTTACTACGTGCCAGACATTGTACTGAGTATTTTTCTCTGATTACCAAAAGAAATAATTTATTTTGGAAAATGTAAAATATAGGCAAATAAGTGAATGGCACAATCCAAAGTACCCATAACTGTCCACATAGAGATAAAAAAAACAAAAAAACTATCATGAACATTGACAAATATACCAGGAACTGTGGGAGGAAATTTAAGTGCATCCACTCAAGTATTCCTCCCAGAAAATCAGTGATGTAGGTTATTTTTGTCATTCATGCTCCTTCCACTAGATGACACTGCTATAATAATAATAATAATAATAATAATAATAGTAGGAGTTATAGCATATTTCCCCTCCTTGAAAAATAATACTTTTAATGATAACCCTAAAGAGCATTAATGAAAATTAAATTCATAATATCCACTTACATATTAAGTATGTTTAATATGTTTTAATTCTTTTGTAATTGGTAATCTATTTGTAGTATCTGTAGACTGAATGCCGAGGCAGTAAAACATCACAATTTAACTTTTATACTTTTTTATTTTCTTGGAATACAACGTACATGTCCCCATAGAAATGTTTACACAGTAGTTAGTAACTGGTTTCAGGCAAAAAAAAAAAAAAAAAAAAAGCTATCAATTCATTTACTTACGAGTTCAGAAGAGGTATGCTAAGGAACTCTCTTCCATTCAAGCACACACACACACACACATGCACGCACACACACACACCTGTGGAATAAGCATCTCTCACTCCTCTTAATGCTGAATGAACTCGCCAAGGGCTTCTGTTGGTAGTGGCCATAACAGACATCCTCTTATGCTGGATTTGGAACAGGACGTTAGAGGAGAGTCAGGCTTGGACTGGCACTGGAAATGAGGATTCTGTCAAAGTAGGAGGGGATCTGGGTGCCATCTGAAGAGCTGAGACTCAACGCCTTGTCATACGGGCTTCCCACGGACTCAAGGGAGAAAGGGAGAAGGGTTAAGATTTCCATGAGATGGATGAGAGAGGGCCTTCAGCTCCCAGGACTCTTAGCATGGAGGATGTTCACTAAACGGTAGGGAAACGGGACTCTCAAAACACCGGAACCAACTTGTAGAAGCTGCTTGATCTAACATGGAAATAGCAGCTCAGACATTTTCACTGCTAGACATTCTGAAGAAATATGAAATTTTTTGAATATTAAGAGACCCCATCATCACATCTGTATTCAAAACATCTTTTCATTTACACTGTCAGAAGATGATTAGAAATAAAATTTGAAGTAAAACTGTACACACTTTTACCTAGTTTTATCATCCTTCTTTAAAAAATATTCTTGACTATATTCATTACTCTGAGCCTCTTCAACATTCTGTTTTATACAATGTAATCATACTATTGAATAATAATGTGATAATATGTGAAATTTACTACTTTTTGGATTATCTATCTAACTCTTTCTAACGTAATACAATTCTGTTTGGTTATTTAATATCACCACTTGCTCTCATTACCTGTTCATTGTGATTGTTTACAGATAATATTTAAGACATAGAAGCAGAAGAAAATGCTAGAATGTAGGACAATAAAAATACTATTTCAAATTTATCATCTCTGTACTGGCCCCAAAAGAAGAATGGTACGTTTAACAGAAGAGAATTATATTACAAATCATGCTTAAATAATAAAAACCATCATTTGAGAAAGAGTCTCCTTCAGAACTGTACTTAAAATAATTTATTTGGGATGCAAAAGTACTTTCAATTGTCTCTATTCATCTTTGCAGTCTTACCTTCAAGAGCTAGTTACAAATCTCATTCTGCATTTTGTCAGCTACTTGAACCCAGTTCTCTCATTTATGAACTTGAACTTCAATTCCATATTGTCAGAATAGTGCATTATTACAGTGTTAGGAGTGTATGTCTATTTTAATGGAAACTATTTTATATTTATGATTTCAAATGAAAATCAATTATAAGTCCAATATAAATCACAAATTGATTAATGTGGTCTCTTGCCAGTTTAAAAGGCTTTTAAAGGCTCTGCTACAGATGGTTGACAGCAGTGTTTTGATCCGTAATTTTTTAGAATTTTTGGAACAGTCAAAACTGGGTATTAATGTTCTGTGGCAATGTTTTAGGCATTTTACAAGGTAAAGCATTCACTATCAGGAGGAATTACATTCTGTTTACTAATTTCTTTTCCTATAATATTTTAGTATGGTTATCTCTACTGAAAATATATCATTTTTATTACTATTACTGCATTACATATTTTCATGAGTATAACTTAGTTCATGCCCCTTATTTGATTTTTCAAAGAGGAAAGAACAAGCTAGATTTCTTGCTTTGTTAGCAATTAAGAGAATCTTAAACTTGATAATAAATAAAAATATATCATTTTGTTAGAATTAATACAATAATCTCAAAGATATAATTGCTGTAAGTGGAAATGATAATAATCATTTGATTTTAGTTTAATTAGAATTTATGCCCTTGAAAATAAAATGTGAAAAAGCAATATAAATTATTTTTTCCCTGAATTTTTCCTTTACAACTGTATATATCAATCATTATACACACTATCTATACATATACCTTGATTATTAATGAATCTAACATTTTTAGCTTTAGTC
This sequence comes from Macaca mulatta, assembly GCF_049350105.2. NCBI lineage: Eukaryota > Metazoa > Chordata > Mammalia > Primates > Cercopithecidae > Macaca > Macaca mulatta. The sequence goes on from NC_133422.1 coordinate 85,656,622, forward strand.
CCTAGAGTCACCCCCAGGAAGGAGATCTTGAAACCTTTCAATGATACCCACTTCACTTTTACCATAGTCCTTCACAAAGTAATATTTAAACCTCTCAGTTTCCATAAAGCATAGTTGTATAAAAAGATCAGATCTGCTTACATGCTATGTCTAGACTGGCCAAATTTTCTCAACTTCTCAACTAAAATGTAAAAGAGAGAGAGAGAGAGAGAAATGGAAAAAGAGTAAGGGAGGGAGGGAAGCAAGGAAGGAAGGAAGGAAGAAAGGAAAGAGAAGGGATGGAAATAGGAAGGAAGGGTGATAATTTTACACATAACTCATATGGTTTTCATGAAAATTTAAAAGAAAATACAAAGAATCATTTATTTTAAAATGCCTTCATTGTTGATATGATTAAGCCTGTTATGTATCAATTAGGATCTAACCTCTTCCTACAAGGCCATTACCTTGAATAACTATGCACATTTAAGTACCTTATGCAGTAGGAACTCAATAAGTAATACACACCTCTACCATTACTATTAAAAATGTACTGGCAAAAGTGTTTGAAATGCAGTGTGAAGCTCTGAAATTCTGCTATTGATGTCCTGTGGCCTGGCTTGCCTTATTGCCTTCCAACCCTTGTTTACTAGTAAATAGACCATCCCAAATCAGTGTAAACATGTGCCTTCCTTGGCAGTATTCTAGAACTATCTGAAAAAAATCAGAACAATGTAAAACTTTGGGTAGATTATTAAGATGAAATAAAACATAGGAAATAATGTAGACATTTATAAAATTTTAATATGTATTTTTTTTGTTTCAAAAAAAGCAACTCAAGTAAAATACCTATTTGTGAAAGGCCCTGACTGACCATGGTTAGTAGGACCAATGATGATAAATACTCTACAGTGCACAGTTATTCAAGGAAAAAGCCTGGAGAAAGAGGTTAGATCTCAACTGATACATAATAGGCTTAATCTGATCAGCAATATAGAATTTTTTTAAGATCTTGATCTCTCTTAAATCTGGAGTTAGAGTATTACTTCCTCATTACAGTTGACGTGACCAAAAATTACTACTCAGATCAATTAGTGAAAATATTTTTTGACAGATATTGCTAAATTTCTTTATACTAGGGAATGGAGGAGGAGAGAGAATGCATTCACTTGGAGGAATAAAAGTACTGTCCTTCACAACGTCCAGAGCACAGTTCTCCCTCTCTCCCAAATGAACTAGCGTTGGTTATTGGGATCATTCACTTGAACCGTAGCTGAGGTTCCTGTCTGGGATTTTGAGACATGTAAGTATCTTACATGTGAAGCAAGAATTCCGGTACAGTTACTCAGCTATTGTTAATCACTATATCTTTCATCTTGCAGCCCTATCTGGATGGATATGCAATCCTTTGCATTTTCACTGAACTTCCAATTTCTGCTGATTTGGCACAAGAGGAATTTATTATAAAATGAATAGGATAAAATGACTGCCTACCTAATGACGGAGATTCCAGAAGTTCTGTATTTTAATTGTCATAATAGGCAAGAATTTAGCAGAAAGTGTCATCTTGTAAGTTAGGTAACAGCATATTAGATACAGTTGTCCCTTACTGCTTCTTGAAACCCTTTAGGTCGAATTTGGATATCTGACTCTCTAACACAGAGCATATGATGTGTAGAAGAAAGTTCAAACATCAAATTATTTAGATTGGTTAAGACCACATACACAGAAAGTATTAAGTAAACGTGGCGACCTGAAAAATATATTCTGGGGCTAATCTAAGAGACTATGGAGTAAGGACATCTCGGTAACTAAGTCTACTTCTAATTTGGCAGTTCTAAGTTTAAGCGAGTACTGGGAATACTGAGGGATAAATGAGGATCACTTGTTCCTGAGAGCACTGCCCTGTGGTCACCGAGTCTGTGTTCACAATGTTTATTGTATTACACTAAGACCCGTAAGGTGTACCTGCCTAAAATAAGATGGCTCCCAATAGATGCAGTGAACATCTAAAACCATTTGTATATAAGCCTGGCCACAAAAGGAAGCCTTTGAGCTTTTTCAAAAGATCTGATATGGTTGTCGTCCACTCAGACTTATCATTTTTAATTGTGTGTTTACTTCTGAGGGCTTCATAGGGTGCCTATGAATTTAATCCTCTATCACTTAAAACAATGTGGATTTTCCTGCTTTATATCCCAACTAGCTGGCTTCTTGTTGCATCCTTTAAATAAGCAAACATACTTGCTGTACCTCAGTCATGCATGTCTGGTCTCCTTCAGTGTAAAGCTCTTATTTACGTTAGTAGAATACCTTGATACTAAGATCTCTAATTATTTCAGTTGATTCACTCAACTCCTAGAAGTGGAAGAAAATATCTGTTTTGATTCCCATTTTAGATTGAGGAAACTCTGCCATAGATGATTAATAAAATTATCTGAAGTCCCCATGCAGGCAAGAGACAGATTAGAGATGTAAGGGAAGGTGTCATAACTCAACTCCAGCACATTTTTAATTATATCACATTGTCATACAACATAACTTCCAAACTTAGAACTTAGTCTATGGCATTGTTGTAAAGATCACAACTAATGATACACATGAAAGTGGTTTTTGCACGTAAGACTATTCAAGACGCTTTGGTTCATAGAAAGTCTCTTGCCCTTGCCTCCAGCCCGTAATGAATAGTTTTGTGATAAAATTAGAAAAAAAACTTCCTATTAAGGTCAATGTTATTATTTTCAAAATATTGAAATTAAAATATAACAATGACCTTTAATCTAAATAATTATGTGGTGTGGCCAGGTATGGTGGCTCATGCCTGTAATCCCAACACTTGGGGAGGCCGAGGCGGGTGGATCACTTCAGGTCAGGAGTTTGAGACACGTCTGGCTAACATGGTGAAACCCTGTCTCTACTGAAAACACAAAAAAGCTAGCCATGGTGGTGTGTGCCTGTAGTAGCAGTTACTCGGGAGGCTGAGGCAGGAGAATCACTTGAACCTGGGAGGCAGAGGTTGCAGTGAGCCAAGATTGCACCACTGCACTACAACCTGGGTGACAGAGTGAGACCCTGTCTCAATAAATAAATAAATAAATAAATAAATACAATAAAAAATAAATATGTACGTGGTGGGACCTGGGCAATGGGTGTTTTGAGAGAAGTGCATATCACTGAAGAAAACAGGAAAATAAGATAATGATAACATAATAAATATCACTTTTGGTTTAAGACCAGTACATTTAAAGGTAAAATTGAATAAGGCAAAAATAAAACTATATCAAAAATCAACTTATCCTGGAAAGTCCTGTTTAGAAAGAGCCAGTAGATCTGGATTAATCTAATAAATGCTGAATCTAAAGAAATGTACCTGGATACAGAATTTTGTAGATTGAGGACTAAGGAAAATGTACTATCTTCTGGCAGAAAGCCTTCTGAATAAATATTCCCAAGAAAAGATACTTGAGTCTATCCTTTTCTATTGGCTATCTTTAAAGCACCCTTTCCCAAGTCAAGGTAATAAATAAAAAATGTGCTTAATACTATTAATTTGGCTTCTTGTGTTTTAATCCTTTATTTCATTCTGTAAATCTAAATGTGAGTTATAGAAATGACTGTCTCCAACTCTTTATGTGTATACTAATGACAAGAAGAAACTACACCATATTCTCTAAAAAGTAGGTAATCTTGATATAGTTTATTTTTAGAACCTATTTTTTATTCTTGAATAATGTCTTAAAATTGCACCTTGGCACTGCATGTCTCCATAACTACATGCATAAATAAGGAGCCATTAGTTGACCTCAACCTTGAAGCTGACGCATCCCTGAACTTCAAAATTTGAAAACTAATACGTTTCTCATTGTATGTACCAGTTTGAGACAGATTTTCCATTATATAAAGCTGCATATAGCCTAGTTGGTCTACAGTTTTTTCCCAAACGAGTGATCATTATATCTCAAAGCATGTGGTGCAGGCTAGACAGGAAGAGGCAAGTACCTGGAACTGTGAACCAGCTCTAGGTAGAAAGAGTCAATGACACCTGATGAGTTGAAGTAAAACTCAGCAGGAAGAATACAGACAGCAGATGGTAATGCAGGAAAACATTTGGCCTCCTGACTGCCCAACACAATGTAATGAAGGTGCCTCTACAGGCAGTTCTCTGAAACTCAGTGGAGCAAACGATAAATCTGTCACAATTTTCCGTCCCAGTTACAGAGCCAGCGTTTAGGAAGAATTAGCCAATTCTTAGAAGGAGAGACAAATAAGAGCAAAACAGAAATCCAGCCTTAGAAGACTCTGGTACTAATTAGATAACAAAAGCAGGATTTTGGACGCTTGAAATAATGGAAAGGGGATGTGGAAGGAGAACCTGGTCTGAGTAAAGTGACAAGAGATGTAAAACTGGAGACAGAGTTGGAATTAGTGTAGTAGAAAGACTAACTTGCTCCTGAGTCTCCTGATTGTTGGAGCAACTTAAATCCCTCTTCACTAAAGTCAGGCTTGGTCCTAAGCCTGGAAGAAGACATAAGAATTATGTTGATGAGGTAATGTGTCTCTCAATAGAAAGAACATGAATATATTTGGCAACTGAGGAGCCAGTAGGTCCTAAAATGATGACATAGTCATTTGGATTAACTCCTGATTTCTTAATAGCCACTTGACTTTCACAAGTATAAACTTGGAACTTACTGCAGCTCTTAGGTAAGTGAGTTTTGCTTGGCTAGACTTTTCACAGGCATGTTTAGTTAATATCAACAGTATTACAATTTATTGTCGCAGCTGATCTCTAGAAGTCATGGACCTACAGAAATCTTAAGATTTAAAAAGGAAATTGAATCCTGAAAGAGGTGCTCAAGAGAAAATGAGGAATAATCTATAAATGAGGACACACATCATTTCTTCAATTTTTCCTATATGTGTTGAGTTCCTACCTAACATACTATAGCAGGATCAAGCAACTAAAATCACTACACAGAAGTTTTTTTTTTAAATGTCTATATTTGGAATACCTTCATCAGAGGCCACCAACCTATAAGAAAGATAAGACAAAGTGACAATCTTTGTTTAAAAAATGTTTAACTGAATCTCTTTTGTATTAGTATTCAAACCATTTAAAGTTCAAGTTCCTATCAGGGTTGTTTCTCCCTAACTTTTCCTACTCTCTAATATGGCATCTAATTTCAAGAAGAAAACGTGGTCACAGTTCATTTTCTGAGTGTAAGTCTCTGGTTTTGCTCATCCTGTGTACCTGGTATGGCTTCCTGCTGATGAATTTAGAGGCTGGTGAAAGATGTGGTATGTTGTCTTAGCACTGGCAGCCTGTGATTTTATTAGCTCCCAGGATCATAGTTATTTTCCCTGATTCATTGTCTCCATTTCTATATTAGCAGAAAATGTACTTCTCTGGTTCTTGGGCACCATCTTCATGGTTCCTCAGTTAAGATGTCTAATTTCCAACCCCACCTTCAGGGTACCTTGCCCCCTTGAAAATACAGCTTTGTGGGAGGCATGAAAGCTCTTGTCTCAGCTACCATTTTGCTCCCTCAGTGGTGTTACTGAATAACTTACAGATTGACTGTGTATTAATAGAAGTCAGCAGGGAAGTAACGTTATTTGTGGCTTTTTCACTTGCACACCCGCCTCCATCAGTGCCATAATATATCTGCACAGGTAGACAATATGAGTCTCAACCGTGAGTGAGTGGTGAGAACCAAGACATAAATTTTGAGTATTTTGTCCTTTTTCTGTCTCCATTCCATTATGACTCCTCTGGAAATCATGCAAAGAGACCTAGCTTGAGTTTGCTGAAAGATTTAGAGATAGTAGGGATGAGAATTCCATTGTGCCACATTCTCAATCCTCTCCATGCTATGACTTAAATGTAAACTCAAGGTTCAAGTTTCTAAGTTTTCTTTTGATAGGTACACGTGCTTCTAAGGGAGGAGGGTTAGAGCATCATCTTTACATGAACTGGAAAAAGAAAAAAAATTATCTTCTTTCTCTTCACATTTCTTTTTATCAATCTCAAACCCCTTCAAGGAAGTGAAATATGTCTTGATTTCCTGAGAAGAAAATGTGCAGAAAGAAGACAAGAAAGACAGACAGCAAGAGTGTACTAGAACCAGAGAGAAAACCTGGTTCAAGCCATGTCAGTTTCCTAGCTGAATTCTTAAGCCTCTTGACTGTTTCCGCCTTTGCTTAGCTGTACAGTACTGTCAGGGTGAGCTTTCTACATTGAAAACCTCATCACCAACTTCCCTGCTTAAGAGTCTTTGAAAACCCTGAGAGAGAGAGAGAGAGTAAGAGAACGAGAGAAAGAGAGAGAGGATTCATATATATCAAAGATATCTGCATTTGATTTATGATGTGTATTTATAACATTCCTGAGTAGTCAAATGAACTCAAGTTACAACAACTCCTATTATCAAATTCACCAATGACTAAATGTTTGACAAATACACAGTATAATTTTAGCACTTATTTAGACTAATTACTTTCTCTTATAGTAAATTCCTATATTAGTAAGTTTCGTTTTATTTCATTTTTCTGATTTTTTATTCTCCTGTCCTTCTGTAGGGCTTTTAATTCTCAAACAATATCTCTCAAGGTCTGAGTTTCAAAAATTTTTTTTTGAGTTTCAAAATTATGTATATATTGCCCTTATGTTATACAACTGAAACTTCAAACTTAATAAGCAATAACCAGAATAAATTTATCAACATACTCAAAACATTCTTTAAATTCAAACTTTATTTTTATCATGTAATTATTTGTAGCTAGTTTTTAAAAATTGTGTTGCAAGTCTTATACAGAAAAGTAGCAATTTTTTAGTTTTTTTTTTTGTTTTACTTTAAGTTCTGGGATACAAGTGCAGAATGTGTACATTTGTTACATAGGTATACATGTGCCATGGTGGTTTGTTGCACCTATCAACCCATCATCTAGGTCTCAGGCCCTGCATGCATTACCTATTTGTCCTAATAGTCTCCCTCTCCTTGCCCACAACTCCCTGACTGGCCCCAGTGTGTGTTGTCCCCCTCCCTGTGTCCATGTGTTCTCATTGTTCAACTCCCACTTATGAGTGAGAACATGTGGTGTTTGATTTTCTGTTCCTGTGTTAGTTTGCTGAGGATGATGGCTTCCAGCTTCATCCATGTCCCTGCAAAGGGCATGATCTCATTCCTTTTTATGACTGTATAGTGTCCCATGGTATATGTATAGCACATTTTATTTATCCAGTCCATCATTGATGGGCATTTTGGTTGGTTCCATGTTTTTGCTATTGTAAATAGTGCTGCAATAAACATACATGTGCATGTATTTTTATAGTAGAATGGTTTTTGTTTCGTTGGGTAGCTGGGTCAAATGGTATTTCTGGTTCTAGATCCTTGAGGATTCGCCACACTGTCTTCTGCAGTGATTGAACTAATTTACATTCCCACCAATAGTGTAAAAGTGTTCCTATTTCTCCACAGCCTCGTCAGCATCTTTTGTTTCTTGAGTTTTAATAATCATCATTCGGACTGGTGTGAGATGGTATCTCATTGTGGTCTTGATTTGTATTTCTCTAATGACCAGTGATGACGAGCTTTTTTTCATGTTTGCTGGCTGCATAAATGTCTTCTTTCGAGAGGTGTCTTTGTCCACTTTTTGAAGGGTTTTTTTTTTTCTTGTAAATGTATTTAAGTTCTTTGTAGATTCTGAGTATTAGCCCTTTGTCAGATGGATAGATTGCAAAAATTGTCTCCCAATCTGTAGGTTGCCTGTTCACTCTGATGATAGTTTCTTTTGCTGTGCACAAGCTCTGTAGTTTAATTAGATTCCATTTGTCAATGTTGGCTTTTGTTGCAATTGCTTTTGGCATTTTTGTCATGAAACATTTGACCATACCTATGTTTTGAATGGTATTGCCTAGGTTTTCTTCTAGAGTTTTTATGGTTTGGGGTTTTACATTTAAGTCTTTAATCCATCTTGAGTTAATTTTTGTATAAGGTGTAAGGAAAGGGTCCAGTTTCAGTTTTCTGTATATGGCTAGCCAGTTTTCCCAGAACCATTTATTAAATAGGGAATACGTTCTCTATTGCTTGTTTTTAACAGTTTGTCAAACATCAGGTGGTTGTAGGTGTGTGGTGTTATTTCTGAGGTCTCTGTTCTGTTCCATTGGTCTATATATCTATTTTGGTACCAGTACCACGCTGTTTTGGTTTTGGTTACTGTAGCCTTGTAGCATAGTTTGAAGTCAGGTAACGTGATGCCTCCAGCTTTGTTCTTTTTGCTTAGAATCGTCTTGGCTATACGGGCTCTTTTTGGGTTCCATATAAAATTTAAAATAGATTGTTCTAATTATGTAAAGAGTGTCGAATGGTAGTTTGATGGGAATAGCATTGAATCTATAAACTACTTTGGGCAGTATGGTCATTTTCATGATATGGATTCTTCCTATCCATGAGCATGGAATGTTTTGCCATTTGTTTTTGCCCTGTGTTCTTTCCTTGAGCAGCAGTTTGCAGTTCTGAAAGAGGTCCTTCACATCCCTTGTAAGTTGTATTCCTAAGTATTTTTTTTTCTTTTTGTAATAATTGTGAATGGGAGTTCATTCATGATTTGACTCTCTATCCTTCTATTTGTTGTTCGATAGGAATGTTTGTGACTTTTGCACATTGATTTTGTATCCTGAGATTTTGCTGAAGTTGCTTATCGGCTTAAAGAGTTTTGGGGCTGTGACAATGGGGTTTTCTAAATATAAAATCATGTCGTCTGCAAATAGAATTTGACTCCCTCTTATCCTATTTGAATACCCTTTATTTCTTTCTCTTGTCTGATTGCCCTGGCAAGAACTTGCAATACTATGTTGAATAGGAATGGTGAGAGAGGGCATCCTTGTCTTGTACCGATTTTCGAAGGGAATGCTTCCAGCTTTTGCCCATTCAGTATGTTATTGGCTGTGGGTCTGTCATAAATAGCATTATTTTGAGATACTTTCCATCAATATCTACTTTATTGAGAGTTTTTAACATGAATCGATGTTAAATTTTATTGAAGACCTTTTCTGCACCTATTGAAATAATCATGTGGTTTTTGTCATTGGTTCTGTTTATGTGATGGATTAAGTTTATTGATTTGCATATGTTGAACCAGCCTTGTATCCCAGGGATTAAGCTGACTTGATCATAGTGGATAAGCTTTTGATGTGCTGCTGGATTTGGTTTACCAGTATTTTATTGAGGATTTTTGCATCAATGTTCATCAGGGATAATGGCCTGAAGTTTTCTTTCTTTGTTGTGTTGCTGCCAGGTTTAGCTATCAGGATGATGCTGGCCTCATAAAATGAGTTGGGAAGGAGTCTCTCCTTTTCAATTGTTTGGAATAGTTTCACAAGGAATGTTTCCAGCTTCTCTTTGTACCTCTGCTAGAATTCAACTGTGAATCCATCTGGTCATGGGCTTGTGTTGGTTGGTCAGCTATTAATTACTGCCTCAATTTCAGAACTTGTTATTGTTCTATTCAGCGATTTGACGTCTTCCTGGTTTAGTCTTGGGAGGGTGTATGTATCTAGGAATTTATGTATTTCTTCTAGATTTTCTAGTTTATTTGTGTAGACATGTTTATAGTGTTCTCTGATGATAGTTTATATTTCTGTGGGGTTAGTGGTAGTATCCCCTTTATGATTTTTATTGTGTCTATTTGATTCTTTTTTCTTTTCTTCTTTATTAGTCTAGCCAGCAGTCCATCTATTTTGTTAATCTTTTCAAAAAATCAGCTCCTGGTTTAATTGATTTTTTGAAGGGTTTTTCTTGTCTCTATCTCCTTCAGTTCTGCTCAGTTCTGCTTCAGTTCTGCTTAGTGATTTCTTGTCTTCTGCTAGCTTTTGGATTTATTGGCTCTTGCTTCTCTAGTTCTTTTAATTGTGATGTTAGGGTATTGATTTGAGATCTTTCTAGCTTTCTGATGTTGACTTTTAGGGCTATAAATTTCCCTCTTAACACTGCTTTAGCTGTGTCACAGAGATTCTGGTACATTGTCTCTTTGTTCTCATTGGTTTCAAAGAAGTTCTTGATTTCTACCTTAATTTCATTATTTACCCAGTCACTCGGGAGTAGGTTGTTCAATTTCCACGTAGTTGTGCGGTTTTGAGTGAATTTCTTAATCCTATGTTCTAATTTGATTGCACTGTGTTCTGAGAGACTATTTGTTATGATTTCCCTTCTTTTGCACTTGCTGAGGAGTGTTTTACTTCCAATTATGTGGTCAATTTTAGAATAAGTGCTATGTGGCACTGAGAAAATTGTATATTCTGTTGATTTGGGGTGAAGAGTTCTGTAGATGCCTATTAGGTGCACTTAATCAAGAGCTGAATTCAATCCTGAATATCCTTGTTAATTTTCTGTCTTATTGATCTGTCTAATACTGACAGTGAGGTGTTAAAGACTTTCACTATTATTGTGTGGGAGTGTAAGTTGCTTTGAAGGTCTCTAAGAACTTGTTTTATGGATCTCAGAGCTCCTGTATGGGGTGCATATATATTTAAAATAGCTCTTCTTGTTCAATTGATCCCTTTACCATTAGGTAATGCCCTTCTTTGTCTTTGTTGATCTTAGTTGGTTTAAGGTCTGTTTCATCAGAGAGTAGGATTGCAACCCCTGGTTTTTTTGCTTTCCATTTGCTTGGTAAATTTTCCTCCATCCCTTTATGTTGAGCCTATGTGTGTCTTTGCACGTGAGATGGGTCTCCTGAATACCACACACCAATGGTTCTTGACTCTTTATCCAATTTGCCAGTCAGTGTCTTTTAATTGGAGCATTTAGCCCATTTACATTTAAGGTTAATATTGCTATGTGTGAATTCGATCCCGTCATCATGATGCTATCTGCTTATTTTACACACTAGTTGATGCAGTTTCTCCATAGTATAATTGGTTTTTGTATTTCGGTGTGTTTTTGCAGTGGATGATACTAATTTTTTTTTCCATAGTTAGTACCTCTCAGGAACTCTTGTAAGGCAGGCCTGGTGGTGATGAAATTCCTCAGCATTTGCTTGTCTGTAAAGAATTTTATTTCTCCTTTGCTTATGAAGCTTAGTTTGGTTGGATATGAAATTTTGGGTTGAAAATTATTTTGTTTAAGAATGTTTAATATTGGCGCCCACTCTCTTCTGGCTTGTAGGGTTTCTGCTGAGAGGTCTGCTGTTAGTCTGATGGGCTTCCCTTTGTAGGTGATCTGATTTTTCTCTCTGGCTGCCCTTAACATTTTTTCCTGTTTTTGTCCTTTGAGAGTCTGATGATTATGTGTCTTGAGGTTGATCTTCTCATGGAGTGTCTTAGTTGTGTTTTTTGTATTTCCTGAATTTGAATGTTGGCCTGTCTTGCTAGGTTGGGGAAGTTCTCCTGGATAATATCCTGAATTACGTTTTCCAACTTGTTTCCATTTTCCCTGTCTCTTTCAGGTACTCCAATCAATCATAGGTTTGGTCTTTTTACATAGTCACATATTTCTCAGAGGTTTTGTTTATTCCTTTTTATTCTTATTTCTTTAATCTTGTCTGCATGCCTTATTTCAGCAAGATGGTCTTCAAACTCGCATATTCCTTTTTCTGCCCAGTTGATTCAGCTATTGACACTTGTGTATGTTTCATGAAGTTCTTGTGCTGTGTTTTTCAGCTCCATCAGGTCATTTATGTTCCTCCCTAAACTGGTTATTCTAGTTAGCATCTCCTGTAACTTTTTGTCAAGGTGCTTACCTTCTTTGCATCGGGTTAGAACGTTCTCCTTTAGCTCGGTGGAGTTTGTTATTACTCACATTCTGAAGCCTACTTCTGTCCATTCATACATCTTATCCTCTGTCCACTTCTGCACCCTTGCTGGAGAGGTGTTGCAATCATTTGTAGAATAAGAGGCACTATGACCTTTAGGATTCTCAGCATTTTTTCGTTTATTCTTTCTCATCTTCATGAGTTTTTCTAGTTTCAGTTTTTGAGGCTGCTGACCCTTGGATGGGATTTTTGTTGGGATTTTTTGTTGTTGTTGATGCTGTCGTTTTTGCTTTCTGTTTGTTTGTTTTCCTTTCAATGGTCAGGTCCCTCTTCTGTAGGGCTGCTGTGGTTTCCTGGGAAGTCCCTTCAGGCAATTTTCATCTGGTTCACTCCCATCCTGTAGATGTCACTTGAGGAGGCTGGAGAATAGCACAGATGGGTACCTGCTCCTTCCTTTGGGATCTCTGACCTTGAGGGGCACCTACCTGATGTCAGTAGGAACACTCCAGTATAGGGTGTCTGACAACCCCTGTTGGAGGGTCTCACCCAGTTGAGTGGCACAGGGAGCCTGACCCATTTAACGAATCACTTTGACTGTTCCTTGGTGGACGGGGTGTGCTTTGTTGGAGAGAAACCCACTCATCTGGACTGCCCAGATTCCTCAGAACTAGCAGGAGGAAAGACTAAGTCTGTTGGTCCATGGAGACTATGGCCACCCTTCCCTCTAGGGTCTCAGGTCCAGGGAGATGAGAGTTCTGTCCCTGAGACGCTGGCTGGAATTGTTGGAGTTTCTGCAGGGAGGCCCCGCACAGTGAGAAGGGATGGGTTAGGGTCAGTCCTGAAGAGGCACTCTGGCCGGAGTCTCCCACAGCCAGTTTGTTGGGTTGTGAGAGACACCTCTTGGGACCAAGCCATCCAGCCTCCCTGGCTCCAGCAGAGCAAAAGCACAGCCTGGAACTATAGAGATGGCTGTCACCCTTCCCCTCCCCTGGGAGCTTAGTATGTTAAGCAGTTATCAGTCCTAGTCTTGGCTGCCATCCCTCCTGCAAGGAGCACAAAGTGCTTAGACAGCAGGCAGCCACAGCTGTGGTGCTGGTCGGCCTACCCACTGGGAGCTTGACAGGCTTAAGCAGATTCTAGCCTAGTTGCTACTGAGAATCTGTGCTGCTCAGTGGTTGGGACCCTAGGCCTCGGTGGCATGGGCTCACGAGTTGGATCTTCTGATCCATGGGTTGCACAGTTCCGTGGAAAAGGCACGATTTCCCAGGCTGGGTAGCAGGTTCAACCACTGCCTCCCTTGGCTGGAGGGTGGGGGGTCCCCTGACCTGTGTTGCTCTCAAGTGGGCCTCCGCACTACACTACTCTTCCTTCCGATCCATGGGTCACACCAGCCACCTAGTCAGTTCTGATGACAGAACCTATATACCTCAGTTGTTGGTGCAGGATTTGCACACTGTTATGGTTCTTTTCTACAGGAGCCTGCAATTGCCACTGAATCTAGTTGACCATCTTGGCCACTCCAAAAGTAGCAATTTTTTACATCACCGTTCAATATCCCTCAGTCCTATTCCACGGTATATTCAGTTTTTCATTTTTTAGCTTTTTTTATTATTTGCCTCCATGTTTTCATAAAATATGCTTATACAGCTATGTCTGGTATTTTCAATTTTGTCATGTGTCATTATTCCAAATTATTTATAACATATTCACTCTAAATATTATTTTTAAAAATGTAAATGGTTCTATGGCTAGTACCCTTACTGGTTGGGTTTTCTGTTACTTGTAGCCAAAAGCAATCTAAAATGACACATGACAGCAACAGTATTTGGGAAATTCCTTCTCCTACCTAGCCCCTTCCTTCAAAATTTAGCTTTCCAGATCCCTCTTCCTGTGAAGTCTATGCTGTCACCCGTATTATCCTACACACACACAGACACACAGACACACACACACACGGTTTGTATTTTCACATACCACCACAGGAATATATCAATGCTCTCTCTTCATAGTGTTAAAGGTATTAACTGCTTGTCTGATTTTCCAAATAAATTGTCACTACTAAACAGTACAGTCAAGTGTCCTTCAACTGTTTATTATTATCAAGAATGATGGAGAATTTTCATAAATTATTCGGTACATACTTACTAAGCCAAATTTTTCAGTTTCTGGTTCTATTGTTTATTAATCTTTGATTGTATGCTTCAAACTACTTGAAAAGTGCTTCCCACTTAAAAATACCAACTTACTATGCAAGAATCTCAGTTCAGGAGAGTAGTAAGCGGGCAATCTATTCAGGGCTACATCATAATCTTGAAAAAGAAGTAAAGGTAAATGTACACTTTGAAAGTTACCCCTACCAGATGATTCTAATATGCCTCCATAACCTACTCCAGATGACAGTCACTTTTCTAAAAATACCACCGAAAGCTTTCTTTTGAATCTGCGACAATAAGTATTTATTATAAATTATTGAATCCTAAATGCTTATTTCCATAATAGTTATTTTAGTTAAACTTAGGCCGGGCGCGGTGGCTCAAGCCTGTAATCCCAGCACTTTGGGAGGCCGAGACGGGCGGATCACGAGGTCAGGAGATCGAGACCATCCTGGCTAACACCGTGAAACCCCGTCCCTACTAAAAATACAAAAAAAAACTAGCCGGGCGAGGTGGCGGGCGCCTGTAGTCCCAGCTACTCCGGAGGCTGAGGCAGGAGAATGGCGTAAACCCGGGAGGCGGAGCTTGCAGTGAGCTGAGATCCGGCCACTGCACTCCAGCCCGGGCTACAGAGCAAGACTCCGTCTCAAAAAAAAAAAAAAAATAGTTATTTTAGTTAAACTTGAGACATATATACAAAACAAGGCTGAATGTCTCCAATTAGATTACCATGCACTTCAAACCCAACATGTTCAAAACTTCTTATGAAAACTTCCTGCTTTTCCTTGAAATACTGTCTTAGTCAACAAAACCATAATTTAACTAGTCACCCCACTCGGAATCTTGACGATCCTTGTTAGGCTTCCCTCTTTCCACCAATCACTATGTACAATCTGTTGCCAAATTCTAGTTCAATGCCATCTTCTAAATCTCACACAAATCTATTAAATCCTCTCTAGTCTCATGGCTAATGTCTTGGCTCAGGACATGTCAGTTTCCTAGCTGAATTCTTAGGCCTTCTGACTGCTTCTGGTCTTGCTCTGCCGTGTGGTGCTGTCAGAGTGAGCTTTCTGCAATGAAAGCCTTATCATTACAACTTTTCCCCTTAAAAGTCTTTGAAGACACTAAGAAAAAATAACTCTCGGTTTCAGTCCTAACTCAAATTCCAAAGCGTTATCTCAACACAGGCTGATACAGGTGAGGCAATACAAGGTGTCAACACATGAACACCAGTTTACATTTGCCTAGGTGTGTTAGTCAAGGTTCTCTATAGGGACAGGACTAACAGGATAGATGTATATATGAAGGGGAATTTGCTAAGGAGTATTGACTCACACAGTCATGTGGTGAAGTTCCACAACAGGCCATTTGCAAGCTGAGGAGTGAGGAAGCCAGTCTAAGTCTCAAAACCTCAAAAGTAGGGAAGCTGACAGTGCATCCTTCAGTCTGTGGCCGAAGGCCCAGGAGCCCCTAACAAACCACTGGGGTAAGTCCAAGAGTCCAAAAGCTGAAGAAATTGGAGTCCAGTGGTTGAGGACAGGAAGCATCCAGCATGTTAGAAAGATGGAGACCAGAAGACTTTGCCAGTCTAGGCTTTCCACGTTCCTCTGCCTGTTTTTATCCTAGCTGTGCTGGCAGTGGATTAGATGGTGCCCACCCAGTTTGAGGATGGGTCTGCATCTTCCAGTCCACTGACCCAAATGTTAATCTCCTTTGGTGACACCCTCATAGACACACCAAGGAAACTACTTTGCATCCTTCAATCCAATCAAGTTGACACTCAATACTAACCATCGCACTAGACAACTTGTTTTTCATTGTGGAAAAAAAAATACCCTCTCTGAAAGTGACTGAGGTCAGCAATGTGAATAATGTTGAACCCTGTAATGCTTGCACTTCTACTGTCAGGCTTCCTTTGTGCTTTCTGGTATGCTAGCTCATGCTCACGCCAAGGCTGCATGTGCTCATAAGCAAAGAGAGTGGGTGTTGAAACCCCAGATTGGGATTGTTGCTGTTTCTTCATCTGAGACAAAAAGACAAAATTCATTCTACATGTTACTTCTTATAAGCCACTCCAGAGGTTTGTGTCTCTCAGGTGTATTTCAAGGTACTCTCTACAACAGTGAGGGAGAACTCACTGCCTCTCCACTCTTTTCTCCACTCTCCATATAAAAAGATTCTGCAAACCTTATTTTCTGAGCCTAGAATATCTGTTTCTGTGAACAGCCCCAGTACTAACTCAGGGTTTCAATACAGAAGGTTTTCAGTCATATAACCATAAATCCCACATTGTTTAACTCCTATTACTGTAGGTAACTACATCTGTGGAACAACTGCTTGTGGAATATTCAGATTTCTTGGATTTACCAAATGAATTAAAATCATCAATCTAAAAGAATTCTATCTTTTTCTTCAAAACAGACATTTCTTTTACATGAATTGTGACACTCTGCTTAGGGCTTTACTCTTGACATACACTGACTTACGATAACCTAGCAATTAATTATGGCTACTCCTATGTTAATTTCGTTTATTTTCTTTCACCATAGCTACATCATTCTCATTCTCTCCAGCTTCTAGGCATCTCTTCTCTTTATTTTCTTTCTGTTGATGGCTCATCCACCCAATAGTGACTTTTCTTTTTATGATAATTGGATTTTTGACATGAAATCAGACATTGCTTTTAACCCCTGAAAAGCGTTCCCTTGCATTATTATCTGTTCAAATTTAGATTAATAATGCCACCTATTCTTAAAATTATGTCAATCATTATAAAGTTTACCCCCAAAGAAAAGCTTTTCAAAGTTTATAAACAAACAAATGACTATTATAATGTTTTTATAAATGATGTGGCCCCCTCTCAATTTAATTTCATTTTCTATAATTATTTGCTGCACTTTAGATATGGTTTTATTGTATTGTTAGGTAACATTCTATTTTCTTAAATAAAGGAAAATGTTAAAAACAACCTAAATTGAAAAAGCAGAATATCTCAGAGTATTATTCTTAACTCTGAATTCTCAGCATTTCACTGTTTGCTATTGGTCAATTTCAGGGAAAACTCAGGTCTACCATTAATTCAGTTGGACCCATTGCCTGGAAAGAAATAGAGCAGTGTCCTTTGAATTCATGGATTGACTTCAAGATGTCTATGAATTCTTGAAAATTACATGAGAAAAAGTGACTATTCATATGTAAATGTTTACCTTAGAATGATAGCATATAGATTTCAACGAATTCTCAAATGTGCTCATTAAAAAGAATAATTACCACTGAATTCTCTATTACAAAGATTACTTGGACAAAGTAGTTAGGATTATGTTAGACAAACATAAATATCCTTCTTAGTTTGGGCTTATAGTATATTTTCTATGAGAATATTAACAGGTACCAAAAAAGCCTCTTTTTAAAATAGTACAGAAAAATAACATTAAAATTTCCATATCAAAGTCTAAATTGATTTAGACAGATTCTTTGTTTAAAGTAACCCATGCTGAGGAAACTGCTATAAATATCTTGTCTTTAAAAAGTTGTAAAGCTCCTTGTTGAAAATCTAATGTCCCAGTAAGATTCTGATGTTTTACACTGTGAATTGTTCATAATTTTTCAAGTTTTTTTAAGTGGTATATATTTTAAGTGGCATATATTAGTTTATACATTTACAAGTTTGGTTTTTTTTAATATTTGAAGTTCTGGGATACATGTGCAGAACGTGCATGTTTGTTACATAGGCATACATGTGCAATGGTGATTTGCTGCACCCATCAACCCATCGTCTACATTAGGTGTTTCTCCTAATGCTATCCCTAGCCCCCGATTCCCTGACAGGCCCCAGTGTGTGATGTTCCCCTCCCTGAGTCCATCTGTTCTCATTGTTCAACTCCCACTAATGAGGGAGAGCATTTGGTATTTGGTTTTCTGTTCCCGTGTTAGTTTGCTGAGACTGATGGTTTCCAGCTTTATCACTGTCCCTGCAAAGTATATGAACTCATCCTTGGTTGTGGCTACATAGTATTCCATGGTAAATATGTGCGCCATTTTCTTTATCCAGCCTATCACTGATGGGCATTTGGGTTAGTTCCAAGTCTTTGCTATTTTGAACAGTGCTGCAATAAACATACGTGTGCATGTGACTTTATAGTACAATGATTTATAATCCTTTGAGTATACACCCAGTAATGGGATTGCTGGGTCAAATGGTATTTCTGGTTCTAGATCCTTGAGGAGTCACCACGCTGAATTCCATAATGAGTGAACTAATTTACACTCCCACCAACAGTGTAAAATCATTCCTGTTTCTCCACATCCTCTCCAGCGTCTGTTGTTTCCTGACTCTTTAAAAATTGTCATTCCAACTGGCCTGAGATGGTATCTCATTGTGGTCTTGATTTGCATTTCTCTAATGACCAGTGATGATGAGCTTTTTTTCATATGTTTGCTGGCTGCATAAATGTCTTCTTTTGAGAAGTGTCTTTACCCATTTTTTGAAGGTTTTTTTTTCCTTGTAAATTTGTTTAAGTTCCTTGTAGATTCTGGGTATTAGCCCTTTGTCAGATGGATAGATTGCAAAAAATTTTCTCCCATTCTGTAGGTTGCCTGTTCACTCTGATGGTAGTTTCTTTTGCTGTGTACAGGCTCTTTAGTTTAATTAGATCCCATTTCTCAGTTTTGACTTTTGTTGTCATTGCTTTTGGGGTTTTAGTCATGAAGTCCTTGCCCATGCTTATGTCCAGAAGTGTATTGCCTAGGTTTTCTTCTACGACTTTTATGGTTTTACATCTTACATTTAAGTCTTTGAGCCATCTTGAGTTAATTTTTGTATAAGGTGTAAGGAAGGGGTCCAGTTTCAGTTTTCTGCATATGGCTAACCAGTTTTCCCAATAACATTTATTAAATAGGGAATCCTTTCCCCATTGCTTGTTTTTGTCAGGTTTGTCAAAGATCTGATGGTTGTATATGTGTGGCATTATTTCTGAGGCATCTGATCTGTTTCATTGGTCGATATATCTGTTTTGGTACCAGTACCATGCTGTTTTGGTTACTATAGCCTTGTAGTATAGTTTGAAGTCAGGTAGCATGATGCCTCCATATTTGTTCTTTTTGCTTAGGACTGTCTTGGCTATATGGGCTCTTTTTTGGTGCCACATGAAATTTCAAGTAGTTTTTTCTAATTCTGTGAAGAAAGTCAATGGTAGCTTGATGGAAATAGAATTGAATCTATAAACTACTTTGGGCAGTATGGCCATTTTCATGATATGGATTCTTCCTACCCATGAGCATGGAATGTTTTTCCATTTGTTTGTTTCCTCTCTTATTTCCTTGAGCAGTGGATTGTAGTTCTCCTTGAAGAGGTCCTTCACATCCCTTGTAAGTTGTATTCCTAGATATTTTATTCTCTTTGTAGCAATTGTGAATGGGAGTTCACTCATGATTTGGCTCTCTGTTGTTTATTATTGGTGTATAGGAATGATTGTGATTTTGTACATTTATTTGTATCCCGAGACTGCTGAAGTTGATTATCAGCTTAAGGAGATTTTGCACTGAGACAATTAGGGTTTTCTAAATATACAATCATGTCATCTGCAAACAGGGACAATTTGACTTCCTCTCTTTTTAACTGAATACCCTTCTTTTCTTTCTCTTGCCTGACTGCCCTGGCCAAAACTTCCAATACATGTTGAATAGGAGTAGTGAGAGAGGGCATCCTTGTCTTGTGCCAGTTTTCAAAGGGAATGCTTCCAGTTTTTGCCCATTCAGTCTGATATTGGCTGTGAGTTTGTCATAAGTAGCTCTTATTATTTTGAGATATGTTCCATCAATACCTAGTTTATTGAGAGTTTAGCATGAAGCGATGTTGAATTTTATCAAAGGCTTCTTCTGGATCTATTGAAATAATCACGTGGTTTCTGTCATTGGTTCTGTTTATGTAATGGATTACATTGATTGATTTGCGTAGGTTGAACCAGCCTTGCATCCCAAGTATGAAGCCAACTTGTTCGTGGTGGATAAGCTTTTGATGTGCTGCTGGATTCAGTTTGCCAGAATTTCTGGAGATAATTTTTCTCATCGATGTTCATCAGGGATATGGGCCTGAAATTTTCTTTTTTTGTTGTGTCTATGCTAGGTTTTTGTATCAGGGTGATGCTAGCCTCATAAAATGAGTAAGGGAGGAGTCTCTCTTTTTCTATTGTTTGGAATTGTTTCAGAAGGAATGGTACCAGCTCCTCTTTGTACCTCTGGTAGAATTTGGTTATGAATCCATCTGGTCCTGGCTTTTTTAGTTGGTAGGCTATTAATTACTGTCTTAAGTTCAGAACTTGTTATTGGTATATTGAGGGATTCGACTTCTTCCCGGTTTAGTCTTGGGAGGGTCTATGTGTCCAGGGACTTATCTATTTCTTCTAGATTTTCTAGTTTATTTGCATAGAAGTATTTATAGTATTTTCTGAAGGTAGTTTGTATTTGTGTGGGATCTGTGGTGATCTCCCCTTTATTATTTTTTATTGTGTCTATTTGATTCTTCGCTCTTTTCTGATTAGTCTGGCTATCAGTCTATCTATTTTGTTAATTTAAAAAAAAACAGCTCCTGGATTCATTGATTTTTTGAAATATTTTTCATGTCTTTATCGCCTTCAGTTCTGCTCCAGTCTTAGTTATTTCTTGTCTTCTGCTGGCTTTTGGATTTGTTTGCTCTTGTTTCTCCAGTTCTTTTAATTGTGATGTTAGGGTATCGAATTTAGATCTTTCCCACTTTCTTCTGTGGTTATTTAGTGCTATAAATTTCCCTCTAAACACTGTGTTAGCTGTGTCCCAGAGTTTCTGGTACACTGTGTCTTTGTTCTCACTGGTTTCAAAGAACTTATTTATTTCTGCCCTAATTTCATTATTTACCCAGTAGTCACTCAGGAGCAGGTTGTCCAGTTTCCACATAGTTGTGCAGTTTGGAGTGAGTTTCTTAATGCTGAGTTCCAATTTGATTGCACTGTGGTCTGAGAGACGGTTTGTTATGATTTGCATTCTTTTACATTTGCTGAGGAGTGTTCTACTTCCAATTTTGTGGTCAATTTTAGAATAACTGCTATGTGGGGCTGAGAAGAATATATATTCTGTTGATCCGGGGTAGAGAGTTCTGTAGATGTCTATTAGGTCTGCTTGGTCCAGAGATGAGTTCAAGTCCTGAATATTCTTGTTAATTTTCTGTCTCATTGATCTGTCTTATATTGACAGTGGGGTATTAAAGTCTCTCACTGTTATTGTGTAGGAGTCTAAGTCTCTTTGTAGGTCTCTAAGAACTTGCTTTATAAACCTGGGTACTCCTGTATTGGGTGCATATATATTTAGAATAGTTAGCTCGTCCTGTTACATTGATCCCTTTACCATTCTCTGTCTTTTTTTTTAATCTTTGTTGGTTTAAATGCCCTTCTCCATCTTTTTTATCTTTGTTGGTTTAAACGCCCTTCTCTGTCTTTTTTGATCTTTGTTGGTTTAAAGTCTG
Source organism: Macaca mulatta (assembly GCF_049350105.2). Taxonomy (NCBI): domain Eukaryota; kingdom Metazoa; phylum Chordata; class Mammalia; order Primates; family Cercopithecidae; genus Macaca; species Macaca mulatta. The sequence goes on from NC_133422.1 coordinate 85,678,000, forward strand.
TTCTATCACAGACTAGGATTGCAACCCCTGCTTTTTTTTGCTTTCCATTCGCTTATTAATTTTTTCACTATCCCTTTATTTTGAGCCTATGTGTGTCTTTGCACCTGAGATGGGTCTCCTGAATAAAGCACACCGATGGTTTCTGACTGCTTTTCCAATTTGCCGGTCTGTGTCTTTCAGTTGAGGCATTTAGCCTGTTTACATTTAAGGTTAATATTGTTATGTGTGAAATTGATCCTGTCGTTATGATGTTAGCTGGTTATTTTGCACGATAGTTGATGCAGTTTCTTCATAGTGTCGATGGTCTTTACAATTTGGTATGTTTTTGCAGTGGCCGGTACCAGTTTTTTCTTTCCATATTTAGTGCTCCCTTTAGGAGTTCTTGTAAGGCAGGACTGGTGCTGACAAAATCTCTCAGCATTTGCTTGTCTGCAAAGGATTTTATTTTTCCTTTGCTTAGGAAGCTTAGTTCGGCTGGATATGAAATTTTGGGTTGAAAGTTCTTTTCTTTAAGAATGTTGAATATTGGCCCCCAGTCTCTTCTGGTTTGCAGGGTTTCTGTAGAGAGATCTGCTGTCAGTCTGATGGGCTTCCCTTTGTGGATAACTCAACCTTTCTTTCTGGCTGCCCTTAACATTTTTTCCTTCATTTCAATCTTTGTGAATCAGATAATTATGTGTCTTGGGGTTGCTCTTCTCGAGGATTATCTTCGTGGTGTTCTCTGTACTTTCTGAATTTGAATCTTGACGTGTCTCGCCAAACACAAAAATGGGCGGCCGTTTAGGCAGACACCAAGATAGCTGCAGGAGATTTTTTTTCATACCTCAGTGGTACCTGGAACGCCAGCAAGACAGAACTGTTCATTCCTCTGGAAAAGGAGCTGAAGCCAGGGAGCCAAGTGGTCTAACTCAGTGGAACTCACCCCCACAGAGCCCAGCAAGCTAAGACCCACTGGGTTGAAATTCTCGCTGCCAGCACAGCAGTCTGAAGTCGACCTGGGATGCTTGAGCTTCGTGGGGGGAGGGACATCTGCCATTACTGAGATTTTCCCCTCACAGTGTAAACAAAGCCTCCAGGAAGTTTGAACACTGCAACTCAACAAAGCTGCTGGAGCCACACTGTGTCTCTAGATGCCTCCTCTCTGGGCAGGGCATCTCTGAAAGAAAGGCAGCAGCCCCAGTCAGGTTCTTATAGATAAAACTCCCATCAGAGCACCTGGGGGATGGTGCAGCTGTGGTGCAGCTTCAGCAGAATTAAATGTTCCCACCTGCTGGCTCTGAAGAGCGCAACAGATCTCCCAGCACAGTGCTTGAGCTCTGCTAAGGGACAGACTGCCTCCTCAAGTGGATCCCTGACCCCCGTGCCTCCTGACGGGGAAACATCTCCCAGCAGGGGTCAACACTCATGCAGGAGAGCTCCGACTGGCATCTGGCAGTTGCCCCTCTGGGACAAAGCTTCCAGAGAAAGGAACAGGCAGCAATCTTTGCTGCTCTACAGCCTCCATTGGCGATACTTAGGTAATCAGGGTCTGGAGTGGACCCCTAGCAAACTCCAGCAGACCTGCAGCAGAAGGGCCTAACTGTTAGATGGAAAACTAACAAAAAGAAAGGAATAGCATCAACATCAACAAAAAGGACATCCACACCAAAATCTCATCCAAAGGTCACCAACATCAAAGACCTAAGGTAGATAAATCCACAAAGATAAGGAAAAACCAGCGCAAAAAGTTGAAAATTCCAAAAACCAGAATACTGCTTCTCCTCCAAAGGGTCACATCTCATTGCCAGCAAGGGAACAAAACTAGATGGAGAATGAGTTTGACAATTTGACAGAAATAGGCTTCAGAAAGGTGGGTAATAACAATCACTTCCAAGCTAAAGGAGCATATTCTAACCCAATGCAAGGAAGCTAAGAACCTTGACAAAATGGTTAGAGGAATTACTAACTAGAATAACCAGTTTAGAGAAGAACACAAATGTTCTGTTGGAGCTGAAAAACACAGCACGAGAACTTTGAGGCATATACAAGTATCAATAGCCAAATCTATCAAGTGGAAGAAAGAATATCGGTGATTGAAGATCAGCTTAATGAAATGAAGCATGAAGACAAGATCAGAGAAAGAAGAATGAAAAGGAACAAGCAAAGCCTCCAAGAAATATGGGACTATGTGAAAGACCAAACATATGTTTGATTTGTGTACCTGAAAGTGATGGTGAGAATGGAACCAAGTTGGAAAACACTCTTCAGCATATTATCCAGGAGAACTACAGGTTTTTACAGGTTCATTATCCAATGTGATCCACTGCTACCGAAGTTGACAGGGCAGACATCATTTTCCTCAATAGATGTAAGTTTAAAGGTTTCAATGGCTTCTATTCATGATTACAGCATAAGTAAATTATGGAGCAGAGTCTCATATCAAGAACTTCTAATATCAAGTGTAGCCTTTTTTTCCTCTATAACCACTCTGTCTTCTTAGACAGAGGAAAAGAAATTATTTTTATTATTACCTCCAGGAGATACACACAATCCCTAACATTTTATTAAGAGAATACTCAAAATAGAGAGATAGCTCTGCTTCATAACATATGTTATCATAATGCAATGAGATGGCAGTATGAGATAATTTAAAAAGTGACTATTTTACTTATTTTGACATCAGTTATTAGCACGTGCACACACAACTTTGAGAGAGAACTTTAAAACTTGTATTAAAACTTTATTTTTTCACCAGATTTATTTAATATACTCTGCCTTCTTTGTGATAAGCCAGGATCATTATTTTGATGATTTTTGCTTCACTAGGCTGAAATTCAATAATGGGCCGTGAAGTTATTAAATAGAAAGGAACTCTTTGTTCCCCATAGCAAATGTCTGTAGATTGAATTACAGTTGCTGATTTTATTTCTCCTCTTGTTTTTCTTCCCCTACCTGTTACATCTTAAAGTTTTATTTTGTTCTTTTGTCCTCAGTTTCTCCTATTTGCCCTATTTGCTTCTGTTCTCCTAGTGGATTTCTAATAGACTATCAGCAGTTACCTAAGGGGAATCCAGATAACCAAACTTGTATCAGTTAACTTTGTTTCATATGCTTAGACATTTGCATCCTTGAGACCTGAAGGTAAAGTTCATGAATTGCCATGAGACATGGTTTTGTACAATTCTTGTTAGTTGCCAGTGGTTGCACTTATGGAATATTAGTATTATGCTGTATCACGCATAGCTTAGGATAAATAACCCGTAGGAAGAGTCACACAGAATGTCAGAGGAAAGGTTACATTCTTCATTCTAAATGGAGTGTTTTTCTCTGTCGTCTTCTGCATAGAACTCATGCATTCTTTTTATGGTCAGATAAATGAATGAAATTTACACATTACTCCATTCTTTTCAATAAAACTGTGGAATGGTTGCCATTTCAGCTTACTCTGTATTTCTTAGAGTTGGGGATTGGTGATATTAAAGTTTCTGGATTGATCTACAAGATAATTCCTCTATCATATTGTTTATATTATGATAGGACACAGCTTATTTTAGGCATAAATGAATATTTGTCATGATAATTTCCCTTTGTTTTCTTCCCATTTTATATATACATTCCATGTAGTTGGTAAGCAATAGTAAAAATTGTTTTTAAAAAGCAATAACATCTTACATAAGCAGAATAAGTATGAAAAAGGTAATAAAATCTACATGAGAAACAGGACACATTTTACTTTACTTTTTTATCCTTCTGAAAATATTTATGGTGATTATTAAAGGCATACAAACGATTTTACTCCTACCAAAGTATTTTGCACACACCTTTAAATTGGTATTGCTCAATATATGTAAAAGAAAACTGTCAATTCACTTATCATTATTCACTTTAGTAAGCATAAACCGTCTAAAAACAGGAGGCATATACTACCTGAATTCTGAATGTGAAGGAACCGAAATCTTCAAAGAAATAAACATATTTGTTTTGTTATTATTGATTTCTGTTAAATTTCAATCTGAATCATTTCTCGGATTTACAGTTCTTCTAAAGCAATGATGAATGTGAATATAGGTATATGCCTATAACGGAAATTTGTGAGCCCTGTTGAAATGAAGTCCAGAAGTTGTACTTCCAAAGATGACTGTCTTCAAGCCAATTACTTCCTGCCAGTTTGGTGATCCCTGGTGCTGGCTGAGAGGACAGAGTGTAGCATCTGTGGCAAATAAGCAGCCCGTAACTGCAGGAACTCCCTGATAGGAGGGAAGTGAAAGCAGCTAACACAGGCCACTGAAGGAATCATTTCCTCTATGGCTTTGGCCTATAAATGGTAATCTTTCAGTTTTGTTGTGTGTTGGTTTTAATATACAATGCCCCGCTGAGCCATATCATAGCCTGAGACAAAAAGATCAATAATACCGATCACATCTTTATTTTAAAATGTATTAGTTTCTTGATCACTTTTTGTCTTTTTCAGTAATTTTTATTTTTTAAAAAGATTGCATTAAAATCATATTTATCTTGATTGCTAAGTTTTTATGGTGCCCTAAAAACCTTGCACCTGAGGTGGCTAATTCATAGTATTTGTTGTATTGGATCAATAACCCTGTCCCAGTATCTTTTGGGTGAAGCCTAATAATCTGTTTTCTTTTTTTTTTTTTTAATGGTTTTAGAGTGTGGTCACTGGACTGCTGCCTCAGAGGCACAAAGGCACAGAATCATAAGCGCTTCATTTGCCTCAGCCTAGACGCACCACATCTTAATAAGAGAGCTCCTCATGTGTAGTGATCAAGGTTCCTTTTGTATGTCTTTTGGAAGCCTGAGTCAATAGGAAGAATTGAGTAGATTTTTATTAAGTATATATTGGCATTGCTTTTCATCTATCCTTATAAAACCTGGAAAAGTCATATTCAAAAACTGATCCCCAAAAAAGTCACTGCATCTTTTTTTTTCTATCTTTTTGCTAAGACTTTTCAAACTGGCAACACTTTCAGTTTGAAATAACAATAAAAGCAAAGAAGCCAGGGGCAAAAGTGAAATGAAACATACGCTTTGCTATTAGCATAGTGTGGATATCAATTACACACAGTCAAAATTTTTGTTGCCAACACTTTATAGTTTGTTTCTTCATTTTAAAATATGTCTTAAATATTTATTAAATACCCATTCTTTGGTGAGTCTACAAATAAACAAAAATATATTAGGAAATAAGAAACAATGTAAGCTTAGGTCTGGTAATGTAATGCTTGAAAAATAACCCCAGAGGAACCATAAAATATTTATTAGTTTAAAACCAAGTTAGATAGTCTAAACTTTCTAAAGCTTTATGGCATCCCATTAATGCATGGAAAATTTAACTGTAAATCCATTATTCCCAATTTATACACTGAAGGTAACATTTAAGAGTCAAAAATCTTATACACAAAACAAATGCAAAACTGAAAAAGTTTCATATCACAAACTTGAAAAATCTTTTCATGAGTTACAGAGCAACTCACTAGAGTGTAGTAAATCATAAAGAAAAATATTGGTTAAAATGGGTATGTTTAACAAAATATGAAATACAGAGACAGGGAGATAAACACCAATGCTTTTATCTCTTTCACATTTTTACATTATAAATTAAATGTCAACACTTGGGTATCAGTTGATTTGGGAATGCTCAATGTGCTACGGAAGAACTAATTATGAAGCCCTTGGGGAAACTGAAACTTACCTAAATCTCTGGGAAATCCTAAGAAAGCTATGAACTAAATAAATATTATTAAAGCAACAATTCATGCATTAACAAACCCTAAATATTATTTATCTACATTTCCTCCTCCTTTCCCTCATCCACTCAATAAAAGTATAAGCAATATAGGCACATACAGGAGATGGAGACTGTTATGCAACTCCCAAAAGATTAATTTAACTTACAGCAATGATTTATTGAATCCCGCCTCTGTTCTTAAAACTATGCTAGTTATCAGAAAAGACTCACAGATCTGCGATATCCAACTCTCCAAAATTTCATCGCCCCTCTTTTATGACTCAGGCCTAGCCAAGTTTAGAATAACAAGCTCTTAGGGTCAGGCTCTTTGAATTTAGGACACAAGGCAAAAGGAATCTTTTCCCTTTCATAACTGGAAGTATACACTCCCAGCTGTTAAGCAATAATTATGTAAGTAGGTAAAACCAAACTCTGGATCATTAATTTATATCTGGGATAGACAGAATGATTAGTAAATACCAATGCATTAATCTGTTAGAGTATCTATTGCACATTCATAAGTGATATGGTTTGGCTGTGTCCCCACTCAAATCTCATCTAGAGAATTGTAATCCCCACATGCCAAGAGGGGGACAGAGTGGGAAGTGACTGAATCATGGAGGCGTTTTTCCCCATGCTGTTCTTCTCATAGTGAGTGAGTTCTCACGAGATCTGATGATTTTAAAAGTGATAATATTCCCTGCGCTCGCTCTCTGTCTCCTACCACCTTGTGAAGAAGGCGTTTGCTTCCTCTTCACCTCCTGCTGTGATTTCAAGTTTCCTGAGGCCTCCCCAGCCATGTGCAACTGAGTCAATTAAACCTCTTTCCTTCTTAAATTACCAAGTCTCGGGTAGTTCTTTATAGCAGTGTGAAAACTAACAAACACGATAACACATTTTCATTGTTTTCAGGAGTGTTAGGTCTCCTTCAGTTTCTCTTCTCCAGCATCTCTCATGTTGTTATTTATTTGCCTTCATCTATTGTCATTCTACATGCTGTAACAAGAAGGCCATATTCACCCCAAAGTTCTCCTGTTATCTGTAAGCCATAGCCTGATCATCCCCTCAAAATATTTCCAGCAGAAAATTCACATTCAAAATCTAGGTTTTTATTTACAAAAATGAAATTAGAAGTTAGAACCATCTCTACAATTCAAAATTTAATTCATTATCTTTTCCTTCCACTATGTTCTTTATCTGTTTTTTCCTACTCATCAGTAACACATATTCTCCCTCATCTCTCAATCCAGCTGCATTCTTCAGTCTCCCCAAAACTATGAGATGAAGGTGCAGAGTTGGTATCCAAAAAATGTGTTCAGAAAAATGTGTAGATAAACAAAATGATGGCATTGTGAACTTAATTTTGTTCACTGACCTTAGTAATAGTTACTTACCCATACAGCTAAATTGTCAAAAATAATTTTAAAACTTTATTTACATGAATGTTTACATGTGGCTTATAATTGTTTACTTTTAAAAATCTAAATGTTTATTGAACTTAAAAAGGTATCAAATAGGCAAATATGCTTTAAAATTATTGGCAATTTTTGTGTAAAAGTAATACAGTCACTTACATTGTCACCTATACTTTCCATTTTCAGGGCAGCCTGAATTCTAAAGATCCTTGCCAAGTACCAATTACATTTTCTATTGCCGTTAGCTAATCATAATTTAGTCTTCTATTAGGAAGTCTATTTAAGACTATTTAATTCATTACTATGTGCTTAATGGGGTTTAGTGCGTGGTCAATTCTGCATTTTACTTTGTGGTTTTCTACCTTTGTTTAACTAAGTCTCTGTAATCATTTTATTCCATTTCTAATAACATCAAATGGGTAACTGTACAAAGGGTATGTTTAGAGTGTGAAGCTAATATATTAACTTTAGCACCTAATTCTCTCTAATGATTAACTGACAATGAAATTTCTTAAGCAGTTTAGTAATCCTCAATGAGCAAAACAACAGTTTATTTGGGTGAAGAAGGTGGAAAAAAAAACCTTCCTTCTCCTCATCTTGGATATCTTACTATAAAAAGAGACTCACTACAACATAAAACTTCACCAATAAAGCCTAAAGAGCTTTACCTTTCCTATTCAAGGGGAATGTGCATAAATATTACACACAAATTTCTTAATAAAACACATTTTTTCCCAAAAGGATATCACATTATGGGATAGACTTCACCTGAAAGCTACCCTATTCTCCTAATAAGTGAGTGGCTTTTAAACACAAATTTTCCTCTCTTAAACTTTACCAACTCTGCCACCATAACCCAGAGATAAGAGATTAAATAAGGAAAAAATATGGAAATCAGAGCATAGAACTCTAAGGAGACATTGTATGAAAAGGAAAGTACATGTCCTTGAAACCATTATTGATAAAGATCTTGCACTTTGAGGAACAACTTGGAGTAAATTTATTGAGGAACACACTGCTCTAATAAATAAATAGTAAAATAAGGAAGTAATTATTTACTTTTTTGGGGGGTGACTCAGAATGAACTTTATTTATTTATTTATTTATTTATTTTTAAATTTAGATTCAGGGAGTACATATGCAGGTTTGTTACATGGATGCATCGCATGATGCTGAGGTTGGGCACCTAATGATCCCATTGCCCAAGTAGTGAATACAGTACCTGATAGGTAATTTCTTAACTCTTTCCCCATCATCTCGCTCTCCCTTTTTGGAATCCCCAGCATTTATTGCTCCCATCTTTGTGTCTATCTGTATCCAATGTTTCGCTCTCACTTATACCTGAAACACACAGCATTTGCTTTTCTGCTTCTGCCTTAATTCATTTAGGATAATGGCCTCTAGCTACATCCATGTTACTGCAAAAGCACTTTGGAGATTTCTCAAAGAGCTAAAAGTAAATTACTACTGGGTATATATGCAAAGGAAAATAAATCATTCTACCAAAAAGAGACCTGTACTCATATGTTTATCACATCACTATTCACAGTAGCAAAGATATGGAATCAACACAGGTACCCATCAATTGTGGATTAAACAAAATGTGATGTACATACACCACAAAATAACACACAGCAATAAAAAGGAACAAAATCTTTTGAAATAATCCTTTAAATGTCCTTTTGAAATAATCGTTTAAATGCATAGTGTTGAACATAAAGAGAAAAGGAAAGGAAACGAATGATATAAAATCACATTACGAAAGAGCATTCAAACAAAAGCAGATCAACAGAAATTTTTCCTTAGGCACCCATGGCTAAGAGTTTGATTTTTCTTAGTGAGCAAGAATTGAGGCTAGCATACCCATAGTGTAAAATGTGCTTAAGCGTTTATATAGTCATTTTATATGCTATTATTAGAGTGTGGTTCATTTCTTTTTAAATAATTTTATGTTTTTCTTATAAATTCAACATTTTAGTTCTCCAAATGGGAAAATCAGATAAATAATACCTACTTGTTGAATGCTGGCTCTCTGAAAAAAAAAAAAAAAAAAAAAAAAAAAAACCTGTTAAGCACACAAAGCTAGATACACGCTATCTCAGCAAGGGAGAACACTACCAAAACAGTTGTAGTAACCTCTCAGAAAGAGAAGAACAAAGTCAGGGTATCAGTAAGACTTGGAATCTGATTTAAGGCAGGTCTTTCATTAAGTGTGGTAGGCATGGGATGGGGAGAGGAATGGGCTTGATTAGGATTAAAGGTTATAATATACTGGTTTAAGATTGGTGGATGTGGCAGGGCTTGAAATTTGAGGTGAAGGAGCTTCAAATACTTTGGGGGTAAACAATTGGTTGATGTTATCTTTTCAAGAGCTTTAACAACTTGATTTTCATTTAAATGGTTTTCACTATACCAATAAAGTTACTTTTAATCTTTATCTTCCTGGGCAAAGTTTTCAAGATGTCAAAAGATGTAAAGAAATTAGATCCACTATTTACACAGAAATAGTAATGCAATAAGCATAAAATTCAAGATGTAAGTGAATACTTTAAAGATAATTTTGCTAACAGACAATATATTGACAGGAGATGTGAGTTAGCAACAAAATTGAAAGAGAGAGAATGATAAAACAGTAAGTTATAATGGAAATGGCTGATAAAAGAAAAAAGTATAAAGTCAGTTTTGGAAGGTAGTGTTCAACAGAAAAAAAAAAAAAGAAAATATGAAGAGCAAAAAGCTATTATTATATGTTATATTTTGCCAGAAAACCCAGGACAACCCAAATCCAATAAAATAATACTGATTCAAATAAGTTCAAATAGAAGAAAAATATTAAAGCATATTTAAAATAAAAGGTCAGTGGAAAGAATTTGAACATCACAGCAAACTAAGTGCATGTATCTTTTATGCCTTCTGCCTAAATTCCCTTGAAAAGAAAAAAGATACTTTAAAATGTATAAATCTATAGTAATGCTGAGCAGCAAGAAATAGTGCCAGAAGTGTAAGAAAAATATTGAACAATTCTTAACAAGAGAAAGCAGACAGGACTGGATTGGCAATCAGCAAGACTAAGAAAAGTCTCATGAAGATGTGGTGTTGGAAAGAGCTGCTGTGGAACTGGGGATATTGTGAGATGTACCTCAGCATCATAATCAGAAGGGTTCTTCAGGGCTCTATGAGGCTTATTTGAGAAAATATCTTTAGGGAAGCTGGGAAAACCAGCATCTCTCCTCTTGTGCTATTCTGCTAAGCTGAGTGCAGCCATCACATTGGCACACAAGCTAAGGCAGCCAGTCCTGGAGCCCTAAAGCCACCCAGTCCTGGAGCCCAAAAGGCCGGGCTATGCAGCAGGTCATCGATGGTCAAGAGTGAAGAACTCTCTTCCAGGAGGACACCTCTCAGGAGATAAACCATGGTCATGCCACTTCTGACAGCATATAGCATTCCTCTGCCCAAATCACAAAAGGTAATATGAAAGAAGAACCGGCAAATACAAATAGGTTAATTGACATCTAAACGAATAAATAATCAATAACAAACATGAAACATGAAATAAAACCTATTTAAAAGTCGTTCAGTTGAACAAAAACAATAAACAAACAAAAGAAAAAAAAAACACAAGAGAATCAGCACCAAAGCAGTAGAACTAATAAAGCAAACTGAAAAAGACTGTAGCATAAGTAAAATTAACATTCTAGGAGAGAGTGTAGTGGCTAAGGCAGGAGGACTGCTTGAGTTCAGGAGTTCTAGGCTGAAGAAAGTTATGATGGCACCACTGCACTCCAGCCTGGGAGACAAAGCAGGACCCCATTTCTTAAAATAAATAAATAAGCTAATTAAAAAATTTTTTAGGAGAGATTAAAGGAATTATCACATGCACAATCTATTACAAAAATAATTAATTAAAGGTCATGAAAAGTAAACATATAGGTTTGGAGGATGAGCAGAAGCTATCTGGGGTTAATTTAATGGCAAAATAGAAATAGCTAAGGAAGAAAGTTGTGTTAGTATTAAATAAGCTGAAAAATCATAATCAGAAGGATAGGGCCAGTCACAGTGGCTCAGGCCTGTAATCCCTGCACTTTAGGGGGTCAAGGCAGGTGGATCACTTGAGGCCAGGGGTTCCAGACCAGCCTGACCAACACAGTAAAACCCTGACTCTACGAAAAATATCACCCCCAGAAATTAGCTTGCTGTAGTGGTGCACCTGTAGCCTGGCTACCGGGGAGGCTGAAGCAGAAGAATCACTTGAACCCGGGAGGCAGAGGTCGCAGTGAACTGAGATCACGCCACTGCACTCCAGCCTGGGCGACAGAATGAGGCTCTGTCTCAAAGGAAAAAAAAGATAAAGTGAAAATTATATGAAAGAATTATTGAGAGACAGGAATAGACCAGGAGCCCAATATCTTTTGCTATATTTTGGATGTTTTTTTCCCTTCAAATATCATGTTGAAATGTGATCCCCAATGTTGGAGGTGAGGCCTAATGGGAGCTGTCTAAGTCATGAAGGTGGATTCCTCATAAATGCTTTGGTGCCCTCCTCATGGTAATGAGTTACCGAGAGATCTATGGTTAAAAAGAATCTGGGATCCTCCACCTCCCTCTTGCCCTGTGATACACCTTCTCCCCCTTCACGTTCTGCCATAAATAAAAGCTTCTTGAGGCCTCAGGAGAAGCCAAACAGATGCCAATGCCACGCTTTTACTGCCTGCAGAACCATGAGCCAAATAAACGTTTTTTCATTATAAATTACCCAGTCTTAGGTATTTCTTTAAGCAACACAAAATGGACTAACATGCCCATCTAAGAGATGTCAAACAAGATATCAACAGAAAGAAGTTGAAAAAGATAATTAGAAGAAAAAAAAAACACAGAGAAGAAGATATATGAACCTTTTAATTGAATGGGCACCAAAGCCATTCCATAAAGAAAATTAATAAAACCTAAACATAATGTGATGGAAACTCTGAACGTCACAGATAAAGGGACAAGGATCATATTGGGAAGACTCTAACTTCTCATTCAGCAATAATTAATGCTAGAAGAAAGAGAGACTATTTTAAACCTCTAGTGGAATATGAGCATACAGTTCTATTACCAGCCAAATTTTCATGATTAAGAGAGAATAAAAAGATTATTTTAATATACAAAACCTCAGAATGACTGCTTTCCATAAACTATGAAAGAAAATCTGAAGTACATACTCCAACTTTGTAAAAATGGATTTTAATAAAAATAAAGACATGAATTTAAAAAATTAGTGTACCAAGAAATTATTAAGTCTTATCAAAACAATTATTAATTATTATAAAAATGAGAATTTATCATTGGTATTCAAAATATGCTCAATCTGAAAAGGAAAGAGATCGAAAAGTAAAATAAGTGGAAATGTGCTACTTTTTTGTTCATTGGGAGAATAATATCTAGGCATGATAGGAAAATAAATAAAATAAATTATTAAAATAGATTCTAAAAGACTGTGAGATATATATCCTTCTTGATATAACAAAACAAATACAATAAGATTTTAATAGAATATAAAAAGTCTGGAAAGAAAATCAATACAGAAATATGAATAATAAAGAGTAAAAAGTAAGATTTGTTCCAGTCAACAGTGATTATAATAAATTCAAATGATATAAATCTCTATCCTCCAAGATAGTAAACATCTAGTTGGAAAAAAAAATTTAGACACAAGCTAAAATTCACCTGAAGTTAAAAGATAGAGTAATCAGGTGGGGAAAGAGACTTATTTGGCAAATTCTAGCAAAGTCAATCATATCCAAAAATATTAAACATATAAGAAATAAAACTCAAAGAAATGCAATAAATCAAATTAAAATGAATAGCTACTTTCACATTTAGTTAGAAATATTTCAGAGACTCAAAGAATCATGAATGGTTTATGTCAAGGTTCACCCACTCAATTATATAGCAAAATATTTTTTAATTAAGTAGATAATAACATAAATTATGCAGGAAGGATATACATGGGTAAAAATGGTGGGCATGACAAGCGTTTTAAAACACCATAAAAGCAACACAAAATGATTAATTGATTCATATCTAACTTATTGGAAACCAGTGCACAAATAACATCTGAATTATGCAAACAACAAAGTTACAAAATACATGAAGTGGTCAGGCATGGTGGCTCACACCTGTAATCCCAGCACTTTGGGAGTCCAAGGCAGGTGGATCATGAGGTCAAGAGATTGAGACCATCCTGGCTAACACGGTGAAACCCCGTCTCTACTAAAAATACAAAAAAAAAAATTAGCTGGGCGTGGTGGCAGGCGCCTGTAGTCCCAGCTACTTGGGAGGCTGAGGCAGGAGAATGGCATAAACCTGGGAGGCGGAGCTTGCAGTGAGCCAGGATCACGCCACTGCACTCCAGCCTGGGTGACAAAGCGAGACTCCACCTCAAAAAAAAAAAAAAAACATGAAGCAAAAACTAATAAAACTCAAGGAAAACTGAAATATCCAGAATTCTAGGTGGAGATAAGTGTAATATTCTGGTAACTTTGCAAAGGAAGTAGATCAAGGAGAAGAATGTGATCAACTATGTCAAATGCTGCTGATAGTTCAAGGTGAAAACTGGGAATTCACCCTGAAAATAGCTACAGGAAGGTCATGGGAATCCTGACAAAAGCTACTAAATTGTGGAGAATAAGCACGAGTCAGAGTGAGTTCAAGAGAAAAGTGGAAGCAGAATTAAATTAGTATAGAAAACTTTTCGACTTTTCCAAGGAGTTTTGTAAATAGAAGCAAAGTAAAGTGATGCTATCCACAGGAGAACTGACATTAAGAGACCCCTGAGGGGACAAATAATAAGAATAGGATTATGAGTAAATAAAATAGTATCTTTTAGTTTGTTTCATGATTTTTAATAGACATATAATTTTAAAAATCATTAAGACATAGTGTGTTTTGTTTCTGCTTTTGCTTTTTAAAATAATTAGAGAAACAGGTTGTTTGTATGCTGATGCAAATAATGATGTGAGAGGAATTTGACAATAATTAACATACAAAATCAAGTTGCCAGAGCAATGATTTTAAGTAGGTGAGGAAGGATAGAATGTACTGCACAAGTGGATGTGTTGCTGTTAGAAACACAGGGTTTAATAATTGTATTAGAGGGAAATAATTGTAATAGAGGGAAAGTGAGGGTACTTCATCACAAAAAGAAGCCTACAGAAGTCCTAGAGCTAAAGAATTTGATGAATGAAATAAAACTACAAGTAAGGGCTTCAACAACAGACAAGACCAAAAAAAAAAAAAAAAGGAATTTCTGAACTTGAAGACAGGTCTTTTGAAATAACACAGGCAGACAAGAAGAGAAAATAATAAAAAAGAATGAAGAAGCTTACAAGATTTATGGATTTATGGGACACCATTAAGTGTACAAATATTCATATTATGGGCATCCCAGAAAGAGAAAAGACAGAAAAAGATGCAGAAAACATATTTAATGAAATAACAGCTGAAAACTTTCCAAGTTTTGGTAAAGAGAGAAACCTTTCTTCTTTTTCAATATCTTTCTTCTTTTTTAGTGTATGCATTTACAGCTGTAAATTTTTCTCTTTATACTTCTTCCACTGCATCCCGTAAGTCTGTTATGTTGCATTTTCATTTTCACTTGTCACAACATATTGTCTAATTTTCCTCGTAATTTTTCTTTGACCCATTGGTTGTTTCAGAGTGTCCCTCATTTTTCACATATTTGTAGATTTTCAGGTTTTCCCCACACTATTGATTTCTAGTTTTATTCCATTGTGATTATAATATGCACTTTGTATTATTTTAATCTTCTCAAATATGTAAAGACTTGTTTTTGGTCTAACATGTATTCTGTCATAGGGAATGTTCCATGTGCTGTTGAAGAGAATATATAGTCTGCAGTTTTGGGGTAGAGAGTTCTGTGTATGTCTGTTAGATCCAACTGGTCTGTAGTGTTGTTCAAGTCCTCTACTACTTGAATGATCTCATGATTGGAAGTGATCTATTAAAGTATCCTACAATTACCATGCTGCTATTTTTTCCTTCAGTTCCGTCAAATTTTTCTTCAAATACAATGTTAAAATTTTTGTTGAATGGTATTTTAACCTATATAAATGGGTATGTCTGCATTTGGGGTTATGATAGATTTTTTTTTATCATAATGATGAAGCAGGATATTTTCCTGACCCCTTCATGGGACTTGTTACATGAGTGCCCCATTTTACTCAGCTTTCCACTCCTTGCGGGTGGGAGTTTGCAAGTGAACAAGGCAGGAACTGGAGTACACGAGCACTGGAACCAGCTGGCCGCTTTGGCACCGGCAGAAGCGAACTCCAGGCACTCTGAGCTGGAGTTCCACCCTCACGGGAGGGGAGCATGCAGGTGAGTGAGTGCAGGAGCTGGGCCAAGCACCTTTAGGCACCAGCAGGAGCAAACTTGATGCAGGTCCCATGGCAACATCTAGAGGAGGTGCCTGTGACTTCTGAAGCCCCGGTAGGAATGTTCCAGTGCTCTTTCAGCTCTGCCTTCCACAGACGGCTTAAGTTTTAACAGCTTAGTGGACCCTTTTGTATCCACACTTGCTCCTGAGCTCTTGTCTGGCATCCAGGAAAAATGAAGTTGCAGGAACAAACTGACGACGGTAAATGTGGGGAATTTTATTGCTGGCAAAAGTGGCTCTCAGTGGGAAAAGGAGCTGAAAGATGATGGTGGGAGTAGGGAGGTGTGCAGTTAATCTTATCCTGAAGTCCAGCCGTCTCTGGCTGGATTCTTCTCAGGAGTTATGCTGTCAAGCTGTCCCTCTGAAGTCAAGCCACTTCTCTCTGATGTCCAGCTTGTTCTTCCTCTCTGCCAGCTGAATCTGGGGTCTTTATAGGCACAGGATGGAGTTGGGTGGGGCCATGGATGGCTCAGGAAAAGGCAACATTCAAGTGGGGAAAAGGGATATAAGTTCTCACTTTGGGCCATGGTCTCAGGATTTCCAGCTTGAGGGTGGGACTTTGCCAGGGACCTCACCTTTTTCTGCATAGAATTTCTCTGCCTCCTGTCACTATTAATAAGATATCATGAATAAAAATATTTAAGACTTATAAACTGTTTTGGAGGCTAATTGAAATAATATTATTAATGGTTTCATAGGTTGCAAGGATGAATTGTAGAGAAAACATTTTGTGCATTCATCATGCATAATTCATGCGAGAACTTACTTTACCCTAGCTCCACGCTTCTTTCTGCAGTAACTCTTCTAGGATAACACTCTAGGCCTCTTGCTCCACCCTTATACACATGTGTTCCATGGGATAGGAGTGATTTATCTGACTGTTGAATTTGGAAAAGTGGGCTTTGAGGGTTAGTCCTTCTCCCAACTTTCTTTCACAAATGAATGTATCTACCCCCTGGAGCAAATATTCTTTTTCTGCATGCCATAATTTTTACGAGGTAGGTACCTACAGGATAAGCTAACAGAAGCACTTCAGTCCTTTCTAATTTTGGACAACACAACTTGAGTTCATGCAGCTTTATGAAGAACTCCTTCATAATAGAACTGGAATTTGAACCCACTTGAGTGGCCTTATGGCTTGGCATCTTAGTCATTAGGCTACACAGCATCTGTGTTTGTGTCAGGAAGTTGTAATGAAGACCCTATATGATAATGTAACAAGGAAGAATTTTTTCCCCTTGTATTTAATGTTAAGAGTGTAAGAGGATCTCTGTGGTGTAACTCATCGTATTTTTTGTTTATTTTAGCTCTAATTTGTGTGTAATTATGCTGTAACACTTCTTACCACACCAAGAGAGAGGTCTGTTCTACTAAACTTAATACTTCAAGTTGCAGGAAAATACTAATTGAATACACATAATAGGTCAATTTTAGAGAATGGATAAAGAAAGATCAAGGATCAGAATGTAGCAGAAGAAGGGTTTGGAGTCAGTCAATGAAACCTTATCCATTACTCCTCAAGGTGTTTAATCTACACAGAGCCATAAGTAAACTAGAAATCAATACGAAACAAGAGGAAAGGGTGTTTCAAGGGAAAGGAGACAAACCACTGGAGAATAGGGACATAAAAGGTAAGAGAAAAAAAGGAAAAGAAAGCCAGTATTCAGAAGGAGGCATTGGATAACTAAAGGATACAGATTTTATCATGAGACCCAAAGAAATACGGCTTTAAAAAATTAATCAGAGAACAGGCAGTCAATGACCCTGTTTTATCCCGCCCCAGTTAAATAGCATACTGAAAGTGATTTGGTCATATTCAGAGAAGGAAAGATCAACCACACAGAGCTGATCCATATATCAAAGAAGCCAGAAAAAATAGAGCAGTTTTATTAGTGAAGAGTATAGTATTTCAAATTTTCTAATAAATTTGTCTCAGCAAAATTTTAAATGAAATAAATGTTACTTTGTTCTATGTAACAAAAATGAGTATTTCATAATATTTTCAAGGTTAAAAAACTTTAAGGTAATGATTAGTTTGATACCATGGGAGTCACATTTTTTAACATTGATATGGATGTGGTTAATGAACTATGCTTCTCCAACTTGAGGGTGCAATTCAAGCTAGCAAATTCCCACAGGTCAATAAGGAAAAGAAATATCTACACCAGCAATAAAAACAACATTTCTCATTTTATGTTTACAGGGTTTTTACATCATAATGAAGTTTAGATCACACTTGCCCAAAATAAATGATTATGATGCCAAAGCTCAGTGGCAAGGAAAGAACCAAACAATATGCCTAAGTTGTTTTCTTATTCAACTGGTTTTGTAGAATGTGCTAGACCCGAAAATAAGCTCTGCTACTTGCCTTCCTGAAAATATGCCACAGATTAAATATTTTCTTGTGAGCTTTTAATGAAAGACTGGTTTTAATTATATTCACTTACTATGCAAATTAGGTTTGAGTCTGCCCATTCATTAATATCCTATCTGGGATAGCAAAATAAATACACTGCCTAAATTTTATTAAACATGCTTAGAGGTCTGAGATATTACAGAATGTGAATTTTTAATTATGATACAAATTAACAGATTGTCTTATTGCTTGATATAATGGTTCTTGTTACCTGACGTAAATACTTGCAAATATCGCACATATGCAAGGTTTCTTTCTTTTGTTGACATTAACAAGAAAAATCTCTTTATAAAGTTCATTTTCATTTACAATTGCAGATAAGTCCTGAACGTTTTTCCTCATTACATGCAAATCATTAATCACACAAAATGAATGCAGCATCACTTTTTGTTCTCCAGAATGATGGGCTTTGTGATGAATACGTATTATCATAAATCTTTCTAAAAGAGTTCCTAATAGCATCCAATAACTTGCAACATCAGTGAGTAAAATGTAAAGTACACTCTCTTCCACCAGCTTTTATATCTGAAATCCATCATCATCAATTTTCACAAGGACAACTTAAAACACAAAGATCCATATAATCAGCAATGCAAAACACATTTTCTCATATTCTACTGTTTTTCTCATGAACAAGATTTCACAATGCCCTTTGTTTCTCTGTTGTTCCCCTCCTCTTCTAATATCATTAAGCCCTGATGCTCAATAATTAGTTCCTTGTGCCCTGGTGAAACAAATTTTCAGTAATTTTTTGCTCAGATTCAGAGTATTTTCAAACATTAAATCAAAGAAAAGATGAAAAAAAATATTTTGAACACTAAGATATTTTATGATTGTATGGCATTGTAAGGATTTTAAGTGCACTTCTTTTGAAAATTTGAACCTTCCGCTGACCATTTTTGATGGGCTTAAATAGTAGGATTTAGGATATTTACGTTTACACTCACCATGAAATGAGCCCAGTTTTCTCATACCACCTAAGCAGTCCTGCCTGTGCTCACTGCCTAGGAGAACCTGGATTCAGCATCCTTGTGAGATTATTCAAGAGAATACGGTAAATGTTCATAGGTCAAGACAGAAAAAACAGATATTTTTATAGACCCAAGAGCAAATAAAAACAACCTCATAAAAATGTATTATATTCGCATTTATTAAGCTGCATGTTGGAGTCTTCTAAAATCAATTTCCTCTTACAAATTATCTAATTTTGACCTCTGCGTTTAAAGTCAAAATATTTTTATAAAAGGCACAATTTCCAGGAAACACTGAGATCATTTAAGGCATGATATGGAAGACACGTTCATATAAATGCCATCTATTGATTTTTGTTGTTGTGTTTCCAACTTGAACTAGTTACAGAATCACCATGAAAAGATAAAAGTGTCAGGCTCAGTGACTCATGCCTATAATCTTAGCTACTTGGGAGGCTGAGGTGGGAGGATCGCTTGAGGCCAGGACTTTGAGACCAGTCTGGACAACAAAGTGAGACCCTTTCTCTAAAAGAATAAAAGATGGAAATAAAATTAGCCAAGTGTGGTGGCGTGCACCTGTAGTCTCTGCTACTCAGGAGGCTGAGGAAGGAGAATCACTTGAGTCCAGGTGTTCAAGGCTGCAGTGAGCCTTGATCTCAGCACTGTACTCCAGCCTGAGTGAGGGAATGAGACCCCATTTCTAAAAAAAAGGACATAAAAATGTCAGGTTCAAAAATTTTCTACAGTTGAGATGCTTAGAGCAAAGTAATTGCTGAGTCTTCTTTCTACTGGGGAAATATTACAAATAGAAAGTTATTCAAAACTCTCAAGTGTAATTATTATTATAATACAGTAACAATTATTATAAATTGTTATAATAAAATTTTATATTAATTATTATAAAACAGTAACAATTTTCTGAGTGCCTATAACTATAATCCTAGCACTATTTTAAGCTCTGACTCCAATGATCTCTCCAAATCCAGATAATATGTGAGGTAGTTTTTTTAACCCCATTTTATAAATCAGCAAAATGAACCTCAGGGCTTACGTAGTTATGCCATACTAAATAATTGACCGAGGAAAAAAATCAGAAATCAGCTTCATCTGTCTTCAAACCCAGCTTCTTCCATCATATGCCTTTGTATTGCTTATCTTCATTTCTCTTTGTTTTAAATTTTAAGAGGTGGTTTTAATTTCCTTCTACAAATAGACATGAAAGGTTAACTCAGATATATAGTGTAGATATAATAGCTCATGAAGATATACAGCTGACGAGTTCATAAGGATCACATCACAGCGGATATTTTGTGTGTTTTATAAAGGTAATCTTTACCATTTTATAGAAATTGATGTTGAAAAAATTATACTACCACTTTCAATGTCATCACTTTTTAATATACTAAAAAATATGTAATAAGTAAAATTGATTTAAATGTATTGTATTACAATTAATTTGTATCTGCAATTTGTATCTTCAGTTGCATAAATTTGTATCTTCAGTTGATCCTAAAGATTTTCCAAGGAACAGTGAATTACAATAATTATTACCAATATCATTTTCTTATGTATAATGAAATATGGTAAAATGCAATTTGAGATCTTTTAAAAATACATTATAATACTATATAACGTTATATGTGTGGATGAGAGTATACATCATTATATGTGTGGATGTGTGTATATATATATATATTTATACATATATGAGATAAATTTGAATTTTGGAAATTGTGAAAACCTATTGTGTGTCTTGTTCCGCAGCTCAACTCATCCTTCCAAACTCATTCATTAAGGTACATGTACTTACTGCACATACTGATTTTAAAAACAGTTAAAATTAGTTATTGTTCTTAAATATATTATGAACAAGGTATATTGCTAATTTAGCTAAAAATATTGCTATATTATAAAATCAAATGTTTAAAAAGATAATTTTAACTTTTATTTTAAGTTTAGGGAGTACTTCTGCTGTTTGTTACATGGGTATATTTCGTGATACTGAGGTTTGGGGTGCAAATGAGCCTGTCACCCAGGTGATGAGCATAGTACCTGATAAGTAGCTTGTCAGCCTTTGCCCCCACTCCCTCCCTTTCCCTCTAGTAGTCCCCAGTATCTATTGTTTCCATCTTTATGTCCATATGTACCCAATGTTTAGCTCCCACTTATAAGTGAGAACATGTAGTATTTGATTTTCTGGTCCTGCATTAATTGGCTTAGGATAATAATGATCTCCAGCTGCAAAGGATATGATTTCATTCTTTTTAATGGCTGCAGAGTATTTCATGGTGTATATGTAGCACATTTTCTTTATCCAATCCATCACTGGTGAGTACCTTGGTTAATTCCATGTCTTTGCTATTGTGAATAGTGCTGGGATGAACATAACAGTTCATGTGGTTTTTTTTTGTACAGTGATTTATTTTACTTGGTGTGTATACCCAGTAATGGAATTGCTGGGTTTAGTGGTAGTTCTGTTTTTAGTTCTTTGAGAAATCTCCAAACTGCTTTCCACAATGGCCAAACTTATTTACATTTCCACCAGCAGTGTATGCATGTTCCCTATGGTCTGCAGCCCTGCCAATATCTGTTGTTTTTTGACTTTTTAATTATGGCCATTTTGACTGGTGTAAGGTGGTATCTATTGTGATTTTAATTTGCATTTCTTTAATGTAAAATCATATCCTAAATTGATATTAGTAATAATATCAACAACAGTAATTATGTAATGAAATAAGAAAAAAATGGAAACTTAGTAAATATATAGGTTTTGAAACATCAGGAACAAGATCTTATGAAGTATCATACAAGTAATACACTAAGGTAGTGATAATAATAAAGTGGCAAATTCTAAACAGTTGATCGATTGTCACTCAGGGAATAAGTGCTGTTGCAAGTGCTATTATGTTTCTACTCCTGGACAAGGTACTTGAGGGTCTATCAATATGTTAAGGATCTCTGTGAAGTAAAATGGAAGCAGTTTCCACTGGTTTCTTCCGTCTAAAATTACCTAGGCAGGGATAAGAGTAGAGAAGTTGTATGTGTGCTTCTTTATTCTCATGAATAATTGAACGATAGCCTTGGGTGGATTTGCAATATGCAACTCAGTTTAAACTGTCTGAAACTCTTCTCAAATTTGTTCACATACCTATCTGTAATGACAGAGGAGGGTGGGCACTTATCTCTAAGTGTTGGAAAATGGGGCCCTCTGAGGCCCAGGAAGCATTATATCTATCGCAAATATATACAATTCTGTATTTGCAATACTTTGTATTTGCTTAATTTAAACACAAATTTTAAAATATCAACTAAGCCTTAATCTCTTCTAACTTCATTATTGACACTTTGGAAGAATACATCTATGAAAATTCATAAGTGAGAAGTATGATCTTAAGGTTTATTTTCAGATATCGTAAAGCCTTGAAATTTGGGTTTTCCAATGTTCATTGATTAACCTTAGTTTTTATGATTCTGATACAAAATGTAAACATTACAATGTAAAAATGTATGTTTTCAAAATATGAAGTACTCCTGAGGATATTTTGGTTTAGGGGTAAAGTTGTACCTACCTTGTTGAATGACATGTTTTATGTATATGGACTTTATTCTGAATTATTTGACAGAAATTGTTTCTAAAAAGTCATCTAAACTCAGGGAAAAATTACTAAAATACTTATATAAATACATTTTTAAATGAGATCTACAGGCATATTTGAAATCCATATAACTTAAGGTCAACTAAGTCATTTTCTTGTTTTCAGATTTTAGTTGATCGTGGTGCTATTACGGGGATACTTGAGGAGGAACTGCAAATTATAAATCTTAAATTTTCTTGTTTTAATATATATTTGTTTTACTATTTTTTTTCATTTTGGAGGTCTCCATGATTCATGCTTATAAAATAATTTTTCTTAAAAATGTGTTATTCTAAGCACTAGTCAGTGGCAAATGATAGTATTGAGCTATGCTAGTACTCACATGTAAACCATGTTTATCCTTTAAACTTTAAAAACAGCAAAATGTAGCGTTTTTCCATACTTTTGTTGAATTCTGTATTTTAAAATGCTAATGGGACCATTAAATCTGTTCATAATTTTTAGGTGTTCTGATGGATATTCTGCCTAGGAGATCATTTAAATGAACTAAGTTGTTTAATCTCCTCTGTATTTAAAATAGTAGACTGTCACCAAAATATAATTTTAATTTCTAGTGTATCCACTGAAGTAAACGCAGAATTATACCACTCACAGCAGGCAATAAGAGGGTTGTGTTTTTCATTTTCTATTTTTTCCTTTCCAGCTTCTAAAATATGGGAGACCCTCAGTAATTCAACCAGTCATTGAACACCTGAAGACTCTCTGCTGGGTCTTGGAAAGAAAGAGATGTTGCTTGTCCTAAAGAAAAGCCCAGTTTACTGGAGAAAACAGGCAAATTTCAGACATGGAAGGTTACCTAACAGTAACTTACCCTGTTACACAAGATAGGCATCTCACACGATGTGGCACTAACGTAAGTCTCATGGAAGTTGGAAACTGAAATCAGAGAAAAGCTGGCCCACTGTGCATGGTAGTTCACTACACAACGAACAGGACAGCACACAGTGGACGTAGAGGAAGGCCATTTCACACAGAGGAAAGGAAACCTAAGCTTTCTGCCAAAGTTCAAGGAAACACATTAGCATTTTGTTTTGGAGTAATGGGGCGAATGATGTGATATTATTTTCATTTTAGAAAAGTTAGTAACAGTTGCAAATAGCTTGCAAGAAAGAAGCAGGAGCCAGTGAGACCAACCCAAAGTCTGTTATATATCAAGTAGCAATGACAAGGACCTGAATCAAGAAGTGATAGTGGGAAAGAAGGGTGCTGAGGATATATTCTGGAAGAGGACTGGATGGCCTGTTGAGGCAGGGAAGAAGAGTGAATAAAGAATGTAGGGTGTGCTTCATTCTGGCTTGGCTAATGGGGCACACGGTGGTTGTCTCCACTGAACTGGGATAAAAACACATTGAGGGTCTGTCTTGTAAGATCTCATATGATGAGCTTCATTTCAGTCATGGTGAACTGGAGGTATTTGTAGAATATGCAAGTGGTCTGAGAAGCCCAACAAGAGGCTGGATGCATTGTTATAAAATCAAGAAAAAAGATTTGGCCTGGTGGTATAAATTTGGTGGTCATAACGGTGACAACTGTAGCCAGTGACATCGCTGAGATTTACAAGAGACATCATCAAATGGGGAAAAAATGAGGGCAGATAGCAGAACCTTAGATGACACTACATTTAAGCTCCTGATAAAAAAGAATCAACTGTGAAAGAGAATGGAATGTATGGAAGCTCTTTTCTTGCACCCGCCAGACACTTCTTCCCTGAACAAATGAACACTGTCAGCTACACAGACTTTCCAAGGAAAGGTGTCCATTTATTTCAGTGATGCTGTCATTGCTCAAAACACTTTATTTGGTCCTCTTTCATCTTACCTCCAGACCAGTAGCATTTTCTTTTTAATATCTTCAGCGGTGGCAAAGCTTTGTTTTTTGACAATAAGTGTGTTTTTTAGAAAGAGCTCGGATGTCAAGAAGATGTAACTACCTAGTAATGATTCTTACATTATAAACTGAGTGTGAAGGCAATTTCAATGAGAGGAGTTATAAAAATAAAAAGCCATGTTTTAATCATCTTCAAAAGAGTATACATTCTGCCAAACAGACTTTTCTGAAAAATGTTTAATAAGTTTATATTATATTTTATAGAAATAGAGCCATGCCTTATACATTACTATCTTAAATAATCTGACCTCTAAATATTTCTGAATCTATACAGTTTAATGTGGCTTCTATTTTTTATATAAACCTGTCAACTGTCTTATAGAGATTAATGACTCAATGTAAATGCAGACCTTATTTTAAAGTTGCGTTAAAATTCTTACTTGCCTTTACATCTTTAGACATTACTTTATTGCTTTTGCATTACCAGCTAATCTTAATTTGCATGAGTTGTCTATTTTATAAAGACACTGAAGAGTGGATATGTCACCTGTTCTAGTAGTTAATACAGCTCAGCAACCTTTTTTTCTTATTTCTCCTTTAAATTCTCTCCATAGCTGTAACTTAAAGGCATTTACAATATAATTCGTGGTCAGCAGGGCACACTGTTTTCAGCATTTTGGGAGGCCAAGACGGGAGGATCGTTTGAGTCCAGGAGGCCGAGACCATCATGGGTAACATAAAAAGACCCAGTCTCCACCAAAAAAATAAAAAATTAGCCTCGCGCAGTGGTTTGCACCTATAATTCCAGCTACTAGAAAGACTGAGGCGAGAGGATCACTTGCGCTCAGGAGGTTGAGGCTGCAATGAGCCGTGATTGCATCACTGCACTCCAGACTGAGGAACAGAGCAGGACCCTGTCTCAAAATAATAATTAATAATAACAATAATAATAATTTGTGGTCAATTGAAAATATATTTATGCTGGAAACACTAAAAAACATAGATCACCCATATTATGTTTCAAGATAACAACAAATTGTGTTCAATGATGACAGTAAAATGGAGTGAGTTATGGTATCCACTTTTGATCCGCTAATAAAACATAATATGTTTGTGACAGCACTGTACTGAATGACCCTAAATCTGTAAATAAACTAGTTAGATAACCAAGGTATTGTTTTCCCATTATCATGCAGTATCAAAAAGTTTTATGGATGATATTTAGGACTCCTGAAATTTAAGGCACAAGCTTAGATCAGGCTTATAATCCTGGTGCTCTAACCTTACACTCTTAGCACATAATCTAGAGTCTAGATATTGCTATTATGAAAGTTCATTACACCATACAATGGGCTTCTTAATTTTGAACAGTTGTAAAATTAATTTCTAGGAAAAATATCTATTCCAATTTTGATTTTTGCCCTTATTTTTATTTTGTCATGTAAACATTGATGGAATTCAGCTTATTAAACATTATTAAACTTTTTTTTAGTATATGACTTCAAATGTATAATGTATCTAGAACCTTCTCATTAGTGAAAAGAAGATTGCTAAATATAAGATTTAAGTTTAATAAATTGCCTGGTAATTTTATCATAAAGCTTAGATATAGCATGTTCTCAAGTCATGAGGGATGTTTAGCCTTGTAAATTATTCTTGATGGGTTGAAAGATTAGACTAGTTTAGTGCTAAAACCCCTACCAACTCCATGATGTTATTATTGCTCCGCAGATTACTTCAGACTGAAACTGTTAGTATTCATTTCAACCTCTGCTTTTTTTCCAAAACCCTGTGCTAGGATACCTTATACATTAATTTAACTGTCATGCTTAAACTCTGTGAACTTTTGGATTACGTCTAATTCATCTTTTTCCCTCTTAGAGCACTCAGTACAATCCTTTAAACTCTCTTCTGCCAACCCCTTTTCACACACACATGCAAAGAGAAAGGCAAAGAATGAGTGAGATTCTGCTGCCAGTTGCTGGTGAGTTATATTTTCTCTAAATCACTGGATACTTGATTGTGATAAAACTCCAAGTTTCAGCTTCTTCTGCTGCACACTTACATATGTTTCTGGACCTGTCATGACTTGTGACTTCCCTTCTGGTTGTCTGTCTCTGTGTGTTAAATGTTATTCCACAATCTATTCTATAAATTAAACTATAGAAATTCCATAAACTATTCCATAGTCTCCTAGAATTTTTCTAACACATCATAATATGTTACACAAAAAAATACTCCCACTACACATGCTAATCAGATGTACAGCCCTTCAGTGACTGTATACGTCATCAGAGCCAACAATTTAGGTATGTTAGTAGGGTCAAAGTGTCTGCCTCCATATAGTCATCAAATGAAATGCTATGATTAGAAACATCCTGTAGACATCTGTACAATGCAACGACGAAGGAATGAAACTATGTGGGATGAAGATATTGGGTACTCATATTTTTCTAAGTTGAAAATCATGAGGTCATGGCTTATTCACTACCGAATACGGAATGGAGGAAAGTGAATGACTCAGCACATTTAGGTTTGCATGTGAAGTGCTCAACTCCAGGAACACTAAATTGCAGAAGCAACTCATTACAGAAACAGCATTTTTAAGGTTTCTTAGGTCAAAAATTCTAGCCCTTTGATAAATAAGTAGCAAATGGGATCTTCTAAAAGAAGAAATGGGAAGATGAATAAGGCAACTACTATTTGTCAAGCTTACCTTATATGCTAGGCATCATGTTAGTTTCAACCCTGTGTCTTAAAACCAGGTTATTACAACCAGATGGTCCTCAGACACACATATTAACCCTATCATGGGGTAGCACACAGCCAGCCAGGGACTGGTTTAGATTTCTTCCAGCTTATTAATGTAATTTTTCTTTTCTTTTGAAGCAAGTATTCCAGTTTGGAATTGTTCTCTTGCCTTTCACAGTTATTGAAACTTCAGTGTGCATTCATCCCTCAGTGATCACTTAGCCTATCTTTCCATGTCCCCAAGTGAGAGACCCTGTACTCAACGGCAATTCTGTGAAGCCGTTTGACCTCTGTATAATCAGGTGGAATACGTTATGCTTTGGTAACAACTCTCAGATTCACAGCAGCTTATCTCAACAAGAACTTTTTCCTCTCATAATACAGGCCCAGCAGGAGCTAAGAGTGGAGCACAGAATTACTTGGGCACCCAGCAGGACACAGACCTTCTACCTCCATAGAAGCTTCCATGAACACTGCAGCAGCAGAACAGAGGGCTGGGTGGTATTACGGCAATTAAGTGCTCCCATCTAAAGCTAGACATATTCCTCTGCTAACATCTCACTGGACCAGCCAGTCAATGGTGATGTCTGGGTTCAAGGAGAGTAAGGAAGTGCAATCCTGCCTTAACTCGTAAGGAGGAGTCCTCAATTGCTTTGCTCTACATTACACAGCCATTGAAACCACCAGTGAGCCTACCCTCCAACACACACACAGACATGCCTACCCTCTTTCTGCTTCTCCTTTCCTTCTCAACTCGGGGATAAAGAATCAGATGTATGTTACATATGATTGTCTCACTTCTCACAAAAGACCATGAGGGCTGGGAGTGGTGGCTGACACCTGTAATCCAGCACTTTGGCAGGCCGAGGTGGGCAGATCGCTTGAGCTCAGGAGTTTGAGATCAGCCTGGGCAACATAGCGAAACGCTATCTCTACAAAAAATTAACTGGATTTGGTGATGAGTGCCTGCAATCCCAGCTTTTGTGGGTGCTGGGGACAGAGGATTACTTGAGCCTGGGAGGTCAGGGCTGCTGTGAGCCAAGATCACGTCACTGCACTCCAGCCTGTGTAACAAAGTGAGACCCTGTATCAAAAAATAAAAGACCATGACGTAGGTATTAATAATCTGCACTTCACAAGTGACAGAACTGAGACTTGTAGGGCTCCAGCGCCTTACACGTCATTGTGCCCATTATGGGGCTCAGCCTCCGACCCTAGATCTGTTTGGACTTAAAATCTTCAGTGAGTATCCGATTTCTGTAAGAAAATTTTTAAATTCTTCAATAAGCTAAGCAGAGTCCTCCAAGACTGGCTTTCCCATCACTCTCATGAGTTAGTTTTTATTGCCCTCAGCCTTCAAGCCCTATTATACCACCATAAGATTTCTTTGGGCTTCATTTCATTTTTTCTTTCTTTTTTCTTTTATTTTTTTCTTTTGATAGAATCTCACCTTGTCCCCAGGCAGGAGTGCAGTGGCGCGATCTGGCCTCACGGCAAATTCCACCTTCCGAATTCAGCCATTCTCCTGCCTCAGCCTCCCGAAGCACCCGCCACCACGCCCAGCTAATTTTTGTATTTTTAGTAGAGACAGGGTTTCACCGTGTTAGCCAGGATGGTCTCGATCTCCTGACCTCGTGATCCACCCACCTCACCCTCCCAACGTGCTGGGATTACAGGCGTGAGCCACCGCGCCCGGCCTGGGCTTAATTTATTTAAGCCTTTGGTCATATGGCAACTCCACTTTTTGACTCTCCTTGTCAAGTCTTCCTGACAAACACTAATCTGATTTTAAGTCGCGGTTCATTAATTCATGCCTTCTAGGAAGGCTTTTCTAATTATCACTCTTACACAAAAGTTTAATCAGTTATCCCTTCATTTTATTCCCATTGTACCCTGCACACACTTTTATGGAACAAATTTTTGTCGTATTTACTGTCTTTTGTATGTCACTTTTATACTCAAGGTGCCTTGGGGATACCTCTTCTTCATTTTTAGAACTGAGCATCTGTGTGTCTGTGTTGGTGATTAACACATGGGCTTTTACTGAATGTTGAATGAACACAGAATACACATGTAGCAGTGCCTTCAGGCATATACTCTGGAGCTAGACAGTCTTAACTGAAATCCTGCTTCTACCATTGCCATTGTCTGATACTGTTCAAATTAATTTCTTTGTGTTTCAGTTTTTCCTCAGTAAAAGTAAGGTAATAATATGATCTTTCCATTGTTGTGTCGGTGTTATTTTCAGGATTAAAGAGAGCATAATAAGGTTTTTAAGGGAGTAATTGTTAAAAATCAACATCTCTATCCAGTTATTCGGTGCTATTATAAATCTATGTCTTTAGATCAGATTTAAAGACATAATTGCAAATGGCAATAGATCTGATCAATAGGCAAAAGTTGCAGAGAACTGGATAATTATAATTATATTGCTCAATTAATGCATTCAGAAGTAAATATATAAGTTAAATGACAAACTTATACTACAAATACAATTTGGGGCCACAGATTGGATGGTTCAAATAATTTTTTTTCTGGTTTGTTCTCTGTTCATGTGGAATTCATTCCTTTTGTAGTAGAATGTATCCCAATACTAACAGATATGAAAGAGTTAAACCACAACCCTTGAACTATAAGGTTAAAAACTTAGGATTTTCTCCCCATTCACTGAAGCTGTAGACAGGAAACAGTCATAAAAGAAAGGAAAAGTGCTTGAGTAATGGAAGAAAATTATTTGGCCTGGAACATATCATTTGTTTTTTCCTGTCTAACATTAGCATGTTCTTTAAAAAAAAAATGTTTCCAAGGAACAGCATAAGCTTTCATAGATATTTTCAAGCATTCTAGGGAACTTGAAGAAAGTCACTTGAGAGTTTACTTCCTGTAGTTTCTGCATTATGTGAGTTGCTTAACAGCATTTATGAATGTAAATAAAAATAAGAAAAACAGATATAAATATATATTTGTCTATACATCTAAGAAAGAAAGCTTGTTACATAAGACTAAATTTGGGGTAACCAAAAAAAGGAAAAAAGAAAATTTTCTATCCAAGGCATAAGAGTATGGACCAGGCAATGATACAAAAGCAAAGAGAAGGCTTTAAAAAAGAGTGAAGAAGCAAATGAGATAAGGACAGACCTGCCACTCATGTTTCTCGGAAATATTTCCCCAATCCACAGGTAGGTTGGTGGTTAATATTAGAATCACATTTTAGTAATAACTATGTATTAGCCAGAACATAAATGTGAGTGTGAGGACTTAGGTTAGCCATTGCCAAGCTGCCAGTCTATGAAAATCATCATAGATTTTTATAAGTTTGCATTTAATAATTTTTTTCAGTCTTACATTACAAAACCCTTTCTTAGATCATTAAAGGTAGGTTTTAAACTATGGCAACAAGCGTTATGTGTGTTCAATAGTTATGCTTTACAGTTTGGTTTCTAGTAGGGGCCAAATTTTACACTCTGAACACCTAGTTTTAGAATAGCTAGAACTTTTGGTTTGGTACCGAACTTTTGGTTTGGTACCGACCCTAACATTGCATATAATAGAATTTATTTCTTGAAATAAATGAGTATGTGAATTTAAAATGTGAAAGGAATTTGGGAACAGTAATCAATTTACTTCACATATATCACTTATTTGAGGTAACAGGAAAAATTTAAAATAATTATTTTGACACAAATTGTTCAATGCAATGAAAATAGCAGTGCTATGGATGTGGCCATTGCTTGTATAGTATTTCTTTTTTTATTACCCAGGATCCATTGATTTGTACTGGAGATAAAATTTCCCCATCTGTTTATGTCAACAAACACAGTGCAGAAAAAAAATATATATATACACACACACATAAACACACACACACTCAAATTACTAATGTTCATGTAACAGCACTATTAATATTAAAGCTTTAAGGTATGCTCATTCTAGAATTTCCATTTTATTGTCTCATTCTCATCAAGTATGATGATGATTCTTGAAGTTCTTGAGTCACTGGCATGCTACAGGTGACACTTTTGTGCATGTGTCCTATGAGCAAATCATCCAGGTAGAGAAACCCTCTTAACTGTGAGAGAACTGTACAAATTACTATAACAAAACTTTATTCAATGATTTCTTTTTTAAAACATATAGTTTGAGAGCAACTACCCAAACCTATCATCTCATAGCTGTGTTTCTCTTAATTAATTAGAAAAATTATTACAGCAAAAATTTTTAAGTTACAAAATCAGGGAAAATATCATCCAGTTCTCTGCCTTTTGATTTGACTTACTTATCTCTTAAGTTCAAATAGTTATTGAAATTGGATTCAGTATATGTCGCTCAAACATTTACTGTTTTAAAACTCTGGCCTTACTGAAAGATTTCCAAAAGGCAATTTGGATTTCCACTCACTATATCTCTACGACTAAAGTCTCTCCAGTGAAATATGAAATGAGGATCTGGAGAGAAACAAAATTCATTTTATTATAAATTAAATATTTCATGGGCTGCTCACGACTAAATTGAACTAAATCTTATCTAATTTTTCTGTGTAGTCGAACAAACTAGACTTTAACAAATGATCAAAATGTCTTGCTAAAGAATTTGAAGAGTTTAAAACACAAATGTAAGAAATTGATAAACATATTTAGCATCAAATTAAAAATCTCTCTTTGGTGTTCAGTTTTCCTAAAATAAATCGTATCGTTAAAATTATAATTTTCATGTGTACAAGCCAGAAGGCAATTCTTGCTTAAAGAGCACAAAGTTTAACAAAATCCATTGAATCTATTTAGTTTTTCATGCTTTGTAAGCATTCTAGAGATTATTCCTTTTATTTCATAAATTATAGATATAGGTGGATTTTTAAGTGCTTTTTTTCTTTCTTCTCTGTTTAATGAAAATCAAGAAATGTAGAATGTGCCATGATGAAATCCTTCATGTGGGGTGAAAAAAGCTAAATCTAATATGGTTTGATCCATTTGAGGAATTTGCATTGGAATGATGAATTACTACGTTAAATAAATTCTGGATTTTATAGCTATAGGCTCTTATATAATGATAGAAAATGCTTTAGGAAATCTGTCACCTTCAAATGCATTAAAACGTTTATGGATGCTACTCCTAAGAGAATGATTCAAACGTTTTTAAATAAAGATGTACCTAACACTTCAATAGCATGAATAGAATCCGAATTTAGGAGCAATATTGGATTATAAAGAAATGCCCACTTACTCATTTCCTTAAACATTGGCAACATTTTAAAATGGCAATTCCAATTATATATAAAACATTTCCTGGCTTTTGAAATCATATATGATATCACAATCATCCAGTTTCCAACAGGACATTGTACTTCTTTCACATACCTCTCACTTAACATTGTGATATGTGCTTACGTGTGTATCTGTCTCATCTGGTCTTAGGTATTATATTGCACCTCCTCAAACATGAGGAGTAACATTTATCTTTTTTTATACCTCGCAGTGTGTGGCAGTGTCCTACCTTCAGCGAATGCTCAATAACTTTTTCCAGCATCAAAGACTGGAGAAAAAATTATCAAAATTCTGACTGCTTCCCTGGAGAAAATGGAATGTAACTCCCTGGTAATAATCCTCCACATCTAAAGTAAGAATTGAAGCAAAATAACTATTCGACTAGAAGGAACCCAAACAGATAGAAAAGCCCTGTCATTCACCTCCAGAAGTGCTGTGTGTGCGTGTGTGTGTGTGTGTGTGTGTGTGTGTGTGTCCCACTCAACTAAGGAGTTTTTTTTATTCAAAATACAAATAACCACTCTCCCCACCCCATGGTTCTTTGTATTTTGACAAGATGGGGAAGGCTGGTGGTGAAAAATCAGAATGTGTGTATTTTGAAAAAGTTCCTTGAATGAGTCTAAAGTCCATTACTTCTTCCCTTTGTCCTAGAAATTTGACATATTACTAATTAATTAATAATATGAAAATACTAATATGTCTCCTATTAAGAACTAATTGAATGCAGATTGTCTAGAAGTAATCCAGTTTTCCTGTGGATTCTTGTGACCTTGGTCAACAGTGTAAACCTTCAGTGTATACTAATGGAGTTATATCCTTGACACGTACATTGATAGAATATACAAACATACACTATTAGAGTGGCATGTAGTATTTGTAGTCCTCATCTATCAAGGTCCTCATGGCTATATACAAAGTAAACCCATTGGAGCAGATATGGTAAAAACTCACAGGAGAAGCACCCGAGTATTACAATATGAATGAAATCAAATATTAAAATATTAAAATATTTTGATTTAAACATAAAAAAATTCAAGAATGCAAAGAAAACTATATGACCCCAAAGAACAATGTTAAAATAAAGGTGACACAAACTTTGATTCAAATATGAATGAGATTTTTGTCAGATTATCCCACCAACTGGCATACTTAAAAATTCATGTTTAATTTCAAAACTCTTTTCAGTTTTTGTGACTGTACAATATCGTTCAAGATACTTATGTTAACAAGTCAGTCAGTCAGTCAAATAAATAGTCAAAAACACAGAAAAGAATTTGAATATATTGATTAACTACAGCTCCACAGAGACTATGCTAGGTGCCTTGAAATGTCATATTTCATGTAATCCTACCAACAAGTTAAACAAGCCCATTCTCTAGATGAGAAAACTATGGATCCAGGGAGTTGAAATACAGATGCACAATTTCATTGACCTAATAGCAACAGACTCAAAATTGAAAACCAAGTATGAATGCTCTAAAATTTGTATTCTTTTCACTATTACTATATATCAAGGATTTGCATGTATGGTCCATAGGCCACATCTAGACTGCTTTACCCTGTGAACTAAGAATGGTCTTACATTTTTAAATAATTTTTTAAAAATACAAAAGAATACTATTCCTGACACACTGAAATTCAGATTTTAATGTCCATAAGTAAAGCTTTATTGAAACACAACCACAACCGTTCATTTAAGTCTTGCCTCTGATTGTTTTTGTTTTTTGTTTTTTTGAGACTGAGTCTCCCTCTGTTGCCCAGGCTGGAGTACAGCAGCACGATCTTGGCTCACTGCAGCCTCCACCTCCTGGGTTCAAGCAATTCTCCTGCTTCAGCCTCCCAAGTAGCTGGGACTACAGGCGTGTGCCATCATGCCCAGTTAATTTTTGTATTTTTAGTAAAGATGGGGTTTAACCATGTTGGCCAGGCTGGTCTCGAACTCCTGACCTCTGGTGATCCACCCACCTCAGTCCCCCAAAGTGCTGGGATTACAGGCATGAGCCACCATGCCCAGCCACCTCTGGCTGTTTTCATGCTAGAGCATTGGAGTTGAATAGTTGCAACCGAGATTGCATGGCCTACAAAGCTGTAAGTATTCATGATCTGGCTCCTCACAGAAAAAGTTTGCAGACCCCAGGTATATATTCTTACTTCCCCATTAATGCACGCTTGTGGTCATAGATGTGGTCTAAACACAAAGTGTATCCACACACACAAAAAAGACCATTGATGTGGTTTAAACACAAAGTGTATCCACACACACAAAAAAGACAATTTTATTCCAAAGCTACTGATGAGTAATACTTTTAAAGAACAATAATGCGTCAGAAGGACAACTCATCCTGCATTTTCCTTTCCACACCATTTAGAGTTCATTGGCTTGAAAGCTTCCTTGAAGGCTTGCAGCACTTAATACATGCATGTATTAAATCTCTCAGGTTTACTTGGCCTGAGTGTTGTGTAAAAGATCTTGGAAGCAACTTATCACAGAAGAATTTGTCACTGATTAACTCTTTTTCAGATGTGTTGTGCAGCTAAAGTGAAGTCAAGGGTGATAATGCTGACAGGGTATTTACCAAGTGGTGGAGAATCAGCCAGCTGGTGATAAAAGGATTTGTAGTCTCTGCCACATCATGCCCTTTTCTGAAGCCCAATCCTATACCCCACCCCACCCCAGCAACCAGTTTCTGTGGAGTCTAAAGCTTATAAAATTTGAAGGACCCTCTTTAAGAAAAAGAAGACAAAACTACAAATACAAAATTAGACATATGGTCTTGGAGGAGCTCGGGCAATTGAGGGATCCTGAGATTTAAACTTCATTAGTTTCAGGAGAATAAACTTTTACCCCTGCAGAAAAGAGAGAGGGTGGAGGCACCATAGACAGAGGGTGGCCATATTCGTCCACATGCTAGCCAGGCAAAAACGTCAGTTCAATAGATTCCATTGTAAAGCAGAGTTTGCATATTTCAGTAGCATCCTGAATTAGGAAAGCACATTTCATATAACTTCAATGTCCTCAGCAAGTAAAGTCCTACTAGACTTTTTTTTTAAATTTTCTAAAAAAAATAAAAAATCCAGCTGAGGAAAAAACAGCTATACTAGCTCACAAAACAGATGGCTGCAGAAGTGTAATTCTTCCCAGTTTCACTTCAGTCCACTCCTGCTCTGCTTTCTTCTAGTTCCTTTTGAGGTTTAAACTCAAAACTACAAACTAAAGCAGCTGCATGCAATCTTCTGGGCTCACAGTGTGTCCAAAGCTTCAGAAAAGCAACCCTGTCTCTGGACAGCCCGACTCCCTTCGCCCACTTCAGAACAAGTGCCAGTCATTCCGTGAACATTTCCTATCCTCTTTTCTCTACTCACTTCCAGATTTTTTCCTTCACTTTCTTCACCTTTGATTCCAGGTTTCTTCCAAACACAAAAAGGTTTCTTTTCTTGTGGGAAGTAGTTGACCGACACTAAGGGCCGAAGCCAGAATAAAATAGGAAAGAAGGGACCAGATGGTGCGGAAGTAAGAATTAGTCCTAGGTCTGGGTGGAAGCCAGATCTGAAAAAGCAACAGAGTTGGAAGGTCTGAAGTAAAAGACCCCAGTGATGATCCTGCTGACTGAGGTGGTCACTGTTACCGCCAGGAAAGAAGATGAAGGGTTTCTGCTGCTTACATGCCTTTGAGTGAAGCAAATGCTTTCAAATGTCAAAGGGAAGCATGGGATAAAGGAAAGATGCAGGCTGAAGACTTGACAAGGATTTGGCCTGAGTACCACTCTCTCTATTACCAGCTATGTAAGCTCTCAAAAATCAGTTCTTTTAAAGTTGATAGATTATTGGTAATTATTCCTCCCAGAGATAAATGTTGTCAATAAGAAGTGAGACAAAGGGTTTGGAGGGCTCAGTGCCATTCCTGGCATAATGATATTCGAGGATGTTAGGTACCACAGCTTTCAGAATGCTACCTTTCCTTAGGAACCTCTCCAACCAGTTACCTGGCATTCCCAGGCTTTCCGATTTACTTCTGGAACGCAGTCCTAAACACCCACCCAAGGTGATGCTAGAGACCCGCCCTGCCTCTCAGGATTCTGATCTGTGCTGAGTATCTTCCATTTGCACCCCGATTTAGACCTTTTCTTGACTCCTTCCACCCTGCTCAGCGCTCTGCGGGCCGCATTCCCTTGCTTGTTGAGTTCGCCACACTAGTCAGCATCAGCAGGAGATGGAGAGTGAGAGGGTGTTTACTCTCCCAGCAATCTTACTGCTCAGAACTATTCCTCTGTAACCACAGCTTCTGATGGGCAAAGCCTCTTGAGCTGCTCCAGGTCTGTCTGGGCTCCAGCAGTGACTCTATTTCCTCCTTTAGTCCCTTTGGCTGCTTCACCGGCTATTCTTTGGACACCTCCCTCGATATCCATTTTTGTTCTCTCAAGCAGTCCCTTCATTGCTGCCTACAACTTTTAAACACAGTCCCTTCCTTAAATTACCTGCATTTGAACCATCAACTAAATTCCTCTAATTGGAACCTAGAGTTTTGATTGTCATCTATAGTTAGTAATATGGTATTTGGGGAAATGTGTTCATAAATAAGTTAGTTTGTAGCAAGCTAACCAATCACTGTTGACCAGGAACTGTTCCCTTCTTTCTCCAAGTCAAGATTTTCCGAAACAAACAAACAGACAAAACCCCACACATCCAACCAGAAACGAGTCTAGAGGAAAGAGAAAGGACACCCTTTTAAGGAATCAAACCCCCAGAGATTTTCACTGAGGTCACAGATGTTCCAGGCACATCCTACTGTCTTGGAAGAATTTATCTTGCAGGAAAACAAGTTATATGTTTTATTCAATGGCATAATAACATATAACCTGCTTAGTTATATGTGATATATGAAAAATAATCTGTCCTTCACTGGCTTCACTATATAGAATCACTACATGTTTGGTTTTTCAGAAAATTCAATTTACCCTTCAATGAGATGAAATTGTTTTAAATTTCACAGATGTGAAAATACTTAAAATATAAACATTATCAAACCTCATTTGAAAACTCATTTTTATTTTATGAAAAGGAGGACTTTGATAACGATAATTCTTACATTTTCATACATACTAGGAAACGAGAAATGTTAAAAAGGTAAAAGAAAAGACATGCTCATAGAATTACAGTTTATAATATCCAGGAGTGAGTCTAACCTAACAAAAAGATCAAGAATGTAGTGAAGTTCTATTATCATCTCTCTCATGATACTAAACATGGCAAGTAATTTTATATTCAAAAAAAGTTTGCAATTTCCAGAGCCATAATTAATAAGCAGGCTGTTTGTAGCTGCTAAGAATGCCAAAAATACTATTTCAAGATTCAGATTCAGAAGAGGAGAAATGATTTTGCTCTTGACAAAGGGTCCTAATTTAGTTATCTTTCCCATTCAAATACTTCCTTTGTCAACCTTGTCCAGTAATCTAATCTAAGTATACGTTGGCAGGCTTCCCTTGTGCTTTCGTGTGCATTTCAGACATCAACAGGGAGGAGAGAAGAAAGAGCCAGTATACACGCAAAACCACCAGTTCAATGTCAAGTAAAACAAGAAATACTGAGACTTCCAGAGAAGAGGTCATGCTTCAGTTGAGGCCACTGCACAATCCTAGTGGGCACCAATAGACATGACAGCCCTGGATCTGAGAGCAGCTTTGTACAGCATTCCCTGCAGCACTTCCATGTAGAAATGCAGGCTGTGCACAGTCATGCTGACCACCTAATTGAGGAGAGAACAATGATGTCATCAAGAACGTCAATACATTGTCTTGTAGGACAATGTCTGGAGAGATCGGAATCAGGGAAGATGAAAGAGGTTCTTTTCTTATGCATAGAGTAGAACAAACAGGAAAACAACGTGTAGTAGTGTCCATTGTTACTCATGCCCAGTTCTTTCCTTAGTTTGAAAACTACAACTAACTACATTTTTGCTTGCATATACAGTATATGCACTCTAACCATGAGATCTGAATTGAATTGAATACTTTTGGTTGTAAAACTACTATGGATTTTCTCTCTTTTCCGTATGTCCCTGTTTATGCCTGTATGACATTTCAATGCTAAATTAAGAATTATGGCACAATGTTTTGCTAATTTTCTAGATGTCCAATTAAACCAAATAGTTATCACTATGGGTTACAAATGTTGATGTATTATAACACAGAGGTTATAAAATAACATTCTTTCCAGTCCATTGACAGGGTTTGTACAGTTTTAACAATTAAGTCTTCATTTAAAAATTGACGGATGTCATTGTGGAAAGTAGTGTGGTGATTCCTCTAAAAGCTAAAAACGGAACTATCATTTTACTCAGCAATCCCATTACTGAGTATATAGCCAAAGGAATATAAATTATTCTACCATGAAGACACATGCATGTGAATGTTCATTGCAGCACTATTCACAAGAGCAAAGGCATGGAATCAACATAAATGCCATCAATGACAGATTGGATAAAGAAAATGTGGTACATATACACCATGGAATACTATGCAGCCATAAAAAAGAATGAGATTATGCCTTTTACAGGAACATGGATGGAGCTGGAGGCCATTTTCCTTAGAAAGCTAATGCAGGAACAGAAAATCAAATATCACATATTCTCACACATAAGTGGGAGCTAAATGATGAGAACTCATGGTCCCAAAGAGGAGAACAAAAGACACTGGGGCCTACTTGAGGGTGGAAGGTGTGAAGAGAGAGAGGAGTTGAAAAAGTAACTACTGAGTACTAGACTGAGTACCTGGGTGACAAAATAATCTGTACAACAAACTCCTGTAACATGAGTTTATCTATATTACAAACCTTCACATGTATCCCTGAACCTAAAATAAAAGTTAAAAATAAAAAGTCAAAAACAGGCCAAAAAAATGAAGAAAAGCTCAACATTGCTGATCATTAGAGAAATGCAAATAAAAACCACAATAAGATACCATCTCACACCAGTCAGAATGGTGCTTATTAAAAAGTCAGGAAACAACAGATGCTGGCGAGGCTGTGGAGAAATAGGAACACGTTTACACTGTTGGTGGGACTGCTCAACCATTGTGGAAGACAGTGTGGCAATTCCTCAAGAATTTAACCAGAAATACCATTTGACCTAGCAATCACATTACTAGGTATATACTCAAAGGAATATAAGTCATTCTACTATAAAGACACATGCACACGTATGTTTATTGCAGCACTATTTACAATAGCAAAGACATGGAACCAGCCCAAATGGTCCATCAATGATAGATTAGATAAAGAAAATGTGCTGTATATACACCATGGAATACTATGCAGCCATAAAAAGGAATGAATCATGTCCTTTGTGGGGACTTGGATGAAGATGGAAGCCATCATCCTCAGCAAACTAACACAGGAACAAAAAACCAAAAACTGCATGTTCTCACTCATAAGTGGGTGTTGAACAATGAGAACACATGGACACAAGGAGGGGAACAGCACACACTGGGTCCGTGAGGGTGGGAGGAGGGGAGGGAGAGCATCAGGACAAACAGCTGATGCATGCTGGACTTAAAACCTAGATGAAGGGTTAATAGGTGCAGTAAACCACCATGGCATGTGTATACCTGTGTAACAAACCTGTATGTTCTGCACATGTGTCCTGGAACTTACAGTAAAACAAAGATTTTTAAATAAGACAGAAAAAAAGAAATAATACACAATGGAGGGATGTCAAATAATTTAAATTTCAGAGTTTTTATAAAACCAGATCTCACAACACCGGGTCTCCATTCTTCTGAGACAGTAATCAGCCTGAGAAAGGTGGAAGCCAGCATTCCCTCTTCTTGAAAGCTTCCTTTGTTTTGAGGGGCACCACACCTTCTTTGTTTTCTTCTTGATTCACTGGTGGTTCTTCTCCCATCATTTTGCCTACCTCCTCCAACTTTAAATGTTGTTATTCCTCAGGACTCTGTTCTAGGTCCCGAAGAAGGTTCTTTAGGTGTTTGTTTGTTTGTTTGTTTGTTTGAGACAGAATTTCGCCCTTGTTGCCTAAGCTAGAGTGCAATGGCGGGATCTCAACTCACTACCACCTCTGCCTCCCGGGTTCAAGCAATTCTCCTGCCTCAGCCTCCCAAGTAACTGGGATTACAGGTGCCCACCACCATGCCCAGCTAATTTTTTTGTATTTTTAGTAGAAACGGGCTTTCACCATGTTAGCCAGGCTGGTCTCAAACTCCTGATCTCACGTGATCTGCCTGCCTCAGCCTCCCAAAGTGTTGGGATTACAAGCATGAGCCACAGTGCAGGGCCAGAAGGTTCTTTTTCTTATTCCAAATGTTTCTCCTAAGCAGATCTCAATCACTCATACAATATGTGTTTTATATATTATGTACCATGCTTCTCCTTATCTTCAGGAAATATGTTCCAAGATGCCCAGTGAATGCCTGAAACCATGAATAGTACCAGGCCCAATTGCCATCAGTCAGAACACATTTCTGTTCATGTCTTCTACCCACAGATGTAATGTCTTTTCCATTAACTAAGCACTTATTGCACAATGTGTTGGAAACTTTTGCAGTCTGACATGTAACAGTAAAATTAGCATAAATTTCTCTTCTCTTCTTCACAATTTTACAAATAAAAGATTGATTCTCACAGTAGGATTTAGCAACCTACGCATGAGATTCTTTTTTCTTTCCTTATAAAGAAGTTTCACCTTTCCACTTAAAGGAAAAGCACTTTATGGCTTCTTTGGGCACATTTAAATAGCCAGCAGCACTACTCTTGGCTTTGGGACTATGATGAAGTAAAATAAGGATGACTTGACCACAGCACTGAGACACCACAAGTCAATCTGATCACCGAGCAGGATGAAGTGAGACAGCAAGAGATTTCATCATGCTACTCAAAACGGTGTGCAATTTCAAACTATGAATGGTTTATTTCTGGAATTTTCACTTTCATATTTTCCTATTGCAGTTCACCTCATGTAACTGAAACTGCTGAAAGTGAAACCCTGGATAAGTGGGGGACTAGTGTGTGTATGTGTGTGTGTGTGTATGTGTGTGTGTGTGTGTGAGAGAGAGAGAAACAACCCAAAACGTTCTATTTCCAAAACAGTCCATTTCCACTGTTTTTCCTTCCTGTCCTCTCTTTTTCTTGTACACTCATCTTCATTTTATTTCTTGAATGAATCACACCATTTCCTGTGACCTGCTATTTGAAAGGTTCTTCCTCTACTCCCTTACTTTTTCCCTGCTTATCATTCACATTTCTCTTTCAGCCTAAATTTTATTTTTCTAAAATCTTTCCTGACCTAACAAAAGATTATGTCCTTCTGTTATCTACTTTTACAAGAGCCTGAATATCCCCTTTGTTGCACTTATTAGGACCATAAAAAATTATTTGCTTAATGGTAATTTTAATTAATAGAGACTGTAAAATACATTCAGGCAGGTCCTCTTAGTGCTTTTCACTGCCTTTGAATTGAGCAGTCTTTGATAAATAATGTGCTCATAATAAATATTTATTGATTTTGATATGAAGCTGTTCTTGACTTAGGTATTAGACTAAAAGTTACATGAGATCTTTTAACTTCCCTTTGAGAAATTCAGTTACCCCTTTCTTTCTTATCAACCTTAAGGATATGCCAGATAATTCTAAATAAGTGGGCTGGTAAAGTGATTAGGGACCATGCCTAGTGACCCTATTACACTACTTTATACGTAACACGTTATTTTAGCCTGAAAAAGTTAAACATATATAATTCTAAAGACTATATTATTATAGAATTAATAAATATCCTAAATCTGTGGGCAATAGTTATGAAGCACTAATCACTTAGAGTTTCTGTTAAAGTAATAATTATTTTAATTAATATTTTTCCAATAAAGAAAAGTATATTTAGAATGTACATAATAGCCATGTTTTAATCAAGCAGTTTTATGGTGAGTTCAAAGTATTTTTTTTTTTAATATGAAATAAATTGAGTATGTGCAATGTTTTCATCATAATCTTAACAGTGCAAATGATTTACCACCATATCCATGGCCAAGGTCACAACTGCCTCAAATTACTTATTGCAAGAACTAGGACAAACGTTAAGTTCATGGTCATTATATATAGTTATTTGTTGAACTGGGGATCTCTGGGCTTCTTCAAAACAATAAGGTACAGAGCAAAAAAGTTTGGCATCTTAAGTTATCTGTTGAGCTGAAAGCTGTCATCTCTTTTCTGCTTTTGCCTAAAGACCTGGAACACTAGCGTGTTCACTTGGCCAAAGACAGATGGCTACCCACACATTCTCCCCAGGCCTAACACTTGTTCTCCCAATACCAACCACCCAAGGAATTTGGCCCACCATCTGTGGATCTGTGTGGCCTCTTTCTCACTGTATGAATTTGATGATAAGTGACTGAGTGGCTTTACACTGTGCATTCTAGGATCGTTCTTTTTTGGTCTATAAGCACTACAGGCCACCATCTGTACTCGTCAGGGTGGGCCACGTCAGGCTGCAGTAACAAACACCACGCTATTCTCAGTGGCTTAACACAAAACATTTTTTTTTTCATCTCACTCATCTTGAATGTCCAAATGGAGAAGCACTGATTTCAGCTCATTGTAGTCACTCAGGTTGATGGAAGTTCCATTTCAGGACTTGCCACTACAATCTCTACACTTGGGAAAAGGGAGTTCAGTCATGTGCCTACAATTAAATCTTTCTACTAGGAACTGAAACACTTCACTTCCGCTCTCATTTCACTGGCTGCAGCAGGTCATTGGTTGTGCCTAACTAACTGTACGCATGGTAGGCTATGGGGAGGGGAGTGAGGAAGTGCAATTCAACCATGTGTCCAGAGGAAAGCCAGAATATTGGTGAACATCCCTCAGAAGAATAGTGGGAAAAACAACATTTTGTAGTTTTAAAAAAAACGAATCAGAAATTATGTATTATACTTCTTTTATACTTTCAAAACAAAACAGCTTGTTTTGAAGAAGAGTATGATGTCCACACAGCCAAAGGAGATGAAATAATGTCTTCAAGGTATTATTTCAAGAAACTGGGGGCCAACTTGATCAAATGCTGCTGAAAGTTGACATAAAATGAGACCTGATAATCAGCCATTGGATTTAGCAAAGGGGCTCTCCCTGATGACCTCACGAGAGTTTTTTGGGGGAAGTAATAAGGAGAAAGCTTGATTGAAAGGGATTTCTAAGGAAGTAGAGGGATTGAATGCAGTAAGTATAGGCAACAATTTCAAGACACTTCACTCAAAAAAGGAATGGAGAAAAGGTAAATAGTTATAGAGGAAATAGAGTCAAGATAGTTGTGCTTAATGTTTTCTAAATGGAAAAAAATAATAGCATGTTTGCATGCCAATGGAAATGGTCCAAAGAAAGGGCAAAATTAATAATGTAGGAAATACAAAGAAGTATTTCTGGAATAATGTCCTTGGATAGGAAGTTAGGGAAAAGAAATATTGGCTTTAGATGATAGACCATTCTGTTCATCCACATTGACTGGCTTATGAGTATATGAGCACAAATGCAAGTGGATGAATAGACATGTTCAGGCCAACTCTTAATATTACTTTCATAAAATAGAGGCAAGATAGTACTTTTTCTCCATATAAAAATGTTCAATATTTCACAATGTCAGGTAGAATTAGTGGAATTGTGGAAATATTCAGTGATTAAAATAATATTTATTGAAGTTATGCTTTCTGCCACATATTTTTCTAGACACTGGAGGTAAACTGGAAACAATGTTCCTACTTTTGCAAAAGTAGGGATAAACCCAAATACATCACAGGACACATAGCAAAGCCAGCTTTCATAGGGAAATCAGGAGTCAGGTTCAGAGAGAGCAGGCCTCTGGTCCACCATTCTCTCAACATCTACAGAACCGGGGTTCGGGGAAGGGGGTGGCTTGAGGCCTTCTAGTGACTAACTTGAACATGCCATTCCAGATTCATCTCTCACTCTGTCTTTGCACACATACTCAGCTTCAGTGACAGCAAATCTAACCACCTCAGGCAAAACTACACCAACATTGCCAAGAGTAC
Organism: Macaca mulatta; assembly: GCF_049350105.2. Taxonomy (NCBI): domain Eukaryota; kingdom Metazoa; phylum Chordata; class Mammalia; order Primates; family Cercopithecidae; genus Macaca; species Macaca mulatta. Next base: position 85,722,503 of record NC_133422.1, read on the forward strand.
AAGTCTCTTTTTTTTTCCATACTCTCTCCTCAGCCTCAAATACACATTTCCCCTTCTCATAGCTTACCAATATTTTAAGACCCGTAAAAAATAGCACCTTTCCAGCACCTTTTTTCTCAAATAAAATGTATTATCTTAAGGTTTACAATATGTTACTCATTGTACACATTATTTATTTCTTCCAAATTGAAATCATTGATTCCATCAACATTTTCAGCACTAAATATTGAGCAGGCACTGTGCTAGGTACTGAGGTTACACAAAGGAAAGACAGTCTCTCCCCTCATTAAGCATTTTTCCTGTGCATTTTCCCCACAAGCTCATTAACACCTCGTTCATCTTTGCATTCCTCAGTGAACATCGCAATGCATCTTCAACATGTAAAGTGTTGAACCATATCTCGGTGTCTACAGATGGAAAAAGGGATCCTGAAATATATTAAGTGCTATGTGCTAGGCTTTGTGTAAGTAAGTGCTTTTATATAGTATAACATTCACATCAACTAATTAGAACAATTTAGAATAACTAGCTTTCTGCTATGAAAATGCTAACCATTTAGAAAGTAGCCATGAAGAAACGGGCTGAAAAATGCAATTTGTGGAGAGATGCAGAAAATCTTTGAAAAACAGGACTCTGGATTAAACTGAAAGTTTGGAACAACGAGGCTTAATAAGCTGCCTTGCTAAACAATTCTTTATCTACTTTGTATCTCAGTGGACAATGCAATCCCTTTTCTGTACACTAACTTATTTGTTTCCATGTTTTTAAACCTTATGTAGATGCAGAAAAAGTTCTTAAGAACGTTTATAAACCTTATATTTTAAAGGGGTAATAGTTATTGCATCCATTTTCAACATAGTTACTCCACAAAAACAAAGATATAATTAGGTAATTATATCTTATATTTATAATACTTTATCTGGCTTACTGCAGGGTCCAATTGCAGATACTTTTCATAATACAATGCTCAAATAAACTTCACATATACTCTTATTAGTGTGCTGTTTTGAAAGTGATATTAAATCATTAGAAGGGAGGTCAAAATTCAAATACAAGTCATTACTGATTATCGCACTTGAATAGCCAAATTAATATGCTGCAGGCATTACAACCTAAATCATAACCCAATTGAACTGATTATAAAGAGGCACTGATAGATGAGCTGTTTTAATAAGCATTTATTTATGAATTTGTTATCAGAGTTTCTTCCATTAAAGTAAAATAATTAGAATGCTGAATCAGATCAAGATGACAGAGGTTCCAAGCAACATCTTTTCTTTCAGAAGAGAACACAAGAGTGTTTGGAAGAAAGTCAGGAGATGTTCTTTAATGAATTCCCTTTTGAATTATTCCATTGCTCAAAGAAAGACAGTTATTTAATAAAAAGGCTTAGCTATAAACATCAGTCACAGTTTCATTCCTTATATGCAAAAAGGCAGTGAGCAGGAGCTATATTTCTACTTTGACATTTAGGACTTTTTGTCTTGAAGCAGAGGCTATAAAGTTGAGAGGGTCATTTTGTTGTAAGCACCCAAGTGAAAACCATTATTTGATTACTATTTGTTAATGAGTTATATTAGAAGCTGAGCCAAAGACTGAAAGGGAAATTCATAAAATCACTTAATTCCTGGGATCTTTGAGGTCACCAGGACTCTGAGCCTCAAAGCTGTCCTACGGATGTGTACATGCAGATTTCCCTGTCACGCCCAGCTGCCACAGTGACAGACGCTGTGGAGATACACAGATGGCACTTCAATCTCACCATGATCTCTAGTTATCCTTCATCTATTTTCCTCCTCTAACCCATGATCCAGAACTCAGATCAACATGCTTTGTGGCTCATTGATGTTTTTGCAATTGTATAAAACTATAAATATTTGACCAGTATTCTATTAGAAAATAATTATTTGATCTCCTTTCAAAAGTGGAAAATGTTATCCAGTTTTTGAAATATTTCTACAGTTTTATATTTTGATATATCAAGGGTTTCTAATAAAGTTGAGTCATACCTTAAAGGCTGACATTTCAGTGTCATTGACTTACTACAAAAGTATATATATTAAATGTCTTTTTTTTTTTTTTTTTTTTTTTTTTTGAGATGGAGTGTCATTCTGTTACCCAGGCTGGAGTGCACTGACTCGATCTCGGCTAACTGCAACCTCTGCCTCCTGGGTTCAAACAGTTCTCCTGCCACAGTCTCCTGAGTATCTAGGACTACAGGCATGTGTTACCACACCCTGCTAAATTTTGTATTTTTAGTAGAGATGGGTTTTTTTTTATATTGGACAGGCTGGTCTCGAATTCTTGACCTCAAGCGATCTGCCTACCTCAGCCTCCCAGAGTACTTGAATTACAGGCTTGAGCCACTGTGCCCAACCTAAATTTCTAAAATATATATATCTTAGGGAGTATTATATGTAGCACACACATATATATATCTATTATATTCCTAGTGATATATGTTACATATATCATATATATATGGGGGTATATTATATATATATGGGGATATATTAAAAAATGAGGTTTGGATGTGTGTCCCCACCCAAATCTTATGTTCAATTGTAATCTGCAATGTTGGAAGTGGGACCTGGTGGGGTGTGATAGGATCATAAAGGTAGATTTCTCCTGAATGACTTAGCACCATCCTCTTGAAGCTGTCCTCACAATAATGAGTAAGTTCTCGTGAGATCTTGTGGTTTAAAAGTGGGATACCTCCCCCGCTGCTTCTCTCTTGCTCTTGCTCCAGCCATGTAAGATGTCTTGTGCCCCCTTTGCCTTCTGCCATGCTCGGAAGCATCCTGAAGTCTCCCCAGAAGCAGAAGCCACTATGCTTTCTGTACAGCCCGCAGAACTGTGAGCCAGGTGAACCTCATTTTTTAAAATAAACTACCGAATACAATACATATATTTTCCACTCTCCCCACACTCTGCTTAAGAAAGAAAGTTAAATAGATTTGAAGGATTTCATATGTAACTATTGCTATAGGAGTCACAAATCTTGAAATTTCTCCTCTAATGAAAGGTTTAGTGAGTGTATCCTCCAAATTAAAGTTTTCTTCTGATAGACATGTGAAAAACCAAATAGCAAGTAACCAACACAATGTATATGGACTTAAACTATTTTATTCATTTCATGTTAAGATTTAATTTTTTAATTCAATTGTCATTATTTTGTACATTGCAATTTGTGTCACATGATCAATTCCCCAAATGACACCAGTAAGCATGAACCTCAGAGGAGGAAGATGGGTGAATAGAAGACTTCACCAATCATCCTACACATAGAAACACCAAATTTAACAGTTATCCATACAAAAAAACACCTTCATAAGAACCAAAAATGAGATGAGCACTCACAGTACCTGGTTTTAACGTCATATCGCTGAAAGAGGCACTGAAGAGGGTAGGAGAGACAGCCTAGAAACACCTACAGCACTCCTCCCCCATGCCCTGGCAGTAGCCACGTCGCACAGGGAGAGAATCTGTGTGCTTGGGGGAGGGAGAGCACAGTGATTGTGGGACTTTGCATTAGAACTCAGTGCTTCCCTGTCACAGTGGAAAGCAACATGGGACAGAACTCAGATGATACCCATGGAGAAAGCATTTAGATGAGCGCTCACCAGTGGGGAATTGCCCAACCCAGAGGTTAGAACCTGAGCTCTAGTAAGCCTCGTCAGTGTGGGCTAAAGTGCTCTGGTGTTCTGAGTAAATGTGAAAGGCAGTCTAGGCCACAAGGACTGCAATTCCTGGGCAAGTCCTCGTGCCGTACTGGGTTTGAAGCCAGTGGACTTGGGGCACACACAACCTAGCGAGATACCAGCTGGGGTGACCAAGAGAATGCTTACCCCAGGCAGCACATCTCACACCCCTGAGACAGACTTCTTCCTTCTGTTTGATGAGCAGAGAAGGGAGAGTAAAGAGAACTTTGTCTTGCAACTTGGATATCAGTTCAGCCATAGTAGGACAGGGCAGGACACGAGGCAGAGTCCTGAGGCCCCCAATCCAGGCCCTAGATCCCAAATGACATTATTAAATACTCCCTGGGCCAGAAGGGAAACTGCTGCTTTAAAGGGAAGGATCTAGTCTTGGCAGAATTTATCACCTGCTGACCAAAGAGCCCTTGGGCCCTGAATAACCAACAACAGTATCCAGGCGGTACTTGCTATGAGCCTTGGGTGAGACTAAGAGATGTGCTGCCCTCAGGTATTACTGAGGGGCTATGGGAAAACATTCCTTTTACTTGAGAAAAAAATGTAAAGGGGACTTTGTCTTATAGCTTAGGTATTAGCTTGGCCACAGCGGGGTAGGGCAGCAAGCAGGCTCTTGGGATCCCTGATTCCAGGCCATGGCTCTTGAACGGCATTTCTGAACCTATCTTGGGCCAGAGGGGAGCCCATTGCCCTGAAAGGTGAGACCACGGCCTGGTAGCACTAACCACAAGTTGACCGAAGGGCCCTTGGCCTTGACTGAACATCAGAGGTAGCCAGGCAGTACTTGCACTGGCCTCGGGCAGTAGTGGCCATGAGGAGGAGACACCTCTGCTTGTGGAAAGGAGAGGGAAGAGGGGGAAGGACTTTGTCTTGTGGCTTGGGTGCCAGCTGAGCTGCAGTAGAATAGAACACCAGGTGAATTCTTAAGGTTTCTGACTGCAGGCCCTGACTCCTAGAGGGCATCTCTGGATGCATCCAGGACCAAGGGAATTCAACACCCTAAAGGGAAGAGCACAAGCTTGTCTGGCTTTACTACCTGCTGGTTATAAAGCCCTAGGGCCTGGAGCAAATATAGGCCGTAACCAGGCAGTGACTACTTGGTGAGATCCTGTGCTGTGCTGGCTTCGAGTCTAACCCAGTGTAGAGCCAGTGGTGATGGCTACAGGGGTACTTTTGTCACCCAGCTCCCAGTTCCAGGCAGCTCAGCACAGAAAGAGAAACTCCGTGTGTTTGGGAGAAAGTAAGGGAAATGGGCAAGAGTCTCTGCCAGGTAACCCAGAGAATTCTTCTGGAACTTATCCAAGAACACTGAGGCGTTACTTCTGCGAGTCAGCAAAAGCCACCGTGTTACTGGGCTTGGGGTTCCCCCTAATGCAGATATGGATTCAGTGACCAAAAACTTAGGTCACAGCACCCAAGTTATCTCAAATACCTGGAAAGTCTTCCCAAGAAGGACAGGTACAAACAAACCCACGCTGTGCACACCATAATAAATACCTAACTCTCCAATGCCCAGACACTGATGAACATCCACAATCAACAGGATCATCCAGGAAAAAAATCGACCTCGCCAAATGAACTAAATAAGGTACGAGGGACCAATCCTGGAGAGACAGAAATATGTAACCTTTCAGACAGATAATTCAAAATAGCTGTTTTGAGGAAACTCACTGAAATTAAAGAAAACACAGAGAAACCATTTAGAATCCTATCAGGTAAATTTAATGAAGAGATTGACATAATTTAAAAGAATCAAACAGAAATTCTGGAGTTGAAAAATGCAATTGACATACTGAAGAATGTGTCAGAGTCTCTTAATACCAGACTCGATCAAGCAGAATAAGGAATTAGAGAGCTTGACCACAGGATATTTGAAAATACATAGAGGAGAAAAAAGAAAAAAGAAAGAAGCCTACCTACAAGTGCTAAAAAATAGCTTCAAAGGGTAAATCTAAGAGTTATTGGCCTTAAATAGGAAATAGAGAGATTGGGGTAGAAAGTTTATTTAAAGGGATAATAACAGAGAACTTCTCAAACCTAGAGGTTATCCATATTCAAGTACAAGAAGGTTACAGAACACCAAACAGGTTTAACCCAAATAAGACTACCTCAAGGCATTTAATAAACTCCCAAAGTTCAAGGATAAAGACAAGATACTAAAGGCAGCAAGAGAAAATAAATAAATAACATGCCATGAGTTCCAATGTTCCTGGAAGCAGACTTTTCAGTGGAACCTTACAGGACAGGAGAGAGTGGCATGCCATATTTAAAGTGCTGAAGGAAAAAAGCTATTCTCTTAGAATAGCATGTCCAGCAAAAGTATCCTTCAAGCATGCAGGAGAAGTAAAGACTTTCTCGGGAAAACAAAAGTTTGAGATTTCATTAATACCAGACCAGTCCTGTAAGAAATGCTTAAAGGGAGTTTTTTCATCTGAAAGAAAAGAACATTAAAGAGTAATAAGAAATCAACTGAAGATACAAAACTCACCGGTAATAGCAAGTACACAGAAAAACACAGAATGTTACAACCCTGTAACTGTAGTATGTAAGCTACTCTTACCTTGAGTAGAAAGACAAAAAGATGAACTGATCAAAAATAGTAACTACAATTACTTTTCAAGACATAGTGCAATAAGACATAAATCGAAATAAGAAAAAGTTTAAAAGTGGGGGCATGAAGTTAAAGTGTGGAGTTTTCATTTCTTTTCTTTTTGGTTGTGTGTTAGTTTGTTTATGCAATCAGTGTTACATTGTCATAATTTTAAAATAATGGGGAAAAAGACACTATTTACAAACATGATCCTCAACTTGACATACTGATCCTGCATTTTTAAAGTAAACCATAAAACTGAAACCTATGATATTGAATTTTTATAATGAGTAGCACTTGGTTTTAATAACAAAAATAAGACTTCTTACAAGTGATGTAACTGAAAAGTTACAAGAGTTGTATGTTTCTGTAAAGAAATTGACTAAGTGGGAAAGGGGAATTCAATGAGAGGTAGGTGGTAAAGTTACTAGAAAAAAAAACTATTTCCTCTTTTCATCCCAATGAGTTGGAATTTTTAAATAAACTGTTTATAATTATATAAAATAAAACTAGTTTCTCACCAGTTTGGTAAATATCAGCCAGTGGGAATTTTGGGTCAGATTATATTCATCAAATGGAGAAGAGGGGAAGTCCCCAAACCTCTAGCAAGAAATACAGGAAATAAAATATCTATTGATTTGTGTCACATTACTAATGAATACACTGTGTGTTTCATTAGGCGTGAGTGTGGCAAATATGGTATACAGTTCTTTTACTATATCATTAAAGGTGAGTAAGAGTTCTTTGCTACATAGCTAAAACCTAAGCATATTTCTCTTTCATGTTCAGTCTTAGGATAGCAATCTCTTTGGAGACTGGTTGTCTGAAATTCTCTCTTGCATGACCATTCAGGCTTAACCATAATCCAGCTAAAGCTGAGTCATTGATTGACACTAGGAACTGGGGCAGACAGATGAATTTCTTGGGTTTAAAGTTTAATAGAACAGATCTTTTGATCTCTGATTCTGTAAGGAATCTGAAGTTCTTTTTTTCTCTCAGATTTCTTTGCTGCTAGTACATTGTCACATATAGATCTCATTTTCATGAGGAGAATGTAATATAGTGAGGTCTACATTGCTAAATGAATTCAGTGATTTCTATTCATGTTTCATGGGAGGTTAACGTGATCACTATCCTTTCAGAAGTGCTTAATCTAGCCAATGCAAATGTGATATAGGTTCTCTGAAGATATAAAGTTGGGCATGATGTTTTATATAAATATAAATGAGACAACGATCTTATAATTCATCATGTACTCTCTTATTTCTAAAATGAGCACAAAATCATTTTTAATGTGAACATCAGAGCCTGAAAAATAAAAAAAAAAACTATGTATTCTTTATTTCTTAGATTCCAGGATTTTTGCTTATATCTCCTACTACAAGTCCCTACAATATCTGAATCAGTGGAGGGAGAGAAAATACAGCAAGTTATATTCCCCACAGTACAACTCATATGATAGTGCCAGCCAATTCTCAAAGATGCGACCTCAAGACTGGTATAATCTAGCTGGAATTTCTTTGATTCTACATGTTTATTGAAGTCTCATCCTGACTAGCATAGAATTATTCACACACACACACACAGACACTCCGAGTTTTTGGTTCTTCCTGAGGCAAGTGAGATTGCTGTGCTCTTTGCAATAATACAGCATCCACTCCAGTTCAAAACTACTTAAAGTGGAAGACTTGAGGGTGTAGAAATATAAACAGCCAGTATTGCACTGTATTTTATTCTGTGTAGAATCTTGTTATAAAGCTCTGTTCTTCCAAGTCTTTACCAGCAAATCAAGAAATAAGATATATTTGGGCACTTTTGAAACTTCAATCACATTCAAAAACAATTTTTGATATAAAAACTTAATAAAACTGGCATGAGAAAACATAGTATAAAATTTCAAAACATCAATTTCTCTCTGTGCATCATCTATGAGCTTCCTCTTCTTAAAACATGTAGTATTCTTTGAGCAAAAGTGATCAAGTATTTGTTCTAACAGAGCTTTTGGGAGAGTGCAAACTGCTGATAAGGCCAATAAAGCTGAGCTTTTAACCTTTTTGCATTTCAATTGCATAATCAAAACCTGATGGTGGCACATCACACACTCAGAGATCGCCATGGGCATTGCACAGAAAATGAAAATTAGTTCTAAAAGCCTTTTCATTCTTTGTGGCATTGGATGCTCCTCTCCTGGCTGTGTATGAAAGAGGATCAAACACAAAATGGAAAAAAATATTATGACTGCGGGTGAGAGCAAAACCCAGAGAAAACTGGGAGCATTGAGGGTTGAAATAGAAGAGTAAGCCGCTGTAATTAGCTCCAGTGTTGCATGAGAATAAAACACAATGCCACTTTAAAAAATATAAACAGACAGAATGCCAACTGAGATAGTGACTAGTGCTGTAACAAACCTTGGCAAATAGTGAACAATACTAAAGCAAATAGCACTTGTGGATAAAAGTTTGACATCAATTCCATTGGCTACATTTTTCATAAATTATCATCCATAATAAAAGTCATTCCACTATATTACTCTTTAGGTAAGGTAACATTTAATACCAAAGATGGTTTTAAATAAAGGCAGAATATCATCACACATCCTCCCTAAACAGACACATAAGGCAATTTTAATTACTGTGTGTTTGGGGAAGAGTGAAATTTCCTACATTTCCAGACATTTTCATTTTAAGAAAAACAGTGAAAGGGTCACAGAGGTAGTGAAAGGAAACCTTCTCCCCAATGCTTAGCATTGATTTCTGCCCTGGTTACAGCCTGATTTCCTTATTCGTTTAAACAATATGACTTTGCAAAAGTGTTAACTTAAATTAAAACTTGCCTATGCATTTTTATATGTACACACTTTAGATTATAACTCTTCCAACATGAAACCATGAATTATTATAGAAGATTTCACATTTTATTTGCTCATTTCACTGAGTTTTTGTGAAAAGATGCTCAAATCATGTCAGTAGTAGGCACAGGCACACATATACTGTGTTAATAAGGCCCTTAACACATTTAAGGCAAAAAATTCCTTAAAATATTGTAACTTGGTCTTCTTCCAGATCTGTTTAAGACAGACAGGTGGAGAACGATATCTTGGAACTACCACTTTATTATCTCAGTTTTATTTATTTTTTACCCATGGAGTCTGCAAAGCTGTTAAGTTTTTGCAGAAAGCACTATTCCTATCATGTAAAAGCAACATGAATAGACTCCCATATTTTCTAAGGATTGTGTTCTATAGGGAGAGCAAGACCAGGGAGTGACTTTTTCAATTCTCCAATGACATTTTGCCATCTTCTTAAATCATAAAATGAATCTGTAGTCATGACTGAGTCTGACTCAGAGATAGAACTCTGGTACATGAGTGAAGAGAAAGCCTCTTTTTTGAAGTTGGGAAACTATGAATCTCCAGCTATTCCCATCCTTTATTTTTCTTCTTTAACTTATCAGCAATTGATACATATATTAGTTAATTAACAGTTTCCTCCCACTAGAATGTAAGGATCATGAGAAAAGGAATTTGTTTTTCCCACTACTGTATTCCCAACACCTAGAACTCACTGGAGGTGTTCCAAAAATATGTTGTGAATGAGTGAATGGAGAAGAATCCAAAACTGATAACCTGACATGCCTTCCTTATACAGGTGCTTCCACAAATTTTTCACTTTTTGAAACCCGCACTTTAAAAATCCACAAGATACCTATAAATGTTATTAGAATGGCTGCTTATCAGTCTTTATTCTTGTCCATCTCTCTGTTTTACCTTATATAACAATGGACTTTCTTTGTAAAATTTTATGCCACTTAGTCATATTCTATCACGCTTTGTCCCCTTTCAACTATCTGAAAACTCATTCCCGTGTCCTTTACCAGATTCATGATAGGACTAATTGTGGATCTGCCCTGAGCAGGGACTTTGCTATATCACCCTTCTCATCCTGGATCATCTCCATAAGAATCTTGTTCATCTTCTTGGCTTCCACGTTCACAGTTGTTTTAATGACTTTAAACATTTAAGCAATGTTTAAAGTCTTATCTCTATTGACTTAGCTCTAAAATTCTTTTTCTTATAAGAAACAACATGGTGGGAATTTCTCCTTGTATAACCCATTCAATTTTTTTCTCCCTAGAACTACATATTATTATTCATGGACCTATTACTTTTCTTCTTATTGTTCCTAAGGCCCACAAATTCTAATCATTCACTAAAGTCTATTCTTTTTTTTGTAAAAAGAGAACTAACTAACTAATCTCTTGCTGCCATTTCCCTGGCCTTGGGATGTGGTGCCTGGGACCTTATAACAGCATCTTTCTAGACTTCTGGCTTTGTTGCTGCTCTACTCTTTCTAGAACGATTAGAGCACACTGTTTCAATCATACAACTCCTTTACTGATTATAAAGACAATTTTTATGATGATTAGAATCTACGTTCTTGGCACAGGTTTCAGTGCCCATTACAAAGAGGGTCCCAACCCCCCTTAACAGTTTTTCCCATAACTGTCTTTCAGGAAATGTCATCTGTAGACTGCCCAGTCTACTTAATTGTGTTTTTCTATCTACATATTTACGAATAATAGTACACCACTATGAAAAAGTATTCCACAAATTTACATCTATTCAAATCTTACCTATTTTTCAAGAGAAAGTTCAAATATAATTGCCTTTATGACCTCTAGTAAAAGCCCCCTGACTAACTGTGCTGGAAATGTTATGTTTTCTGGATACCCTAGTATGATTTTATCACTCCTTCATGGTCTATACTTTACTACTTGGAGTGTGCATCATCTTTTCTTGGATGTTTCCCTCCTGTCTCCTACCAGATTAAAATTTCTTAAGAGCAGATCCTGTTTACTTCTCATCTATTTAGTTCCTTCAGTGCTTTGCACATAAGATACATGTGTTCAATTAACGTGGGTTATTATAAGTAAGTTGCAATAAAAGGTCCATATATTATCATGTGTAATTCAATGGCAGAACATGAATTTGAGCTGTTCTCTTGGTATTCAGGCATAAAAATGAGTTGTATACACTTACACAGAAAATCAAGACTAAAACCTCTATGGCATTTAATCCAAAGGGAAAAATTACACAACACAACTCTAATTCTTTTGACATATGCATCATCATATGATTCCTGTTCCAGTTCTCTGTTCTCTGACAATTTGTAAAAGTCAGATTTTTGAGCAGTTGCTCAAAAAGTTATATTTAGGTCCTTCAATTTTGTAACGTTCCCAATGGAACTGTACTATTATTAACTTCTGGGATTTCTAAAATCCTCCACGTACTTAATTTTTTTCTTAATTCCTTGCTCTTTGAATTTCCTGATATGATTTCATGGCATTTATAGCACATGCTAAGTGTATCATCATCCTCTATAAATCATCTATGCTGGAGCACATGTTCCCAGTACATGCAGAAGCATCTAGCAGCAAGGGAGGTGATGCCTTCAAGGCCTCTCTCAACCCCAAGCAGAAACTTAAATTGTGACTCAAGCAGCAAGATTGGATTTCATGTATGCGTTTCAGCTGTCAAGGCTGACTTTCCAATACATTTAGCTCAGTCGAATTTTTCTCCATTAGCATTAGATATCTAAAAGCTCTAGTTTCCCTTCTAAAAATAGGAAGGTGCTTGCTATACACCTTCTCTCATGAAAATACTACCCATAAAGATGGAAGGGTCATAGAATTTTATCTAGTGCAACCTTGTGCAAATAAGTGCCTGCCACAAGACACTAAATTACTGATTTGGGGCAGAGGAGTATGTTTAAAAAAATTTCAGCAGGCTGTAGTACATAAAATATCCTGAAATCTACAAAAACTTCTTACTATATTATTATGCAAATGTTTTTTTCAAATATAAAGTCTAAAATTTTACTAATATTCTGACTTGCAAGTATAAATTGAATATTTGGAATTTTTTAAATTTATTTTTTATTAAATTTATTTTTTAATTGAAAAATACAAATTTCATAAATGTATTGTGCACATGTTTTGACATATGCATACATTGTGGAATGGCTAAAAAAGCTAATTAACACATGCAATGCCTCACGTACTTATTTATTTGTGGTGAGGACGTGTAAATTCTACCGTCTTTACAATTTTTAAGTGTATAATACACTGTAATTAACTATGGTCACTGTATTGTACAACAGATGTCTTCAACTTATTTCTCCTTTCTAACTGAGATTTTATATCCTTGAACTGATATCTCCCCAAGCCCCCTCTGTCATTTTTAAGATTTAATAAACAAGTGTTTACTTAGTTGTTACTATTCACCTCTGTATTTACTATCTCCCTTTTTAACCGCCCCCTGTGTTACATTACAAGTTGGCTGTGTACAGGTGTTAGTTGGTGTCTGCTTGTCTGACTCCTCATATTCCTTTACTTTGTTTCAAAATATTTATTTGTGTTTTGTTCACTAGATGACAAATATCTGAAGATTTATAATTGCACCTTATTTGTCTTTGAACCTCAGCACCTAGGGACATTTAGAACATGGTTGGTGGTAAGCATCAGTTTTCTAAACTGAACTGGATAGGTGTTGGAGAGAAAAAGAGCGACCCTGTCCCAGAACTTCTTGAAAATCTGTATTCTACAGTTCACTCCTGACTTTATAAGCAAGTCCTTGATTCAGCAAGTCTGTGATCTCCCTTTAATTCTACCTCTTCTGTCAACTCCAGCTGTTTACTCTCCTCCCACAGTTATCCATGAAGTTAATAGCTCATGCCTCCAAAGTACACTGCTAATGGCAAAAAGAATGGTTGGGCTTCTCACCTCTTTTCCTTAAAGCCTCTACTTACTTCACTCTATGTCCACTTCTATAATACCACAGAATAAAAATAAATCCTTTCATCATTACCAAACTAAGGCTGTCAAGTCTTTTTCCAGACTCTTTTATAGTAAGTATTGGCCCATATCAAAGCATGCATGATAATACAGGTACAAAGAAATCTCATGATTGGAGGAAAAATGAGAACATTTTACATACAATCCATGTTTATTCATATTATCTTAATGGGCAAATCATAATTACATTCAATTTTGCGCATAGAGTGTGATGCTTTGATATATGGATACAATGTGGAATGATTAAATAAAATTAATTAGCATATCATCATCACACTCAACATTGTTTTATGGTGAGATACTTAAAATTTACTCTGAGTTATTTCGAAATATACTATACATTATTATTGACTGTAGTCACTGTGCTGTGTAATAGAATTCAAAACTTATTCTTCCTTTCTCTCTGCATCTTTGTACACTTAGACCAACAGCTCCCCAATATGTACTCTCCTCTGTGCCATACACATTGGGTATAATGTAGTTAAACCACAGTCTACACACAACATGAGGATAGTTAATTACATTTCAACAAGGGGATTTCAAAAACATATATAGACTTTCTACATAAATATAATGTATTTAAGAGGAATATTTCATAATGTTTAAACAGTCAGTTCAACAGGTTGAGAGTATGTTATAAATTTCTTTACATTTAGTCACACTAGTTAAAAATACATAAAGCCAAAAATTGACAGAAGGAATATTAGTGATACATCTAAACACTTATTTAGAAATGTTAATATATTTCTCTCAATCTGATAGGACAAATAGGAGAAAAAAAAAGCAGGAAAATATGGATTTGAACAGCACAATTAGAAAGAAATAATCAAATGATAACTTGAAAAACCACAAATATTTAGAAATTAATGTATTTTTAAAAACTTTTTTTAGCAATGTAGTAATATAGGGAATATTAAAAATTCTGATATTGGGTCTCTCTCTCTCTCACACACACATAAACACATACAAAGACACAGCAAAAACTAAAAAGCAAAAATAATTGTAATGTATAGGTTTTTATTATTTAAAATCTTTATTTGAAAAATATTATTACGGAGATGTTCAGTAAAAGACATATTTAGACTTATATATGTTGCCAAATAATTTATATTGAAATTTAGCCTACAAATAATGTGCTCATTTCACCAATTATCTCATCGTTCAGTGATAAAAATTAAATATCATACTGTTTTGGATATTTTCCTTTTTTGCATCTTATATTCAATTTTAACTATTTCCATAGACTTTCATGTCTTTGAAATTCTAGCTAAGTTAAACTAATATTTCTACCAATTTAAAATGTATTCATCACTGTAATATTATGTTTCAAAGTTCTTAGAAATTTCTAATTTCTCCTCTAGTATTGTTTTCAGTTTTACTTAAGATCTATAGACTCACCTAAATTAATGGAAATTGAAACATAATACTTAAAGAAAATGAATTAACATAATTTCAAATTTAATAATTTATGAAACAAGGAAATTACTATTGTGTATGAGGTAAAACATTATTTGTAGTTAATTTTAAGAGTAAAATACCTATTTAGATATTAATTTCCCCTAATTTTCCCTAAATCCTCATAAGTGACACATCAGTGTATGTATGTTAACGAAAACTCAATTTATCTCTAATATACATTATATAACTTCAGAGCAAAGAAGAAATCATAGAAAGTTTATAGGTACAGGCCGGGCGCAGTGGCTCATGCCTGTAATCCCAGCACTTTGGGATGCTGAGGCGAGCGGATAAGCTGAGTTCAGGAGTTCAAGACCAGCCTGGTCAACATGGTGAAATGCCTTCTCTACAAAAATACAAAAGGATTAGCCGAGCATGATGGCAGGTGCCTGTAATCCTAGCTAGTCAGGAGGCTGAGGTGGGAGAATCGCTTGAATCTGGGAGGCGGAGGTTGCAGTGAACTGAGATTGCGCCATTGCACTCCAGCCTGGGCGACAGAGCAAGACTCCGTCTCAAAAAAAAAAAAAAAAAAAAAAAGGAAAGAAAGTTTATAGGTACAAATGTGGAATCAACACAATATTCAGACTATCAAGAAATGTCTTGATCCAGAAGCAGCCTTAGTGTGTCATTGGCAGAAAAGAGTGGGGTGTATGTGGTAATTTTATACTTCTTGATTACCCAGATATAAATGTACAGAGCCAAACATTCAATGAGGATAAAGAAAAGTATTAGTGGAAAACTAACCCAGGCAGGCATCATCTTGCAGTTGGTGTGTTGCAGTCTTCCTCCTGCCATAAAACTGGTACTTTTAGCCTCTTTCTTATTATTAAAATATATAGCTTTCATGCTATATTGGAAGACTTCCAAAGAAAATAGGGATTTATTCCAATCTAATCTCTACTCAAATTTATTAAACCAAGGACTCTGTAAAATGATTAAAGTTTTAATACTTCCCAAACTTATTTTACCCTAAACTGTGCCACTCAATGCCGTATGACTTTTCAGGGTCTCCTACAGTATATACCCCTGCCTCATTTGTACTGGGTTTAATTTATCTAAATTTCATTTATTCATTGATCACTCTTTCCAGTGATTGAAAGTATTGAATTTATTCTATATTCTTCCACTAAAATGGAAGCTCAATAAATGTAAAATGGTTGTCAACTTTGCTCAATTTTATAATCCTAGTAAACAGAACAATACCTGGGATACAATAGCTGTTTGGTAAATATTTATTCAGAAAACATATATATAAAATAGTTTAAAACAAATGTTTTAAAAAATGATGAATTAAATTCTTACATTTGCTTGTGTGTGTTCCTTGATCTTTCTATTCTCTTCCATAATGTACTAGGTATATACTAAATAAGATGTATAATTTTTTTAAATGAGCCAATAACATCTCTGGGCCTCAGGGAGATCGTAATTTAGTTACTCATTATAACTAACACTCAGATGAATTTTTACAAATTTTTAAACATTGCTTAGTTTAGTTCATGGCAATTTACCTATGAATAAAGAAACAATAAATATGATTTCTACCTTATAGCTATTATGTGCTTGCTTTCTTAGAAAATCTGTAAACACCTTGGATATTTTATCATTAGCTGATTTTAAAGTAAAATAAGATTCCTCCTTTTGATGCACAGTAGCAATAGGAATGCCAAGAAAAAGACATAGACTACCTGAGGTGGAAGAATAAAGATACAGTGTGTTTCTTTACTAAAGAACAAAGTGCAGGGTCAAGTACTGATCTCAGAATGAAATCCTTACCAGGCATCCAACTAAAGTCTGAGCAAAATTAGAGAGAAAATCAATATTTCACCACTGAGTATTTTTAGAGTTTAAAATTATAGGACACAGAAGACTCTGACAGAGAGCAAGTGAATGGTGCACAGTGTGTGCGTCTGAAATGTCTAAAAATGCTTCACTTGACAGCGCTCTGCAAGGGGTTATCCAGAGTGGCCAACTTTGATCACTGTTTTTAACTTGTCTTTTCTTTAGATTTGAACACAGAGACAAAATGTTGTGTCTTTTGAAGGCAACATCTACTGAAACTTACGCACTTGCATTAGACTCAATTTTTAAAAAATATTTTAATTCTATGCCTTTTCTGTTCACTGTAAAGTAATTTTAAAAATGCAAACTGGTTCAAAGAAGAAGTTATCCGTTATTTAAATAATTGGAAACAAGCACAGGTAACATAATGGGTATACTCACTGATTCAGGTGTGTTATTTCACAAAACAGACTGAGGATCTCAAATGAATTTACTGACATCATAAACAGAATTTCAGGCTGTAATTTTCAATGGCATTACAATATTTTATTAAATGGAGTGTGCTATAATTTATTTCAACAATTCCCAGCAATTCCATGGGACATCGAGTAGATGTCCAGTGTAGTGCTTTCATAAGCTACCTTGTGATAAATGTCCTTCAAGTAATTTTTTGAAATTTATTTTCTTACAATCTTAAATTCTAATCAAAGGGAGGCTAGAAGTAAAGTTACTGATATTTATGATCAACTCATCATCAGAGAAGGTAAAATTATTTATTTTCTCATCTGTACCAGGAGTCACCATTATATTATCATTTGCATTTTGAACTATTTGGGCTACACATGTTTATGCTACTGGCCAATTATTATTTATACATTTATGAATTGTCTGTATCTCTGATGATAACCTCTATTTTTTGTTCCAAATATTTGGCCCCTTCTTTATATATAGATTATACAGCTATACCTAATACCATATGATTTTTCAAAGCCTTCTGCAGAAAATGTAAACATCTCTGCCTTGATGGCATTGAGAATAGTTAATCCCCTCTTATGTGAACAGACATAATGTTGTTCATGTGTGAGTGGAAAGTTAGAAAGCCATGACAGACATCCACAAACACTCTTGCTCTATTATTTCTGTGACAACAATGGCACATTCCAAATGGAAGTTGCTTCTACAGTCTGAATCCTTGGGTTAAATAACATAGAACAGGCCTATATCAGCCCACAGAGACCTGAAGTTCCACTGTAAAACATTATGGCAAGCCATAATATCAGCTACTGCAGCAAAGCTGATTAATACAATGTTCACTGATAAATTTTCAGTTGGAAATTTCTCTTTGTTTTACTGTTATTAATAAATATTAAGACTAATACCTCATCATTTATTATAAATCTTGCAAAAATTTCCTACCTTATAATTCATATTTTGAATATTATTGTGCTTAAATATCCATACATACAAGTTTAACTTTTACGTAGTCAAATCATATCATCACTTTTCTTAATTGTCTTTCAGTTTCACTATTATCTTTAGAAATGCCTTCTACTCTCCAAGTTTATATAATCCTTGGAGACTTTGCTAGTTATTTTAGGATTTTATTTTTTATGTTTAAACTGTTGATTCATTAAAAATTTAGGTTGTTTTTTAAGATTGTACCCATACTTGTTTCCAAATGATTATTCAACAATCCAAATTTCACTTTTCTCACTCATAGGTGGGAACTGAACAATGAGATCACTTGGACTCGGGAAGGGGAACATCACACACTGGGGCCTATCATGGGGAGGGGGGAAGGGGGAGGGATTGCATTGGAAGTTATACCTGATGTAAATGACGAGTTGATGGGTGCTGACGAGTTGATGGGTGCAGCACACCAACATGGCACAAGTATACATATGTAACAAACCTGCACGTTATGCACATGTACCCTAGAACTTAAATTATAATAATAAAAAAATAATAATTTAAAAAATAAAAAAACCAAAAAAACAAAAAAACAAATTTCACTTTTTAAAAAGTAAACTTATTTTAACTGATTTTTTTTAAATAATATTCTGAAATACTCATTTTGTTCTCTAGATGATATTTTTACACATATACTGGTCTCCATTTTTTACCCTATTGTCCTTATTTAGTATCAACTATATGTAAATTAGTATAGATAGTAGTAACATAAGTTGGAAAATAGACTCCACTTTCAGCGAGATGTTAATGTGGTGATTAACAGCAACAGTTAATGTTATTTAATTTTTAATTTTAAATCACACCTACATGAACCAATCTTAATTTAATTCACAGTTTGTCATAAATAGTTTAGAAATAAAACCTTTAAAATATTATTTTAATTATGCCACACATAAAGTAATTAAAAATTGATAGTTATATCTTAAATTTTATAAGGGTTATAAAGCTGACTAAATTATTTCCTGGACATCACCTCATTTGATGTTTATGACCACTGTGATAGATAGAAAACTGAAATGATTAAAGCAAGTCAATTTACCCAAACTAAGTAGCCAGGCTGAAATGAAAACAAATGCTCTTCAGTTCCAAATTCTATTCTCTTTCCGGTATATCATGTTATTTGTTATTTAACTGACACTTCTCTGGGAAAATTTATTCTGTGTTTCAGACGGAGATGCCCAAAACACCTCACTCTTCAGATTGGTGGTATATAAGATAGGATATGCTATGGTATGTAGCTACTTCAAAACCTTGGCATTTTATGACAAGATTTTGCATCTATCTACCTGCCTATCTGCCTACCAGCCTCACACTGTATATCCTTTACATGTTGTCTACATTAAGATAATTTAAATGGGCCAGACGCAGTGGCTCACTCATGGGAGGAATGCTTGAACCCAGGATTGAGACTGCAGTGAGCCGTGATTACACCACTGCAGTCCAGTCTGAGTGACAGAGTGATACCTCATCAAAAAAAAAAAAAAGATTTAAGTGTATACTTTTCTAAAATAATAAGACTCTAACATGTAACCGACAAACAACAAAAGAAACAATTAATAACTGCAACTACTGTGGATAAGTGGATGGGAAACAATGAACAGTATTTTCTTCCATCTGGCAGGTATTTGATTTTATTGCATATGAAGAAATAGAAAATCTTCAAGTTCTTCCCACAGGCTTCTCCATGAATGTTAATACCGGCACGCCTTGTTTTATGGCACTTTGCTTTACTGTGTTTCGCAGATAATATGCTTCATACAAATTTAAAGTTTGTGGCAACCCTGCCTTGAGCAAGTCTATGAGTGCCATTTTTCCAACAATAGTTCTCCGACGTTGTGTCGCTGTATCGCATTTTGGTAATTCCCACAATATTTCAAACTCATTATTGTTATATCTGTTCTAGTGATCTGTGATCAGTGGTCTTTGATGTTACTATTGTAATTGACTTGAGGTGCCACAAACTGTTTCCATATGAGACGGCAAACTTAATCAGTAATTGTTATGTGTGTTCTGACTGCTCCACCAACCGGCTGTTGCCCCATCTCTCTCCTTCTCCTCAGGCCTCCCTGTTCCCTAAGACACAACAATATGAAATTAGGCCTATTAATAATCCTATGATGTCTCCAAGAGTTCAAGTGAAATGAAGAGCTACACATACCTCACTTGAAATCAAAAGCTAGAAATGACTAAGAGTGGTGCGGGAGGCAGGTTGAAAACTGAGATAGGCCAAAAGCTAGGATTCTTGCACCAAGCAGTTAGCCAAGTTGTGAATGCAAAGAAAGCATTTTTGAAGAATGTTAAAAATTATATTCCAGGGAACATATGAATGACAAGAAAGCAAAACAGCCTATTGTTGATATGGAGAAAGTTTGAGTGGTTGGAACAAAAGATCAAATCAGTTGTAACATTCCCTTCAGGCAAAGCTAAATCCATAGCCAAGCCGTAACTCTCTTCAATTCTGTGAAGACTGAGAGAGCTGAGGAAGGTGCAGAAGTAAATTTTGAAACTAACAGAGGTTGGTTTGTGAGGTTTAAGGAAAGAATGTGTCTCCATAACCTAAAAGTTCAAGGTGAAGCAGCAAGTGCTGATGGAGAAGCTGTAGCAAGCTATCCAGAAGATCTGGCTAAGACAATTGATGACTACGTTAACATCAGATTTTCAATGTAGATAAAACAGCCTTCTGTTGGAAAAAGATGCCATTGAGGACTTTCATAGCTAGTGAGGAGAAGTCAATGCCTGCCTTCAAAGCTTCAAAGGACAGGCTGACTCTCTTGTTAGGGTTTAGTGCAGCTAAACCTTTAAGTTGAAGTCAATGCCCATTTACCATTCTGAAAATCCTAGAGCCCTTAAGAATTAGGCTAAACCTACTTCGCCTATGCTCTGTAAATGGAACAACAAAACTTGGATGATAACACATCTGTTTATAGTATGGCTTACCGACTATCTTAAACCTACTGTTGAAATCTGCTGCTTAGAAACAAAAAGATTTCTTTCAAAATATTACAGTTCATTGACAAAGCACCTGATAAACCAGGAACTCTGATGGCAACAGGCAAGGACATCAATGTTGTGTATCAAGCGTCCTAACACAGCATCCATTCTGCAGCCTATGGATCCAGGAGTAATTCTGACTTTCAAGTCTTATTATTTGAAAAATACATTTCATAAGGTTATAGCTGCCATAGATAGTGATGGATCTGGGAAAAATAATTTTTTCTTTCTGGAAAAAATTCACCATTCTAGATGTGATGAAGAACAGTCATGATTCATGGAAGGAGGTCAAAATAGCAACATGAGCAGGAGTTTGGGAAAAGTTGATTCCAACCCTCATAGGTGACTTTGAGGAGTTCAAGACCTTAGTGGAGGGAGTCACTGCTGATGTAGTGGAGATAGCAAAAGAAATAGAATTATTAGTGGAGCCTGAAGTGGTGACTAAACTGCAGCAATTTCATGATAAAACTTTAATGAATGAGAAGTTTATTCTGATAGATGAGCAAAGAAATATGTTTCTTGAGATGGAATCTACTCCTGGTGAAGATGCTATATGCATTGCTAAAATGACAACTAAGAATTTAGGATATTACATAAACCTAGCTGATAAGTCAACAGCAGGGTTTGAGAGAATTGACTCCAATTTTTAAAGAAATTCTGCTGTGAGTAAAAGATTATAGAACAGCATTGTATGCTACATAGGCATCCTTCCTGAGAGGAAGAGTCAATGAAAGCAGCAAACTTCAATGTTGTCTTATTTTAAGAAATTACCACAGTCTTCACCCTAGTCAGTCAGCAGTCATTAACACTGATGCAAGACACTACACCAGCAAAAGATTACAATTCACTTCAGGCCCAGATGATTGTTAGCCTTTTTCAACAATAACATTTTAAATTATGTTACATACATTGCTTATTTAGAGATAATGCTGTTACACATTGAATAGACTACAGTATAGTAAAAACATAACTTTTTTTTTTTTTTTGAGACAGAGTCTCGCACTGTCACCCAGGCTGGAGTACAATGGCGTGATTTTGGTTCACTGCAAGCTCCACTTCCCGGGTTCAAGCAATTCTCCTGCCTCAGCCTCCCAAGTAGCTGGCATTACAGGCACCCAACACCACGACCAGCTAATTTTTTTTTTTTTTTTTACTTTTAGTAGAGATGGGGTTTCGCTATGTTGGCCAGGCTGATCTTGAACTCCTGACCTCGTGATCTGCCTGCCTCAGCCTCCCAATGTGCTGGGATTACAGGCATGAGCCACCACACCCGACCCCAAAAAATAACTTTTATATGCACTGGAAAATCAAATAATTCGTATGACTCTCAGTTGCAATATTCATTTTCTTGTGGTGGTCTGGAAGTTGTGATATTCATTTTCTTGTGGTGGTCTGGAATGGAACCCACAATATCTTTGAAGTATGCTTGCATATTCCTTGATTACTATGAGATACCCAGCTACTCAAAAAGTACCTTACCTGTGCGATTGAAGATCTATATGACCAGTTTTACACTGGAATGTCCCTGACTCCTTTTAGAAATAAACATTGTGGGTCAGGCATGTGGTGTGTGCCCATAGTCCCAGCTACTCAGTAGGCTAAGGTGGGAGGATCCCTTGAGTCCAGGAGTTTGAGGCTGCAGTGAACCGTGATCGCAGAGCTGCTGCACTCCAGCCTGGACAACAGAGTGAGACCCTGTCTCTTAAAAAAGAAAGAAGTGAACATTATGTTTTGTTGATCTCACACCTGATTGCTATAGTTCTGTGCAACCTACCAGGTAACACAGGAAAATTCTGTTCTAGACTTTGCCTCAAAGAGGCAGTGCCCCTTCGTGAACATGTAGATGAAATAGTAGTGCCATTGTTTTACGGTTCACCAATCCACCTGATGTAAAAAGATGAGGTGGACTTGCTATGTGAGTTACCACATGGTAAAACAAATCACACTGTAACAATGTGTATAAAGGTGGGATCCCTGAAGGCATAGAGAAAGGTGACCCCCACAGCTCAGCAAGCAAGGAACTACTCTATGGGTTGTAAAAAAGAGTGAAAAGAAGAAAAGTTTGTTATCATCATGTATCTCCCTGATGCCTTCTACTTAGACATTTAGCCCACATCCTAAACTGATTAGAAATGTGATCACTTTACTACATAATCATGGATATCACATAGTGATTGGCTCCATATGTCTTGGTTATTTCCAACAGCCACCATTTTTGCATGTTCAAAACTAAAATCCCTGTTGGCCCATAAGTTTTCTTCCTCAGCTTTGAGAGTGTGAATGTTCCCTGGAACAAATCATGAGATCACAGCCTAGGAAAAAAGAAGAAGCACAGAGAGGGCACGAGGTACAACAATTACCACTCCCTTCCTAGTTTGCCCAAGTGTTATGTTCACAATGCTCAGTCAACCACTAACAAGAAGGGAAAACCGTGGCACAGGAAAATAGAGTTTCTTCCTTTCTTTAGAGAGAAAATGACAGTTTCATTGACCTAAAATCACCTGCTAGCATATCTTGGACTTACTTCAAGGTCCTGAAGGTGGAAAGATTCAGAAGCAGTAGTAGTTCTTCATTTCTCTGAATAGAAATAAAAACACTCCAATTTTCGAAGATGAGAGGAGAGTAATACAGGAAACAATCCACTGTGTCTATTACCCGAGAAACACCTGACTCTGTCTCAGAAATAAAGTCGCTGAAATACAGAGTTCTGTCACTATATTTTTTAAAAGATTGATACCAATGTGAACTTTCTTCTCGTTCTTACCCTTTTATCTCTAGCATTGTCTTCTGAAATGAGAGGCTCTTTGGACTCAGAGTAAGTTATTAAGCTCTATCTTGTGAGTCCATCTTATTTGCCACATTAATGTGCTTCATATTCATAAAACAAAGTCAGTGAAAGGTATTCTTCTAGTCTTATATAAACAGAAGTGAGTCATGGCCTCATACACTGAAGTATGAAATATGCAAAGCAAATTGCACTATGATAGTAATTTGACTAAATTAACTTTGTTATTCTTTTTTTCTTGAGTTAATGACCATAAAGAGCTTGTCTGCAACAGTGATTGTTTCATATAAACATTGGATAGAAAAGTGTTCAGTAATGTTTTAAATGAACTCATAGATGTATCTACCATGTCCCAACATGAGCATATTTCCACAGAACTATATTTCAGACAGTGTTATAAGATAAAGCTAATGGGAAGATATCATTTGCAGTTCAGGGAATCCATAATGGATAATGAAGAAATACACTTTGAACATATCCAGATTTCCTAAAGATACAATTTGTAGTAATTCTGCTGAAACACAATAATTAAAACTCTGTGTGTTGGAGGGTGCTAGCTGATTATAAAACTCATTTCCTCTTCTTCCTGGGCCACAGCTAGATTAACTTTCCCCAGTTCCCTTGAAATTAGATGTGGGCATGTGACTGACTTCTAATGGAATGTGAGTAGAAATGGTGTGTGCTTGCTCCCAGCCTAGCCACAGAAATTTCCTGTGTGTTTACACTCTTTCCTTTCTGTTGCTCCTGAAAAAAGCAGAACCAGAAAATGAACGGGCAGAGACAATGAATTATGACCAGGCTGGGGGCATGAAAATAAAGCAATGTCTTTTAGGGTCCAGTGGCAAAAACCAGAGACTCCTCTAATATTTCTGTATGGAAACAGATTTATTACAAGGAAGGTGATGCGTACAACCTAGTTAGAAGGATTGGGTGAACAGAAGTCATGGGGCTTCTATTAGATTTCAAGCCATGCTACTGCCATTGTGAGAGATCCGAAAACTTCTGCTGCCACCCAGAGGTGAAAAAGCCTCCTGACATAGCTGCCAACTCTCCAAATGCCCACAGCCCCGAAGTCTGAAACCAGGCAGCAGAACACTGACCTCAACAGTAGCAAAAATCCGTGTCCACAGAAGTCTATTTACCAACTGCC
Source organism: Macaca mulatta (assembly GCF_049350105.2). Classification (NCBI taxonomy): domain Eukaryota; kingdom Metazoa; phylum Chordata; class Mammalia; order Primates; family Cercopithecidae; genus Macaca; species Macaca mulatta. Next base: position 85,747,288 of record NC_133422.1, read on the forward strand.
ACCACTGAGGGAGAAAAAAACACCTTTGCAGACTTTCACCTTACAAATTTTCCATAAGTACATCTCAGTGCAAAACCTAAATCAAACTTGAAATCTGCCAGCCAGGGAGTCACAGACTGGGAAATACAGTTCCAAGGTTAGAACTGTAGAGAATGTTTCTCTTTATTGCAGAGGATAGACGCCAAAGCAAGGTCCTTGCCCCGGTGACCACTTAGAGAGTAAATGTCAATATGTTATTTTGCCATGGAAGAATACGATGTGCCGGTCATAGATATATAACAAACCGAGAGACCTTCATAAAGAATTAGAAAGATTTAGGGGAGGAGAGCTAAGGCTCTGCTTTTATTCAAGTGGGAGGCAATGAGCCAATATTATAAAGATGTTTGTTTGAATGAGACTATTCTTTTTTAGTCACATAAACACAAAACCTGGAGAGACTTTAATTACACACAGTGGGTTACAATGGACTCAGCTCCATCCCTGTCTTTTCTATGATTTCTATGACTCAACGTTGAACACACACCTCTCTGTTACACATTTGGTACTAAGTCCTGGTGGGATGAGTTTGTCTAGAGCAACAGCATCTACCCTTTCTTAGATGCTTGCTGGAAAGCTGGACAAATTCCTCTAGCTTCTGAAGAGAAAATATTCTTTTCCAGTGAGCTTAGGAAAAGGGCCCAGCAGAAGGTGCTATAGAATAATAATTTCCATTTGAATATATGAAAGTAGAAACAGACACAAGGTTCTGGAGGGAAGGCAAAGGCTACAACCACTAATAATCAGTATTTCTTCTGTGTCCCCTATTCTTCTGAAAGGGCTTTCTTGTTCTGATTTAAAAGTCAGGCCAATAGTTTTCTTTGACATGGCATTTACTGTGAGTAGTAATTCTCCTATTCAGTTTTACTATCTTTGAGGTAGTTACTCTTATTATCTTCATTTTACAAGTGAGAAAACAGGCTTAGAAAGGTTAAATAGCTTGTCCGAGTACTCTATTTATGTGAGCTACAAATTACATTCTTTCTAGAAGTATAGAACTGAATTTATAAGCTCTTCCAGCTTATAAGGTATAGAAAAGTATACTTAAAGCCAGTGTAATTTTTCTACAAAGTTTATCTAGCTATATCAAAGGATTATAGCCTGCATTGATTTATTATTGTATGATGATCAAATTTTATCAAGTTGAAATATATAGAAAATAAAATTATTTCACAACTCCAATCTCGAAGTAAAAACCACTCAACAATTTGAAATACAGAGGTAAATATGTACGTTTTAATTAACAGAATACTGTTATTCATAAACAGTTATGCTGTGTTTCTCCTTTTGAAAAACAATCTCCTTTTGAACTGAATTCTTTCTTTTTTTCACTATCGCAAATAATGTTGCAATTGATTTTGAATTTTTTTCTAAGAAATCAGTTTCTGTATAAAATATCCATTGCATTTTATGTTTAATATTTAATTATGATATATGCAAAAATAGGTATACTTTTTTTTACCCAAACTTAAGTAACAGGAGTAAAATATTTGTAATTTAGTAACCAGACATTTGCCTGCTTATAACCAGTAAGTTAACTCTTTTCCCGTTTGCCCCGAGAATACTCGCCAGCAGCACTTGCAGCTGCAGAGTTTACCCTGAGATAACCTTACCACAAGGTATCTCACTTTTATTATTATTTTCACATCTCTCTAGTATATTGACTTTGAAAACAAAAGACATTATTCTATTGGTAGCATTCTGGTTTTAGTAGTAGCATTTCCATTTACAAAGTATGGTAATTCTCAACTGCTGAAAATGTCAAATCCTAGAAAACATAGCATTCTTGCTCATGATGTTAACATCGTTCTCGAACAGTTGTTGGTTGAAGATTTATTGGATGAATCCAATGTTTCCAAAACAGACTATCAAAGAGCGTGTTTATGTAAAATTAAATGAGCGCTGGCAGCGGGCTGCACTGTCTTTTTCTAAATGGGAACATAAACTACAAAGCGCAATTTACCTTAATGACTCAAATAAGGCAAAAGTCCCGGGATGAACTACAGAAAAATAAAAGGATTAAAAGCGAGAGAACTGAAGAAGTCATCTGTGTGCCTGATTACTTCTCTGTCTTTACTCGATCAAATCTTTTCATTCAGTTTGTTAGAAATATTATTTTAATTATTGCTACTACTGAAAATAAACTTGTCTATTTACTTGAATAGCTGTATAAAGGTACTATATGCATGAGTAGCAACATTATCATGGTCAATCTATCCTATCTGGCAACGCAGTCAAACACATTTTCATGAATTAAATTTCTATAATAATTGCAAATACAGAAGAAAACATGGATCCAGTAAAGTGGATTGATTAGGTGAAAGCATTTTCTAGAATAGACTAATGATAAAATGATACTATGTATTATTTACTCCCAGAGAATTTTTCTATATCAATATTTTTATTACATCTAACAGATAATACAAGTCTCTGTCTTCTTGAGAGTATCATTTTCAGACCCTGTGCATACTCACATGGTACACAAATCTTAATAATTGCATGACTGAAGGCACACTGGGGCGAATTTAACTAATCTGTAAATTGTCAGAAGAAGCAGGACAGTTATGAGAGAATATGAAGATAAACAAATGCACAGTTGTATAGAAAAATGTTTAGATGATTAGATTAGATACATAGATAGATGGATGGATAGGATAAGTATATGGTATTTGAAATTGAATACTTGTATATTTCATACACTGTCATAAGGGCTTTATGTAAATTATGCTTCTTAGCCTTTACAGTAATCCTATGAAGTCGGCATCTTAAATGAGATGTAATATTTGAGACTTGAAGCTGAATTGTGGATGATCTCACACTCAATAAATGACACATTCAGGATTCCAACGAATTTGAAACCACAGACTCTCACTTATTCATGCAGTATAATCCAGTCACCATTATGTGCCAGCACCATTCTAGGCATCACTGATAAAGTGGGAAACAAAACAGACCACGATTCTGATGTCCTACCTCTTATATTGTACTGAGGAGAAGAGACAAAAAAAAAGTAAAGTACATAATATATTAGGAGCTAATGGACACTGTGAAAAAAGTAAAAGCAAAGTGAGGGAAAAGATCAAGTCAGGGCGTCTAAACACTGTTTTTTGTAGGAAAGAAGATGTTTAAGCAGAGACCTGAATGGAGCCCAGCACTGTCATCAGGGTATCTGGATGCAGGACATTTCTTGCAAAAGGAAAAGTTGAGATATTCCCAGATGGGTGTTTGCTGGATGTGTGAGAACAGTTGCAAGGAGATCAGCATTTGCTAAAGAGGAATGAGTTGGGTGTGTTGCAGGAAGTGGTGAAGCAGCAAAGATATTAGGGAACGACCACACAGATTTTCATTTGGGATTTTATTCTAAGTGATATGGGGAGTCATTTGAGAACTGTGGTGAAGAAGATGGTAGAGCCCACTACAGTGCTAATAGGCTAACTCTGGCTTCCATAGGGAGAGCCGTCAGTAGGAAGGAAAAAGAAGAGACCAATGAAGAGGGTGATTCTCAACCCCATCAAATCCAGTGCTTTTTAAAATTAACAAAGATTAAGGCCCCTCCTTTTTTTTTTTTAACCATTTTAAATAAATCTGAACTACCTGTACAACTGATTATCAAAGTAAATCAAAATTTAACCTAGGCATGGTGACTTACATCCATAATCCCAACACTTTGGGAGGCCAAGATAGATCACTTGAGGCCAGAAATTCAAGACCACTCCTACCAACATAGTGAGATCATCTCTCTAAAAATTAAAACAAAACAAAAAGATTATCAAAAATTGAAATTCCTATTTATAATACAAATGAGCAATAAATGAAAAATAATTTTTTTTTAAATCATTTAATTTAACGTCTTTTTCTGCAAAAATAATGCATTAAAAAACAATAATGAGTGATCAGATTTTGACACCCATGTGTATGTGTACCATAAATGTGAAAGCTAAAAGGGCTGACCAATCCAGATGTCTTATATTGGCAAATCAAGGACAAAAACTGCATGGCCAATAATAATGTCATTGTCCGAAGTGATGAAAATAATCCTAGTAAAGTTTCAAACAACACTTAGTGTAAACTTTTAATTTACACAGCAGTTATGTTCCTGAAGAATTCCACATATTTTAGAGGGGGAAACATGGGGCCAACCTACTTTATGTTTGTAAGTAAAATAGAATGAGAGTCTAGGCTCAGACATGACCAAGAATGTGAGGCACTTAAAAGTCAAGCAGAGTGAAGGATAATTATTTTTTCTGGTGGGCTTTCCTGTGCATCACTAGCCCCCCTACTCAGTAAAGGATTAATATCTTCTTCACCTCCTCTGATCAATGAATACAGCCCCATAGGTTTTGAAAGTGCTTCCAGAAGAAGGTACTGCCCATTTTAGAATGACTGAGTCAGGAGACTAAAGCAAAGGCCAGGTGAAAAGGGAATCACACTGAAGGTGGTGATCAGTGGCAGATTCAGGATATGAAGTCAGAATTTACAGGATTTGCCAGTGACTGGATGTGGGATGTGAAGGAAAGAGTGGCATCAAGGATGATTCCAAGTATTCCAGTTTGATAAACCTGGAGGAAGGAGTTGCTATATACAGAGACAAAAGCTTATGACTACGTTAGATCACTCTCCATGTGTGATAATTACGAGGCTATTGGGAAGACCGCTTCTGACCACAGTACTTTCTCACGTGCTACACCTAATGCCTGGGAATAGTAGAAATCTGGTTAATTATGACAAATGCTTTTGACTATAGTGTAAATTAGATTAAAATTTCCCACCAGACTATTCTTTTAATATTCAGTTGAAGCAAGGACATTGAGGGAGAATTTTAATAGGGAAGAAAAAAAATTCCAAATATGTATTTCCACATGAGAACTGATCTGGTTAGAGCAAAGGACTGATAATGAGCATTGAAAATTGGCCTGAAAATGTGAAAAGAAATTTAGAAAGGAGAAGTAGATGAAGAGTAATGATAAACATTGCCTGCTTCATTATTTTGCCTACTACAGGTCATCATCAATTATGTACCCATGGCCATTCTGACGAATGACAGGTAAGTTTCACTAAGCACCAACCCATCTGCAGTGCAAGAAAAATAACTAAGTTGACTTCAAATTAAGAAAATAGGAAAGGGCCAGGCGCGGTGGCTCACGCCTGTAATCCCAGCACTTTGGGAGGCCGAGGCGGGTGGATCACAAGGTCAGGAGATCGAGACCATCCTGGCTAACACAGTGAAACCCTGTCTCTACTAAAACTACAAAAAATTAGCCGGACGTGGTGGCAGGCACCTGTAGTCCCAGCTACTCGGGAGGCTGAGGCAGGAGAATGGCGTGAAACCGGGGAGGCGGAGCTTGCAGTGAGCTGAGATTGTGCCACTGCACTCCAGCCTGGGCGACAAAGTGAGACTCCGTCTCAAAAAAAAAAAAAAAAAAAAAAAGAAAAAAGAAAAAAAAAAGAAAATAGGAAAAAGTGTCCCAGTTTTCCCAAGAAGTCTAATGGATGGGGCTACCACCCACCTCTTACGGAGAGTGGGAGGTCTGTTGTACATCATGACTCAGTTGTCTATGAGCTCACTGTCTCTTTTCCTTTTAGGAGAAAGGAGGTTACTAAACTCTTTCCTTGACCTGCCCTAGGACCAAGCCACAAGCATATTCGAAAAAAGAAAACAAGCCCAGGAAAGTCTTTCTGGGTTTTTATCATGTGCTTCCCTCTGAAATTATATTTTTCAAATATAAATTCTGAATAAGAGAAAATAATGGAAGTCCATGTTTAATTCCAGTGTTGTCTCAATCCATTCCCCTACAGAATACACTCAAGTAATCCATGGCATTTTTTCTCACTTGAAAACAAAATCTGCTTTCCCTTCATCTTCACTGGGTGAGTGTGATCAACATAACAATATTGGCTATAAAAGGGGATCCCTTGATGGTGAGACAACCCCAGAGCTTGAAGCAGCTGCAATGAAAAACAGGAAAAGGCATGATATTATCCTCCGTCAAACAGAAAAAATAATGTGTGATTTTGCAGTTTATATCCTGTGCTACTCTTTGACAAGCACGATGTTGAACTGCATTAAATATTAATTTGTATAATGCAGTAGTCATATAAAACTAAGCATAAAACACAGCAGGGGAAATTGCATTTTCTTACAGTTAAGACTATTGTTACAGTCTTCTGGTACCTCATGCTGTCATCCTACTTAGTAGATTGATGTTTATTTTGCCAGCACACATCGACTGCCATCAATAGCATTGCTAACTTGTCTACAGTTATGTTGTCCTCAGAAGTAGTAAATCTTGCCGACTGCAAAAGGGTCTTTAGATTCAAGGACTACTCATAATCTCTTGACATGAATTTAATCAAAATTCAGAAATGCCACATGAATGTTTGCTTCTAGCAAATAGTTTATGTTAAGCCTAGGCAGAGCTTTGGTTTTGATCTACAGCTCACTTCATGATGTAAGGCCAGGGATAACTTAACTCCAAAGTGTCATGCTCCTTTGTTTTCAGATGTGCCATCTGTACAAATAAATGCCTCAGTCCTCTCTTAAGTCTTACTAAAGAAAGGTACGGGCCAAATAGGCCCATTTCCCCTTACCCTACCCATTCCCAGCTTACTCTTTAATCTTCTTGTTCTTGTCATAAGTCATGAAACTATTATTTTGATTTCATTTTTTTTCCAGAACACCTACAACATTGTTCTACAAAACCTGCAAGTCATGAACACATATTATTTAAAGGCAATTTCTTCCTTCCTTTTACATTTGGTTTTGCTCCTGTCTTTTTTTATTTTTTGCTCTCAATATCCATTCAAATCTATAAAACCAACTCTCACTACCTCCACACCCCCTTGCAAACTCTTGCCTCGGGCATTCTTCTATAGACGCTGATCTTCAGACTCACGGCTGATGAAACGCAAGATGTCACTTAGAAGGAGATAGTTACAAAGCTAGTCAGACTTCAGATACTGTGTCATATTTCTCTACCTTCTTCCATGCACTTTTGCCAAATGTAGCCTTTCTTGATCTTCATGTCTATTTTAAAAGTAATCTCAAAGTCTGAGACTCATTCTTAGCTCAACCCTAAGGAAAGAGAAAGAATAACGAATAGGTACAGAATTTCAGAAATTCAGAGAAGAGAGGTTACTTTGATATCTTTGTTTAAAATCATGCATGCAGGAAGGAGGGCTTCAGGAATGGAATTCTGGAATTAAGGACACTGAAAATGTCTACGGAGTTATAAATTCCTCATGAATTGCTGAACTCCATCTAGATTTTGAAGGACCAGAGATAGACTCTATTTTTTTTTTTTTTGGCAACACTCAACCTATTATTTGCAAACAGTTACAATGCCCTCCAATCTTTAATCTCTCTAGAGAAAAAATGCTTTTTCCACCTGTCACTAACATTCATCTAGATTTTTGCATTGATTAATGATGATATATTTTGCTTACATATCACATTTCTGAAAGTGACTGTCTTATAAAAACACGTGTGATTCAAAATAGCAGACTTCAACCACTGTGCTTTCCCAAGCAAGAAGAAACTGAGATAGCTCCTGTGCTATGGTTTGAATGTCTTTCCTAAACTCAGGCATTGCCAGTGTGATGGCAGTAAGAGGCAGGGCCTTTAAAAGGGGATGAGGCCACGAGAACTCTTTGCTCACGAATGGGATTAAGGCCCTTAAAAAGATGCTGCACTGTGTTGGGTTTTCTTGCCCTTCTACCTTCTGCCACGTGAGAACACAGTGTTTTTCCCCTCCAGAGGATGCAGCCCTCACCTTACTACTGAATCTGCTGACACCTTAATCTTGGACTTCCCAGCCTCCAGAACTCTAAGAAAATTAATTTATATTTTGTATAAATTACCTGGTCTTGGGTATTTTGTCACACCAGCACAAACGGATTAAGACACCCTGGTTTCTAAAAGCCTCCCCGGGGATGTTGATCATCATTTGTCTCCATTTAAAAAATCACTGATATAAACACTTCTGGAGTGTTTAGGTTCAAAAGTTTAACACTAGGTTAAAATATTTCTGCACTTTCTGCCATTTAATTGCACTCTTTTTTAATTGGAAAAATTTTGCAATTACCCAGACTCTTCTTATTCATTTGAAAGTATCTGCAACAGAAAAAACTACATGAGGGAGGGGCCAAAATGGACAATTAGAAGCAACTGTGTCCATGGAAATCACAGAGGAATGAAAGTGACAAGTGAATTCAGCACCTTCAACTGAAATATCCAGGTTCTTGCATTGGGACTGACTAGGCAAACAATTTGACCCATGGAGAATGAAAAATGAAGAATGAAGAAAAGCAGGGTGGGTGACTGCCCACCTGGAAACAGCATGGGGGCAAAGGAACCTCCAACCCTAACCAAGGGAAGTGGTGAGCGATTGTGTGACTTCACCTGATAAACCAGCCTCTTCCACAGATCTTTGTAACCCATGGATCACGAAATCCCCTCATGAGCCTGTACCACCAGAGTCTGATACACAGAGCTGTGTGGAGTTAGGACAAGGCAGCCACTCACACACACACAGAATCCTCACGGGATGGAGATTCCAGAGGAAGGAGCAGGCTGCCATCTTTGCTGTTTCAAAGACTTCACTGGTGAATCTCCAAGTACAAGGAAAACTGAAGCAACTAGAGTCTGAAGCAGATCCTCAGGAAACTGCAGCAGCCCTATGGTAGAGTGACCTAACTGTTAAAGGAAAAACAAACAGAAAACAACAACAACAGCAAGATCAACACAAAAAGAACCCACAAAAACCCCGTTCAAGATCAGCAACCACAAAGATCAAAGGTAGGTAAGCCAACAAAGATGAAAAAGAATCAATGCAAAAATATTGAAAATGCAAAAAGCCAGAGAGCCTCTTCTCCTCCAAATGACAGCAACACATCTCCAGGAAGGGCACATAACTGGGCTGAGGTTGAGATGGCTGAATTGACAGAGTAGGCTTCAGAACGTAGCTAATAATGAATTTTGCTAAGCTAAAGGAGCATGTTGTAACCCAATGCAAAGAAGTTAAGAATCATGATTTTAAAAATACAGGAGCTGATAGCCAGAATAGCCAGTTTAGAGAGAAACATAACTGACCAATAGAGCTGAAAACACAACATGACAAGTTCACAATGCAATCCACAAGTATTAATAGCAGAATAGAGCAAGCAGAGGAAAGAATCTCAGAGTTTGAAGACTATCTTTCTGAAATAAGACAGGCAGACAAGAATAGAGAAAACAGGATGAAAATGAATGAACAACACCTCCAAACAATATGAAATTATGTAAAGAGAAGGAACCTACAACTGATTGGTATACTTAAAAGAGACAGGGAGAATAGAACAAAGTTGGAAAACATACTTCAAGATATCATCTGGGAGAACTTCTCCAACCTAGCAATACAGGCTAACATTCAAATTCAGGAAATGCAGAGAACCCCAGTAAGATACTCCATGAAAAGATCAACCCCCAGACACATAATTGTCAGATTCTCCAAGGTCAAAATGAAAGAAAAAAATGTTAATGCCACCCAGAGAGAAAGGCCAGGTCACCTACAAAGGGAAGCCCATCAGACTAACAGCGGACATCTCTGTGGAATCCCTACAAGCCAGAAGAGATTGGGGGGCCAATATTCAACATTATTTTTTATTTTATTTATTTTATTTTATTTTATTTTAAGTTCTGAGATACATGTGCAGGACATGCAGGTTTCTTACACAGGTAAACATGTGCCAGGGTGATTTGCTGCACTTTTCAACCCATCATCTAGGTATTAAGCCCTGCCTGCATTAGATATTCAATGCTCTTAAAGAAAAAAAATTCCAACCCAGAATTTTATATCTGGGAAACTGAGTTTCATAAGTGAAGGAGAAATAAGATCCTTTTCAGACAAACAAATGCTGAGGGAATTAGTCAGCACCAGGAGTGTCTTGCAAGAGCTCTGGAAAGAAGCAATAAATATGGAAAGGAAAAACTGTTACCAGTCACTACAAAAACACACTGAAGCACACAGACCAGTGATTCTATGAAGCAACCACATAAACAAGTCTGCAACATAACCTGCTAGCATCTTGACGAAAGGATCAAATTCACACATAACAATACTAACTTTAAACGTAAATGGACTGAATGCCCCAACTAAAAGACAAAGAACAGCAAGTTGGATAAGAACAAGGACTTAGGTATGCTGTTTTCAAGAGACCTATCTCATGTGCAAAGACACACATAGGTTCAAAATAAAGGGAGGGAGGAAAATTTACCAAGCAAATAGAAAACAGAAAAAATCAGGGGTTGCAATCCTACGTTCTGACAAAACAGACTTTAAACCAACAAAGATCACAAAAGACAAAGAAGGGTATACATAATGGTAATGGGTTCAGTTCAACAAGAAAAGGTAACTATTCTAAATATATGTGTACCCAATTCAGGAGGACCCAGATTCATAAAGCAAGTTCTTAGAGACCTACAAAGAGACTTAGACTCCCACACACTAATAGTAGGAGATTTTAACACCCAACTGACCATATTACACAGATCATCAAGACAGAAATTAGCCAAAACAAAGGGGCCACAGGTCCAACGCAAGTATAAAACCTGGCAGGGTACTCATTAAATCTTAAAGTCCCCAAATAATCTCCTTTGATTCCATGTCTTACATCTAGGCCATGTTGATGCAAAGAGTGGGCTCTCAAGGCCTTAGGCAGCTCCACCTTTGTAGCTCTGCAGGATACAGCCCTCATGGCTGCTTTCATGGGCTAACATTGAGTGCTTGTGGCTTTTCTAGATGCGTGGTGCAAGCTGTTGGTGGATCTACCATCCTGGAGACTGGAGGACAATGGCCCTCTTCTCACAGGTTCACTAGGCAGTGCCCCAGTTGTGATTCTGCACAGGAGCTCCAACCCCACATTTCCTCTCTGTATTGCCCTAGTAGAGATTCTCCATGAGGGCTCTACCCCTGCAGACTTCTGCCTGGGCATCCAAACATTTTCATACATCCTCTGAAATCTAGGTGGAAGCTCCCAAAGCTCAGCTCTTGTCTTCTGCATACCCGTAGGCCCAACACCACATGGAAGCTTATAAGGCTTTGGTCTTGTACCCTCTAAAGCAATACCCTGAGCTGTATATTGGCTCCTTTCAGCCACAGCTGGAGCTGGAGTGGCTGCGACACAGAGCACTAAGTCCTGAGGCTGCACAAAGCAGCCAATTTCTCCCATTTGAAACAGGAACATTTATCCAATGCCTGTACCTGCACTGTATCTTGGAAGTAACTAGGTTTTGATTTTATAGGCTTATAGGCAGAAGGGACTTCCCTTGTCTTAGATGAAACTTTGGACTTGAACTTTTGGTTAATGCTGGAATGAGCTAAGACTTTAGGGGACTGTTGAGAAGGGATAATTGTATTATGCAATGTGAGAAGAACATGAGATTTGGGCGGGCCGAGAGGCAGAATGATATGGCTTCACTCTGTGTCCCTAACCAAATCTCATCTCGAATTGTAATCCCCACTTATCAAGGGAAGGACCTGGTGGGATCATGGGGGCAGTTTCCCCCATAGTGTTCTCATAATAATGAGTAAGTTCTCACAAGATCTCAGATTTAAAAGTGGCACTTCCTCCCTTCACTCTGTCTCTCCAGCCACCTTTTGAAGAAGATATTTCCTTCCCCTTTGCCTTTCATCAAGATTGTCAGTTTCCTGAGGACTCCCCAGCCAAGTAGAACTGTGAGTCAATTAAATTTCTTTTCTTTATAAATGACCCAGGCACAGGCAGTTTTTTATATATCAGTGTGAAAATTGACTAATACACTTTCCCACTCCATTTTCTAATTTTTATTGGTTATTTCTTAACATTAAACCAACTTCCTGAGCATGAACCCCCACAATTAAATTTATTTCACTTCAGCAGATGTTTTTAGTATTCCCACTAAATGCCAGGTACTGTCAAAGACCCTGAGAACACAAACCTGAAAAAGTATTCACATCTGCCTTCCAGGAAGTCACGATAAATTGAGAGAGAATGCCAAGAAAAGGAATAACTAAGATCCATTAAGAAAGTGACCTCTTACATCCATCATCTCAAGCATGGCATACTAATTCTCCCTTTTCAAATGCACGATTGCCAGTACTATGTTAACAATACAAAAATCAAAAGTTGTTCATTTGACCTTGATAACCACTCAAATTGTATTCCCTCTCCTTAAACTGCCCCCTCCCTGGCACACCCACACCAGATTTCTCCACTGATGACTTTGTTTCATCTCCTAGGAGACCTCTTCAAGAAGAGCTAAAAACCACTGCTCAAAGAATTCAGAGGACACAAACAAATGGAAAAACATTCCATGCTCATGAATAGAAAAATCAATATCATGAAAATGGCCATACTGCCCAAAGTAATGTATAGATTCAATGCTATTTCTTTAAGCTACCAATGACGTTCCTCACAGAATTAAAAAGAAAAAAGAAAACTATTTTAAAGTTCACATGGAACCAAAAGAGCCTGAAGAGCGAAGACAATCCCAAGAAAAAAGAACAGAGGTGGAGGCATAATGCTATGTGGCATTAAAATGTATACTACAAGGCTACAATAACCAAAAAAGTGTGGTACTCGTACAAGAATAGACACATGGACCAATGGAACAGAATAGGGAACTCAGAAATAAGACTGCACACCTATAACCCTCTGATCTTCAACAAACCTGACAAAAACAAGCAATGGGGAAAGAATTCCCTATTTAATAAATGGTGCTGGGTGAACTGGCCAGCCATATGCAGAAAATTGAAACTGGACCCCTTCCTTGCACCATATACAAAAATTAACTCAAGATGGATTAAATACCTAAATGCAAAACCCACAACTATTAAAACCCTAGAAGAAAAATCTAGGCAATACCATTCAGGACATAGGCACAGGCAAAGATTTCATGAAAGGCCAAAAACAATTGCAACAGAAGCAAAAACTGACAAATGGCATCTAATTAAACTGAAAAGCTTCTGCCCAGCAAAAGAAACTGTTATCAGAGTGAACAGACAACCTAAAGAATGGGAGAAATTTTTGCAATCTATTCATTTGACAAAGGTCTAATATCTAGAGTCTACAAAAAACTGAAACAAATTTACAAGAAAAAAAACAAACAACCCATTAAAAAGTGAGAAAAGGACCTGAACACAACACTTCTCAAAAGAACTCATACATATGGACAACAGATTTTTTAAAAAAAAAAAAGCTCAAAACCACTGATCATTAGAGAAATGCAAATCAAAATCACAATGAGAAACCATCTCACACCATTCAGAATGGTGATTATTAAAAAGTGCAGAAACAACAGATGCTGGCGAGGTTGCAGAGCAAAAGGAATGCTTTTACACTGCTGGTGGGAGCATAAATTAGTTCAACCATGGTGGAAGACCATGTGGCGATTCCTCAAAGCCCTAGAGGCAGAAATACCATTTGACCCAGCAATCCCATCACTGGGTATAATCCCAAAGGAATATAAATCATTCTACTATAAAAATACATGCATGCATACGTTCATTGCAGCACTATTCACAATAGCAAAGACATGGAATCAGCCTAAATGCCCATCAGTGAGAGACTGGATAAAGAAAATGTGATACTTATGTACCACAGAATACTATACAGCCATAAAAAGGAATGAGATCATGCCATTTGCAGGGACATGGATGGAGTTGGAAGGCATTATCCTCAGCAAACCAAAACAGGAACAGAAAACCAAACACGTCCTCACTTAGAAGTGGAAGCTGAATGATGGGAACACATGGTGAGTAACAACACACTGGGGCCTGTCAAAGGGGTGAGTGGGAGGAGGGAGAGTATCAGGAAGAATAGCTAATGAATGCTGGCTTAATACCTAGGTGATGGTATGATCTGTGTAGCAAACCACCATGGCACACATTTACCTATGTAACAAACCTGTACATCCTGCACATGCACCCCTGAACTTAAAATAAAAGTTGGAAAAAAAAAAAAGACAAAGAGATAGAAAAGTATCTGCTATTATTATTCCCTAAAACAACAAAAATCTACTTTCTAACATGTATTATTTCAACACTATTTCAAATGAAATAACTCCCAGATATAAAAATAAAGTTAGAAATTGAAAATCCACACTGGAAGTTTTAATCATCTAAATCAAGGGATCCAGAGTTACTGGCAAATCATCCCATGACAGCCTATGAAATATACTAATCACAGGCCACTGACTCAGTGGACATTCAATAAATAACAACTGATGAAGTTGAAAATATGTTGCTGCAAGTTGACTTTCAGTCTTAAATAACCACTTGCAAAACTCCACTTGAAAAATGTCCTGAATATAAAGAATATTTATGAGTGACAGCTCTCTTCATCCCTTTCATAGAAGTGATTTAGTTCTGGCAGATAATACTGGATCTCCAATATTGAGGTATTCATGTTTAACGTCCAATATACGAATAAACACCATATATAGGCATTACTACTGTTAATCAGAAAAGTAAGTAAAATGTTTAATAATAAAATAGATTTTATCTGTATTCAACAAAATTTTAATAAGAAAAGTAAAAGTCAAGAAACATGATCTGGTGAAATAATTTCAACAAAAGGCAGAAAATGGAAACACTAAAATTACAGACATAAATATGTAAGATGCCTTGGGACAGTGGCAATGAAGAAGAGTAGCACTCCTGGCATATACACCATAGTATCTGAATTAAGGACTACAGCTCATAAAAGGGGACATTTGGTTACAGTATAAAAAGAAAAACCTAATTAGGCTTTGTGAAATATTTGGACAGTTTCTAAAATCAAGTTATGGCTTTTTTTTTTTAATTAAAAAGGCTTTAAGGATGCCTTTAAAAATGATGATGACAGTGAAATGTTTAGGCCAGTTTGCTGTAAACCTGAGTAAACTCCAAATGCCCGAGTCTTCTACTACACTGCAGCAGCTCATCGTTAGGTTTCTCAAAAGTCCAGGAAAGGCTACGCTTCTCATGCTCACTAGCAAACTAATATATTTGTTTACATACGCAAATATGATTTCAAAAAATAGGTCTTTTTTCTGAAATCTCTTATGGTGTTAAGTGATTTTACTAGATGTGATTATGCCTAGTCCACAACTCAATTCTACAATTATTACAATGACTATATTAGAAAATATACCTGCTACTATACTGGGGAAAAAGAAAACAGACATTAAATGCTTATGAAATGATAATATTTTAGTTTTTCTTTTATTCTGCAATGATCTCTACATTAAATGATATTCCTTTTTCCTTTCAATTTGAATTTTTTGTTTTTTTTCAGATGAGGGTCTCACTATGTTGCCCAGGATAGTCTCCAACTTCTAGCCTCAAGCAATCCTCCTGCCTCAGACTCCCATCCCAAAGTGCTAGGATTAGAGGTATGAGCCAATGTGCCAGGGATAATTTGAATTTTTAATAGTGAAGTTTTACATTTTTGTCTCATGTTTTTGAGCCATTTGGATACTCTGATCTGTAAGTTGTCCTTAAAGAGTCCTTGGAAACACAGCACTCACTTTGAAAAGGGCACCTTTTACGAGATGTGGTCCCCCTTGGCTTTTCCCTATGGTAGTTGCTGGCACTCAGCAGTAGGTGGGTTTCAGCTGGGAGGTGCAACCAGCTACTACACTCACAGAAAGGTGACGCATGACTAGAGCGAGCCCTATGCTGAGGGACACTAAAATGATCTAGTCAGTTTATCTTTGTTAAAAATCACAGAGTTTCAGCCTGTGGTTCTGTGAGAAGTAGAGCAGACCATCAGTAAATGGTATTCTTGATGATCTTTGTATGTTAGATAATAATAAATTTTCAGAATAATAGGTTTTTCTATTCAGGTTGATGAAATCCAACATCTAGACAATATCTCTAATTTCCTTCTTGACATTCCTATATAGATTGTGAAAGGAACTGGGCTTTTTCTCATTAACACTGACTGTACAAAGCAAGCAGGGGCTTCTACTTCAGGTATAAAGAAAAACCACATATAAGAAGCATCTAGCACAACAGTACCAAAGTGCTTAGGTCATAAGATTTATGTGTCTGTAGAATTTATATCCAGCCATTATTAGCCATTATTCATAAGAGGCTTGAAATGTACATAAAAATAAAAGAGAGGCTGGGCGCGGTAGCTCAAGCCTGTAATCCCAGCACTTTGGGAGGCCGAGAAGGGCGGATCACGAGGTCAGGAGATCGAGACCATCCTGGCTAACACGGTGAAACCCCGTCTCTACTAAAAAATACAAAAAAAAAAGAAAAAAAAAAAACAACAAAAAAAAACTAGCCGGGCGAGGTGGCAGGCGCCTGTAGTCCCAGCTATTAGGGAGGCTGAGGCAGGAGAATGGTGTAAACTCGGGAGGCGGAGCTTGCAGTGAGCTGAGATCCGGCCACTGCACTCCAGCCTGGGTGACAGAGCAAGACTCCATCTCAAAAAAAATAATAATAAATAAAAAATAAAAATAAAAGAGAAAAAATTGAAATCCTTAAGAAACAAACCTATAGCAATAGTCAGCATAGAGAATGGAAGGATAGACACTGGTTTGAAAACTGTTAATTCTTGCTAGTTATGCAGCAGCATTCCCTAGGGTTAAAAAGACTAAAACACAAGAATCATAAGCAGAAGAACCCCAGAAAGTCCCATGCTCATTGCTAACCTTTGGGTTAGGGGTATCAATTTTAATAACTTTTGTCATTAAAAACTTATATGGTTTTTGTGTTATATCATCATATTAGGAAAAATAATTCAGTATTAGTATGACAACTGGTTATATTGTCAACAATATTATCTTATTGGAAAATGAAAGATCATCCAATTGAGTATCTTTCTAGCAAACTGATGACTAAAATCTCAGAAAAATGTCATATTTGTAAATCACACACTACGTTCTATGTTAAGATATTCACACACACACACACACACACACACACACACACACACGTCACAGAAATCTGAGACTATCCTATGCTATTTTGAATGCTCCTTCTTGCTCCTCCAATGCTATGCTCTTCTGTTTGTAACAGAGCATATAACTGAAATATTCTCCTCCCCACTCTTTGTCCACTTAGTAGAATCATGATCTTTCTTTAAGATTCAGCTGAAGTGATTTATCCTCTATGAAGCACAACATAAGCCCTTTATCATGATGCGTAGGATGGTGGCCACCCTCAACCCCATTTCCATAGTCTTCTCTACTGCTGTGGCATTTCCCATAGAGTACTGAAATTTGTTATAGGAGACTCTGTATAGAATAGTTGCAAAAATGGTTAAAAGCACAGAGGAATAGATGAGTGAAAAATCCAGATATATGACTTATGAAAATATTAGCTGTATAGCTTGAATCAAATCATTTAACATCTTTGAGCCTTAATTTCTTCATCTTTAAAGTAGAGACAAATATGACTGCCTTACAGATTACAATAAAGGTTATGTGAGTTCATAGAACTATTGAAGTTCTATCTTCAATAGAAGATAAATTTCTATTTTATCTAGCAATTGATAGGTAATCATTAACATATCTAAAGCAAGGAAATGACATGATAAATGTTACCATTTTAGACATATAAGCAACAACCTGGAAAACAGATTGCAAATATTTTTATTCTATGGCTATAAATGAAAATATTTATTAACTTCAGCTATGTGTTCTCATTTCTATTACTGCAGATTCGAGGAAAAAAATTGGCATTTTAAATAATTATTTTAAATAACATTTTTCTTTGTTTTGTTCTGTTTATTAAATATTATTCAATCTAAGATTGGCATATATTTCCCTTGGATATTTTATACTCTCTGCCATATATATTTTTCTATTATGTATATGTGAAACAATGAAGAGTATGTCTATGAGGTTGAAAGTTCATTGAAGTCCTTTAATCACATTTTTAAAACTAAGTAATTACAGAAAAATAATGTAGAATTGTAAGAATTTTCTAGTTGATATTCACAGGGGAAGAAATCTTGACAAGAATAGAAAGGTCCTTGGTAGGTCAGTTGAGCATTAAACATTTTATTCACATTTCGGCATTAGGAAATAAAAGTTATTAACTTTCTTGCTTTTAGATGCACTTAATACTCTGTAGAAATATTCTTGAGCCTCAGAGGCTATTTACCTTTCTTTGCAATGTACACATGTGTCAATCTTTAAAGAGCTGGAAAATTTGAATAACAAATCCTCTAAAGTAAATGGCATAGCATGCTTAAGTGTATCAGTTTGCTAACATGTATTTAGTCTTTCTCATTACCATTATTCCTGCAATAAAAGGAAAGTGTCAACAGGGAGTTGAGATTTAAGTAATTTTTAAAAACAGAAAGGCTAGTGATTCTTATAGAGAAAATACCATTTTTATTTAATATATTAAACACAAAATATTGTATTACTATTCTTTGAAGCTGAATAATATCACTTTGCCCAATTAACAATATTTTAATCAATCAGGACATCAAACAAATTTTTATCTATAAGCAGGTCTTGTGTTAAACAGGTAGCTAAGATCAAGAAAATAAGTCCTTACCTAGCTATAATGTGCCCATAATAATAATAAAGGTAATTATTTTATTTATTAGAGGATTTGAGGTGGCTTCACAAATAGTACAGAAATCATAGAGATATTTTGCTTGCTGGAAGTGAATTCGAAAAGGAAGCTGGAATGAGGATTCAGGACTGGAATTCTATGTATTTAACTATCTAAGCGTTGTGTCAGTTAGAAGGAGTGCTTGTCATCTATGAAAGCAGAAGGAGTCACCAAGGCAAATGTTGTTAGTTCCTGTGTGCTCATTGTCTAGGGGAGCAAGAGCTTGAAGTGTCCTAGAGCCACTGACAGAGATAAACGTAGGTGACTATAGCCAAAGAAATTCAAATATTCTGATCTCCCAAATTAACAATAATATAAAAATTAGTGAATTGGATTCATCAAAATTAATAACTTTTGCTCGTCAAAAGTTAACATTAATAAAAGAACAGGTCATAGACAAGGAGGAAATATGTGCAAAACATATATCTAATAAATAATTTTTATTCAGAATATATGAAGAACTTGTAGCTCAATAAGAAGATGAAGAACCCAATTTAGAAAAGATTAAAGGTAAATAGACATTTTACCAAAGAAGATATATATTCACACAAAAAGATGTACATCAATCATCATTAGAAACACAGAAAATAAAATTACAATGAGATACCACCACACACACTAGATTGGCTAAAATCAGAAAGACTGGTAACACCCAGTATTGGCAAAGATAAGGATAAACTGCAACCTATTTGTATTGCTGATGAGGACATAAAATAGTATAACCATTTTGGAAACAGTTTAGCAGCCTTGTAATAAGTTAAACATACACTTACCATATGGGCTACAAAGTATGAAAATAAATATTTACACAAAGGCTTATATGCAAATATTTATAGCATCTGTATTCATAATAGCCAAAGAATAGAAGCAACAAAAATGTACTTCAAATTGCTCAATGGATAAACAAATGGTAGCATATCCATACATTGGAATAATACTCAGAAATAAAAAGGAGAGAACTCCTGACTTATGCAACAGTATGGGTGAATCTCAAAAGCTAAATAAAAGAAATCAGACACAAAATATTATATATTATAAAATTTCATTTTTTCAAAACTTATAAAAAAAGGTAAAAACTATAGAGACATAAAGCAAGTGAGTTGTTAACAAGCAAAGGGATGAGAATGAGGATTAGAAAATGGCAGGAAGAAATTTTCTGGGAGTGACAGAAATGTTCTGAAACTGGATTGTAGTGATGGTTGCATATCTTCATAAAAACTCACCAAACTATACACTTAAAATGAAGGAATTATAGAGCTGTAAATTATCCCTGAATAAAGCTGTTAAAACATTAATAAAAGATGAAAGCCAAGGAAATCTCTATTTTAGTCTTATAAAAGGAATAAATATTATATAGAAATTCAGAGGGCATAAAATAATTTTAGAGAATGAGGAAGGTTAAGTGACAATGTGCAAAACATCAAACTACAAAATGAATCAACAGCTGGCTATTTTCTAATTCCATCCTCTAACTGGTTCATTCTTTTTAAACTATAAGAGACCTTGCTGAACTAGTCGAGATAATGCAGTATTTTTTATTAACTCATCCTGAATTGAAAACTACTTAAATAGATTCTAATAGTACCTGGAAGGCAATTTTTAGATGACATGGCAAAAGCTGAACAGAAACAGTCACCGAAAAAAATACATGTTAATAATCAACTATTACAGCTCTGATTCATGCATTTCATCACATCAATCGCAGTATAAAGTATAAAATTTAAAGCCCATTTTAACAAAACATGGCTGAAGTCAACTGTGATCATTCAACATGGTGTAGATAGTACAGTACAGGTGCTGCTTCTGATAAATATAGTTTGCTTAAAAATCTGTGAATTTGAACAAAATTTCCATAACTGGATTTTGAGATCTCTCATTCATATTCCCATATCCCTATCAAAAGATCTAATATAAAATTCATTTCAATATATAATCCCTATCAAAAGATCTAATATATAATTCATTTCTCTATAATTAATGTTTTAATTTTCTTTCTTCTTTATTAACTTTTTGAGAACATGTCTTATGTATATTTATATTACTTGTATATATTATCGTAAAAATATTTATTAAAATCATTAGATTCTTAAATAAATAAATAATAGGAAAAAGAAAAAAATGCTAGTGCAAATTCTTGGCAGTCCCACATCGTTTGCCTGCTCATACCACATACCTACTGATGGTAAAACTTGAATGAGCTAGGCGATTGCTGCATCTATTTATCAACCAACCAGACTTTCGTAGGATTCTGTTGAATAAAATACAGTGTATGTGAATCAGAAACTCATGGAAACCAGCTCGTTAGGAGACAAGTCTCCAGAAGTGTCTCAGGTTTCTACAGGTCTTGCAGAAAGGCACTGCTGCACGTAAGCAATAGACTATCTTCTCAAGTATGTCTGGATAGTGAATAGCCTGGGAAAGTGAGTAGAAATAGTTTAGTTTCTCTCTCTCTCTCTCTGAAGTTGGGATTTCTTACTGCCCATAAGAAAAGATTCAGGTTGCAGCTTCAGGGTCTCCATCTTGTAACATATCCCACTGCAGCTGCAGGTAATACCTGGCCTTTGTTGTGTCACTCTGTAGGGTCAGGGGCTTGAAGAATTAGGGCAATGCTGATATTCAGACTGCCAGATTGCTGCGAGTAATAAAGTCTTTTGTCTCTGACACAGTAGTCTCCTATATTCTGTCAGCATCCGTAAAACTTTAGCAGTTTAATTTATTAGGTTGCAAGTAGGGTAAAATCACAGACCCTTCAGAGTTCCTGACACAATTTCACTTTAAACTTTCCTTACTTGGTTGTCAACTCTGTATCACAAGCAGAAAAGCCTAAATTTATTTTGGAAATAGAACTGTGCAATACTATTTAATTTGGTCAATTTAGCCAAAATGAGACCTAGTAAATTCATGCTCAATAATTTTTATTTTACATACTACTTTGATATTACTTTGCAAAATAAACGTTTTACCTAGAAAATGTTAGTTAATAAAGATGTATATAGTTAATACAAAACATTAAAGATTAAAATGCACAAGGAATATAGTAAAATTATCCATTGATTTCAAATTGTTCAATCTTTTTTTTAGACTACTAGATTAATTTCTTAATTGTGTAATTTAAACATCAAACCCATATATTTTTCTAAAGATTAAGGATATGCATTCTACCCTAAAATCTAAGCAAACCTTAATGTTCATTAAATTAAAATTTATCCTCACTGTAGTACAAATTTAAAAGCATGCCATAAAATAATATAATAAAATTACTACAATGTGTCTTTTTCTAGTTTAAATAAATATTATTTTGATAAACTAAAAGTCTTACAGGGTAGTCTTAAGAAGAGGCGTCAATGCAAGTACAGCCTTCTCATTTAAAGATTGCTGGTTGAGAAACTTCACTGTGACAAGTACTTAGCAAAACAGTCATTATTAAATCTGGTTTCTGGGTTCAATCAATAGCCATTGATAAAATGCCTTCAAAAGAACATGTATCATTTTGTGCAATTTTGAAAGTGCTACTTTTGATAATGTAACAGTGTCCTTAACCTTTTTGGAGGAAAAACTGAGTGCATTATTGTCCTTATAATGACAGCAATAGCAATTATTAAACTGTATTTCTAGAAAAGCAAACTTATTTGTTTTCATTGACACCTTAGTATCAGCACAATCACTTTGCTTTGAAGGAAATGAAAAATGACTTTAGAATGTCAGAGCCTATATATAGTTCATCTCTGATAAGGGCTTTTTCTTTTAGGACTTAATACTAAGGACACTGGTTTGGAGCATTCTTAAGAACTCTCTTGGGAAATTACATAAACATGACACACACACACACATACACACACACATGCGCACACACACAGAGAGAGAGAAAGAGAGAGAGAGAGAAACGTGCTCTTTTAAAGAGCTCAATGTAAACTGGTTAACTATACTAATAATTAAAGATACAAATTACATGGGCAAATACAGCCACAGCTGAAATATATTAAGCTTCGTATTAAAAATTATTATGTGGAATCAATACCTTTCTAAGTTCTTCAATAAACACATAGATGCTATGGAATGAAACAAAAGAGTAAATATAATTCTGAAATTCTATATAATAATATTACATTCTCTTTTTATGCTATCTATATGTTTGATATAAAACTTTATAGTCCATATTATTTATGTTATTGTTTTTGTTTCTTATCTATAAATCTATATGCTAATGCAGTGATGCAAAAAGAAAATATAACATTTGCTACTTTAAAATTTTGTATGAGTTTTGTCCTGAAAATTGTGTTTTGATAAGAAAACATATCCCAAAAAAAATTCAACTTAGCCAATTCATCAGCCATTTCATGTATAAATAAATAAATCTCTGCATGCATATACATAATTGGGAGGTTTAATATAAAAATCACTTGGGAGAAGGAGGCTAGAGGAATGTGAGCCTGAGTTTTATGACAGAAAAATTCAAGATAAATTATGCTGAAGACCCACACATAATGTTTTTGTTTTACCTTCTCATGTTATTTTTGATGCTGATTACATTTGGTCTAAATGTACAGATTCTTAATCAAGGTCTTACTATTTTAGGTAGTTTACTAGATTTTTTTTCTTTACCCCATTTGCCCAGATTTATGAAAAAGAAAAATGCAGCTGAGTTTAATACTAAGGTGATATAAAAGCAATTGGCATATCAACTATAAAAAACAAAGTTTTCCTCAGCATTTAATTGTATAATTAGCTACACTGAATTTACTCAAAGAATATAAATTCCTGTCTTTGACTTCCAACTTTTCAACCAGTCCTGGCTAGGCGAGAAAGAGTGAAGAGGTTCACTAAATATAAGCATGGCATTATTTTTTAGAAAGGCAATCTAGTGCAATGATTACATATTTGGTATGAGGCTTTGGCATCAAACAGATGTAAGTGAATCTAAATCCCAGCTCTGCCACTCATCGTCTGTGTCAACAGGAAGTTACTCAACTTCTGTAAGATTCAGGGGAAAAAATAAACTATTTAAAATCAATACTGCCTGTAGGCCCTTCTGCCATTAGGAAGTTGTCAGACTGGGAGTGGGAGGCATCATTCATATTAAGGGGGAAATAAATTTCTAAACTGCTTCTTTCAACTTACCTTGGCTGAGAGAGAATGGGATAAGAGAAGGCTGACCTTTCATAATCTTTGCCAGTTCTTCTCTGATACATCTAAGGTGACACTCAGAGTAGATGACTGTGTCTTCAACAAGAATGTAAACACATTTTTTAGATATGCGAATGGTAGTCCAGATCCTAACTAGGAGTAGAAATGTGAATTGTGTTGCCTGATCTCAGGACTTTAGATTTCATAAGAAAGCCCCAATGAAGCAGTTTGTATACTTTTATATAAACTCCCAAAGAGAGAGAAACATGAGATTTAAAGTGAGTTAAAGGACGAAGCAGCAAGTTGGGAAGAGCAAATTTTACAGTATCTAGAAAATAAGATGCTCCAAGAGGAATTTGGGACCATCAGGCACCATGTAGAGACAGAGATGTCTCATAGTTAATTTTTAAATGGATATCCTAATTTTCTGCTACATAAACATCCTCTAAAACTAAGGTAAATCCATTTTGTATAAGTACTGTGTAAACTTCCACCTGTGGCTCCTGCCTCCAACTGTCCTTGGAGGACAGTTCTGAGTGAGCCTAGACAGATTGACCAGTGCTCCTCTGCAAGATTGCACCCCCTTCCTGGGCATTCTGCCCCAGGGCCTTCTCAAACGCTACAACAGTTTGTTCATCCCAATATAATCCAGACCAGAATGCAGGACAGTGTGCACAGCCACTTCAACCTTCAGCCAATGTGGGCAGAAGATGGCAAATATATGCTCAGACTCCTATCTTGAGAAAGGACCACTCTGGTAGACATTCTGCATGCTCCCTGGTAAGCTCTCGGAGGGTGGAGCCCTCGCTGCTCACAACAGAGGCATCAATAGCATGGGGGCCTGTCATCCTTTCTGACTCACTCCTCTCGCTACCTCCAACCCCTCTACCAAGGCTTTGTCTGTCCATGCATTTGCTTGCAACAAACCAAGATGCTTTATGAAAACGGATTTATGTGACAAACAAGGGGAAAGAAGCTATCCCTCCGTGAGCCAGTACAGAGCTGAAAGGGCCAGCAGGCTGTGGAAGAGAGAAGGCTGAGCAGAAACACAGACTCCACGCTGGGACCCTGAGGAGCACGATAATTCCTGTGTGAAGTAGGATAAGAAGCTTCTATCAATCTTTTTTTCTTGAATCAATTTTATTTATATCTCAAATGATAGTACAATCTTAGTTAACAGATACTTAAATAGTAGGTACATGATACATGGAAAAATAATTTAATAAAGCTGATTAGTAGAATTTAATATTCTGAACCAGTTTATTATGGTCAAGATCTTCAGTTTCAGTTTAGCTTTGATGAATCTCGGGTTCCATGGATATTGGACATAACTTTTAGTGAAGTATCCACCAATTGACAAGTGGCACATTTTGAACCTTAGAGACATTGTATGAGTTGGTAACAAACTATTTTTGAAAATTTATTTCCTAAAACTCACATTCACATACTATACTTCAGTCAAATATTACCTATATATACCTTGCATTTTACCATTCTCTCTATTGAAATAGCCTTCATTCTCACCTCTCATTTCCCCAATGCCTATACATCATGTACTGTCTGGAGGAGTACATGGCCCATGAAATCTTCCTGAACCATACCAGATTGTAACTAAAAGTTTCATGGTAGTCACTCTCTGTTATCTCTTGATATATTTGTTAATATTTTTCACTTTCTCCCATGTCACAGGATGCTACTTATGCTTCATTTATCTTTTATTTACATATGTTGGGGTTTTGGTATACAGTCCAAGATTGGATCTGATCACTTCTTGGTCCCGTTCAAAATGCTGGACATATTTTTAATACAAAAGAGGTTGCTATCAGCTTTCTCATTAACCCCCAAAATTCTGTGTGTCCCATCCTACAATCCATTCTTTCAAACATTACCAATGATAACACATCTTATTCTGAAACTGAATTCTGACACTTGTTCCTAAAACAAATACCTACCTGTCGTCAACATTTCACTTTCACCCAGGTTCTTCTATCTCTTCTTATTCACAGGATTATGACGTGTACCAGTTTGTCCAGAGCATCTCCAGTTTAAGCCTGTTGTACTGATTATTTACAGTGCCTGCTGCTACTCTCAGAAGTTTCCAGGTTTGGAGGATAAATTATATAGTCACCTTATCTATACAGCTTGCAATGAATTTCTGCTTTCCCTTCTCATCTGTGCTTAACCTATTTTCACACTGGATTGCATATTTTACCTCCACTATTTCAGAATATACCATAATTTTTGCAAGTGAGGGAAATTGTCACATAAAATGATGTAACGTAGTCAGTTTGCTCTGGGCATAGAGAAAGACTTTTCTGTGACCAACATTATAAATATCTGAGCAGTATTAACTTTGAAAAGCAGACACAAACCAGAATGGGTGGGGAGAGAGATTGCATTTGGCACAGCTTCAAAAACATCATTTCAGAAAGAAAAATCCAATTCAATTTTCAGAATGACTGGTTAAACTGATCCATGACAGGTCTATATAATCAATATCTACTGCTACTTACCTTGGCAGCATTCCTGGAGAGATCATTTTTCTAAATTGTCCTCTTCTCAGCCACTTTCCATTGTGTTTTATGCAAATTATTTTGGCTTGTCTACTGTATTTCTTTCTTTCTTTCTTTCTTTCTTTTTTTTGCTTCCACTGCAATAAAGAACATAAGCAACATATTGCATTGCATATGAAATAATAGGTATTTTTTAATCCCTATATGCATTTTATTTCTTTGTGCAGTCAATTTTAATATTACTCTAAACTATCAGAGATGGGTCAAAATATTTTCCCATCTTCATAGCGTCTTGTAGATAATTCTAACCCAATGCTAAAAACCAAGTATTTCTATCTCTGTTATCAACCCCACTTTTACAAATTGTCATGCACCCTCCTGCCTTATGATGTTTCCCTTGGAGAAATCAGTGTTTTCTCAGCCAGCAAAGTCTTTGGCAGCAGATATAGCCACTGGATAGAAAACTGTTGATCCTCTCCAAAATACACATCTGACGAGGGCCCTCTGTCAAAGGATAAGCACCCAGTTAATTTGGGACTTAAGAGAAGTGGATCAGAAACCACTTTCACTTCTCCACTTAAATATACCCTCATATCTCTCAATAGCTTTCCATTGCTATGAGAGCAAAATCTAAACCTAGAACTGTGACTGATAAGTCCCTGCCTGGCCTGGCTGCAGCCCACCTCTCCAGCCCCGTCTCACGGATTCTCCCCAACATCTGCCATGTTCCAGCTACACAGGCCTCAAGTAAAGCATGACACTGGATAAGTTCTCTAATTTATGAGACTCTGATCTGACCATTCCATCATGTATGTTAGCTCAGTTGTGTATTAGAATCCCATGGGGAGTTAAAACAATACTAATGCCCAAGAATTACTCCAATATGGGGGAGAGGGGAAAAAGGGATGGTGAAGTTTGTTTTTCTCTTATTTTAATCTTGGGCTGTGAAAGTGAAAATATAACCAAAAGCTTATATTTTCAGTGATCCCCAGTTGTACTGGGTTGAACAGTGGTCCCCCAAAAGATATTCCTAATTGCTGCACACTGTTGACTTTGCCATCTAGTGATGACATAACAAAACGCCATCCATTGGATGGCTTAAACCAAAGACATTTATTTTTTCACAGTCTGGGAGGCTGGAAATTCCAAAAGCAGATGCCAGCATATTCAGTTCCTGGAAAGGACACTCTTTCTGGCTTGCAGACAGCTGCCTCCTAGACGTGTCCTTACATGGCAGAGAGAGAGAGAGAAAGGGAGAGCAAGCTCTGGTATCTCTTTTTATAGGGGCACTAATCCTATAATGAAGGGCCCACCCCATAATCTCATCTAAACCTAAGTACTTCCTAAAGACCCCAGATCCAAACACCATCACATTGGGGCTTAGGACATCAATGTATGAATTTGAAGAAGGAGAAAAATTCAGCCTACAGCCGCAATAAATGTCACCTAAAAGTTTCTTTGCAGATGTTAAATTAAGGATCTTGAGAAAAGATTTTCCTGGATAATCTGAGTGGGCTCTAAATCCAATGACAAGTGTCCTTATAAAAGAAAGGCAGAGGGAGATTAAATACACAGAAGAGAAGGTTTGTAAGCACAGAAAGAGAGGTTGGAATTGTGCAGCCCCAGCAGCCCACAGAAGTTGCGGGAAGCAGGGAATAATTCTCCCTCAGAGCTATCAGAGGGAATGCAGTCCTGCCAACATCTTGATTTTAGACTTCTGCTGTCCAAAACTGAGAGACAATAAATTTCTTTTGTCTTAAGCCAAAAAAAAAAAAAAAATACTAATGCCCATGTTCTATCCCGAACCAATTAAATTGGTATCTGCTGGAAGTGAAGCCCTGGCACTGCTATTATTTCAAGCTCCTGAGATAGTAACTCTGCCATGTAATCAAGTTTGAGAAGAACCAAACTAAATAGCTATTCCTTCCAGAGATATTTTCATTTTAATTAGGGTTTCTTCCTTCTAAACAAAAATAATCTTGACCTTCTACATAAATATTGTCCAATATCAGATGCTTTATACCGGAGAATATATTAAAAATTAGGTATAGTGATAATATATATTAGAGACTTACAGCTCCTTTAAAATCTGTTGTCACTTCTATTATGATGGGAAAGGATTTTTTTATACTTGAAAGATAGACTGAAGTCACTATGGAACAACGTAACATTTCTACCTCTTCATTTTACACTATAAATAATAATTCAAAGTTGTCCTGCATAGTAACATCAAAAAGCTGGGTATTTTCTTTCTTTTGTGTTATAATGTCCTATAATTGGTTCCTATTTTCATACTGATCAACAGTGAATAAATCTAGGCATACCATGTGAAATAATCATAACCTAACAGAGAAATACAGGCCGTTCATCTAACCCCAATCCTTTCTTTTTAACCTGCCATCAGAAGGAAGTGCAGAACGTCACCTCTTCATCTCTATTTCTTAAGGAAAGAATTACTCACACGTATTGTTAAATTGGCTTCTTCCCCCAAAAAATAAATGAGAGATGAACCGCATTGAGCATAGGTACATCACTATGCTCAGAAAGCCATTTGCTTGCAAGAGGAAATTAATGTAAAGCGGTCTTACAATATTACATGACATTAAATGTCTATAATCACTTTATTCTGCTTAAGTTGTATGATGTGTTCAGCCAGCATTCTCCTTCTACAATCTCCCACTAGGAAAACTCATCTTCTTTCACAACTGCAGGGATCACTTCAAAACTAATAGCTCTCAAATCCCCATCTCTATCCCCGACATCCCTCCTAAGCTCTAGAGGCCATATGGTGCAGTAGTTAAGTATGAATATAGAGGCTTTGGAAGCAGAGTGTCTACAGGCAACTCCCAGCCAACACTCTTAGGCCAAATTATTTATGTTAAATAAGTTTCACTTTCCTCATTGTTGAGAAAAATGCATGCATCCCAATGCCTGGCAAGAAGGAAGTACTTGATAAATGTAATATTTACTATAATTATTATCATTAGGCCTAGCCACACAGATGTCCCAGGGAGTCATTTTGTATTCTCCCTTCTCCCTAATTTCCCATTTACTTTTTTTGGCTTTATTGAAGTAGAATTGGCAAATAAAATTGTATATATCTAAAGTGTACAACATGATGATTTGATATATGTATACATCAAAAATGATTAGCACAATCATCTTCATTAATTTATCCCTCACTTCAAATAGTTATCTTTTTGGGGGGAGTGAGAATGCTTAAGATCTACTATCTTAGCAATTTTCAGGTAGACAATTCAATGTTATTAATTATAGTCGCCAAGTTGTATACTAGAACCTCCAAATGTATTTAACTAAAAGTTTGTACTCTTTAACCAACATTTCCCCACTCCCTAGCCACTGGCAACCACCATTCTTCTCTGTTTTTCTATGAGTTCTACTTTTTTAAAATTCCACAAATGTGGTAGATAGATGATAGATAGATAGATAGATAGATAGATAGATAGATAGATACATACATACATACATACATAGATATAGATGCAGACATAGACACAACTATAAATACAGATATAGATATAGATAGATGTAGATACCAAGCGTGATCCAACCTCACTGTCTTCGCATGTGCTCTACTGTTTACATGACCCACCCTTTCCATCAGATAACTGCATCGCCCATTCATTATTTCCTTTTGTTCTTTGTTCAAATGTTATCTTTAGTGTAGGTATACAGATTTATACACACACACACACACACACACACAATGGAATATATCCGGCCATAAAAAAGAAGGAAGTGTTAACATTTATGACAACTTGGATGAACTTAGAGGGCATTATGCAAAAGTGAAATAAGCCAGACAGAGGAAGACAAATACTATGTGGCACCACTTAATTTTAGTTGTCTTATCCTGTTGTTCTACCTCTGCAGAGACTCACTGAGTTTCGTCCATCCTTGCTCACATGACCTGAATTTAGGTTATCATCTCTTTGATATTGAGACCTCCTTATAACTGGTCTCTTAGGCTCCAAACTCTTGACCTTACATTGCTGCCTAATTTCTTCCAGCAACACAGATCTGAACTGGAAGTGTCCCTGCAACACACTCAAGTGCCTTACTTAATACATCATTCAAGGACTTTCAAAACCAGCCTCCAACCACCCTGCCCACACTCACCTTCCCTACACTCCTCTCATGAGGTCTCCATCTCACTCTAATTATGACAGATGATATTAGTGAGTCATCCACTTCTGTTGGAATTCTCAAAATAAATGTAATTATCTGACCACTGTCTGTAAATCTACCCTCCAAGAAAACAAGGTAGAATGCAAGTGAGAGTAAAATTATTAAATATGTGTATGTATGTATGTTATATACATATATATTGTGTGTGTGTATTTATATATATAATCTTAACATGTTTCTAATTCATAACTCTTAAAATAAATTATGTGTAAACTTTGGTACTTTATAATTGGTTTTAAAAGGATTACTAGACTTGTACCCCTCAACCAATAAGCTTTTGGATGACTATGTTATAGATGGGTAGTGATAGCCAACAAATTAAATTGAAATTAAGCCAAAAATGCCGTGGTGATTCATTCTAGTGTACCTTTGCTATTTCAATACTCTCACCAAAACACCTTACACAGTACTCCACTACCTCCCAGTTCTTGAATACCAAAGCGCATGGTGTTCCTTTTGTTATCTAGGCTTATCTCCCTCGTCTGCCTGGTAGATCTACTCATTTCTTCTACTCTTGGTTTAAATAACACTTTCCTGTCTCTCTACCTTTTATTTTAGGTTCAGGGGATACATATGCAGATTTATTACATGGGTAAATTGTGTGTCACTGAAATAAATTAAAGGCAATGGAATACTGAAAATGAATAAATATTACCTATTCTTTGAATGTTCCTTGACCCCCTGGAAGATTAGATGCATGCTCCTTCATATATCTGAACTCAAGATGACCTGAAAACTGTGCTGAAATTCTGAGATTCAGTTCCAGGCTCAGGTTGGATGGATCCCTCAGATGCAAATTGCAGCATCAAGGTTAATCCAAGAAAAACAGCATAGGAAAGGTGATATTTCACACAACTGAAGTGACTGCAGAGAGAAAGTCTACGTATAAGGCAACTGAATAGAAATCACAACTTCAAGTCAGACAAAGAGTGATCAGAATATACATAGGAAGACTGAACCTGCAGAAATTATTTAAGGTGCCAGATTACAACCATCACCTCTTCTTACAGGTCATGGGAACCTTCAGCCTAGAATGGAAAAGAAGCTCTCAGAGGCCACCCTGGAACATCACTGCAATCTATACATTACCATTTTATGAAAACTTACAATATTTTTTCTGAGAAACACTGATTATTAATAGAGAAAAATATCTGGGTGAAAGAATTAAATGTGTATGGAGGAACAGTGAAAAGGAAAATAAAAGTTAACATTAATATACTGGTATGGTAAATGGGAAGACAGAAATATATGGGCTATCTTTAATTGCTAACATAATTTAGGCATGGTAATATAGTAAATTTCAACACAGTGTCAGGAACCACCTAGTATTTCTAACTTGAAGCTAGAAAACTGTGTTTACATGTTTCTAGGTAGAAAATAGTTTATCCTATTACAGAGCCTATCCAATTTTTCCATCGTGATTCAAAATAGAGTTAATGTAAAAATTTCAAAACCAGGCCATAATGAGGCAAATTTAAGTTAAAACAGCAGAAAGGCAACTCTGCTTCCCAGTGGCAAACATTTCCTTCATTTCCTCACATTTAAAAATCCAATTTCTATCTATTTCAAATGCAGTGATCTCTGTTAATATTATCCTTCATATTATTTTAAGTAAATACAAAAGGTTTACATAAAAACTTCAAGTTGTCAAATATCAACCTCATCAGAATAAATGAAGAAATGAACCCTACATATGATATGCACATATTGATTACAAAGATAGATGATAGCTAGATAGATGATAGAGACTCATGTTTACTAACCAACTTTGTTTATTTTACAAAAGCATTTCAATTAATTGCATTAATGTTAATATCTCAGTTGATTCCTTTAGTAAAAAGTAATTTGTGCTTCTATTGAATACAAAGGTGGCAGCAAGAGGAGCCTGGAATCTGTCCTGTGCTTTCCCAGCCAAATCACATGCCCTAGCTCACAGCTCCATTCTGGAAGAAACAGCATCATTTTCTATTTCACACCAAGGCTGACAGCAGATTTTATAGTTCTCTGAAAACATAAGTGTCTGCATTCCTTTGAATACAAAACCAAATACATCACATAACACCTGATGTGTGATACCCCCTAGCACTGAGAGGAAATATTCAGTCACCCATGCATGCGTGCATGTATGCATGCACAGAACACATGTTAATTAAGCCCCCATTCTGTGCCAGGGCTCATTCAGGCATTAGCAACACAGCCCAGAGAAATCAGAAAGAAATCTCTGTTCTCATAGAGCTTACATTCTAGTGAGGAGAGACAGAGTGTAAACAGATTAAATCAGTAAAACACAAAGGAGCAGCCAGAAAACATAAACATAAACCAGCAAAATAAACGATAAGGAGGAATATAAGGAGACCCATAAATAATAAGGAAAACAATTAAACTAGTTTTGCTAGGGCACATGACTTGGCTGGAGAATAAAGTAAGAAAAGGGGATAAAGAATATAGAGAGGCTGGGAAAGGGTGGCCACAGAAGACCTACACCAAAGATAACATCTGAACAAAGACCAAAAGGAAACTGAATGGGGCATGCAGTCATCTGGGGAAAAGAGCAGGCCAGGTAGAAAGTAAAGCACATGCAAAGACCATGAGGTGTGATCATGCTTGGTGAGTTGGACAGTTAGTACTACCAGATGTATGCAATGCTTACAATATAGACAACGTTTTATACAATATAAAACGTTCATGAATGTTTTACATAGAACAATCCATTCAGTCCTCACACTTATTATATAGGGGTTAGCATGATCCCCGTTTGATATGATTTGAATGTGTGTCCCCTCCAAATCTCATGGTGAAATATGATTCCCAATGTTGGAGGTGGGTTCTCGTGGGAGGTGATTGGGTCATGGGATGAATCCCTCATGCATGGCTTAGAACC